>NC_090830.1:10195000-10820000 GCF_028021215.1 Eschrichtius robustus | reverse complement strand
ATTTCCCAACCTCCAGAACTGTGCAATATAAATTTCTGTTGTTTAAGCCACCCAGTCTACTGTAATTTCTTATAAATTACAGCCTGAAGGGACTAAGAACCCATGGGATGGCAAGTATTCCAAGAGGATCACATTGGTCAAAACAAAAGGAGGTGAGGAGACCAGGTGAGGCCTTGATGAGAAGCAGAGGGAGGCTAGACCAGCAGCAGATCCAACATCCTCAGCTCTCCCAGACTCGACAGCTCCGGGGAGGGGAGTGGGGGCATCCGCGCTGCTCAGGGACTTGACAAGAGACCCCCATAGCCTAGGGGGTTGTGATGTGGGACATGGGGCCCTGAAAGGGACGGGCTAAGTGGAGTGTAAGTGGGACGATGGAACCTGCAGATGACTGACTACCCTTGGTTTGGGCCACACACCTCAGTGAGTGCAAGGAGCCCTCCACTGAGGGTCAGTGGCCCCAACCAAGGGCAGGGTGGGTGGGCCCTGACTGAGACAAGGACTTCTTTCTCTTTCCCACTGCCTGTGACCTGCCGTATGTCCACTTACAAAGACGAGCAGAAGGGGAGACGGAGAGCCCAGCTTTGCCTGGAATGTTCAATGTTATCCGTGTTCACGGAAACAAGGTCACGGAATTTGTAAGATCCCGCCTCTGCAGGGGAAAGCCCCATGTCCTGAACCTCCGTGGACCTTGGTGGTGAGGCAACCTTAACCGCGGAAATAGCCCCACTATTTTGGGAAACTAGTTAGCGGGGAACACTTGTAAATTATGTCTCTATCACTTGAAAGGCAACTCCAGACCTTTTAAAGGAGGTTGCGAAATAATCCTCCTTGGCAGTTTCCTCCGCCTCATCTGGAACTTGTATCTCTATTTTAAGCAAATGAGCAGCCCCACGTCTAATGTGGATCCGTAAAGGTGGAGTTGGCTGGTCTCGACTTATGAATGAGTCCGGTGGTTGAGTGCAGCTTCCCAGCACTGCTGGGAACCGAGGGACCCAAAGCATCATCTTCTGAGCCAGCCCAGAGAGGTGCTGAACTGAGCTGACCGTCTCACCCAGACACAGCCGAGAAACGCAGACACCATCCCACACTGGAAATAGAAACGAGTCCCTTTGCATTCAGTGTCACTGAAAAGAAGGTGCTACCCACAGCCCTACTGCTCAAGAGAAATGCTCTCGGTTTCGGTTTTAGCTAATGATCCAGCACAGTGAGCTTCCTTGGCGGCTGTCGGGCTCCACACAGTCACCAAGAGCCCGGAGGTCACGCTAAACTCAGAAAATGTTCCCTCGTGCTTTGGTTACGTTTTGATTCTGAGTTTCGAAAGCTGGGAACCAAATGACTTCATGAAGGGGTAAGAGCCAAGCCTCTATTATCCGTGAGCTTGTCATCGGTGCAACGGATGCTGCATGGGTGAAGTCACGCACAGAAGATGTGTTAGGAAGGACGTCGCCCACTGTAAGCACAGCACGTTCCATCCCTCGGGGGCCAGCAAGGTAAATGGGATTGAAGAGCAGGTTGGCATTCTGATTTAAAGCTCCAGTGACTTGCAGGTAATGTTTCGAGGATGTTCGGAGCACAGGAGACAAAGGAAGAAGCCAGAGGATAGAGATGAAGCTGTTTGCCTTCTCTTCACTTTTGGCCTTGACCTTCTCTGCTACACAAAATGGCAGACAGTACTACCAAAAAGGGGCGGTGGCGTTATTGGGGGTTCCATGCCCTATGGCCACAGGCTAGGCCTGGTCCCAAATAATTTACATGCTAGAGCACGTTCCACGACACATCTATTTTTTCAGACTTCTATTAAATGAAATAAATATTTATTAACTGTTCAATCTGATCAAAAAATTGAGTAGCTGTGTGAGGCTTAGTCCAGATTCTCAAAGAGTTTCAAACAGAGCAAACCCACGTAAACGAGTGTGGAGCGAGCAGAGACCACAGGCTTAAGGAGCTAATGCAAAGCTAAATCAGAGACATGCTGTCTGGGGGCCTGGGGCAGGTGGCTTGCTCTGTCTGGGCCTCAGCATGAAGAAATCGAAGCCCCATCTAGCCATCAGACACCATGGCTCTAACATCCCAAGGCAGCTGGGAGTGATACAAGCCAGGCACACGCATGACCTCTGGGGCAGCCCCACACTGGCACCAAGAGGCAGGCCTGGGTCAGATCCCTGGGCTGGACCAGAGGGGATTTCCTGCGAGGGAGCCATGGGTGCAGGAGGGCAGAGAGAAAGCGGTGCTCGTTAGGTAGAACGCTCCTCCCCCCAGCAGCAGGGGTGAGAGAAAAGGGAGGTGCTCGGAAAAAAAGAAGAAGAGCAGAGAAAAAGAAAAGGTGAGGGAGGGCAGCGATGGAGAGGGATTGAAAGAACCCTCTAAAAGCGCTAGGCTCTCATGGAACCAGGAAACAAAAGCCAGAATTAATTCACCACCGGGCTGAACCTTTGACCAAACTCCAGGTTTACTCAACTACACCAGATGCATTGTAATGATGTCTTTTCTCTGGACTGTGTTTTAGCTGATGTTCAGGACAACCCTGCAAGATAAAGCAGGGGTTGTTCCCCTGTTTTATAGACCGTGAACTCTGAGCCATGGCAGCCAGGGGCTGGCCCACAGCTGGCCGCCGATGGTCGAGATGCCATTAGACAGCCTACCTCCTCACCATGGGACCCGAGGGCCCCATTTGAAACTGAATCCGAAAATACTGATTTTTCAGAGTCTGAAGATTTTCTAAAACTACTGAACCAAGACATCAAAATACTCTCCAAACAGAATTGTCCTTTCATCCATTTCTGGTACCTTCTATAGAGAGCACACCACCAGATAGCCCTTTGCCTGTGGGTAGGGGCAGGCACCCGAGGTCAGACGGAATTTAAAAAGCCCCTCGTCAATCCATGCAGGGAGGTCGGCCCTCCACCAGTCTAGAATCCCCGCTGTTGAAAGGTCTCTTTTTTCAAACCCAGGGTAGAAAATAAATTAGGTCTGCAGGAATGTTGAACTTCAAGGCGGGATAAACACACTCACTCACTCAGCTGAGACGCTTTACTTGGGAGCTACATACAAGCTGATGAGGCACCAATGGTCCCAAGCAGGGATGACTCGGGGCCACAGACTGTGGACCAAAAGGAACCTGAAAGAGCATCTAATCCAAACCACCCCTTCATTTTGGGAAGGAGGAAACTCGGGCCCAGGAAGGTCGAATGATTTTCTCAAGGTCATAGAGCTTGTATTCAAGTTCATTGCCAGCCTGCCTCTTCCAGGCCCTGGCCTTCCCCTTCTGGGGGGTAAGAAAAGCCAGCTCTTCTTGCTCGTGGCACTTCCTCTGAGAACAGGAGGAGACGCAGCCGTCAGGGGAGACCTGTCGCTGTGGCCGCCACATTCCATCCTCGGAGGGCAAGGACGGAGGGGTCCCGCGGGAAGCAGGGCTTGGCGAGGGGTGCCGGGGAGGAGGCTCCCCGGGAAGTGAGCTCAGATGCGGGTGGTACAGCCAGAGGAGGCTCAGTGCAAGGAAGAGCGACTTCCTCTGAGGAGATGCAGCCGCTGAACACAAAAGAGCGACGACTATACCATTCCATTTCTACAGATCTCAAAAACAGGCGAAACTAATCCAAGGTGCTGGAAATCAGAAAAGTGGGGACCTTAGGGCGGATAGAAGGGCTGTTCCCTGCAAAGGAGTATGAAGAAACTTGCTGGGACGGGGGAGATGTTCTCTGTCTTGATCTGGGAGGTGGTAACATGGGTGGATGCAAAGGTTGGGCCATTTTAAAAGGGATTCGGGACAGCGGGACGGGTCCCGGCACCCACTGGAGAATTTCCTAGTGTGGAGAAATATCCGCGCTCCCTCGGGATAAGGGGGGGAAGGGATAAATTGGGAGATTGGTATTGACATATACACACTACTATAAACAAAATAGATAATCAACAAGGACCTACTCTAGAGCATAGGGAACTCTACTCAGTACTCTCTAACGGCCTCTATGGGAAAAGAATCTAAAAAAAGAGAGAGTGGATATATGTATCTGTATAACTGATTCACTTTGCTGTACACCTGAAACTAATACAATATTGTAAATCAACTAGACTCCAATAAAAATTTTTTTAAAAAAATCAACACTAAATAAATAAATAAATAAATAAATAAATAAATAAATAAATAAATAAAAGGGATTTGGGCATCGGGAGAGGGCTAATGGCTTTCAAGGATCCTGTGGCCACACCCTCGCACAGCTCCTGATGACCTCTGCCCACACTGGGGTCTCCCTGTGGCCTCCTGGGGACCGCGGTTCTGCCCCTGCCCCCCTCAGACCTCACACACACCGTGGCTCCAAGTGACACCTCCAGATCCCTCCCCTGCCCCTTGCCCAGTCCCGTCCCCAAACCTTCCCTAGATCCACAATCTGCCCCAAGCCTCCTCTCAGTGTTTCAGAATTTCCCTCGCTCTGTGGCCCTCTCTTGCTTTGGACCCTCACCCAGGCAGCGGCCCCTCTCCCCTATCATATGTCCTGGGCTCCTAAGTCCCCAGCGCAGACCTGAAGTCCCCATGTCTTCTGAGATGAGGCCAATTCGGGCTGGCCTGACACTTTCTCACAGGGAACCTCAGGGGTGTCCTGATAGGAACTCATGAACCCAGTCCCATAGCTACACGACAAAACTCTCTGTGTAGACACGCTTTCTCAGACTTAAAATTACATGCTGCTCACACATCCCAAATTCTGCATTGAAAACCATTGGTCAAGTGTCCTTGTCCCAAAAAGGAAAGTTATAAACCCTGTTGCTCCATTTGGTGACATAAGTGAACATGGGTTCAAAAAATTCAGTCCCAAGGTTGCATGGTTTGGGCACATGACTGTGATCAAGGATTTACGTGATGAAGCTGCAGCGGAAGGGCTGGCAAAGAACAAATATGGCGGCAGGAATAAGTCCAGAATCCGAGCAGGAACACCAACTCAGCGACATCAGTCCCTCCAGGAGGCTGCCTCCACGACTCGGATAAGACAGGCCCCCTATCTGAGCCCCTCTCAGGCAGCGTGCCTCTGTTCCATGGGCTCTGTCGGTCCTCACTCCAATCTCATGAGGGCAACTTCAATTCCCATTCACCAGATCGGAAAACTGAGGTCACACAGCTAAGGAGCAGCTGAGCGGGGCTGTCAGAGGACAATCAGTGTTCTAGGAACTGGTGATACAATGGAGATCGATGGAATCTATGGTCTGCAGGGGAGACAATGAAACGAGCAATCCCAATGCAGTGTGGTCAGGCCAGGTGCCTGGAACTCAGGGAAGCCTTCCTGGAGGAAGTGACATTTGAGCCGGGATGACTCAAGTGAGTGTGTTACGGGAGCCCTCACCCAGGACCCATCTCAGCTCTTCTTAATGCCAGTGGGCCCTCCCAGACAGAACTTCTCCAGTCAGGTTTGTCATTTGTCACAGCCCGCTGGGGAAATGATAATATTTGCAAGAGATGAGTCAGAGTCAGCATCCCCATACGTACCTCGGACTGCTGGGCACCCTGTTGGGAGGCTCTGCCCCAACCAGCTGGCGTGAGGCTCACCAAAAGGCTGGTCGCATTTCACCTGGAAAGCGCATTATGATTTCACATCACTTTCACATGTTTTCTTATTTGAGTCGTACAACCAGGGCAGGCGTTATTAGCCCATTATTGGTGGGAAAACAATGAGCCACGAAATGACTCACTGGGGCATACGGTGAGTCAGCAGCCAGGCCAGGTGAGCAGGGCTGCGACACGGCATGGAGGGCTCTAAACGGGCCAACTGCACATGGCCAATTTTTTTTTTTTTTTAAGATTTTTTATTGGAGTATCGTTGATTTAAAATGTTGTGTTAGTTTCTGCTGTACTATCCGGAGAAAACCATAATTCAAAAAGATACATGCACCCCAATGTTCACTGCAGCACTATTTACAATAGCCAGGACATGGAAGCAACCTAAGTGTCCATCGACAGAGGAACGGATAAAGAAGATGTGGTACATATAGACAATGGAATACTACTCAGCCATTAAAAAGAACGAAATAATGTCATCTGCAGCAACACGGATGAACCTAGAGATTGTCGCCCATTTTTTTAAAAAAGAAAACTGATGGTGTCGAGGTACACTCCTTCTTGGGGGGTAACCTTTTCAATTTCTCTTAAATGCCCCCAGATTCCTCCTATCTTCATATTTCAGTGGTTTTTCACTAAAATTGAGACGTTGGCCACCCCTGCCCCTAGGATTCTGAGAAAGCCTGGAGAATCTTCTCAACGGTGAAAAACCTGCTTTTCCTCGATACAGAGAAAACCTAGAAATGGAGAGGGCAACGCAGCAGGAAGACACAGTGACATTGCTTAAAAACATCTGACTCCCAGCAAAGGAAGCAATTGCAGATTCAGGACACACACCAGACTCTTCCACAGCTGCATCAACAATCGCTATAGGGGAAAAGTTAAGACGGCACGGCACAGGAGGCTCTGGCCTCAGATCCCAGGTACCTAAATCAGCCAAGCTTTGGAAGGAAGCCACGTCAAATGTTCGTGTTAAAACAATGCTGCAATATTTCTTTGTTTCCACTGAGGCTTCCACTGAATAACAGCTGTCAACAACTCAGGAAGACGGTGGTTGGTTCCAAGTCTTTCTTCTTTGCAAGTGTTCTTTTCTAAACGTTATATTGCTCTTTTCAGCAAGGGCAAAATAAAGGCACGCACGATTACTCCAAGGGGCAAAATATTTCCGCACATGTTCGAGCCTTTGTTTCGCTGCTACATCTGAGGGGTCAAAGGTCCTATATTAAGAAGACAGAGTTCTTCAATGTCTTGTTGAGGGAGGGGATTGTTGGAAGCACACTCTACTCTCTTCCAGAAGCCTCCTTTGGTCTTTACAAAAGTTTTGGTAGAATAAATGGTGTTTACCAGGGGTTGGGAGAAAGGGGGAAGGGAGTTAACATTTAATGGGGACAGAGTCTCAGTTTGGGAAGACGATCAAGTTCGGTGGGTAGATGGTGGTGATGGCTGCCCGACAATGTGAACGTACTTCGTGCCACTGAACTGTGCACTTTAAAATGGTTTAAAAAGTCAATTTTATGTTGAGTTTATTTTACCACGATAAAAATCAGGCCAAAAAAAGTGTCAAGGAAAGAAAAAATGGTCACCCCGATGAAAAGAATCTAAAAGGTTTTACAAGTTTATTCTGCTGCTCTGCTTAATATTTAAGAATAGCCCATCCGATTTCACCCAATTCCTAACTCTGCATTCAAAGCACCTGAGTTGCTGAGTGCCCTCGGGAGTTACAAACACCCACCCTGGGCCAGGCCTGCGTCTGAGCCCTCAGCCTGAGGCAGAGTCACCCTGTTCCAATGCCTTTCTCCTGCAAAGCCCGTGGAACTCTCTGGACATTGTCTCACGTGTCTTTTCATCTGGACAACTCTATCCACTCCAAAGGGTTCGAGCGACCTGACCTATGAGATCACAGTGAAAAGTCAAGAACCAGTTCTTAGAACTCTTGACTCAGCCTGGCCAAAGCTCCTGGCATTATCAGTTCCAGGCGAACGTTTCCTGGAGGAACACGGCAGCCCAGCTCGGCATCTTGAGCGGGTTCCGCAGTCGGCTGACAGGCTGGAAGGTGGCTCAAGGGCCCAGCTGCGGGCACACATCCCTCACCTGGTGTCCGGAAGGAGTGCCCTATGGGACTTACTGGGGGGTATGTTGTGATGAATGAAGAAACAAGAAGCCCAAACATTGCTGGAAGGACCTCTGCTTTCTAGTTCTGAAATCTTTTTTTCATCTTTCTTCCATTAAAATTTTGAAACAGTTACTTCAAAGTTATTTTTCCGTGGGATGAGATATATTCTCTTTCCAGTGCTTTGCCCAGAGGCAAACCCCACAATAACAGCTACAGCTTATGGATCACCTACCATGTGCCAGGCACCGTACTATAGATCTCTTGTAATCTTCCCAACAGCTCTGCAAGGATTCTTATCTCCATTGGAGAGATAAGGGAACTGAGGCTCAGAGATGTCAAGTAACTTTCCCCAGGTCACACAGCTAGTGAGTGGCAGAGCTGAAATCACACCCAGATCTGCCTCGTTCCAAAATCACAATAGCTCCAAAAAGAGGGGTGAAACGTTAAGGACTCACACTGAGACCAAGTTCATTTATGACACCAAATACCTGGGTATTTGAAAAACTCTGGGTAGCTGTTTGAAATATTTTGTTCTCAGAACAGAGGCCATCCCAGACTCTAAACACTTGACGCTCCTTGTGGAGTGACTGGCACCCAGTAGGCCCTCAGGAAGGGCAGCTGGGCATAGACCTCAAAGTCAAGTGCTATTTATGTCAGTTGCCTGGATATGCCCTCATTCAATAATTCCGTGAGCAGGATGGTAACAAACCACATGAAAGAAATCGGCACATCTTTTGGAAGATGGCTTGACAGAACACGGCAACACCAAGGCATCAGGTTTCCCCTACGATTACAGCCTCCATACGGTACTAACAGCGCTGTCTGTGCTCAGGCAAAGCGCTGGTCTGGCCACGCTGGAGGCACCCACGCACAGAATACACCTCACAGCATACCTGGGTAACCACCTATCCACAACGCTCTGGCCGTCCCTTCCACAGCAACTAGAACCAAGATGAGAGGAAGTAGCTTTGCTCGGGCTCAAAGAGAACAGATCAGCACAGGGTCTGCACACTTCTGCTACCCAGCGAAGGCAAAGCAGCCGTGTGTGTGTGTGTGTGTGTGTGTGTGTGTGTGTGTGTGTCTGTGTGTGTGTGTCTGTGTGTGTGTGTCTGTGTGTTGGGGGGATGAAAAGCAAGGCCCAGAATGTTGATTCCTTAATCAAAGACTCTTATCTACACCAAGAGTAGGATGGGGCTCAAGGATTCTGGAGCCCTTCTCTTGCATCCAGGCAGGCGTTACCCATCCCAGCTCGGAAGTATTAACCCAGTCTCAATGGCCCTCGCGTTGCAACCCCTCCCAAACCACATCCAGGAACCAGCGAGCATAATCAAGCAGGCCAAACAAATGACTCTGAACGATGAGAGGTTTTGAAAGCTATTCTAATTCAGAGGCTCTCCAACTCTGTTGTGCATCAGAATCCCCTGGGGGGCTTGTGAAAACAGATCGTGGGTCCCCCGCCCCTAGGCAGCTCCTGACGATGTGCATCTCTGACACGTTCCAGGTGACGCTGACGCTACTACAGGCCCAGGGGCCACAGTTTGAGAACCGCTGTTCTAATTATTTAAAGAAAATGATTTAAGGGCATGAGAACATTGCTCTGAATAACAAGGATATTGTTATCGAATGCCTCCCATATGCCAGATACTTCACTGCCTTCGATATTTACAACACGTTCCTGCCAAGAAGGAATTAATATCCCTGCTTTACAGATCAGGATACCGGGACTTGGGAATTCAGGGACATGCCTACCACTGCACAGCTAATAACTAGCGGAGCCGAGATTTTAACTGAAGTCAGGGAGACTGGAAGTTCTCCTTCTTTCTACCCCCCGGGCAGGCATGGGGGTTCAGGGGAGGGGAGAAGGATACGATGACACGTACTGACAAAGCCAAGTGCCGTGCAGACCGACAGAAAACCCAGCTCTGCTGCCCGTGGATGAGCCGGCCCCCTGTGAGGGGGTGAGGTCACGGGCACTCCAGGTCGCCAACCACTGAGAGAGGCTACGGACTCTGAGCTGGCCTGGCAAAGAGAGAATCAGGTGACAAGCGGACGCCTGAGCCACGTCTGTCCTCAAAGAGAGGCAGTGCTGTCCATGTGAACTACATGGTAGCTGAAGATCCTCCCCTCCTGGCGTGGGTCTGTGACGGACAGGAATGCACTTGAGAAATGGAGGGACCATGTTGCCCATGGGCCTCGGCCAACTCAAAGGCGGAGAAGGAGGGAAAGCAACCACCATTCACTCAGCTCCTATGATGAGCCAGACTACTTCTTATATCAGCTGTCCATTTTAGGGATAAGGAACCCGAGGCTCAGAGAGGTTAAGTAATTTTCCCCAGGCTGCACAGCAAGCAAAAAAACTGGGACATGAGACTTAAACTCAGGTCTTCCAGAAGATCAAGCCTGCGCTTACCTTCTGACTGACCGTACAGATCTCCTACCTACCTAATCCATGTGATTTGGAGGTGGGTACGGCCAGGCCACAGGAAAAGGGTCTCCCCCCTGCCTCTCCGGCTTCCCAGGCTTGGGTGGGAGTGGCTGCCTTCCAGCCAGAGAAAGGGCTTTTCTCTCTCACCTGTGCCACAGGCTAACCTGAACTAGAACTTCAGCTCTCCTGAGCCTGTAACAGGAGAGAGCACCCCAGAGTCACAGAACAATGATTCAGGTAGAGCAACGATGCTAAGTGATACCCACTGCCGACCCAACACGACTGTGCATCCGGCGGTCAGGACCCTGCCAGGTGCCCAGCCAGCCCCCCGGGGAAGCAGGCCACCAGGCACCCCTGGGCTCCAGGTTAGCCTCTCCTGCACTGTCTCGGCCACATCTTTTCACAGATGGGTCTCAAAGCTGCCCCCAACCCCACCCCAGGACTTCAGCTTTGTAAGACCCTTCACCAGAGAAGCCCTTGAAGCTAAACTGGGCTTGGGCTGAAGGCCTCCACCAGTTCCTGGAGGAATAATCTAGCCAGGCAGCAGAAGTCCAAATATTTTTCTGCTTCGGAGTGCAAAGAGAGCCTCCTTACGTTCTGAAACAACCACGACACAAGATATTGTCACGTTTCCCCAAAATGACTCTCCGGTCTGAGTTTTTGCCAGACTAAACACCCGGGCAACATCAGGTGGACACAGGAAACTCTGGCGCTCACTGGGGCTGCTATCTCCCACCCACGAGTGTTGTGTCTTGCTGTGTTTGATAACAAGATGCCGCGTATCGCAATGCAAATACAGTCTCAGGCAGCATATGGCTTGCAAAGCACCATTTACAACCGTTTGCGGGCACCGGCTTTCCGGTCTGCAGAGCTGGCTGCCCTGCTGCGCAGCCGTAGGGATCCACCTTCCCCTTGGCCTCAATCTGTCTACCATGGCACCCTCGGATGCTAATGGGTGTGAAGCACGTGGGTCCCGGGGAGGCCGAGTTCCAGCATGGGGTGTTAAACGGAGTCCAGCAGTTGTCCAAAGTGAAATACTGAATTGAAATGGACCTGCTGTTTCTGTGAGAAGACGCTTTTGGCTAAGGCACTTTAAAAATAAAATCCAACCAAAACATCGATGAAACCAGAGATATGGGGTCTCCTCGAGAGCCACTGTATTACAGCACAACTTAAATAGAGTCTGAATGTGGTGTTAGACATACCAAATTTCACCAGGCGTGAAGCTCAGTTTACAGAGGAGACAAATGAATAGCAGGAGGTATTACAGTCACATGTTTTCATTGTGAGACCTTGGAGTCTTTCCAAATTGGAAGACTTTGCCAAGGTGATCAGAGAGCGAGTGAGACCAGCCCTCACCTCACCCTGCGGGGGCTGGCTGTGGAATTCTTGGACCCTCGGTTAGGTGAACGTGCCCCCCAAATGTTGTGTGGACCTTACCACGGACTCATGCATTCATTTTGTTTTGAAATTTTGCTTGTATGCTCATTCTAGGCGAGAACGTCTGTCTCCATCTGTCAGACCCCCAGGAAGAAGTTCAAACCTCTTCTCCGTATCTTTTGCCTTATATCCTTGCCGGGGTGGGGGGGGGGGGGGGCGGGCGGGGAGGGGAAGCTACTGGGACAACCGCGGTCAGCGGGGGAGGAATCAGAAGTCCAGGTGAAGTTATCAGGTGGGCGATAAAATAACAGAACTCAGGCGCTGGGGGAAGGAGGACACGGCAGCGAGGAAATGAGGTCAGGAACACAGAGGGCAAAGGCAAGGTCAGACACGCCTCAGACGGAGTCAGGATGAAACATCCCTGAGCAGGTTTCTCAGGGGGAACGGGGGCCAAGGGGCCAGCTGAGAGGAAAAAGAGGGCTTGGTGGCTGTAAATATACCTGGCCTGTCACCATCTCACTGTAGACCTGGCTGACTGGTTAACCTGCATTCCCTTCTCTGCAGGACCTACA
Organism: Eschrichtius robustus; assembly: GCF_028021215.1. Lineage (NCBI taxonomy): Eukaryota > Metazoa > Chordata > Mammalia > Artiodactyla > Eschrichtiidae > Eschrichtius > Eschrichtius robustus. The sequence goes on along the minus strand of NC_090830.1, from coordinate 10,807,965 downwards.
GCAAAGACACCTGACAAATGCTGTTGGTTACCACTATCATTCCCATTATTATTCCCCTGTATTTCAATGAAACATCACTTCTTTTTCACATGCAGTGCAGAATATTCCAGTTCCGCTTTGAAATCAGCAGCCAGCCAGATGAAGACACACAGCACTGTAATCGTATCTGTAAATTTCACCACCAAAGCGCCCCTGGGAATCAGTGCGCCCCTCACTCACACCACTGGTCAGTGCCAGCCTAGCCTGGAGATGAGGGTCTAAACCGAGGTGAGAAGAGATATTCTGCTGCAGCCAGAAAGCCCACATACTACAGCCGGCCTTGAGACGGCATCAAGACAGCGGCTTCCTGGAGAAATGAGTGTGCCTCTGTACGAGGCCTGTGCATATTGCAACTTTCTACCAACTACAAAAGGATGCTCTTCTTCAGGGCCAAATGCATAGCCTTTAGTTCAGCGCCAGCTCTCTAAGAGCTGGCCAGGACAGAAATGAACCGTGGAGCAGGCCATGCCCAGAGCCCACCCCAGAAGTGGGCTGGGCAGAGCTGGGATAGAGCAGCCAGCAGAAGGTAAGAAGAGTCACCCTTGAGTGGGAAAATGTCGATAGATCTTGTCCCATATGAGCAATTGGCACTACCAGGAGACTCAGGGACTCTGCTCTGGGCCCTGTGGCTTAGACAGCTCCACACTCATAAATACAAAAAAAAAAAAAACCACTCACCTAGGCCCTTCAGTCACTTGGGACCCGTGCTTCGTGCTGACAAAGCCTCACTCATAACCCTAAACATCCATTCCTGTTAAGTAACACTGCTCAGGCCCCAGGAAACCGCTTCTCCATCACTTCTCTGCCCTACGTCCCTGGGAAGAAAAGAGAAACCCTCTGCTTCCAAGTGCCATGAGGGCCTGTGGGTTGCACTGTGGCTGCTGACATGAGACAGGATGGTATTTCAGGGCACAGAGAGGGTTTGAGCCACAGATGCAGACAGGTGAGAGCAAAGACAGATTAACATGTCAACTCTTTCCCCTCGGCTGGCGTGACTGAACAGACTCTTGCATCAGAAATTATCATTTCCCAGTAGACCTACTCATCCGTTTCCTTGCTTCTCTTCCTATTCCAATTCCCGTTCCCACTCCTGTTCCCGGAGATGCTCAAGAATGAACATGGTATTCGCAAGGATCACACATCGCAGCTGAGGAGCACGGTGCAATAGCTCACAATCCCCACCACCCTTCAGTTGGTGTCTATGTAGGTCTAAATGTAACATGTCTGATGCAGAACATGGATCCTTTGTATTAGCAACTAGGTGAGAGCTGAATGCTAGCAATGGGAAGTATAGTTTACAAGGATATTTAATAAGATTTAATTTTTAGAAAACGACATTTAAAATTCAGTTTTATTTAAGAAATTCGGTTTTAACATTTTTTACATGTTATGAATTACAATTTCTATTTTGCTTTTCAATTTTTAATTTCATAACTTAAGAGAAAAATAACTTTCTTTGAAAACGTATGTGAAAATATTATTTTAAATATTTTATGTGTTCTTTCACATTTCTGATGAAAATATATTCAAAATTTGCATATTTTAAATACACTTACGTTTTTAAAATCCTCTAGCTCATTGCTGTCCATAGAACAAAATGATGTGAAAGTGTTCCCTATAATGACAAGACTTGTGATCATGTTGAAATGAAGGCAAAAAATTAAGGAAATAAATGTAAAATAATTTTAAATTATGTGTGTCTTCATTTTGTTACTCATTCAAATGAAACAAAAGAACATTTAAACATGTGCAAGAGTAATTAATTCAGTCATCTTTCTTTTTAAAAATTTATTTATTTATTTATTTATTTATTTTTTTTGGCTGCGTTGGTTCTTTGTTGCTGCACTCGGGCTTTCTCTAATTGCGGCGAGCGAGGGCTACTCTTTGTTGCGGTGCGCGGGCCTCTCATTGCAGTGGCTTCTCTTGTTGCGGAGCACGGGCTCTAGGTGTGCGGGTTTCCGTAGTTGTGACACGTGGGCTCAGTAGTTGTGGCTCGCAGGCTCTAGAGCGCAAGTTCAGTAGTTGTGGCGCACGGGCTTAGTTGCTCCGCAGCATGTGGGATCTTCCCGGAGCAGGGCTCGAACCCGTGTCCCCTGCATTTGCAGGTGGATTCTTAACCACTGCGCCACCAGGGAAGTCCCAATTCGGTCATCTTTGATGCTGCCAACTTCTGGTCATGGAAACATTACAGCTTTTCAATTTTGTCTTTCTGTATATTTTTTTAAAGGCAGAGGAGAGAGCAGATTTTATGTAACTATTTGTAGGCTTGATTTATATTCCTCAATATCTGGACAAACGTTGGTTTCGTTTTGTACCCCTGCCCTGGACTCTGCAAATGTTAGAGCGGGCCCATGAGTTTAGAGAGAACTAAGCCAGACATACCTACAAACCTGGAAGACAGACACTATTATACATTTTCCTTTCAATAACCACCTTCAGATAACTTCAAAACACCTTCAGCTTTTGTTTACAGGATTTCCTTTGGCCTCTATAACAGCTTTTCTCACTATCTTATTGAGTAAAGCATGTTCAGCACATAGCCCTGTGCCTGATACAGAAGACATTCAATAAATACTTGTTGGCTGAATGCACTTCATTCATTACACATGGAAAGAGAATATGAAATCTCAACCGACTGTGAATGAAGTCTGGATGGTTTAATCAACAGCTGCAAATCCCCCAAAAAGAATTATTCACTTGTGTTTCACTCCTATGTCACAATTTGACAAGTGCTGTAAACTGTCACCATCACCCTCAGACACAGGTGTGCCCACCTTTCCAGAAACAGGGACCCAAATCATCTCATTATGCTATCTCTTAGATGGCATGCATCACAGGGCACCAAAGACCCAACGCCTTCCCTTTGTTTCGGGAAGAAAAAGAACGGCCATGTGTCCAGCACTGCTGTAACTCTGAGCACTTCCCAAAGTCTTAAGGGGCTGTGGGTGGAAACAGAAAAAAAAAAAAAAAAAAAAAAATACAGCGACCCAAGCTGGAGAACAATTGCTGAGCTTCCCGACACAAGGGGAATGCGTTTTCAGCGAGCCCAGCATTCCTCACGGGATGCCGAATTGCAAAACACTCCAATTAATCTGGAAGCAATAGCACCACCAGGTAATTTTCATCAGGTAATGAAACAGGTCAAACCACCTTTTTCTTTTCTGCACGTAACAGATCCATTTCTTTCCAAACAGCCAGGAATAGCATTGTCTTTGCCCCTGAGGCAGTGCTTCGTGACCTTTTGCACAAGACAGCACACGTGCAGAATGCATCTATGTGGCCGGGCGGAGATTGGGAAGCTGCTGTTCGAAGCTGAGCTCACAGCCCAGGGCCCCGGGCTGCTCAAGGAGGTGGGCGAGTCACACTATATCGGCTCAGCTAAAATCCATCTGGTACATGCCTCAGTCCATCAGCTGGGACGCTTTGCTGCAGGAGGAGGCCTCCACTGATGAAGTCCCAGGTGGAGGTGGGGAGAGGCCCTTGATAATTCTAGGATGCCTGAGTCACCAAGGGGAGGGGCTGAATCAGGACCTGCCAGTGAGTCCTGTGAAGTGTGCTGCTTTCCTGTGCAACAGAGTGGCCAAGCACAGCCCCGCCCACTTGCAGGAAAACAGGATCCGTCACAGGGAAACCTGAGAGAGGGCCTCAGAGCCTTTATTCCTGGTCTCCTCTTTTGACTCCCTTTTCCCACCAAGAAGGAGCTCAGCGTTCTACTTCCGGTTCTGAAATTCCATCCTGAGCTCTGCAAATTCTCCCTTCACCAAAACAGGGAGGGCTTCCCATCCATGATGCTCCTTCCCCGTCCTGAGATGCTGCCTCAAACGCACGTTATGTTTATCCTTTCATCTCTAGAATAAAAGGGTTTTCTTCCTAGGAGTTGCAGGAACAGTAAGTAGGAAGCTTATTGTTGTTAGAAAAGGGAATGAGTAGGAGGTCGGTAGGATTAACACGGTGGGTGCTCCTGTTGGAATGGCCTCAAAGGTGAGCGATTTACAAATGTTGATTAAATTGCTCCTCTGAGCAAATCTTGTAAGGATAAAATAAAAATAATGCCGGAAAAGCATCTGTAAGTTCTGATTAAAAATCAGTGGCATACAACGTAACAGGCACCCAGCACAAATCATTTTTTAAAACGCCCTTCTCTATACCACAAAATTATTCATCTAAGAATCACATAATAATCAGTAATAACCATTACCCTCTTGATGTATTCTTTAGCTTTAAAATGAACAGAACAATGCAGAAAGAAAAAGAAATGTCAGTGTTCGAAATATTATTCAGATTCAGTAAAATATTTCATGTATGAACTAAAATTCGCACTTACCAAACAAAAATATTACACCTCGCAATTCACACTCTGCTTCACTGTGTTCAATTTTTAACATAAACAAAATCTTCAAGTAGTCACATAAAATGACAGAATTGAAGTAGTTCAAGTATACGTCCTTATCTTTACAATCACCGTACTATCATTCTTTACACATACATAAACAGCCACATAACTTTTTAAAATATTTTTAAATGTTCTGTATATTGCGTATTTCATTTAACACTATATACTGGAGATTGTTTTATATCAGTATCTAGAGATCTACTTTATTCTTGTCGATAATTGCATAATACTCCATTAAATTGATATACCATTTTTTTAAAAAAGGAATTTATTGTAAATTCCTTTACAATAAATTGGAGACACGAACAGCACCCAAAGAGAGCATGGATGGTTCCAGATCATTATGCATTTACTCTTGAAATGAAACGTGTAGCTGGATAAGCAGGTGTTGGGAGGCCAAAGACATACCTGGGAGATCTCCAAAGTACTTTCCACAGAGAATACAGTGTTCATTAAAGGATAAGCAGTAAAAATATGCTAAAACATTAACATATACTTTACTGAAACTCAACAGTAACTGTACCGATAGTTTAGAACTTAGAAAAACAGAACTATTTTTTGTGGGGAGGACTATTTGATCACAGATTTTGTCTAAAATTGCCTATGACGGGGGCTTCCCTGGTGCCGCAGTGGTTGGGAATCCGCCTGCCAATGCAGGGGACACGGGTTCGAACCCTGGTCCAGGAGGATCCCACATGCCGCGGAGCAACTGAGCTGGTGCACCACAACTACTGAGCCTGCGCTCTAGAGCCTGCGAGACACAACTACTGAGCCCGCATGCCACAACTACTGAAGCCCGCGTGCCTAGAGCCCGTGCTCGGCAACAAGAGAAGCCACCGCAATGAGAAGCCCGCGCACTGCAATGAAGAGTAGCCCTTGCTCGCCCCAACTAGAGAAAGCCCGAGTGCAGCAACAAAGACCCAACGCAGCCAAAAAAATAAATATATTAAAAAAAAAAAAAAAAAAGGTTATATACTCTGGAAGGCAAAAGAGAAAATTACGTCTCTACGTTTCAAAATCTCACCCCAGCATCCAGCACTGGGGCGCTTGCAGCATGCTTACCATTGTGCTAAGAGCTTACTGTCCATCATTTCATTTAATCCTATGAACCCTGGAAGTAGCTATAAAAATCATTAGCATTTTTTTGTGTTTTTTTTTGCTTTTTAAACGTTTAAGTAAAAAATTTTTTATGTATCATTTATAGCTGTCATCTTTAATCTGGTGGTGCTTTTTTGAGGGGAGAGGGGGGCAAGTGTCAAATGCCATTTTGAGATTCTAACGAACGTTTTCTGAAGGAAAATTCACATATGCAAAATTAAAAGTGTACCAGGCATATAGAATATTTATGGATGTTTCTTGGAGCTCATCTTTGGACTCAGGTTAAGAACCTCTACTTTAAACAATGATAAACACAAGGGACAGCATTTTTGTTTTTCAGATGGAAGAGAAAACTAAGGCTCAGAGAAGCAAAGTAAACTGCCCACGGCCTCACGGCTAGTAGGGGGCAGAATCCCGATTCAGACCCAGCTGGTTAAGCTCTGAAGCTTTAGCCCAGGCTGCTCAGGACCAGGGTGAAGGGTTCAATCCTTAACACTCTAGAATGAATATGTTTATCAGGTCTGTTGGATTTTCTCTCTTTTGTGAGAAAAACAGTACTAAGCAAAACAGCACTAAGGAAAACAGTACTAAGACTCTGGCAAGAAAGGTGGGCTTCGGTGCCCTGTGGGCAAACCAGGCCTGGAGAATGCAGGCGGGAGGAAGTGGGAGGAGTCAAGGGGCCTCTTTTCCCTAATTGCTCGGAGGTGAGCATCACAAATGCCTTCTCTTCACACTCATCTGTGGAGCACCTTGCTTGTACCAAGAGCCACTCCAGATGCACAGCAGAAACCCCCTCGTTCATCCCCGATGGGGCCATCCAAGGAAAGCATCACTTCCAGGAAACACTGAGACACATGTGGCCAAGGCTGGGTCTTAAAGGACCAGCATTCTATGTGGAAAAATTTTACAAGTCCAGCTGTTTATACAAGCTGGGGAGACAAGAAGGAACTCCATCCAATGACATACTTCCTCCTTGAGAATTAATTAGTTTTCCATCAAGGATACACTTGGCCTGGGGGTTGGCCGACTTCTTATTCACAACGCCGGCCTGGGAATTTTGCATCAGGCTGTTGGTCCTGACCTAACACTTCTATTTCCTCAGCTGCTTTCACCCCAAAGCACAGCCCTTCCAGAAAGACTGGCAGCGTCCCAAGTACAAAGTCATAAGTTTCTAAGATTCTCTGGGGAATCAGGCACGCAAATGTTCTCAAACCATCACCGTGACCACGGTTTCCGTTATTCCCTGGAATATTCCAGCGACTGGAACCTGGAGCTTTGGGACATCAGACCTGTTCCCCCTCCTAAAATCAGTTCCAAATTGGCCTCATCCCACATCCTTTATGACCAGATCTATGTGTGGGAAGTTAAATATAGAAAGCCGAGGTTATTACCTGGATAAATGAAGGCCAAGATACAGGAAAGCTGAGGTCTTAAAGAGGGTTCTTGGGGATGATTTTGCTTCCCCCTCAAATGATCTGTATGAGGGCCATGATTCTTCATTTCTCCCTTGTATAGGCCAAGCCTGGGCTGCTGAGGTATTTCGTGCCCCGTGTACTCAGAATCCCTCATAGGTGCCAGAGCCCCACGAAGGAAAGTGAGGAGTAAGAGGAAAGGCAAGGTCTCCCTCCTGTCTCCCGTGTTCCACAACTGCCCGCGCCCTCCCCCCCGTGTGAGGGCTGCCCCTCCCTTGTTCAGTCTCTATGAGTTTTCCCTTTCTGCAGAATCAACCCTTCCTCGGCCAGAACCCTTGGTTGGAAACCACCTGTTGCTTCAAAGACCCAAGAAAAAAATTCCTCCTGTGGGGCATCCATGGAGCCTGCCATGGCTGGTGGCCCTAGAACTTGTCAGAGATCGTCTGTGGAGCTTCTCGTTACCATGCTACTGGCTATCCAGCTCCCTTGAAGAGATTGTTCTACGCCCACAGATTGCTGCTTCTGGGGGGGGGGGGGTTTCCTGAGGAAACTGAGGCTCAGAGAATTGAAATGGATCAGCCAGGGTCACACAGGCAGCAGTGGTGGAAAATCCATCCCCGTGCCATAATGTCTCTTGGGCAAGGTTGGGCCTCATTTTAATACATTGTTAGATACGGCAGAGCTCGGCTTCTACCGGAAGCCTTTTATGGCCCCCAGCGCCCCTCTCAAAGTCCCCCCCGCCCCCAAGTCCTGACTCCACCTCTTCTTTCATTTTGTCAGTGGTTCTTTCTCTTCCCACAATAATCTTTCCACATTGAAGTCACTCAACAGTGACTAAGACTCTCTGAGTCTTAGTGTATCACAGAGCCCCGGGTTGGGCAAGCTCTATGAAGCCTCGTTTCTGCCTCTCGGTATCCCCTCTGTGCTCTTCCAGCCCATCCAAGTCTCCCCGACGTGTCCAGGGTGGCTCAGGGCCCTCCAGAGCCGTGCCGTCCAGGACAGAAGCCACTCATCACAGGTGGCCACTGAGCACTTAAAACATGGTTGGTCCCAACTGAGATGGGCTGAAAATGCAAAATACACACCAGATTCCAAAAGCTTAGCATGAAAAACAAGAATGTAAAAACATTCTTGGTAATACGTTTTATATCGATTACTTATGAAAATGACAACATGTGAATATATAGGATTAAATGAAACATATAACTAAAATGAATTTCACCAGTTTGCTTTTGCACTTTCTTTATGTGCAGCTACAAGAAAATTTGAAATTACGTATGTGGCTTGCGTTATATTTCTATTGGACAGAGATGATTTAGAGAAAGCATATTTTTAGTCCAGGAGAAGCAGAGAATCATTCCTCATTCACCAAAGCTTCATTGAGCAGACATTCATTAAGTACATGAAGGATAAAGGCAGAGTGCTGTGGTGGTTACTGGGAGGGGTACACATTTAACAAGACAGGTTCCAGTTCCCTCAGGGCTCGCATTGTCAAGGAACCATAAGCTCCTACAAATCTCTGGTTTCCAAACAGAGCCAAAGTATGGCTCTAGTGGAGGTGAAAGCACACATGTTCAGGATATACAGGAAAAGGCAGGTAGGGACTCATCCTGCTCAGGATGAGTCTTTAGGGTATCAGAGTTGGCTCTCTAAAGAAAACCAAAGTAACTAGCTTTTTAAAAATGTAATGAAAATAAGTGTATTTTCCAAAACAAAAACTTATATTGAAAACAGTTGCCTTATTTTATATATTTGTAAAAATTTCTCTGATATCTAAGCTTGATAAAAGGCAACTAGAGTCTCACATCTACTTCTTCTGTTTTTTTTTTTTTTTTTTTGGATTTTGAAAACAAATTTATGGTTACCAAAGGGGAAACGTGGGCGTGGGATAAATCAGGAGTTTGGGATTAACATATACACACTACTATATATAAAATAGGTAATCAACAAGGACCTACTGTAGAGCACAGGGGACTCTACTCAATATTCTGTAATAACCTACATGGGAAAAGAATCTGATAAAGAATGGATATATCAATATGTGTATGTATAACTGACTCACTTTGCTGTACACCTGAAACTAACACAGCATTGTCAATCAACTATATTACAATATAAAATTAAAAATTAAAACAAAAACATAACTAGCTTTTAAAGAAGACAGAGAGAACTTTAGTTTTCTCTCAGATTATTGCTCGAACATCAATATCCCAGGGCTGACGGAGCAACTGCACCATGTCAAGGACCCAGGCACCTTCCCTCTTGTTGCTCTGCCAAGATACGGAGTCCTAATACCAAGTTCACGTTCCTGCCAGCAAGACAGGTGAGAAGGAGCCAGTTCCTGGTCAAGGAGCTACATCAAGTTTCAGGAAGTCTGGGAAGCACTGCACGTTTAGCTGTGTGCCCCGTTCAACCTCTGTGGGTTCTATGACCACCAGAATCAGAGGAGAATGGATATTGGGGGTAGCTCGCATTCTCTGAAACAGAGGGATTATCTGAGAGGAACCTGGGCAGATGGATAGAATTTAGAGGTGGAGAAGAGAGATGCTAGGCTAACAGAACAGTGTTAACCAAGACACAACAGTGTGAAGGCACCTGACAAGTCTGAGGGATGCCTGAGCGAGACGTGAAGGCAGTGTCTGGGTCTGGGATGGAGAATCAGAACTCTCTGCTATGTCCTCCTCACAGCCAGAAGCACTGTTTAGCGTCCCAGGTTATCAAGAGAAGCCGGATGTTCTTATAAAAGCTCCAGAAGTGCCCTTCATGCAGAAGGGGAGCAAAGTGGACGTTGAGGAGCCACAGAGCAACAGAGCTCGCTGGGCCTGGGAGGTAAAGGCCCAACAGGACCGGAGGAAGGACCTCAAGTGTGAGCACCAGCAAATCAGCCCAGCTAGGAAAAGTCTGAATAGGCATAAAGATCATGGATTTCCTAGGTCGCTAGCTCCCTGAGCTTGGCGAAGTCAGACCCTGAATCTCCCTAATGAACCTGTCATTGACCGCCTGCACAGGTATCTGTACCTCCCATATGTTTAAGTTTATGTGACCGTCTGTCTCCTCTCACTAGGATATGATATCCATAAAGGCAAGAGTTTCATTCGCTGACTGCGGTATTTCTAGCACACAGAACATAGCAGGTACTCAACAAAAATTTGTTGGATGAATGAATGAATGAATGTATGTATGTATGTATGTATGAATAAATGAATGAATGAATGAATGTAGGTCAGCACCTACAGTAAAGCAATTTTGTAACACCCAAGGAGATATCTGAGAATGCGATGCCCTCCTGAAAACTCGCTACAAGAAGCGAGGGAGGGGACTTCCCTGGTGGTGCAGTGGTTAAGAATCCGCCTGCCAATGCAGGGGACACGGGTTCGATCCCTGGTCCAGGAAGATCCCACATGCCGCGGAGCAACTATGCACGTGCGCCACAACTACTGAGCCCACGTGCCACAACTACGGAAGCCTGCCCACCTAGGGCCCGTGCTCCACAAGAGAAGCCACCGCAATGAGTAGCCTGCGCACGGCAAAGAAGAGTAGCTCCTGCTCGCCGCAACTAGAGAAAGCCCACGAGCAGCAACGGAGACCTAACGCAGCGAAAAATTAATTAATTAATTATTTTAAAAAAAAGAAGTGAGGGAGGTCACAGTAATAATAACAATTGCTGCCTGATAATTTACCATTAGCCCTTGTTCTTACTTGGTCTTCCCAACGGCCCGCTGAGAAAGGCATTCTTCCCATTGACCAATGAAAACACTGAGACTCAGCAAAACTCAGGGAAGCAAAGCTAGGATTCAAAACTTAGGTCTTCCTTAACTGCTGGTTCTATCTACCCATTTCTTTTCTTACATAGCCTCCTGGAGACTCTCGATCAATTTCTCAACTTCAGACAAACCCACCCCAGAGGCCCCAGCTGATGTGATAATCTGTAGGGAATCACATGGCCTCCTAAGGAAAAAAGATGACCTTGACCAAGACCTCCCTAGGTGCCCGGCGCTGTACTAGATGCTTTCTACACATCTCCTTTCATCTTCACAACAACCCCATGAGGTCGGGACCATTATTTAGTTCCATCTGGGGAGTTAGCAGAATTCTGAAATTGCCTTTGCTTTTTCTCTGGGAGCCAAGTCACTGAACCGCTGAACGGGAATAGGGTAATCCTGGTATTTGCAGCTAGGAGTAGCTCTGCCAAAGTGTGTTTGAGCAGCTGGAAAGAGGGCTAGGAGGATCACATGCCCCAGCCAAGGAAAAGCTCTTGTGGTTGGTAAATAATGCAGGATCTTTATGGTGGCTTCCAGACAGAGAGGGAGATTTAATTTCATCTTATGCATTTTGCTTATTTGAAAAAATTTTTTTTCAGCACGGAGTGCGCCAATCACAGCATCGTGGCATACATGTTGTACTGACATCTGGAAATATTTAGCAATTCTAGCAACAAACAGTCAAGGAGTTCGCCCAGATCATCAAATACAGATTTGACTCTAACCCAGATTCCCGGCAGCACGCGTCGGGAGTGAACAAACATGAAGTTCCTAATGACACTACCTTCTCCTGCAGCAGAAACAAACATGGTTGGTTCTGGTACCCAGGCCTGGAAGTGACTTGGGCATCCTGGTCTCCGGTGTGTTTCCCACCGGCGGCCTCAATGGAATTCAGCAGAAATCAGGCCACAGGACTGGATGAGACAGGACAGTGGTCCAGACAGGCTGGCAGAAGTTCAGTCCAGGGTTCAAGGGCAAACGGTGGATGAATGGGGGCGGAGGTCAGCAGAGGTCAGGACTGAGTGGGCAGCACCGAGGACTATGCTTGAGGGTTCAGTGCCAAGCCATCAACAGGACCCAGCAGAAGCTCAGGGGCTGGGAGATCAGAAACAGGCCAGAGGCACAGAAGGACACAGTCGGGACATGAGCTGGGAATGCAGTGTTAGGGTTAGGGCCCTTCATTCCAAGCACCGTTTTGCTCCCACTCCAGTTCACCCGCTGTGCCTCTCCTCCTATTTCCACAGTGAGTGGGGATTTCAGAGTCTTCACAACACTCCTGTTGTCCCAGGATCTCCAAACTCTTCCACCAAGCCACACAGCTGCCCAAACGAAGCACAAAGCCCCCTCTTCCATCTCCGCCAGCCCTCAGCCCCACCCCAAGGCGCACCTCATTGGCACTTGCTCTTCATTTCCACAGAAGGAATGTTGGGATTCCCGGATATATACCCGGGCATTTTCCTTAACCACAAAAAACTAAACTCATACTCTTCCCCAAACTTACTTTTCTTTCTCCATTTATTCCCGACGCGGTGATGAGCATCGTTGTCCGCTTAAAACTAGAAACCCAGGGGCCACCCTAGACTCTTTCTTTTCCCTTTTCTCCCCTGTATCCAACACCAAGTCCAGTGATTTCTTTTTGTTTAAACCCTCAAAACTTCTCAGGCCATATGCCTTCCAACGCATCTGCCTCTACCATCTCTCAAATAATTATTACAAAGCCTCCAAGTTGGACTTCTGGCCTCTAATGATTCCAGAACAATCTCCCTAAAATATGAATTGGATCGTGAGCTACTTCTCCTTGGAAGCCTTTGTTGACCTCCCATGAATGGATGATCTTCTCTCCTCATCAGAAATTCAGGGCCCTGGGAAACGTAGACCCCAACCTCTCCCCCCTCCCTCCCTCCTGGCTTTAAGCTCCAGATCAAAGGGATCTAGCAAAGGTCTGTGGACCTACTGAGATCACAGGCAAAATGTCAGCCATATGTACGTTTTCTAGAAGGACTTGCAATCGTTGTCAAATGGTTCTCAAGCGTCCATGACGCAAACACAAGTTAAGAACTGCTGCCCTTCACGTGGCATTCCTTCACAGGCCAGACCCTACTCACGTCACACCTGGCTTGTCAGAAGTGTTCAAACACATGTGACCAAGACCTATGGTAAGAAACATTATATTTCTGTGTAAAACAGAACCAAATTTTTACAAAACAATTCTCACTCGTACTATGTCATAGACACTCTAATCTTTACTATTTTAGTCATTTCCTTTTTTTTAATGCTGACTGTGATCCCTTAAACTCATTTTACAGCCCATCCACCAATGGATTCCAAACCACAGTCTGAAACTTAGGTCTTGAGGCTGTGTCATATTTGTGGTTCTCTATTATTTTTTTGGTCGCAATTCCCAACTGTCTCGTAAGCTCCTTGAGGGCAGGGATCGTGACTTATACATTTTCAGTATTGCCCCAGGCACAGAGTCAGTGCCGTAGGAAAACAGCTGGAAGACATGTGGGGAAGAAACAAAGGACTACTTGGTGTAAAAACTGCCAACTAATTCACGCATGGAGATGTGACAATCATTATTTGGTGGAGGAGAACTCCCTGGATTGCATTTCGGGCAGGGGTCCCCAACCCCTGGGCTGTTAGGAACCAGGCCGCATAGCAGGAGGTGAGCCGTGGGTGAGGGAGTGAAGATGCCACTCCCCATCACTCCCCATCGCTCACACTGCCACCTGAACCATCCCCTGCACCCCCGTCCGTGGAAGAACTGTCTTCCACAAAACCGGTCCCTGGTGCCAAAAAGGTTGGGGACTGCTGATTTAGGGGAAGGGTGGGGTCTCTGTGGTGCTACTTTAGCGCAATCTCTGTCTGCTTGAGTCTGTTCGGACTTGTGCAGTAGGAAACGCACTGGCCCACGCATAGCTCAGCAGAACGATAAACCCTAAACACTTTGAGATCTCTCTCCCACTAGACATAGGAGAAAAAAATGAATTACTAACAGAGTAAAAACGCTGCTTTGTGAAAGACACCAACAAGGTGAGGAAGGAACCTTTTTATTATTATATCTATCGATCAGTCTTTAAGAATTTGTTGTTCTCGGCTACATTAGCACTGGGCCAGGCAGAGGATTTTAAATACTTGGTGCCTGCCCTCCAGAGCTTGATAAACCAGCAGATGTGTGGAAACCGACAGATGGAAATGATTAAGGGCTAAACTGTTGGTGTGGACTCAGAGGCAAAAGTTCAGGAGGGGAGATCTCATGCTCGAAGGAGGTAAGCTCTTCATTCTAACCCAAAGCTAAAGCGCTGTTATTGTCTTGGCGTAAACATTAATATCGCAGGAAACCAGGGGCCAGATAAGCTGGAGGACCTTTGTCAACCACAGAGGCTGCTGCTATAGTGGCAAAGAGGCTGCCTGGCTGGTCTGTTTGTGGAGGGAGGGGGTCCCGTGAGGGATGTCGCTCTGCATCACAGCCCGTGCAGCACCCACCGTGAGAGAGCCCTTCTCTCTCCTGCACAGGTGCCCCTGGGCAGCCTTAAAGGGCTGGGCTGCTTCCCCGCTTGAGTGTCTCACCCGGAACCCCAAACCCCATCACAGGCAGACCTGGAGGCAAGCTCCTCAGCTGCTACAGCCTCCTTGTCCTCTGCTCCAAAGTGAGATAACAATCATGGTTGTCCTCAAAGGATGTCCTGGGATCGTGTCCATTCAGGACCTAGCACATAGTACGCACTCAATAAACGCAGTCACGGCTGATTTGCGCTTCCTTCACTCCGTTGATTGACACATATGCATTCCTGCGTTTGCCTCTCTGAACTGCCAAATAGCGTAAGGGCTTAGAGGGACATTGACGCAGCTAAATAGATGAACCCTAGCCCTGTAACACCCAGCACAATGGCACACACCCCGTGCGGGTCAGATTCCACCGACTAGAAGTGACGGCTATAATAGGAATAGTCCAGGTCCCAGGATAGAGGACGTGGGGAAATCGACTTGAATAAATACCAGCAGTTCATGCTCAAGTGCCATTTGGCTGAGACAACCACACACTTCCTTTACCAGAAGCACTTGCTTCTCCCTCCCCTACCCCTGCCCACCCCAAAGGGACTGCTTGGAATCAGGGTGATTCACCCTCTGAACAGAGCAAGCGGGTATCCCTGGTTCACATCCCGCCCGCTGTATTGTTCAGAGGCCAATTCACTTTCTGCCCTCTAAGTCCAAAGGCGTGAGAACAGGAGGAAATGTTCAGCTGGGCATACTTTAATAAAACAAAATAAACTCAGCTAGAGTCCTTATGAAACTGCTCTCTGGGGAGCAGTTTCCCTGCCTCTGACATGCTCCCAGGAGAATCATGCTTTTAAAAGGAGATTTAAAATTCCCACCCTACAGTAAACACACTCTTTCAATCACACTGCAGCAAAAACGGCCAGTGAGCCACCCTAAGAAACCACGGCCCCAATGTACGAAGGCACACAACCCGCCTCCTTTTTCCATTCTAATAAACTGCCCTTGGGCTTTGGGTGGTTTTTTTTGTTTTGGGGGCTTGTCCCAACGCACTGAAGGACGGCCTACTCCCTGCACTTTTGTAGTTGCATTGTGGACACCCTCATGCCATTCAACACAAGCAATCCAATCATGACACACAGCCGTCAGCTTGCCCCGCTGCTAGGAGAAGCTCAAGATGAGCATCCTGGCGGACGGAGATGGGGCCCATCCTGCACGTGAAACAGTGAAAGACAAGACACAGGGCCTTCCCCCAAACACAACTGTGGCGAAGATGGCTGGGGGCCTGAAAGACCACTCTTTTTTCTTCCACGGCAGCAGCATTTTAACCTGGGCACACGGCTGCCCAGAATAAGATCACGCTCTGGCCTCTTTGCCGCTCCTTGGCCCCGTAAGTGCTAGTTTGTGGGGGTGTAAGCAGAGGTGGCCCGTGGCTGCACTTTCGGTCTCTCTTCTGTCCTGTTGTCCTTCCTGCTGCCCGACAGTGGGTGTAGCCATCGGAGACCAGAAGGAAGAAGGCCACTCCCTGGGGAGGGTGGGGTAGGGAGTCAGGGGACCCTGGGACCCCAAGGATGCCACGGACACTTCCCTCCGGATGCAGTTTATGTGAGAGAGAAATAAACGCCTATCTTGTTTCAGCCACTGTTATATTGAATTTTCCGGGCTGTGGAATTGAATCCTGCCCTAATTATAGCAGTTCTGTCCCAGAACAAAGTCACCACTGGAAATGGTGGGTGGGTCCCATCTGCTATGGCCCATCCACCAAGCCACTGCTCAACGCAAGACCCTAACCATACAAGTCATCACCCGGGCAGCCTGGTTTCCAGAAAAGCAGAGCCACCAGTTCATCCCTTCATCTGTCCAGCTATTTTGTGAGTCAAGACTCTGTGCCAGGTGCTGGACTGGCTCCTGAGCTGTAAATAGGACGGACTGGGCCCTGTCCTCCCAGCGATGCCTCTCATCTCACAAGGACGAGAAGCCAAGACCAGGGAACGTGATGGGGAGGTAAACACGAAAAGGGCAGCGACAGGGCACAGGGCTGGGACTCAGCCTGGTGAGGGGGCTGACACCGAAGGACGGCGGGCAGGCACGCTCACCTGTCCTACGTCCATCAGACGCACTTTCACGGGAGGAGAGAAGCGTGTGCAGAGGAAGCGTGGCTGCGCGGGTGGACGGAGAACGAGCACAGAATCCGGATGGCGGACGTGGAGCCGCCGCCGCGGCGCTCGTAGGGCTCACAGAGGCTCCCGCGGTCTGTCGCCGGGCCACCTCCACGCCGTGGGTGGCTGCGGAATCTCCCTTCAGCTTCTCCAAGTCTGGACCAGGCGCGGATGCAGCTCTGTGAGGAGGCACCAGCTTCTCCGGTGGGTGCCATGGGGACAGACGTGGTGTCCTCGTTCTCCCCTGCTCTGTGTCCCCTCCCTTCCCCAGCTGCCCGCCCTGCTCAACCACAGAGACCTCGTGCCCCAAAGCCCCATCAGAGTACCACCCTCCATCCACATCCTCCCAGCTCCTCCGAGTGGCCCCAAGTTAGCACCTTCCTCTGATCCCCCAAATGTCCCCTTCCAGGGTTTCACCTCCCGGCTTCTCCCATGATGGTGCAATAAACAAATCCTCTGATAAACCCCTTATTCTTTTGCACCCGGGGTCATGCTGCTTCCCTATTCAGATCCTCACTACCAAATATCAGTGCTGTGAAAATCAAAGAATGGCTATAGAATCCTTGGGGATTAAAGGAGACTAAACGAGACAGGACAAGGAAGTGCGACGAATGATTCTGGACAAGATCATACATGCGGGGAGCTGGGGATGTTATAACAAGATTATTGGGACAGCTGGTAAGATGTGAATGTGGACTTCATATTAGATCACAGTAGTGAAATTGATCATCGTATTGTGGTAACACAAGAGAAAATCCTTCTTCTTAGGAGATACTCGCTCCCTGAAGAACCCTGTTGTCTGCAACATAATCCCAAATGGCTCAGCAAAAAATACAAATAATACACATTCATAGGGAGGGAGGAAGCACAACGTGAACTTGTAAATCAGTGTGAAAGGCGTACAGGTGCTCCTTGTAGTTTTCTTGCAACTTTTTCAAAATTGAGGTAGAGTTGATTTACAATGTTACATTAGTTTCATGTGTACAGCAAAGTGATCCAGTATGTGTGTGTGTGTGTGTATATATATATATATATATATATATATATATACACACACATATATATATACACACACACACGCACACGTACACACACACACACACACACATATACATATGCTCTTTCAGATTCTTTTCCCTTATAGGTTATTACAAAATATTGAGTAGAGTTCCCTGTGCTCTACAGCAGGACCTTGTTGTTTATCTATTTTATATACAGTAGTGTGTACCTGTTAATTCCAAACTCCTAATTTATCCCCCCAACACCGCTATCCCCTTTGGTAACCACAACTTTGTTTTCTATGTCTCCGAGTCTATTTCTGTTTTGTAAATAAGTTATTTGTATCATTTTTTTAGAATCCACATATAAGTAATATCATATGATATTTGTCTTTCTCTGTCTGACTTACTTCACTTATCAGGATAATCTTGCAACTTTTCTAAGGGATGAATTTCTTTCAAAACACAAAGTAAAGAAAAACATTTTAAAAGTTAAAAAAAAAATAGGAAGTAGTCCAGAGGCAGGCATGGAGGTATTGCGAAAAGGAGAAGAATTTGGAACTCCTCAAAGGTCACCAAGAAGGGAGGTGTCAAGCCTGAGAAGCCCCCAAAAGCTGGGTGACAGGGTCTCAAGGTCCCCCAGGACTCTGGGCCCCAGCCTCCCCACACAGTGACCACCACCCCCCCCCACCCCCCCACCCCCCCGCAAATTTGTTTGCCCTGCTATTTATAGAGCAATCACTTTCCTACATAAAGCCCTGAAATAGAAATGTTAAAAGAGCAGCTGGTGCCTCGCGGGAGCCTCATAAAACGTCTGTTTCCAAACAGCTTCCCTCCGTCATAAATATCTTGCAGTTCTAGCTCCCTCCTTCTTTGTCAGCAGGCGCATTTGCATAAAAATGGGACTCTGTTTATTAAGAATTTATCTCTCCCTGCGGTTTACCGCGCCTGCCTGAAGATTCACAGGGCCCCACGTGACATGGCCTGCGATGGTCACACCAACCTTTTGCCCGAAGGGGAGGAGTACACACCAACAGACACAGTGAAGACTGAAAGAAGGGTCTACTCTTCTTGGGGTTCTGCTTTTCTGCATCAATAAAGGAAACACAAAAGCTGACACACAGGCACAGGAGCGAGTTCACAGGCCTGGTCCCTGGGTGAAGACTCGGTGCGGTCTTGGGAGGGCAGCCCTCATCAGCTGGATGGGCAGATGCCTGAGATGGCCTTTAGGGTCCATTTGCTCCCAGACTTCCTGGTGCCTTTTGTCTTTCAGATTTCCCTTTGGATGATGTCTTAGCGTGGGCTGTCATAACAAAATACTGGGCAGCTTAACCAACACTTATTTCTCACAGTTCTGGAAGTCCAAGATCAGCTTCCTGGTGAGGGTTCAATTCCTGGCTTGCAGAGGGCCGCCTTCCTGCTGTGTCCTCACATGGGGAGAGTGGGAGTGAGAGAGACAGGAAGAGCACTCTCTGATGTCTCTTGTCTAGGGACACTAACCCTATGGGATCAGGGCCCCACCCTTAATGGCCTCTATAAAAGCCCTGTCTCCAAATACAGTCACGCCAGGGCTTGGAGCTACAGCATATGAATTTGAGGGTCCACAATTCAGCCCATAAGAGGGGAGGAGACTGCTGTCACTAACGTCCCCCAAACCCTTCTTTTGGTGACAAATTAAGACTCCCCCATCTCAGCTGCCTTTAGCCCCTGACGACCATCTCCTCCTTGCTGTCAGTTGAAGTCCTCAGTGCCACCAGCCGCTGTCGGCAAAGGGCCTGCCCCGACTGAGGGGACCGAGGGCTGAGACCAGAGGCAGATATGGCTGAAAACGTCCGAGTCACTGCGTGCAGGCAGTGGACATGTGAGTTCTTGCCTGTGACGAGTGCCAAGCCCCAGCCATGTTCCACCCCTTCTGGACACAATGCAGGGGAGGGACGGCCTCCCTGGGGGCACCGACCATGGGAGAGCCGCCAGGTGACCCCCAGACTGGGTACTCAAGCGCTCTCAAGGGCTTGCCCCAAGCACGACAGTCCTCACATGGAAATGCCATTCAGCTTTTTTGTCCATTGTTGCATGCCTAACAATTGGGAATGTTTTCCTTGGAACCGGTTTGTAATCCCATCATGCTGTACTTCCTTTGTACTGAACAAGTGTTATTTAATGGGGCCGTTTTGATTGTTTTGGAGATAGGGGCATATTTGGAAAGAGGAGGGGTTTGTGTGAGTTGATTACATTGGCCAGCTTCCTTTATTTTTTCTGGGAAATCCTTCTTCCCGTGTGCATAGATGGTAAGTCTCGCAGAAGAACCGTAGGACGCGGCATGTGAGACCCTTGCCCTGGGCAGCTTCGCGGCGACCCATCCAGGCCTGCAGCTTGGGGTCCTTGGAGGCCACAGAGCGGGGGTGGATGGGGTGGCGGCTGAGTCAGTGGCGCCTCGTAAAGTCGTGAAGTCACACTCAGGTAAAGCCATCAGCGGGAGCTGGTCTGGCTCTTTCGTGCTGGAGACTGGGCATATCAAATTCCAAGTCCGTTCCAAAGGCCTCTTGCTTGCCTGGGTCACAGCACAGGCGTCTGGGGCCCCTTTCTTCCCTTTCCTTAAACTGCTCCCTCCCCTCGCCCAGGAGGCCTTTCCTCTCTTAGGGAAGGTCAGCCTCCAGTAGAAGAATGACCATTGTTCCTTCTCAGGGGAAAAGAGGCCCCCGTCCCCTCTGTCCTTCCTTGCATCCTGTTGCTGGTTCCTAAGTCCCACTGTGGGGCAGCCCAAGCTTCCCCCCACCTGAGCGCCTGCCCGCCCTTCCCCACTAGCCCCCTGCGCACCCTTACTCTCTCTATCTCCCCCGGGAGCCCGCTGGCTCTGGCCATGCTCCTCTCCCACCTTCCCAGGTTCCAGGCACGCTGTGGGGAAGCTCCCTCCGTGCCCTCCCGGCCTGCACAACCTCCCTCTGATTTACCTGGGCAGCTCTGCCTTCTCTCTCCTCGCCTTCATGCAATGTTGATCAAGACCTAGTATGAAAAGACACACTGCGAATTCCCTCGCCTGTATCCTTGGCGCTTCTCGGCGGCATCGCCTGGGATGCAGACGGCAGACAGCTTGCCGATGCGCCTTTTGAGGGAAGTGACTTTCTCCCAGTCTTCATGGCAAAGTGAGTTGTCACAGACTCATGCGGTCACCTGCTTGCTCATCAGCCTCCTTCCTCAGGAGCTATGTCTTTTGGCCGATTGACATCTAGGCACTGCCTCAAGGGACACCTAGGCTGCGTCCTGCCCCAGCCCTGAGTCCCAAACAAGGAGCTGGACTTGCCAGCTTGGAAGCTGGAATCTAGAGCATCTTTCATTCCTTTTGCAGCCACAGTTTCTGTTCACCAACTGGAAGCTCAATTCCTTCTGATCCCTGAAAATATCTAACAGGATCATTTCCCTACATAGGAAAGTATATAAACAAGGGAGTTGAACCCAAGAACCTTAAACTGAAAATGCCAAAACCACAAGATAACCCCGAGAACATCTCTGGCTTCCCTAAGCCTCGTGCTTGTCCGGCTTCTCTCATCCTTTGGGGCCGAGCAACGAGTGAGGTCGGGAGGGATGATTCTGAACACAGCTTTTTGCATGGTGGTCCTCCTGTTCTCTGCCTGCCTTAGCCCCATCAAATTCACCAGGAGAGAGAGAGAATGTGCTTCACAGATCTGTAATTGAGTTTTCCTGGGGTTAGGAAATGACCTAATAAACCCACACTTTTCCCAACTTCAATGGGAAACCTGTAGCATTTCTGTACGGGGATGCAAAGTATAGCTGCTGGGGGTGGGTGAGAGCTTCCCTGCTCGAGGTCCCCAGGAACCACAGCTGCTGCCTTGCGCTCTGGGCCTGGCCAGCCTGGGCTCACCGCCCCCCCACCCCGCCCCCGCTGTTCTGCTCTCTGCTGGGCTCCACCCTGGCCCTAACACCTGAAGCCTCTTTCCTGCTCAGCTCTCACCCCTGTTGCTTGCCGCTGCCATGGTCACCACTCTCTCAGATCCTCCCATTCATCCAGAGCTCAACCAGGACCAGTGCAGGTCAGGGGCTTAAACCAGAACCTATGGCATGGTGAGCCCATACCGATAAATCAATGCTCACCATTGCTTTCATCCAGCCTCTGGTGTAACCACAGCCTCTGCCTCTCGGGGGTGCTGTGAGGATGAAATGAGATGAGGTACTGAACGCGCTAGAACAGTGCCCAGCACGCCCTGAGTGCCCGCGGGTGCATACTAGCTGTGATTGCCCTGCTTGCCCTCCATGTCAGTTTAGGCATGGATCTGAGGTCTGAACACGACAATGCGTGGCCGCCCTTAAGTGCCCCGTGAACGCTTGCTATTGTCAGCAGGAAGTGGTGACCAGCCGCAGAGCTAGCTGAGGTGACCTGGAGTGGTTCAGCCAGACCTTGACCTCTGAACGAACATCCTCATGTTGCTGAGTTCCTGAATCTACCTTACTGGGTTAAAAAGCAAATTCCAGAGTGGTCATGCCTTTGTAAGGTTTATTGATATGAATTATGGGTGCCCTTTGCGTGCTAATCACCCACTCCCTCGAAGACTTTCAGAGTTAATGGCTCAGCAATTCCTCCAGATCTGGGCCCCTGGGGCCCCTACTCCCCACCCACCTCTGTCCTCTTTCCCTTGCACCCAAGGAAGCACGTGGACGTGGAGCCTGGGGCCCCAAGGGGACCCAGCACCCACACACACGCAGACCATACACACATCTCTAGGCTTCCTTCCTCTCAAAGCCAGAGCCGACTGTCCCCTTCTGACACAGGATGTCAGGTCGACTCAAGCCAGAGGCCTTGGGACCAAGCCCGAGGTGAAAAACTACATGGGCTGGAATATTTCGTGGAAACAGAAAAGAGCCAGTGGCCTCTCTGTGACGTAAGGGTCAGACAGGAGCAGCCGGCAGATGATCGGGCTGTGTGTCAGGTCTCCTCGACTGAGAGATGTGAGTGACGAGCCCGGATACCGCCACCCCATGGGTACTGGGCAAACTGAGCAGGACAGACACAGACCATGGTGACCTGCTAGCGGTCGTCACAGGGTAGAGCCCGGGGAGCAGGGGGTGGTGGGAAAAGGGGTTGGGAGACCTACAGGTGTGGGCTCCAGGGTCCCGAGCAGCTCAGCACTGACCTGTGTTAGTTACTGGGTTCCTCAGTAAGATTTATTTAAACAAAGGTTGCCCCTGCACTATACTTTTCCAAAGTTGTCTGATCTAGTCTCCTTGGGTTACTTTCTTTCTGTTTTTAAACTGTCCGTTTAGCTTAGTTTTCTGTCCCCCAAATGGGGACTTACCTCCTCTTTTCCTTCAAAATACCTACGATCAATTACATAGACTTTGATCATAAAGTTTACCGAAACAATAGACACATGTTCCTGCCTCTGTCCTGTAAACCGAAAACCACACAGGACTGCACATGTGCAGAACGGTTTTCAAACCTGAGGCTGACACAACTATAGAAACTGTCAAGTTTCTGAGTTTGAAGGAAAAGAGTCCCCATGAGTTGTGCCATTCCCAGACAAGAAAAGTCATTCTGAAGCTTTGTAATCCTTATGGGGCCAATGATACAAAAAGCACACTTTGTTTCAACATCAGGAACCCGATGGCCCTAATTCCTTATTGTTTAAGGAAGCAAGAAGCCTGGAGAGAGGTCCAGTTAATGGATACCAATGCTGGAGGCGGGAGACACCTAGCATCGTAGGGCATGTTTTCCTTCTGTCCGTGGGTCCCCCCATCCAGGGGCTCTCCATTCCCCTGGAGCCCTCCCTCGGCCAGGGTGACAATTTCTGCTCCAGCACATGCAGACAACTTCAAAGGAAGGACTTGTGCTTTCTTCCCAATAGGAACCTTCCCACCACAGCCCACGACTGTCGGATACGTGGGTGCTGGCCAGAGATTTCTCCCTCCACTCGCATCACCTACTGCTTTTCACGGCCGATCTGTCCAGCGCAGATTTCACCTCTGAGCCCCACATCCAAATGCCCAGCTTCCTACTGGACAATGGGTTCTCACACTCAACAGGCCCCAAACCTAACTCCTCCTCTTCCCCAACCCCTTCCCAGAGGATGGGATCCCTAGCCACCGGTCCACCGAAACCAGCGACCTGAGGGCTGTCCTGCACCCCCCTCCCTCTCTCCCTCACCCCTGAATGTCTCCAAGTCATATAGATTCAACCTTAGTAACGTTTTTGTTTCCACCCCCTCCTCTCTACCCTCTGCTGAAACTGCACCATCCCTGGCCTCAGCCCCTCTTGTCTGACCTTGTATGTCTCTCCAATCCTCCCTCCTGGCTTGGTTTTCATCCAGCCTCAATAAAGCCACCAGAGTGTCCCTCTAAAACAGAAAGCTCTGGTCCTACTATTTCCCAGCTTAAACCCTTCAGTGGCTCTCCCTGGCCCATCAAGAATCACCTCCAGCCTCGCCCTGCCCTTGCTCCTAATCTCCGGCTATGTTAAGTGCCTGTCATTCCCAAATACATCCTGTCATCTCCGGCTCAAGTGTCCCTGCCCACCCTGCTCCCTCCCCACCCTCCCAACAAACCCACCGGCACCTCTCTCTCTCAAGACTCCAATCAGCAGCATTTCTCCAACGAAAACCTTTTCCAGCACCACAGAACCACTATCTCTGTACCCTGCTTCAGGGCAAGCGGGCCAATGTTTCGCGGCTTTGGTTTTTCCTCATCTGCTCTGCTTGTGATGGACATTTGGGTTGTTCCCGGTTTAAGGCTAGTGCAAATAGTGCTGCTGTGATCATTCTTATACACTGTGTTTATAAACTAGTGCATTCGTGCATGCATTTCTGCGGGTATTACCTCCGAGTCTAGGGTTTTCTTTGTGGAAAGATTTTAAATTAAGGATTCAATCTATTTAATAATTATTGGACTAGTTAAGATTCATATTTTTTTCTTTTGTAAGTTTTTTTCATTGAAGTATAGTTGATTTACAATATGTTAGTTTCAGCTGAAGAGCATAGTGATTCATATATATATATATATATATATATATATATATATATATATATATATATATATATATATATATATATATTCTTTTTCAGATTCTTTTCCCTTATAGGTTGTTACAAAATACTGAGTATAGTTCCCTGTGCTATACAGTATGTCACTTTTGATAAATTGTATTTTTTAGGAATTTACCCGTTTATCTAAATTTTCAAATGTATGGGCATAAAATTGTTCACAATATCTTCTTATGATCCTTAATGAAGGTGGGCTCTGTTGTGATGTCTCCTTATCATGCCTGACATGGATTATTTTTACCTTTTCTTTCTTTTTTTTTTTTTTTTTTTCTCTTGCTCAATCTTGCTAAAATTTTAGGGGTTTTTTAAAAAAATCAATTTTATTACTTTTCCAAAGAATCCAACTTTGGCTTTTATTGATAAGTCCTATTTTATATTTGTGTTTCATTACATTAAATTCTGCCTTTATTTTTTCTTTCTTTGGGTTCAGCTACTGGACTATAATTTCCCTGCAGGCAGATGTTATGTCTTGGTTACTATATGTTTTCTAGAGCCTAGCATAGTGCCTGGTACAAAGAAGATGCATAATAAATATTTAGGGAAAGAGATGACAGAAGGCAGAAGAGCAAAAGAGGGAGAAAGAGAGAGGGGTAAGGAAGGGAGGGAGTTGGAAGGACAACAGAATTGGAATATAAACTGCCCATATACCTGAGAGGTTACTTGTAAGATACCTGTGTGTGTGTGTGTGTGTGTGTGTGTGTGTGTGTGATATACTAGGGTCCTTTATTTTTGTTTTAATTTTTATTGGAGTATAGTTAATTTACAATGTTGTGCTCGTTTCAGTTGTACAGCAAAGTGATTCAGTTATACATATAGATATATCAACTTTTCTTTTTTTTTAGATTCTTTTCCATATGGGCCACTACACAGTTTTCAGTAGAGTTCCCTGTGCTATATAGCAGGTTAGGGTCCTTTATGTTAAACAATCTAGTATCACGACTCCAAGTGCAGCTCAAGGTGGGAATTATAAATATACCTAGAGACCCACAGCATTTTCCTTGGAAGATCTTCATGGCGTATCACTCAGCTTACACCCCTGAAGGCCCACCATGAATCAGGCCCCACGTTAGTCACTAGGGAGACAAACATGAATAAGAACTTGTTCCTCAGACTTGTGGTTGCCAAGGGGGAGAGGGGTGGGAGAGGGATGGATTGGGAGTTTGGGGTTAGCAGGTGCAAACTAGTATATATAGAATGGATAAACAACAAGGTCCTACAGTATAGCACAGGGAACGATATTCAATATCCTGTGATAAACCATAATGGAAAAGGGTATGAACAAGAATAGATATATGTATAACTGAGTCACTTTGCTGTACAGCAGAAATTAACACAACATTGTAAATCAACTATACTTCAATAACTTTACAAAAAGAAAGAAAAAAAAAAAACAAACAAAAGAACTTGTTCCTGCCCTTCAGAAACTCCTAGGAAAAATCTGGGCAGTTTACAAATGGGCCAGACCCAGCCAGCACATTTTTGTAAATAAAGTTTTATTGGAACACAGCATGCCGTTCACCTATGGCTACTTTCACACTACAATGACCAAGTTCATATGAACCTCAAAGCAGGAAATATTTACTATCTGGCCCTTTGCAGAACATGTCCACAGCCCTGCCCTAGGCAGTAGGCCCCTAGAAGGCGGGCCCTGGCCTTGTCTGCCGGGGACAGCAGGGTCCCCAGTCCACTGGTGAACGCTGAGCATATGCGTTCTCAAGGTCCAGAAGCTCTCTGGAGTTGGCCTCACTGGTGGGCAAGAATCACTCCTCATTATCTAACAAGTGTGCACTCTTTCCTCTGAGCAAACACAGCACAAAATGCAGTGGGTACCAGCGACCTCTTTACAAACCTGTCAGCTCATTCCTGGGATCAGCACCTCACAGAGAAACCTCATCCAGAGCCCTCAAAGTGTGCAGGGCTCGTTGAGCAAATCCTGAGGCCCAGAAGCAGAAACCAAGGTTCCTGTTGAGAAGTGAGGCTGGTTGTATGGGTCCCCACCTCACGGCCAACTTCGGGCTGCAC
This sequence comes from Eschrichtius robustus, assembly GCF_028021215.1. Classification (NCBI taxonomy): domain Eukaryota; kingdom Metazoa; phylum Chordata; class Mammalia; order Artiodactyla; family Eschrichtiidae; genus Eschrichtius; species Eschrichtius robustus. Next base: position 10,781,536 of record NC_090830.1, on the reverse strand, counting down.
TGCTTTATCTTAAATCCAATACTCCACTGGGAGAAAACTTCACACTTGTGCCAGGACAGCGTTAACAATAGTCCTGGAATTTGTACCCAAGATGACCTCCTCAAAAATGTTTTGTTCTCCTGCTCTGGACATTTAGTGACCATCAGGGCAGACAGAAAGACGAGGCCAAAGGCCCTGGCCCAGCCCTTCAGCATCCAAAGCCGCGCCCAGATGCCTGGCTCCGGGCTGCCTGATTTGGGGACCAACCCACTCGGCCACTGGACCTTTCTTTCCTGCAACAGGAGTGTTTGCTTTTCTCTCAAATGGAGATGATGTGTCTTGATGGAAGAACCATGTGAGATATCCATCCTCTAGAAAACCAAGTGCTAACAGCTTACATAGAGTTGTGAACTATTAAAAATTCAAGCTGTGTAAGTCAGCTAAACTGAGAATTTTTGTCATGGCCCCTTGCTTTTGGAGGGCCAGCCTTAGTGCTTAGTCAGCTCTTAAACAGGGTTTGTTGTTTTGTATGTTTTTTTTTTTTTCCCCCTGTGAGTATGTGTATGTGTGTGTGTGTGTTCAACTTTTCAAAAACTGTGGTTTAAAAAATAAGTCGATCAGTAAGTGTCAGAAGTGTCTGAGTGAGAGTAGACACTAACAGGAAAGCAGGAAACACAGTCTGTAAGTTTAGAGGGGGGAGGAAACAATTTCCATTCAACACCAAGGCGACAGTAGCACACTGATGGGAGAGCCCAGACAAAGCCAAATGTCATTTTCTTTATCCTAATTTATTGATTTTTGCTGGCTGTCGGAAGCGCTCAAGGGAGGAAGTGTGGTGAGTCTTTGGCCGATGGTTTTCATCGTTCTCACAATTAGTGTGGCGGGGTTGCTGGAGGGGAGTGCATGAAAATGATGGCGGGGACGCACAAGAACCCCAGAGCCCAGAGCAAACACATGTGCGTCCAGTCCTCCCACTGCAGGGTTTCTGAAAGTAGCCGATTCATTTACTTGGAAGAGATCTCATGCCAAAGAAAAAAGACACAATCTCATCACCCACCCACCCAGACATCTTGACTCATCAGCCCAGAAACACAATCGTTGCTGGGCGGGGGGGGGGGGGGGGGGGGGCGGTGCACCTCCAAAAAATCACCATTCCCCGAGCACTCGTTCGTAAGTCTGTGATACCAGAAATGTAAATCACCGGAGCTGCGTGGAAAATCTCCAGCCGGGTGTGCGACCCTCCTAGAGGTCAGGGAGGCCCAGGTGCAGGTGTCAGGACGGGAGACGGGGAGACACTCGGAGTTCAAGGTCAATAGACAACCCTGAGAGAGAGATTTGGCCCCCGGGATGTTCACTGTGCCAGTTTTTTTCATGAACACTCATTACAAAACTGAAACCAACATCACAGAACAATGAGAAATCACCAGCCCGTTCCACAGGTTCAGAGCCGTGCACACCAACCACTTCAAATCTGAAAAACGTTTCGTGTGCGTGTGAGGTGACGCCCACCGTGGGCTTTCCCAGGCTGCTCTGGTCTCCTGCCTAGGTGCCTTCCTCCCCCAGCCTCACCCCAGGGCAGGGTCACCACTGTGAAGATGGCTCCTGGACACGCACCACGGCCCTGACTGCTCAGCTGTCCTCCACGGCCTGACACCGGCTGCCCCTGGGTATCAGCACCCGAAGGTCCCACAGACGGTTCCCCTCCGGCCTCCCCATTCCGCTCACAGCCACGTTAGCACCTCTCACAGCCCTAGAGTCCCGCCCGTTCGCCCTCAGAGAGTCCCCTCGGTCAGGCCTCCCCTCTCCCACGTCCACTGACACCCACTGTGCGAGGCCCTGTGTTGACTTGGGCTCATCCTAGAAGGGCCTCCCCTCTGTAATGCTGCCCTCCTCCACCACCCGCTCCAGTGACCTCGTCTCTAGCCTGGCCTTCAGGGACTCCTCAACCCGCCCAGACCACCTTTCCTAGCTCCTCTTGTGTCCTCCCAACACAAAGGCTCAGCATCCTCGCTCACTCCGTGAGCGTCTCTTCCCTCAGCATCCTCGCTCACTCCGTGAGCGTCTCTTCCCTCAGCATCCTCGCTCACTCCGTGAGCGTCTCTTCCCTCAGCATCCTCGCTCACTCCGTGAGCGTCTCTTCCCTCAGCATCCTCATTCACTCCGTGAGCACCTCTCCCAAACCCCTTTATTCACGTCATAACCCCACCCAGACATTCCTCTCCCTCTAACCTGCCTGCTCAGCTCTACTTCAAACCCCAGTGCAAGTGCATCCGCCTCTGTAACCTTCCCACTCGTCAACCACGATCTCTCCCTGAAATCCCATGGCTCTCGAATGTTGCATGAGGACAGCGGGACAGTATTCTAAGGCATTAAGAGATGACTGTTTCCTGTTCTTCCTCATTTTCACCAGCTCATTTTCAAATTCAGAAGAAGTTTCCCCTTCCTCCAAAGGCTACCTCCCAGATCTCTGTCACAGTAGACACAACACATCTGTGAAGTCTGTGATGAGTGGTGACCCCTAGGACCGCCCGAGCTGATCTTCCCCGCCCCTGGCGGTGGCCTGCCGGCCCCTCCCCCATGCCCTAGGGGCAGGATGGCTTTCCCCCCACACTGTGCGCTCCAAGTTCAAGTTCTTGGTTCTCCAGCTCTCCAGGAGACTTTGTCCACCTCTAGCTGAAACAAAGCTCTGAAAACCAAAGTGCTCTTGATTTGCAAAAGCCAGGCTGTGGTATTGAGAACTAGAAGCTTTCTCTTAGCATACCAAAGGGTGGCCTTCACATCAACAGCTGAACTCCTCGAGGTTCAGGTTTACGTGAGAGCCCAGGGGGTGAGGAGGGGACAGGGAATATTGGGTGGTGGCAAAGAATCGTTATTTATCTACCCAAAAGGAAATTGTTGGTTAACAGCAGGCAGAAGGGAATCCACGCGAGCACAGCTTAGAAACTCTTGGGAAGTAGATGGGAAAGTTCCCTCCTAGGTGCCCCCTCTACCCTCTCCCCATCCCCTGCCCAGTGAAGATATCAGCAAGGAGCCAACGGGACCTTTCAGAAATCCCAGGTGGGTTTGAGAGGAACAAGAAGAGAGGGGTTCATCTCTCCCAACATCGCTCACTGTATTATGAATTTTTCTTTCATGGGGCTGCATCTCCCCAAGTAATAAGTCAGCTCCTTGAGGCAAGACAATGGCCCACGTGTGCACAGACTACATGGGTCCACACCCTGTGTGCGAGAGCACAGCAACGTTCGTGCCCTCCATACCCACGTGCGGGCTCCTAACGGGGCCCAAGGACCGTGCCAGGGCCCGAGGGCTTCCGGAGAGTGCTGGCCCTGCCTGATGCAGGGTCTCTTTGGTCACTGCCCTCTTTGGTATCGGAGGCAGCAGAAGCGGGTCTGCGTGGTTTCCAGGGGCTTAGGGGGTAGGCAACTGTGCTGGCCTGGCTTTATCCCAGAAGGGCCTCCCCACTGTGAGGAGGCCCTTACTAGGAGCTGGAGGGTCTGGATGGCTTCAAGGCTAGAACGGGGGCTGAGCCTGGAAGCGTGAGGAGGGTGTGATATTCTTCCTCACTTTCCGCCTTCTTGTGCCCAAGGGGGACGGGTGAGAGGAATCTTAATAGGACTAACCAAAGTCCTCTCTGGGTGGGGAGGGCTTCCCTGGTGGCACGGTGGTTAAGAATCCGCCTGCCAATGCAGGGGACACGGGTTCGAGCCCTGGTCCGGGAAGATCCCACATGCCGCGGAGCAACAAAGCCCGTGCGCCACAACTACTGAGCCTGCGCTCTAGAGCCCGCGAGCCACAACTACTGAAGCCCGCGCGCCTAGAGCCCATGCTCCGCAACAAGAGAGGCCACCACAGTGAGAAGCCTGCACACCGCAATGAAGATAGCCCCCGCTCGCCGCAACTAGAGAAATCCTGCGCGCAGCGACGAAGACCCACCGCAGCCAAAAATTTAAAAAAATTTTTGGAAACAACAACAAGGTCCTCTCTCGGGACCCCCAACCCCAATGCCCTGCCCCTATAGCGCCCACATCCCAGCAGCGGCTAATCTTGGCCACACACATCAGAGCTAAGTCTCCTAAGTGTTGGCTTCCTCTCACTCTTTCCCTGATGGGGCCTGGAAGATAAAAGCTTGGAGACCCAGGGATTTAAATCTTTGAGAGGCTCTGCATTCTTGTACTAGGTCTGGGCTCCCCACAGCCCCTCAGGGCCTCAGATGGTGACTCCCAGCCAGTGTCTCGCCAGCCACGCTGTGGCTCATGTGACCTCACAGCTTGACTTGCTGGCTTTGCCCCATGGGCTAGGGGTAGGGCTGCAGCTCCCCTCCACCCCTCCCCACACGCAAGTCATCCTGGTCAGCCTGGTGCCCACCCTGGCTCCTCTGTGTTAGATCCAATTTTAACTTCTGAGTTTCTTTTTTGAGCAGTTCTATTTTTTTTGGTAAGGATTGGTATTACTTAATTTTTATTCTTTATTAGGGGTTTTCCAAAGGAAAAAAGAATTACTTATTTTTCTTAAAAGATTAAGATTAATCCTATATTGTAATGATCATAGCATCCATCGGACCTTTTTATACATCTAAGTTATATTTGGGGATCTTAGGGTGCTTATTTTTCCCATATCTTGAAACATGTTTGCTACTTCACCGTTACTCATAATTATTCTGAACAATATGAGAAAAAGAAGTAGAAGAAGAATGATGGAATGACCTAGATTAAGAGGATAATGCAATAGTGAGATAAATCATCACAACTGCATCATTCTCAGTTTTCCTATTGCATTGCCAAATGTATGGCATCATCTTTAAGAAGGTACAAAAGAAGACTGGACATACCACCTTTGTAGCTTGGCATTGAACACAGTTGAAAATTGAGACTTTTTCTACTTTTTGTTTATAATGGCAAAGAAAAAAAAATAAAGGAAGATGTTTCACAACTCTTAGATGAATCAGAAGATGAAGACAGAGGCAGCAGGTCTCTGTGCTCTAATGACAATGATGAAATTGATAATATGCATGAAACCTCAGACGATAAGTCTTTAGATAACAATATCTGTGACGAATTTTCTCAAACTCAAAATTTGATGGGTGAATTATACATTTTTATGGACCAGAAGGAAATATGGCAATATTCCCATTCAATCAGCCATTCAAAGGAGAAAGACTTGATCATGCAATATTTTGTCACAGGAACCTGGACCATTTCATTTGCTAAAAGGATGTTTGGGAGTGTTCTTTCATCCTGTATGATGTCTATGCACTGAAAATTTACTTGCATGGAGAAATGCTGAAGGCAGAAGTGTGTACAAAGATGACTGGAAGGAAATAGAGAAACTTGTTAGACTGATCATCTTAACTGGTTTATAAATCTAAAAATGAAAATTCTTTGCAATTATGAAGCAAAGAAGATGGCCATCCTCTCTTTCTCAAAATCACGTGATATTGAAGGTTTCAATTTTTTTTCTCACGTTTTGACGATGCAAGTGCAAGAAGAAGATGCAGAAGCAATGACAAGCTAGAACTTACTAGAGATATGTTTGAAGTCTGAGTCAGTGTTTACAGGACAATGTTCCAGACTCATGCATGGCAGCCGAGAGGCAATTAGTTGCATTCAAAGGGTATTACATTCAACATCAGGAAAATATGGAAGAAATATGTAGACTTTTCGTGTTCAATTCTAGTGTCTAAACTTCTAGTAGAGTTGTTTTTCACTCTTAATTCTACAGATTATTTGTACAATGACTGAGAAATATTTTTTAAAGGTTCCATTGGATCCAGATGTTAAGCAGGGATGACTACCTTTTCCAGTACATTGAAGGCTTCATAGGTAGAAATTTCCTAATATGTAGTCTGCAGAAAACCATTTCGTGGCCAAGTAAGTATGAGAAATCTTGGATAAAACAGAATTACGTAAATTTTGAACTGCAGGATTTCTCTGAACATTTAATATGCAAGATGTCCAAAACTGGTTTGACCACGAAATTCTTTTGGGGGCAGAATATTTCACAGGACTAGTGGTCTACAGAAGACTCAAAAAAAAAAAAAAAAAAAAAAAAACAAAAACAAAAACAAAAAAACGCCCTAGCAGATGAAAGCACAGCAAACCAAACTGTATTATTAGTTAGCTAAGGTTCAATTTACAGAGGCTTTTCCCCTTTTTTAGGGAAAAATTAAAGTGTCAGAACCCCAGCTCCATGAGAGAAGCCCCATAGGAAGGCTGGGGCAAGAGGAAAGAGAAAGGGCTCGGTCCCTAAAGAGGTCGGAGGGAGCTCTAGTGAAAAAGACAGGTGCAGAGTAAGGTTCCCATGGTCTCCGACAAAGAGGACAAAAAGAAGAATAACTTCGTTAGCTTTATTTTGAAAAGGAGGAGCAAGATTATTCTAGAGACGGGCAATATAATCCGACTCTTGGGACAGAAAAACTCTCTGCCCCTGCACAGTTCCCGAGGGAAGGGGACGGGGGCTGAAGGGAAGAAAGGAAAGCAGTGGTTCTATCTAGATCCTCAAGGGAGAAGGGATTTTTTTTTTTTTTTTTAAATTCTTTGACACAGAGGCCTGGGTTCCTGCCACCTGGACGTTGCTGATGTGAACTGAACAATCCATCTCTGAGACAGGGGTGCCTTCCCACAAGAATCCTGCGGCAGGGGCTCCAGTTGTCACCACTGGGTTCTGAGCCCAATTTCCACCACCCCTTCTACCAGCCACCAGCTCTCTCCACCAGCTGGGACAGCCGCATGCACACACACTCTGCCTTACCTTCCGAAATCCAACTGAAAGAGTACACCTGACTGTCAACGGCCAACACCACCACTCATCCCCTGAATCTTCCCCCATCTCCTCAAGGGCACCCCTCCCGCCAAAACCCCCATGCTCCCTGATCCCACATCCCCCTCCAGCACCTGACCCCTTCCCTTGCTTCCTTTCAGAGAAAAGCTTCTCCAGAGAGTTGTACAGACTCACCATTACCACCTCCTTGTCCCCCAACCCCTGCTTCTCTCCTCCAGCTGCCGTGGTCAAGCTCTCGTCTCCCCTTCCTTCCTGAAATAGGGTACCAGAGACCTCCATCACCCTCACAGTCATGCTCAACGCTGTCTTCCTCTTGCCCAAACCCTCTACAGCATTCATGGCCAATCACTCCCTCCTAGAAACACCTTCTTCAGGAGACTTCTACAACCCCACCTACATCCGATGTTTCTCCTACCACACTCCCCACACTTCTCAGGCTCCTTTGTCTCTGCCAGATCTCAAAATAGTCTTTGAATGCCCCAAAGTTCTGACATCAGCTCTTCTCTCTTCCATCCAGTCCCAAGACTTTAAATATCACCTATACGCTGATGACTTTCCAATTTTATCCCTGTGCCCATCTCTCCCTAAAGCCCTAGACTGGTAAAGTCCAATCGCCTCACTCAGCATCTCCACTTAAGTTTCAAATAGGCATCTCAAGCTTAGCATGACCAAAGCCTAAGTCTCAATCCCAACTCAGATCCCCAAGCTCCCTCATCTCAATAAACCATACTGGTTGTACGGGCCACGAACCTAAGAGTCACATTAACTCCTCCTTCTCGTCTCCCAGCCCTCCCCTAACATCTAATCCAAGAGTAAAACCTATAGGGTTTCTCTAACATATCCTGTAACTGAAAGCTTCTCACCATCTCCCCAGACATTACCCTCGTCCAAGCTACATCATCTCTGACCTGGACCACTGTGACACCCAGTCAGACAGTCAGCTGCCAGAGTGATCTTCCATTGCATTACTTACAGTACATCACTCCTCTATTAGTTTCTTGTAGCTGCCATGAAAAACCTACCACAAACTAGGTGGCTTAAAACAACAGAAGTTTGGGCTTCCCTGGTGGCACAGTGGTTAAGAATCTGCCTGCCAATGCAGGGGACATGGGTTCGAGCCCTGGTCCGGGAAGATCCCACATGCCGTGGAGCAACTAAGCCCGTGAGCCACAACTACTGAGCCTGTGCTCTGGAGCCCGCGAGCCACAACTACTGAGCCCGGGTACCACAACTACTGAAGCCCGCACGCCTAGAGCCCGTGCTCCGCAGCAAGAGAAGCCACCACAATGAGAAGCCAGTGCGCCACAACGAAGAGTAGCCCCCGCTCGCTGCAGCTACAGAAAGACCGCACACAGCAACGAAGACCCAATGCAGCTAAAAATAAATAAATAAATTTATAAAAAAAACAAAACAAAAAACCAGAAATTTATTCTCTCACAGTTGAGGAGACCAGAGGTCCAAAATCAAGATGTTGGCAGGATTGGTTCCTTCTAGAGACTCTGAAGGAGAGACTGTCCCAGGCCTCTCTCCCAGCTTCTGTGGTTGCTAGCAGACCTTCGAGTTCTCGGCTTGTAGACACATCACTCCAATCTTTGCCTCCATCTTCCCACTGCCTTGTCTCTGTGTGACCCTGTGTGTCCTTTTCTGTCCCTCCTAAGGACACTCTCATTGGATTTAGGGCCCACCCTAATCCAGGATGAGCTCATCTTAATCCTTCCCGTAATTCTACATGCAAAGACCCTGTTTTCAAAGAAGGTCACATTCTGAGGTTCCTAGCGGACATGAATTTTTGAGGGCACTCTTCAACTTACTACAACTTCCCTGCCTAAAGTTTTCCAGTGACGTCCTGTTGTAACCAGAATAAAATCCAAACCCCTGTAAGGTCCCCAGGATCTGGTGCCCGCCCAGCCCTTTGCCCCCTTTCTCTCCTCTCTCCATCCATCCACCCCAGTCCAGCTACATGTGTCTTATTTCTCTCCCTTGACCCTGCCGAGGGATTCTTATCTCCAGGCCTTTGCACTTGCTGTTCCTTCCTCTTGAAACACCATTCCCCTCCCCCGCCACAGATTTTTGCATGGCTGCCTCTTCATCATTCAGAACTGAACAAAAATGTCACATCAAGAGGCCTTTTCTGACCGTTCTAATTAAAGCAACCAACACTCCCCCCAGCCATTGCCTCATTACTCTTCTTAACCTTCTGTATAGCACGTACCTGCACGTGAAATTAGTGTCTCTGCTGATGAACTTGCTATTTACACTCGTGAGAAAATAAGGTCCTTGAGTGCAAAGACTCTGTCCTATTTGCTTAGAGCAGTGCTTAGCACATAGTAGGTCGCTTGTGTTAGAAACCGAGGACTGGGGGAGAGGTGGAGGAAGAGATAAATTAGGGGTTTGGGAGTAGCAGGTACACACTACTACATACAAAATAGATAACCAACAAGGGCCTACTGTACAGCACAGGGACCTCTACTCAATATTTTGTAATAACCTCTTAAGGGAGAAGAGTCTGCAAAGGAATACGTACGTAAGGGAAACATACATACAAGGGGAAAAAAATCTGAAAAAGAATACATATACATATATGAATCACTTTGCCTCGGGTAACAGGCAGTCACACAAGACTTAGGTTTGGAACTAGGTCCAGTGGGGAGAGAAATGTGGCACGAGGCATTCATCTTGGTGGCGCAGATGATGTAGCAGCTGAAGGACGGCTTTGCAGGTGAGCAGCAAGCTTCCTGGTGGTGGCAGGAGCAGTGTCTTTCAGTGGACTCACCCCTGAGAGCTCAGCCTAGAACCTCTCCTCCCAACCATCCTCCTAGCCATTTAATGCCTTATAATAAATTTCTTTCTTCTTGTACTAGAATGGCATCTGCGCTCTGCAGCTGAACGCCGATCAAAACATTGCTCAATAAATGTTTGTTGGCTAAGTATGAAATGGCATTTGAAGTACCCCAGATGTGGGTTTGTGGGTTGGAGGCTTCCAGCTCAGGAATGATCTTATGGTGATTAACCTCTGCCATCATGATCACTGGCTATATTAGGTTCCTTTGGCTGTTGTAACACATTACCAGACACTTGGTAGCTTGAAACTATTAAATTTATTCTCTTACGGTTCTGGAGTCCAGAGGTGCAAAATCAGTATCACTGGGCCAAAATCAAGGCGTCAACAGGATCATACTCCCTGTGGATTCTAGAATAGAACCCATTCCTTGCCTCTTCCAGCTTCCAATGGATGCTGGCATTCTGTGGCTTATAGTCACAGCACTCTTTGCTTCCATTTTTACAACGCCTTCGTGTGTGTGTGTGTGTGTGTGTGTGTGTGTGCGCGCGTGTGTGTGAAATCTCCCTCTGCATTTCTTTTACAAGGACAACTGTGATAGCATTCAGGAATCACCAGGATGATCCAGAATAATCTCTCCATCTGAAGATCCTTAATCACATCTGCAAAGCCCTTTTTTCCAAATAAAATAACATTTATAGGTTACATTTACAGGGATTAGGACCTGATATCTTCTGGGCTATTATTCAGCCTACTACACTGCCCATGACCAGAAAACTCTGTTCTTAGATGCTCCTCAGTTATTCTATGGGAATTCTATCATATGTGCCCATACCTCACTTCATCTCCATTTATCCTACCCGTGAAGAACTTACCTAATGGGGAAGAGTAGGGAAGAAGAAAAGACACCACCAGCCAAGGGAACAAGGATGCAAGTGAACCCAGTTTTGACCAGGCAGTCTACACTCAACTGAAAGCGGAAAATGAATAACCAACTTGCTGGAGCTTCAGCCAGATGTATTCAGCTGTATCTGACAGGCCAAGAGGGAGACCAGTGCTTGGCATGTCCACCCTGGCAGACCGGGGTATTGGGCCTGATGCACTCTCAGAAAAGGACCACTTCCCAGCTGAGGGCTGATTTTCAGGACAACTACAGCCAGCCTCGCCCACCTATAAGGCCGAGAAGGAAGAAAGAAGGTCAAAGAGAGAAATGAGAGCAGGGGAGTAGGAACAGATGACTGTCTGGACCCAACAGGCTGTTCAACACAGATCAGGAGAAATGAAGAGTTGAAGCAATCATCTGGATAAATTAAGCAAAAAATAAAAAAGAAGTGATGGGATGTGGAGACCTTTCCAGCCAACGCCACTTAAGCCATTAGACAATTACTTAAACTTCCCTGCACTTGTGAGGGCAGCAACAGACAGAGGCTACGGTGGCTCTAGAGGCCTATGATTAGTTCACCTATCTTAGCAGACATGTGACGTTAAATCAGGCCATCAGTCAAGATGGAAACACTAACGTAAGCTATTATATATAGGATGGATAAACAAGATCCTACTGTATAGCACAAGGAACTATATTCAATATCCTGTGATAAACCATAATGGAAAAGAATATGAAAAAAAGAATGTCTATATGTGTTTAATTGAGTCACTTTGCTGTACAGCCGAGATTGACACAACATTGTAAATCAACTATACTTCAACAAAAAAATTAAATAAAAAAAAAAAAAAAGAAAAGACCATTCCACCCAAAGCAGGGGTCGGGGGGAGATGGGAACACTAATTTGAGCAGATTGTCAGTGTTACTATGGGAAAAAAAGGAGCTGATGAATTGTCCTAGCAAAAACCGTCACCAAAAATAGTACCATATGGGCTGGTGATTGGAAGGAATCGTAGGGTTTAAGTTTAGGTTTGGCACGTTTTTGTTTGTTTGCGTAAAGGATAGTTGGCCATGTGAATAGGGAAAGGCCTAGTACGAAGGGAGAGAGTGAAGACGCTTTACCATTCTAGACAAGTATGGAGAGAAATCACACAAGTAAGGGCTTGCTTTCGAGAAGAGGGGACACTTCTTTCCCTGAGATGTGAAAGAAAAAGATAAGAAAAAAGGCTGATACAAAGAGAAATTAGAGGTGGAGGACCACGGCAGACTAGGCAATCTTCTCCCAATCTTCCCAATAAGGACAAACATACAAGTTACACAAAATACAAAAATCATCTTTCTAGGGGCATCAGATAGTTCACGCCACAGTGAAGAATTAGCAACCCAGGAACTGGGGTAAATGGAGGCAGAGGAGACCCAAAGCTGGAGTCTGAAGCTGCTCTTCCTCTGGATGGTTACCCAGCTCCAGATCAGGCAGCAAAGAGGCCGAGAGGGTAAGTAGCGCTTTTCACAGCATCATATGGCTAGAGGATCAGGGTACTGGAGTCCAGGGCCCACCCAGTGGCGTATCCAAAGAAAACTGAATCCCTAATTTAAAACCTTTCCACAGGGCTTCCCTGGTGGCGCAGTGGTTGGGAGTCCGCCTGCCAGTGCAGGGGACACGGGTTCGTGCCCCGGTCCGGGAGGATCCCACGTGCCGCGGAGCGGCTGGGCCCGTGAGCCACAACTGCTGAGCCTGCGCGTCTGGAGCCTGTGCTCCGCAACGGGAGAGGCCCGCGCACCGTGATGAAGAGTGGCCCCCGCTCGCCGCAACTGGAGAGGGCCCTCGCACAGAAACGAAGACCCACCACAGCCTAAATAAATAAATAAATTAATTAATTTAAAAAAAAAAAAAAAAACAAAAAACCTTTCCACAAAGAAAACCCCAGGCTTGCAGGTAACACCCTCAGAAATGCATGCACGCACGCACCAGTGTACAAGCACAAGAATGATCCCAGCAGCACTCTTTGCACTAGCCCTGAACTGAGAACAACCCAAATGTCCATCAAGACTAGACAGATAAACACACTGTGTCACATTTATAAAAGGTAATACTATCCAGGGAAGAAGTTTATAGACTAAGGCTACACACAACAGCACAGTTGAATTTCACACGTATAACGAGTGAAAGGCATCATGCCTGACAGAATACATACTCTGTAGTTACGTTCATATGAAGTTGTAAAAACCGGCAAAACTACGCTTTCGCTTTTAAGGACATGTAGTTTGACGGTAAAAGGATAAAGAAAAATCAAGGATGTTTTACCATGAAAGTCACAATAGTGGTCACCTGTGGCAGAGGGGGAGGGGTGGAGGCCAAGAAGAGGGAGTGGGGAGACCTTCCGGAGTGTGGTACAGCGATACTTGTTGATCTGACGGCAATGACACTGGTGTTGACTATAAATAAATCATTGAGCTATCCATCTTTGCTTTGAACACTTTTCTGAAGGTATGTTTTATTTTACGGTTTAAATACAAAGTGATGAGAGGGAGAGAGGATGGAGGGAAGAGGGAGGAAGTGAGGAGGAAGGGATGGAGGAAGAAAGGAGGGAGGGAGGGGGAAGGAAAGAAGAACGTGGTGGGCTAGAAGTCTATTAAAGAAAGGAGAAAGGGTTGCTGAGAAAAGTCCAGTGAGCAAGGATGGAAAATTCAAATGCCCAGAAGAATCAGGCAGGTCCTCCAGGAATGAGGTACATTGGTCGGGGAGTGGGGTGGGCGGAGAGAAACCCATTGACCCAGAGCGTCTCATACTCAGTATCTGTGTACAGGAAGACCCTCGCTGTTGTTGCAGAGATGCTGGCAAAGTGGCGCATGTGTGCCACACGTCAGAGGGGCAGCTGCCTCTCAGTGCCAGAGTGAGGAAAGGTCCAGTCCAGCCCGCTCTCCACCTTTTCAAGAATACAGCAGGTCCCCTATGTACGAACGAGTTCCGTTCTGAGAGCACGTTCATAAGTCCAATCTGTTCGTGAGTCCAACAAAGTTAGCCTAGGTACCCAACTAACACAGTCGGCTAGATAGGACTGTACTGTAACAGGTTTATAATACTTTTCACACAAATAATACATAAAAAAGAAACACAAAAAATGAAGAAAACATGTTTAATCTTACAGTACAGTCCCTTGAAAAGTACAGTAGTACCGGACAACAGCTGGCATACAGGAGCTGGCATCGAGTGAACGGGCAAGAAGAGTTACTGACAGGAGGAGGGAGAGGAGGTGGGAGATGGTAGAGCTGAAGGATTGTCAGCAATAGGAGACGGAGGGCAAGCTGCAATTTCACTTGCGCCTGACGTTGATGGAACGCACGTTAGCATCTTTGAAAGTTCGCAACTTGAAGGTTCGTGTGTGGGGGATTTAACTGCAGTGAAATATCTGGATTTTCTTGTGTTCCCTGTTTCTTAATTGTTGATAACGAAATCAAATTATTTTAAATATCATTTCAGTCAAACAAAACCCATTTTCTGTTCCAGAGGAGGTCCATAGGGTTTAAGACCTCTGGGTGAGGTGCTCAGAATTCAGGGAACCTGTCACCCCAGAGGCACGGCTTTCTCCAGCGTCACTCAGTAGCCCCCCCCCCCTCAGCCAATATCAGACTTGGGGAGTAAAAATGCTGGAAGGCAGAAGAACAAGAGGGACCGGAAATCAAGGGAGGACCTCATTGAAAGGGTTCCAAGATCCAGAATACCAGAAGGGCCTCTGCACCCAGAGTCTCGTGAGAGATCAGAGACTTCAACCCCCAGGAGAAAAAAAGCTGAGTTAGAAGAAGTGAGAGAGACAGTTTTCGGAATTCAAGAGCTCCAAAAATAAACCTTTGCCTTTTATCACTTTTCTCTTTTTACTTGCTTGCTTGCCTTTTTTTTTTTTTAATTCTAACAATTCTACAAGCAACCAGAAGTGGGAAGAAAAAATAAAGCAACCATAGGGTTTTGCGGAGCTGCTCTGTTCATCCTGCCTTTAGCCCAATGATTTCCAAGTTAGGCGCACAGCCGCTCTTTCCCAATGGCCCAGTGGTGGGTTCAGACCACAAGCCAAGGCCACAAGCAACAGCCCGGTGCTGCATCTGCTTTGGCCCTAGTGGCTGGCTTCCAAGAAATGCTGGAACAGCGGAAGCAGCTAGCAGGGTGCATAAGAAGTGGTCAGCAGTTGGGAACAGCTGGAGGGAGGAGGGCCAGCGAGCAAATATCAGAGTTCGGGAAATAAGGCTTTGGCTGAACAAAGTTCACTGTTGTTTTCCAAGAAAGCAGGACCTGGTTGAGCCACCCCAGAGAACAGGGCGAGGAGCCCATGAACTGAATGCTGGCTCTCAACTTCCAAGACCCGGGATGCTTGGCCACCCAACGGTGACCAGGGCCATTGTTGTTCCCCTCAGGGCAGAGGGCAGGCGGCAGCTCAGCGCGAAAGGGGAAAGATGGACAGCCAGTCAAAGCAAGACCAAACTACAGAGATGGAAGGCAAGATAAAAGGAAAAACAACAAAAAGGCCATGGGTGCTTTCCATGTGCTATATGCAAATTCACCTAAATTCATCTCCCATTAATTAGGGCATTTGGAACACTTAGAGCTGTTCAACCCTGCGGGTACCTACCTTTTGTAGTGAGCTCTCTATTCCTAGCAGAGTTGGAGCAGAAGCCCAGCTATTCTCTATCAGAAACTCTGCTATGGGAATTCCCCGGTGGTCCAGTGGTTAGGGCTCCATGCTGCCACTGCAGGGGGCATGGATTCGATTCCTGGTCAGGGAACTAATGATGCTACATGCCACACAGCACGACCAAAAAAAAAACAAAAAACAAAAAAAACTCTGCTAAAAGGATGAGAGATTTGGACTAGCTAACTTCTAGTTCTTAAAATTGTAATTTAGCAGAACTGGATAATGATATCTTTATGACAAATGATATTTTTTCTGAGTATCCAGGTGTCACTATTTGAAAGGCACTTTTAGACAAACCAGATTGTTTGGCAATGGGTCTGATTATCTGCAATCAGCTGATTGAAGTTCTCAGGTATGAAGAACGGCTTATTTTAAGAAATTAAGTTAATTTAGGTAATAGTTTTATTGAAAAGCAATAAATTCAAAAACAATTAGAAATAAGACAGTTTCCTTTTTTAAAATTCTATACATTTTTCAAATCATTTCTAGTAGACCCTCTGCTAAGAAAAGCTCTTTGTAAATTAACAAAATGTTCTTGGGAGTCATTATTACTTTTTTAACTCAAAGGGGTACGTTTATTTATCTAATAGCAGGAATTCCTATGCTTTACATGTTTGTATCCCTACAACTCCCAGCCCTGCACCTGGAACATAAGAGGTGCTCGTTAGATGTTTGTTGAATGAGTCAGTTGTAAAGAGAGAGCACATAATGGTCCATTTCTGCCAATTGGCAGTAATAACAGCATTCTGAACACTTACTACATGCTAGAAACCTGGCCAAACAAACTTAATACGTGCTAGTAATTGCTCCAGATCCTTAAGATGTGATTACTGTGATCATCCCCATTTTACGGATGACTCAACTGAGGCTAGTGAGTGGCAGAGCCAGGATTCAAGGCCAGGTCTGTCCCACTCCTGAGCCGAAGTTCTCAGCCATCGTTTTAAACAGAATCTCAATCCTCGGCTCCGTGGATACAGTTTTCAGCGCCGTGTGTGGTGTGTTCAGCAGGTGGAAACTACAGCGTCGCCCCACGGAGATCGACGGCAGGGCTAAGAAGGCCGACTCCCCCTGGGTGGGCACACAACCTGCCCCACCCCACCCCCAGCTTCTTCTGCCAACGGCCATGCAGCCTCCCCTCCCTCAGGCCCTAAATCACTCCCAGGCCCTTTGTTCTTCCCACAGCTGCTCGGTAAATTCCTTAATTTAAAATTACGATCACAGGTTGGAGTGCTACTTAAAATAATTTTGCCAAATATTCCATCTCTCTGCGTTGATGAATATAATGGATGAAAATTTAAAGAGGAAAAAAAATTTAAGAATTCGCTTTGTGGAAGACAGAAGAAAGAAAAAAAAAAATCATGAGCTGCATCCACGGCATTTATTTGGACCTGAAGGATTCTCTCGCACAGGAAGCGGCCCAAAGGCTGGGCTTTCAGGAGCCCTGGACCCGGTGGGGAGAGGAAGCCGCAGGCAGGTCCGGCCTGCCCCACATGGAGGGAGCAAAGGTCAGGGCGGGTGTTGGGTTTGTTTAAGCACGAGTCAGAGGTGGAGTAGGGTAGACCCTCGGTTTCCAATTTCCAATTTCCTGTGCAAGTTACTGATGGGCACTGCTCCCTGCCCGGCCAGCCTTTCATGCGCACCGCTCTGCAGAACAAAGGCGGATCCAGGGACCCATAAATAACCCGGACAGGCCAGGTATTCCTTCTCTAATTCCAGATTTCTCTCTCGAATTCGGAAGAGTTCAATCTCTAAGGGATGCAGGACACAAAGGCAGACCCCTGCCAGCACCTGGATCCCCCGAGGCCTAGGGCACGTGGGCTCCTGGTTTCCTCCCCTTGGACCCGCCCTGAGCTCCGGGTGAAGCCTCCGGCTGGCCCATCCTTCAGGCTAACCCGATGCTGCTCAGGGTCCTGGGAGCAGGGTGGCCCCTCAGGTGACCGTGGCTCAAGGGACCCGGTAGATGGGCCATGCTGAGTCGCAGCAAGGGCTCCTGCATCACCCCAGTTTCTGTCACATTAGCTGGACTCTGCTTAAGATGCTTCCCCCATTTTCTGAGGCTTCCTGTTTGCTTTGAGAAGTTGGTGGGCAGAGATGAGAACAACCCTGAGCTTTGGGATGGAGGTTAGAGTCTCTCTCAAAGTCTCTGGACCAAAGAAGCCCAAGGAGGCTCTTCAGCCAGCAGGTGTCCACGGTCAAAGCTGCCTCTGAGCGAGAATTCCAGGCATCCCATAGAGAACATGTGCCTCCAGGGCCACCTTCAAAGCAAACTGCTCTCTAAAAATCACTAGACCTGCCACGGATGGAAAACCAGCCGCTCTGGAAACAGCGCCTGCTCATTGCGGGGCTGCCTGTTTGTTTGGCACTGCGCCCTTCAAGGACCCTCAAAGGTGACACCTTTCCGTTTTGCTGCATTGCAGTAAGTTTGGCCCACTAAGCTTAAGGGGAGCTCCATGTATGCCCCCCAAAACGATCTTCCACCCAGCGCAAAGCCCTGGGAAGAAAGGATTACTCTCAGCCTTTGAAGGCAGGGAGGCCACGAGATGACAGACCCGGGACAAAGCATCCCCAGACACATTGTTTCCCCATGGGAGGTTCCTGTCCGTTTCTGAGCCTCAGTTTCCTCATCTGTTAAATGGGCATGATTCTGTGCTCTTCGCCAGGTGGTTATGGTGGTTAAATGAGCCCACGCTGCTGGGTGTAAGCAGGAGTCTTTAGAGCTGTTTCCAGCAGACCTGGCAGAAGCAGAGCAGGGCAGGAGGGGATGGAAGGGGAGGGAGTCCTTGCACGCAGGAATGCTGCGTTCTCTGCCACACCCTCACCCTCCAGGGCTGTCTGCTTTGCTGGAAGGTCTGTTACCAGATTCTCTCCAAAGTATGCCCCCTGTCCCCAGCCCAGCCATCATGGGCTCCACTCCCAGGCCCTGCCCCGGGGACTGGTCTGGGAGAGAGGAGAACCAGCTGGGCATGTCTCTCCAGGCTGTGGACACGTCTCTCTCCCCGTCTCGTTACTCTTTGACACCCAAGGGTGCCTGAGCAGTTGGCTCCTCCAGCCCCTTTTAGGGGAAAGAAATGTCTCAGTTCCTTTGAGCTCTGGTCACACTGTCTGCTTTCTACCCACTCACCCAGTGCACACTGAGAGCCCAGAAGGAGCAGCCGCCCAATGAAAGGAGTATTTTATCACTGATATTGTGTAGAATGACTGGTGCCCAACCATTAAAAATTTTTCAAGCAGAAAACTCTAGAGACAGGGACTTCCCTGGCGGTCCAGGGGTCAGGACTCAGCGCTTTCACTGCTGTGGGCCTGGGGTCGATCCCTGGTCGGGGAACTAAGATCCCACAAGCCTCCTGGTGCAGCCGAGAAAGAAAAAAGAAAGCTCTAGAGACAGCGCACCCCTCGTGGTCACACCCGAGTCCTGCCCACCCTGCACCCTCATCTCCTAGGTGACCCCCTTCTCTCCTTCTTTCCTGATGCTCTTCTCACAAAAGGTGCTAAGTCTCTACTACAGGAACCATGGGGAGAGAGACCTGTTAGAACTCCAGAAAAGAAGTTATGCCAGGCCCTTTGGGCCAACAAAGAAACAACTCCTCCCCAAAGATCACCACAGACATCTGAGAAGGGTCCTTGGTGCCTCCTTTCCCTTCTTGAGTGTTCTATTTTTTTTCTCTCCTTTTTCGCAGATGGCTGCATTTAATGAGGAAGTGCTGTCGGCAAATAGGAGAGGAAACCTTCACCCCTGGCCACTCTCAGGATCTGCGTCCCTATCAGCAGTGAGGCAACAACATTCTTTTGCTCTGCAGGGCGGCTCCATCCACTCGAGTGGAAACAAGTAGGAAAAGCACGGATGATGAAATTACATTTTTTTACCATGGACGGGTGACTTCCTGCAGAAACTTCTGGAAAGAGAAAACAGAAGTTTTTTTCCACCCAGTAAAATGACTTAAGACTTAACTGACATCTTGTAGACTAAACGTGTATACCACCTTCCACTCTCCCATTTGGCCCTTCACGTATGTCTCTCTTTTTTTGTTGTTGTTGTTTTTTGTTTGTTTTTGGCTGCGCTGGGTCTTCGTTGCTGCTCACGGGCTTTCTCTAGTTGTGGCGAGCGGGGGCTACTCTTCGTTGCGGTGCGTGGGCTTCTCGTTGCCGTGGCTTCTCGTTGCGGAGCACAGGCTCTAGATGCACGGGCTTCAGTAGTTGCAGCACGCGGGCTCAGTAGTTGTGGTTCGAGGGCTCTAGAGCGCAGGCTCAGTAGTTGTGGCGCACGGGCTTAGTTGCTCCGCGGCACATGGGATCTTCCCAGACCAGGAATTGAACCCGTGTCCCCTGCATTGGCAGGCGAATTCTTAACCACTGCGCCACCAGGGAAGTCCCTGTCTCTTTTTTGAATCTTGTAACAACCTTCCGAGGGAGAGAGGATTTTACAGATGAGTAGATGGAGGCCAAAGAAATGAAGGGATTTGCACAGTAAGTGACAGATCTGGGACATTAACCTGTCTGAAGTCAAGGTCAGTCTTCATTTGGTCACATAGTCCCTCCAGGGTTTCCACAGCACCATGGGCAACCCCAGTTATCACGGGTTTCTGCTAAAGAGGCCAAAAACCCTCATCAGTAGAGAATTAACACCTTCTTGAAAACTTGGAAAGTGACACTTCTAAAAGCAAATATATTTCCAAACTTTGGGTTAATGATAAAAGCTGGGAAAACGCAAAAGACTCCCTGTTCCCTCTCCTCCTTTATCAATATGTGACTTAGATTTGGGTGCCAAGTCAAATTTCTCCAGCACTATATCCTTCATGGTAACTTATTAAAGAGTAAACCAAAGTTTGCTTTAAAAGAAAGGTAAATAGACCCAACTTTCCCTACCACGCCGGACCCTGAGTCCACTTCCTGGTTCCCCTGCTGACTCAGGCTGTAATCGGAGATAAGTGCCTGGGGTGAGTGTCCCAGCATCCATGTGCCCTCAGGGATGATGGAGATGGAATTGTTGTCCCCAGGGGAGCCTGCGCGCTTCAGCGAGGAAAACCAGGTGAAAGGTGATGCCACGGGTGCAAAGCTCTGCACGCAGGTAGCAGATGCTTGTCTCTGTGTCTCATGGCAAGGAAAGGAGTCACTCCTTTGTCACATTGCCAGTAAAACCCTGCCGTTCTTTGACTCTGAACTCACCCATAATTATTGGGAGTGAGGTGGGAAGGGCTGCACTTTTGGACTCAGATGGCAGGGAGGATAAGAACAAAGTTGGCAAAGAGTCAGCTCTAATCACACAGGGAGCATTTTCAAGGAAACAAATAAAAATAGCCAGAAATGGGTCAGCACTGACACGGAGGTTAGAGACAGGAAATTGGGGCAGAGTCCTGGGTAGAGGGATAGAAGTTTTACTTTACAAATTCAGACTATCTTTCCCATCTGATTCCCTGTTTTCCCCTTTTTTCTTCTCCTGTCTTCTGGATGCACAGGAAACATACACACGACACACACAATGAAAAAGAACAGCGTGCTATTGAATCCTTGATCTAGCTTCTCAATTCCAAAACTCTCTCCCTTTTCCTGAGGCTGAAGAAAAAAGATAACTTAAAAAGAACTCATATGAGAGGCAGGCAGGCAGGAGAAATGTCACAGACCCTTTACTTGTCTTTAAGGTTTCTGCAAAGTCCGTGCATATTGCTGACGGGAGAAAGCGCAGCAAACCAGAAGAAGAGCACTTTGTACCGAAGTGACTGCTCTTCCCGAGCAGGCTCACGTACACCAGCATCCTTCCATCACTGTCCCAAGGGGCCTGTGACATTCCACGTGTCACACACACAGTAGACATGCACATGTGTGTGCATACGCACACAGATGATACACACGCGCACTCACACATATGCCCAGCGCTCATGTAGATCCACAGCACACAAATACACACATAGTACACACACAGTACCCATGCACACATGCATAACCCAGAAAGTGGTTCTTGCTCTCACTGTAACCTTAAGATTTTGGCAGTTCTCGTGAGCTCCCACACGTGGCAGGATCACATTTCCCTGTGGCCTCAGTGACGTGGCTGGGGCAGATTTATTGGGCTTACCAGAGACAGAGGGCAGAAAAGTCTGCTGTGCAATGACCCCAGGCAGATCATCAGGGCCAAGACAGAGGGATCCGCAAGATGGGTTCATTTGGTGAGAACTGGCAAATACTTGACTGGTAATTTGTTGGGAGCACTGAAGCATACGCTTCTTCCAAATGTTATCTCCTTGGAATTCACCGAAAAATAAAAGGAATCTGGGGGACTTCCCTGGCGGTCCAGTGGTTAAGATTTTGCCTTCCAATGCAGGAGGTGCGGATTCGAACCCTGGTCGGGGAACTAAGATCCCACATGTCTCGTGGCCAAAAAACCAAAACATAAAACAGAAGCAATAAGGTAACAAATTCACTAAAGACGTTAAAAATGGTCCGCATCAAAAAAATCTTAAGAAAAGAAAAAAGGAATTTGCAGGCTGAGCCCAAAAACATAGGTAACACACATACATGCATGCACACACGCAGACATATATATACCTACATACATGCCTACCCAGAATCCACAAGGACTCTGAGAGGAATTGGGGTGTGGAGGTGGGTTCCCCTGGGTTGCCCTCTCTCCCCACTGCAGGCAGAGCACAGGGAGCAGCCACCTAAAGGCAGGTTCAGCGGGCCAAACTGTCACGCCCGAATCCCCTCCAGGGCAGCCAGGAGAGCAGAAGCCCCATCCTAACGTTTTTTTTGGTTTTTTGGCTGTGCCACGTGGCTTGTGGAATCTCAGTTCCCCGACCAGGGATCGAACTCGGGCCCTCGGCAGTGGAAGCGCGGAGTCCTAACCACTGGCCCGCCAGGGAAGTCCTGAAGTTTGTTTCTAATGCAGAAAGTTTTCTGGGGCAACACAGCCCCACACATCTAGCCAACAGAATTTTCTGTGCGGCGGTCAGTTAGCTGTGTCCCAAAGGAATGGCACCTGTTTGCATTTATTTTAGAACACGAGCATGGGTCCTGGGAGCACCTGTCCAACTGAGCCTTCCAGTGTTTGGGAGAGGGTTTGGTTTCCAGAGCAACGTAGCATTTACCTGGGGCTTGAAATTCCCAGAAGGCCCAGGATATGGAGAGGTTTCAGATTGGTTTTCTCCAAATCATACCATTTTTTAAAGGTCTGCTTATTACGAAGCTGGCCTCAAAGCAGATTGATCAAACACAGACCCACTGAAAAATCTGCAAGAATAGACGATTTTTTTTTTAGCGTGGGGTTTTCAGGGTGGGATTTTCGGGGAGTGGGAGGGAAGCTACACAGTCAAGATAAACTCCTGAAGAGGCAGGGCAAAATTCCCTTCTCAATTACCAGTTTTTTGCTTTTTTTTAAAATGACAAAGTCACACAAGAGAGGAAATGAAAAGGGAAATTTTTAGACTTCTCATCCGTCCAGAAAGCCCCGGGCCTGTTTCAGAACCCCGTCAGGGTAACTGTCGCCTGCGGTCACAGCACTGCAATCCCAGGAGGCCTTGCGTCACTGGCCATTATATCAATAAGGAACTACAATCACCAAACCACAAGCCAGCTTCTTTTCTGAGCCCACATGTTGCTTTAGAGGGTTTTTGAACAAGAGACTTTCCTGTTTTTGAAACCCGTGAATCCACAGGTCTTACAGGTTACTCAAATGATCTTATCACTTGCAGCACCCACTGGCATGGATTTCAAAACTGCCTCTGCCAGCCCTGCCCTCCCCTCGCTCCACAGACATCCATTTAACTCACCAGAATCCTTATTTACACGATCGTGTTGCCAACTGCTGACACAGAAGAAAAACATACTAGTTATACATTAAGCTGGACGGTTAAAGTATCTGTGCCACATCCTATCCAAACGCCATTTATCCACTGACCAGAGGGCAGGATAACCACCCTGAAGAAAACCCAACAGAAACTGTTTTGCGGTCAGATCACTGCTCCCTGGTACAGCCATACTATTATTCATGCAAACACACACACACATACACACACATACACACACACACACACACACACACACGGGCGGCGGGCGGGGGGGGGGGGTGCAAAAGTAGTGGAAGAAATCATCACAGTTCATGGGAAACGATTATATTCATCCCAAGATGTGTGGCACATCTATTGGAAAATGTTAACTACATCCCAAACCACCAAATGAGGCTGCTGTCCAGATTGCTGGGAAATAAATGTAGAAAACTGTGAGGAGAGGGCTCCAAGGAACCTGGGTGAAAGATGTAAACCATCCAATCTAAATCCTCCATGGTATGCAAGTCAGACTTGTTTTTCTCTTGAGCAAACAGAAAGACTCAGATTACAGAGTGCACTGTAGAACGATGAGCTAAATCCACAAACAAACGTCTCTCTTTCCTGCTCAGCAAAGCAGCTCGGGACAGATGGGCCAAACCTAACAACTGCCCTTGATAGCCATCTCCTGGTTTAACTTCTACCCTGGCTGGGGGCCACTTGGCATTGCTCAAGCATTGCCTGCAGAATCCATCCTGAGCTCCATCGCTAGAAGCGTCTACCCTCCGGGCACAGACCTGAAGCTACCAGAGGGCTTCTGGAAGGTGGTGCAGGTTCTGCTCTCGGTAACTGCCCAATCAGAGCAAAGATGAACAACAAAAACTTTATTCTGCAGCTACACCCAGTGACTCTAAGCTGACTTCACAGAATCCACATGGCAATAATGAATCTAGCAGCCACTTATCTAACCTCACACTTTTTGGTCTTTTTGGGTTAGAATCAACACTTAGCTCATCAAAAAAAAACACACATCGTCCAAAAGGAACCTGCTCTCGGTTTGAGAGTGCTGGTGTTTTGTTGATCTTATTTTGTTTTTCTGCATTCCAATGAATCTGCCAGCACTGAAATGTTGGGATACACACTGTAAGGCCATGAGGCTGTGA
Organism: Eschrichtius robustus; assembly: GCF_028021215.1. Taxonomy (NCBI): domain Eukaryota; kingdom Metazoa; phylum Chordata; class Mammalia; order Artiodactyla; family Eschrichtiidae; genus Eschrichtius; species Eschrichtius robustus. Next base: position 10,757,516 of record NC_090830.1, on the reverse strand, counting down.
TTTTTATGTCTGAGGGAGGATTCCTTCAAAATATTAAAAATTCTCTGTCTTGTGAAACGTTGAGTGTGAACAAGGCGCTACCGAAAAGTGTCAGAAGTAAATCTCTCAACGATCATGACGGGTCTACTGTGGCCTAGCACAATGCATCCTCAGGGGAAAAGACAATAAAATCAAAGAATTCCAGAGAATTCCAGACTTCCCACACAGGCCGAGTAGATATTTTTCATTGTAATCCTCATTGGCAAAGACTCTACTACGTTTTATGGAAAGCATCCTGTTCTTCAAAAATGTTTTTAAAATAATCGCTTTTTCTTTCCTCCTCTGGAAAAGCCATGGCTATAAAACGAACATAAATGTTGAACAGTTTTCCCATCCCTTCAGACTGTGGTAATTTAGGACTCTTAGGCCTAAACAGTCTTGCCTGACCTACAGCATGCTAGACAATTACCCAAGCGCCCTCTCACTTTGGCTGTGTGGACCGCGGCTCTGTGCCCTCTCCCCAGGGGATAAACATTGCCCAATGAGGAAAGTGTTGCCTCTCTCCTTTTACATCATCCCAGACACCCCATCCCCAGGCAGATGCCACCAGGCCCGCCTCCAGGACTGTATGTTCCCTGCTATCCTGGGCCTTCTAGCTCAGATGCCAACGAGGGCACTAGGTAATGGGTATTTTTGACAAAGGACACTCCTATCACTTATGGGAGTTTTCCATTTGGGGTCATTACCAACCCCTGTCCACTCAGACCAACAAAGCATTGAGGAAAATAACACGTATGGGCAAATGTAAGATGTCGCCTTACATTTGTGTCTGTCAGAAGTTCCTCATAGTATACAGTGCTCACCTGACTTCTTTATTTTGAATAGCAAAATACCTTGAAAGGCATTCAATCAATACAAGTCTGGGATGTTCATAGAGGTTCCCTAGAAGAAGTTGTATTTTTGTTAATCAAAGAAATTCAGAAGTTTTTGTAGTTATTCTTGAAGGTCAACCTCTAGTTGCAAGTATTAGATACTGTAAGCAAGTCTTTTAAAGCTCATTTTTTAAAGTTTTTATTCTGAAAAATTTTCAATGTATCAAAAGAAGAGCATATAGTAAAATGAAGCTCCACATACCCATTGCCCAGATTACTAATTACCCAGTTTGTTCCATATCTGCCTCACTGGTCCTTTTTCTGTCTTTTATCTTTTTCTCCCTGCTGAACTGTCCCAAAGAAAATCCCAGACCTCATGTCATTTCACCCCTTCATTTCATCGTTACCGTGCATGAACACTTCCTTACATAGCCACAACCCCATTAAGGTCCCTTTCTAAAGCAGGACAAGAAGAAGTCAGCTTTATCACAAATAGATACTGAGCTTGAGATAACATTTCCAGAGACTGCAACATACAGACTCAAAAATACTCGGGCAGAAGCAAGATGGTGTGTTCTGGAAGACAGAGCGAGATCGCTCAAAAGAGGGCTCGAGTGATGACGAAGACAGGTGATGATGAAGAATGTGGATAATGAGTAAAAAAAAAAAAAAAAAAGGCAACATTCTAAGTAAGTATATTTATGCATATAATTTTAAATAGGCATATAATTAAATCAAGAAATTAAATTTTATAACTAGAAATTTGACTATTCCACTTGTATCATTACAAGTGTACATACTCAAGCCAGCCAAGAAACACACACACACACACAAACTTTTGTAACTTGCTCATTGGGAAATGGGGCATTGCCTCATATCTGGAGTTGCATATATGGTACCTTCAACCCACTGCCTGCCAACCCTGCCAAGACTACTCTTCTTAACGAGAGCATTTCTACTAGCGTCTGCTAGACGCCAAGCACGGTGCCGAGCCCTGAATACATAATGCCCCTTATGTGCGTGCCGGCCCTCCGAGGGTATTCTGCTAGCCCCTCATTTTCACAGGGAAGAAAACTGAGGCTTCAAGAAAGTGAGTTATTCCCCCAAGGAGAAAAAGATGGAACGTAGGTCTGACTTAGTCCGTTGTATGCCGCTGCCTCTGCAAACTCTTCCTTCTCTCCCTTTCTCCAAGCAGCCACTTTAGATCCACCCTGAACCACGTGGCAATACCAAGATTTCTATTATATACTCAAATGAAGGAGAACTGGGAGGCTGGGAAGAGGGTTCAGTGCCTGCGTGATTCACAGTATAGCCATGACTCCATTTGTCGTCGCTGAATCATTGTTTCTGGCTATAATAGTCGGGGGATAAACGGTAGATGACGCCACCAAATGGTCTTGCTGATTCCGCTAAGAAGACAAAACCAGCCAGGGCATTTGCAGAAAGGCTTGGCTGGATGAGCGGCTGGACGCTTGCAAGTTTCCGTCCTCCTCTTTCTGTGCTCTGGTTGCTTTTGCCCCCTTGATGAGACATCTTCCCGTTCAGGGGATCCCTGCCTGGTATCATTCCTTAACTGTGGGGTGATCCCCACCAAATCATTTAACCTTTCTTTACTGCAGTATCTTTATCATTAAAATGCGATATTTGAGGGCCACAGCTGAAACAGCCAAATAACATTATCCAATTAAGGTGAAAAGCACCGTATAAATGCTATAGAGGCTAGAATTTAAATAGTCACATATGGTTTCATGAAAAGCACTCCAGTGCAGCAGCTAACAGTAAAAACATGCAGGAGTGAAATGATCTGGCTGGAAATGAACTGCAAATTGATAAACATTTAGTTGCTAATGCCGTGTTTATTATTTTTTTTACTAGGATTAAAAATTAACTTGTGCGGCCTTGGCCAGAACACAGATTGAACCCTACCATCTGGGTAGTGGAAACGGTATTTCTTTAGGCTCGGGTTACATGCAGGTTACCGCTGCCAGCTCCGATTTTATTTGTAAATAGGCCCTGGCTGTCCAGACAACAGAACTAGGGGAGCCTTCTGGGAAGCACAATCAACCGAGCCAACGTACCAAAAAGGTGTACCAAAAAGGTGACTCTCTAGGGGGGAGCTTAGGACACAGGGCCGCCCCCGCCATCCTCGGTTGTCCCGCATTTCCCACGAAACAGGTTGCTACACCAGCCGGGGAATTGCCTTCCGCCTTCGAGCCGGCGCGGCCCGAGAAGGCAGCGCGGGCTGCGAGACGCGCGCCTGCGGGCAGAGCAGAGGGCCCACGTGGGGCGCACACGCGCGCAGGGGTCTCGGGCGAGCTCAGGGGCGGGGCCGGGGCTCGGGGGCGCGCGGGGGCGGGGCCGAGGGCGGGCGCGCGCGCGCGCGCGCGCGGGGCGGGGGGCGAGCCTGAGCCAGCTCCGCGGACGCCGGCCGGGCCACGTGACCGCGCCCGCAGCGGCCCCAACTGCAGATGCCGTCCCCTCCCCCGGGCACTCTTCCAGCAGCCGGCGAGCAGCTGGGTCAGTTTACTTGAGCTCCAGCGCCCTGCACCAGCACGGGCTGAATTATTACTCATGGAAATCCCCTCCGTTTTAGGAAATCAGGTAGCTTTCAAACTCCCAGCAATGAATGGCCCTTTGGGTCCAGGGAGAATAGCGCGCGCACACACACACAAACACAGAAACAAAACAAAATAACAGACTGCAGGCTACAGGTTTCAAAACAGGCTGTTTGGTTTCTAGTAAATTAGAGGGAGTGGGCGGTTGAGGTTGGGGAGTGTGGTCTTCTTTGACGTCAGCAAGATGCTTCTCTCCCCATTTCCCCCTGCTTTCCCTCCTCTGTCTCTTTGGCCCGTCCACAGCCTCGTCGTCTTCCTCCCTCCTTCCCTCTTTATGTCAAGGAGACAGATGACATAGAGTGGCTCTGGAAAATCGCTCAGAGTTGTGCAACGGAGCTCGCAGGCTCAGAAAGTTCCCACATTCTCCAAAATGAAGGCTGTGGGGTTCGGCGGGTTGCGGGGTGGATCTTCAGCCGCCGTCTCAGTTAGCCGGCCCCAAATCCAGGGGACTCGGGCAAGGAGGGGAAAGGCGGCTGGAAAAGCAGCAGCAGCCATCACCGGCTGTACATTCCTCCTTCATCTCGCCCGATTAGCAGTTCTGTCTGAGGGAACATTCTTCCTATGGCAAAGAACACGTTCTTGCCTCCAGTCAGCCTGAAATAGAATCCTGGAGAGCATGCGCTGCTGCGGCTGCATCCCGAGGCCCAGCCCCCGCTGCCGTGCAAGGATTTCTCCAGCAGCCCCCCGCCCCCGCCCCCGCCCTCTCCCCTCCCAGTTGTTTTGCCTATCCTCACCCAAGACAGCAACAGCTGCCCCCATGTTGACACAGAACTATCTCGAATAAGCGTTCCAAGGCTAGGTAAGCATTTGTAGCCTGACCCTGCTATCTTTTTACTTCCCCTTTAAATTGCTTTGGAGGGGGGCATTGCTTCCAAAAGGGCCACTGGGGCCACTCCACTGCAGGGTCGTGCCCACAGTCACATGGTGAGTGTTGGTGGAACGGGCAGTTCTCTGGGTGGCTTGTAATTGTCATGTAGCCTCAGCAAGACGGCTTGGTTTCTACAACACTGTAAGTTAACTATACTTCAATTTAAAAAATAATAATAATAAAATAAAAAATAAATAAATAGAAAATAAAATGCAGATTCTGATGCAACAGAGGAAAATAAAAAAGACTACTTGGTTTCTAAAGTAACCTGACTCTCATTCTTTACCCAGGCAGCTCTTGAAAAGCAGAAATCTGTCCCAGACCTCACATCAGGAAGCATGGTTCCAGGCAGGGTAGGGTAGGGAGCAGGCCCCAGGTTACACGTGGGCCTGATTTTCTCCATCAGCCTTGTGGTGGCTCCTCCCTCCTCCCTTCTCTGATCTAGAGAGCAAAGGCCTCAGAGGACCCTGGAACAGGGAGTGCTTTCTAAATCAGAGCCTCCAAATGCTCTCTGCAGGCGCTGGGTTCCTGTGAAAAAGTCTACTGGCACTGAAAAAATACACGCACAAAAAAATGGAGGTCACGTGCATCTATCTATTCAGAAATTAGTCGTGGAACCAGAAAGACTAAAGACCCTTTCGTGTGTGTATCTGGGGGGTGGGAGGGGTGCATGGGAGTGTCACAAGCAGGTGACAGCACTTCCACAAGGGCACAGGCCCAGCGCACAGATCTCTTTAGCGTTAGCGTTGGGAGGACGGATGAATGAGCAAGGGAATGAATGAGAGAAATGAATCTGGAACACAAAGAAAGCAAAAAGGAGCCCAAACTTTCTGGGAGGTGAGGAGGATGGGGTGGAGCATGTCTGCCAGAAAGAACCATTTGGTTTGAAGGAGAACAGACTTCTAAAGTGTAAACACAAAACGGATTCTGACGCAATAAGTGACAATAACATTAGATGACATGGATTCAACACGTCCCGTGTGCCAGATGCTGCCAGTGTCTTAACACTGGCTTAGTCTTCATGGCACCCTCCAGAGGTGGGAACCAGCTGGAGAGTCTGTCGGCTCTTTGGAGCACCAAGGAAGAGACTCCTGGACCCAAAGGGTTTATTAGGAGGACCGGAAGAAGATCCAGCCAATCCAAAGCATCCCAGGCATCTCTTCAAAGTCGGTCCAACCTGCCTGCCTAGTCTTGCCTCCACTGGCCGCTGCTGAGAGAGGATGCTTCTCTCCTGCTGACTCACCGGCCGGAGCAGAGACCTCTCAGGCAGGAACGAGATCTGATCTCCAGGCAGCACAAGCTGGCCTGCCTCAACTCTGCTGCTCCTTCCTTCTCTCAGAAACACCAGACCTTCCGAGGAAGCCTCTGAGACTCACTGACGCTCCCTCTGGGAACACTCCTGGCCCTGGCCTTGCTGGGTGACCTCTGGGCCCTCGGGGAAGCACCCTCCCACCTCCTGGGACATTTAGGGACCCAGGTAAGCAGAAGTGATGCCACTTGGGGGCCTCAGGGGGCCTCTCTCACCTTTGAGAGAGGAACAAGAAACATAGGTTTCACCCAGCTGAAGTGTTTGTGTCTAGAAGTTCTCTTTTATTACGTATAAGCAGGCTCTCCGTTCAACGTCATCACAAGGATCCTTTTCTCCACCTCTCGCTTCCACTCCGGGAAACACACCTTCTTCATTTTGGGCCACAGCAGGGGAAGTCTCTCTCGTTCGTGGTCTGCATGTTGCCTTACTGATTGCCTCTCTTTCACTCCAAACGTGCCGTATAATCCTGGTGCCAGAGATGCACCCTTAATAATGCAGTCCTGCGAGGGCATAATTTGAAATCTCATCGTCTCAGATGAAATGTTTCCTGGACAGAGGTGGGTTGGAGGAGGAACTTGAACTGTCTGTTTCCTTCTGGCCACCACGACAGAGCTAGGTGACCGTCCACCTTAGCTTCCTTTCCACTCCTCAAGAACCCTAGACAGCCCCCCCCCCACACACACACACCCCGACAGCTGGGATTCCTGTCACCCGCCCTTGGACGCTGCATTAAAAATTTGGTTCTGGAACACTGCTCCGTACCTCGGCAGGTGTGTGATCTACCTGAACAAAAGGACAGAACAGTCAGCCACTGCCAGGTGGTTAAGCAAGGGCTTTGCGAAGCTGTTTGGCTACAAGCACACAGACCAGTCTGTGCTCATGTAATGGGGCAAAGATGAAGCAGGTGCCCTAGAGTCCTCCTGACACAGCAAGTTGCCAGCCTCCGCTAAACACAGACACACACACACACACACACACACACACTCGTGACCTCCAGTGTCCCTGAAAAGATGGCACAGGTCGTGGCCAGGGCCTGCTCCCCACAGCCAGAGATGCCTGGCTCCTATTCTGGCTAGCTGCTCTCCTGAGTCTCGGGCTATTCTTCTGTAAAATGAGGATAGTAATGCCCCCTTGAGGGGCGGATACAATGCATATAAAACTTCAGACTTAGAGTAAGCCCTTACTAACTTGAATCCAGAACAATCCAAAACTGTCAGCAGCAGCAGTTGTCATAGTGGCTTGGTGCTAAAGACAATATTAGCTACAGTGGACGGAGCAGTTTCTATGAGCCAGGTGGGTTACATGCACTAGTCCATCTCGACTCACACTAGCCCTGCAAGGTAGGTTTTAGCATCCTCATTTTACAAATAAGGACTCTGAGGCTCAGAGTAGTTAAGACACTTGCCCAAAGTCACACAGCCAGTTAGTGGTTAAGAGATGGCTTACATCAAGGTAATGCATGCTTCAGTGCATGCCGGACCCAAAGCATGCGCCCTTCTCAGGGCTGTGCTGCCTCTTGATGCAGTCAGTAAAAGCGGAGCTCTGCTCTCTTTACAGGGCAAAGCAGAGTAAATGCCAAGTGACTATGCAGAGGGCTGCAGCCTTGCACGTGTGTGGGGTGTGTGTGTGTGTGTGTGTGTGTGTGTGTGTGTGTGTGTGTGTGTACGCATGCCCTCGGCCAAGGGCCACACTTTTAGCCAGCATACTGGTCTGCCAAAGGCCTGTCTTCAAATCCCGCCTATTGAAAAGCTCCTCTCTGATTTGGCAGGACAGGCCCTCAGCCTGGAACAAATGTAGGAAATAAACAAGGGCCATTCAAAAGGACTGAGATTCAAATGGGAAGTTCCTACACAGTAATAAAGCTCGATAAACCAAAGAGCCGAAGGCCTCAGAAAGCGTCAGTAGACATTCAGGTAATGATCCATTTACTTTAAGTCGTTAGTAAGGGGGAGCAAGAGGTAAATCCAGTTTCTGTGCGGGCATCCTCGTCCCTTCTCTGAGGGCAGCGCCGACACGCCTAAAAGTGTTGGCTTGAACAGAGAGGTCACCCCTTGGGGAGCCACGGGCACCCGTAGGTGAAATAGACCGGAAATGTGTCCGTGGGACGAGCAAGTTTTAACACACGGACTCTGAATGATGAAAAGCACCCTTCAGCTCTTTGTCTCGTGATACCCGCTTCAGTTTCTCAAAGACGGAGACTCTTTTCGAGCTTTTCCTTCTTGGCAAAGCCACACTTGTTAAGAAACCCGTATCCTAGAAACCGAAGTGGCCTTGGATGTCGTTCTCTGTTGTGGCAGACCAAACTTTCCTTGCTGAATCAGACCCCAAAATATATCAACTGTGAGTCACACACCAGCAAAGGGGCCACTGTTAGGAAGAGAGAGAGTGCGGTGATAATTTATCAGTGGCTGAATCCTAGCAAATGTCGAGCGTTGCCTAATCACAGGGCATATTCATCTGCATTACCTTCCAGATTATTGCTTGGTAGCTCTCGGGATGGTTTCTTAACTGTCAATATTTACAGAACCAGGCACTTAACAACACAGGCCAAGTGGGCTGGATGTCTCCAAGGATGGGTCATGCCGAATAAAGCCTCCTATCTCGGGGTCACTGCTCCCTCCTCATTGGCTGGAGCGGACTCTAGTCATGGGGTTATTGAAAAGCATGTGCAGGGTTGCGGGCTCTGTTCGGTTCTCTGGAGGAACCAACATTTATGAAAACAAAGCATGGGAGGAGAGGGTGTGGGTTTGAAAGCATATAGAGCTGTCTTTTTTTGTCTGCTACCTAATAAATATAGCTCTGGGGCGAGGGGGAAGTGGCAGAGAGATGGCACCGAAGCCCAAATCAGTCTCCACTTGCGGCAAGACACATAATAAATACCCCTGAGTGACACTGAAGCCTTGGCTGGAGAAGGAAAAGTCACCTGCATCACACCAGACACACACCAAGAAAGGGGGTGCCACTGCGCTTAGAGCGAGACTGACCACCACCACTGGCTTGTTATTCGAATAAGCAAAGTAGACCATCTGCCCAACCAGTCCAGATAGAAACCCCCGGCTCCATTCAAGCACTGGAAGATCTTTCTCTGGGTTTTGAAAGCTTAGGTGTTCATCACGCATTTAAAAGGCAGGTCAGGAATTCCTTGGCGGTCCAGAGGTTAGGACTCGGCGCTTTCACTGCCGTGGGCCTGGGTTGGATCCCTGGTCAGGGAACTAAGATCCCACAAGCCGCATGGCACAGCCAAAAAATTTTTTTTAAAGTAAAATGCAGGTAACCTCTGGAGTTGGGCACACCTAAGGTCTCATCAAGTAGATGCTTGGTGAGAAGCAGGAAGCAAGAGGGCAGGAATGGAGGGCCAACCAAGGAAGGAGAGCACTGCAGGAGGAAGTGGGACAGTCTTGCTGGTCCAGCCCTCAGACCATCCTGGAAGATGTTTGTCTGTACGCAGAAAAGAAAGGAAGCTTGTTTGCACATCAACGTTAAATGAAGAAATGGCACCACGCTTCAGAAACACCACGATCAGTGCAAGTGACCATGTTGCAAACTTCACTCCCCCAGCATCTACACAGAAGTTGATTGCAACCACATGGGCGGTAAAATCTTTGCCAAAGTCCTCTGGGGACCCAGCACTACGCAACACAGGACCCGTTGGTCAACACTGAGCTCCTGGAATCCTAGTTCCCTTTAAAATCAATGAGCTAAGGGAGCATTGCAAAAGGGTCCCATGAGGGGACAGGATTATTACTGAGTTGTGTGGTGCAAAATGTCTTCGATCAAAAAATGGTAGACACCATGGAAGAACGAGAAATATCAAGACTTACATACTGGGCACATGTGCAAACGGACCGAGCTTCTTAATAGGCCCAGCAGGTTTTTCGGTTTCTTTTTAAAGATTTATTATTTATTTATTTATTTTTGGCTGCGTCGGGTCTTAGTTTCTGTGCGGGCTCTTCGTTGTGGCGCACGGGCTTCTCTCTAGTTGCGGCGTGCGGGTTTTCTCTTCTCTAGTTGTGGAGCGCAGGCTCCAGGGCGCGTGGGCTCTGTCGTTTGTGGCACGCAGGCTCTAGTTGAGGCACGCGGGCTCAGCAGTTGTGGAATGCGGGCTCAGTTGCCCCGCGGCATGTGGGATCTTAGTTCCCTGACCAGGGATCGAACCCACATCCCCTGCATTTTAAGGTGGATTCTTTACCACTGGACCACCAGGGAAGTCCCGGCCCAGCAGGTCTGAAGGCTCAGAGATGTCCCCAGAGATCCCAAGATTATTCCACGATGACATGAGCTCCTGATTCCTGGAGACAAAGAGGTCGCAGCCCCACGGCCACTGGCCAGGGCCATAAACCAAAGGACAGTCCTCCTGTAGCAGTTGTGTGGGCACACGACATAGGCATCATCTGTAGTCACAAAGGGCAACAAGGGACGTAATTCATGATCCCAAGAAAGGTTTGACTGTGGCCCTTTCCAGCCACCGTGTGCCATAAAGCTGGGGACGGCAAGCACCCTGGGGAAGGCCCTGCCAGCTGCACGGTCACAGTGTGTCCACAACAGCTGAGGACCCTTTCCCCAATCTTCCTCAGATGCACACACATACTTGGGCTGGCCATGTGCACACACACACATGCACCAAATAAGGACTGGGGGGAGAGACGCAGCCAGAAAACAAAAAACAAACAAAAAATGCAGTTCTGCAAATATATATGGAAAACACTTCTTGGATGAGTGCTCAGCTAAGATGACTTATTTACCTGCTTCATCCGTGTGGCTTGGAATGAGGATATGATGGCTAGAGCTAAAGCAGCCATTTTGGACCACGAGGTGGTCTTCATGATGGATGCCAAATTCTAAGAATAGAAAAGAAAGGGGCCTGGAACACTGACGGATGTAGAACCGCTAAAGCAGTCCTAGGCTATCTACTGCTAGACTTCTTTCATATAAGACTGAAATAAACTTTATTGTGTAAAAGACACACAAGCAAATAAACAAAACAACGTGCTTCTAATTCTGTGTGAAAGGGTTTCATTCTATTCCAGAGCTTCTGTAGGATGGCATCTGCTGGGGAGCCTTCTGTTTCATTTCCCCCTCTGTTTCCACTTTCTGTTGGGGGTAGAGGTAAGGAGAAGCTGAGTAGAGAGGGGTTTGGGAGGACAAAATGTGAAGAGAGGATGGGCCCCTGGCTGTTCCTCTTTCCCTGTATGTACTTCCCTGCTTTGTCTCCAGACCCTCCTAGAACACCTTGCAGGTGGTCCTGTGCTCAGGGAATGTGTTGAACAGTTGTATCCGTTGGCTGGGGCTGCCGTAACAAAGTATCACAGCCCAGTAGCTTAAACAACAGACATTTATGTCCTCCCAGTGCTGGAGGCTGGAAGTCCAAGATCAAGGTGTCAGCAGGGTTGGTTCCTTCTGAGGGCCGTGAAGGAAGGATCTGTTCCAGGCCTCTCTCCTTGGCTTGTAGATGGCTGTCTTCTCCCTGTGTCTACACATGGTCTTCCTGCTGTGTGTGTCTGGGTCTTAATCTCTTCTTCTTATACAGACACCAGCCAGATTGGATTAGACCCTCATTTTTAGCTGAAAATGACCTAATTTTAACTTAATTCCCTCCTTAAAGACCCTGTATCCAAATACAGTCACATTCTGAGGTCCTGGGCGTTAGGACTTCCACAAAAGTGAGGCAGGAAAGGAAATTAGCAAACGGGTAGAGCCCCTACCACGGGCTTGGCATTGTGCCAGACAGCAGGGACAAAAGATAAGAAGATACAGTCTCATTGTGGCTGAATGACTAAATGACAGCCCTAGCGAGTGAGTAAGTGGATGGATCCATGATGAATGAATGGGATGAACAAACATCAAAACTGCCTCCAGAGCCCAGAGGGCTGATCAGACGTAAACCATACGGAGTCCAGAAGCATAGCTGAGTCCAGAGCCGGCAGCCAACTCTCAACTCCATCTACAAAGGGGTCTCAGAGATCATCAGAGAAGCAAAGTGGCAAAGGGGCCCTATTCCCTGCCCAGGGGAGCCTGACCAGCTCTTGGCCAAAACAGAACGGAACCAGCATGCACACAGATGCTCCCAGATGAAAACCAGACTTTTCATCACGCTCAGCCCACCGCTCCTGGGAGACCTGGGGAGATACCCCCGCTGTGGGTCCCAGCAGCCCCGGGCCACAAACCAAATGGAAAGCCCTCCACGAGCAGCATGTCAGGTTAGCTGGGGTGGGAAGGAGGGCCACCTGCCACAGGCCACAGCCAGCTGCGGTGTGGTGACAGGTGGTACACTATCCCTGGGATGTTGACACCCATGAAATGAGAGTGAAAGTCGCCACATCCTCAACTCCATCCCCTGCAAACGCTCTCTGCGCCCAAAACTGTGACCATAAGCCAGGAAGCCAAATTTAGAGGAACAAAAAGAAAGGCAAGATTCCTGTCCGCGTCATTATCAGCGCACACTTCTCCTGACTGCAAGCATGCCAGCGACGTCACTCAATTATTATTATCTGCACCGCGACTGTTTACTTAATCGGTCTTCAGAGAGATTTCCAAACGGGTATTTTTGTGACCCAGTGGAGGTCAGAGTTCCCTGGACAATCAATCAGAGCCAGCAGGGGGCAGGCCAGCTGCCCGTCATCTGATTGCGGCCGCTGTGCACAGACTTTGAACCAGTTCCTGTGGCCTGCGTCTGTCAGGCTCCCCGTGAACCCTGGTCATCGGTCACTTCCTGAATTGCAAGAACGCACCACACAGCTACACACCCCAACGGCCCTCCCCTGCTCGGACGACTCCCTTTTATTGTTTTCCAGCACAGTCTCCCTCCAGCCCAAACAGGATCACAGCGGAATGGCCTATCCTTGAATCTTTATTACCAAATCTGCGGCTCAGAAGCCTTGAGTTGGTATTTCCTCTGCCCTAGTAGGGATTTTTATGGGGTTTTTATTTGGTTTCATTTTTGCCATGCTTCTCAGAATGCTTCCTTTGTTCTGCCTCACTCTGCTTTGAGCCTGCAAGGCTGTCTCCTCAGAAGATCACACAGCTGCATCCCCAGACGTGTATCCCCCCAAAAGATGTACTTGAGGAAACCCCCCACCTTTTATGGATTTTCAAGCAATAAAATGATGGGCTCTGAGGGCTGAAGAGGCACCTCCTCCCCCAGGCCAGGTCCCTCACCGCAGCCCCGGGGAGCAGGGAGGAGGCAGCCAAGGACCCAAGCCTTCAGTGCCTGGGGTTCGTGGGCCTAGTGTTTGTTTACCTTCTTTGGAAAATATTGCCTCCCCTGCGCTGATCATATAGCATCCAAATGTGAGTAGCCACCGGCTCAGAGATCTCCCCTGGCCACAGAGATCGAGCCAGGGGCGGTCACCTGACCGCAGCGAAGGCCATCAGGGCCTCTCTGGGACTTCTGAACTCTCAGCCCCTCTCTAGCGGTGAAGCTGGGAGGTGCCATAAACAGAAGCTGCCGTCGTGTACACTCCCTGCCATGCAGAGAAAGCTTATCAAAGAGACTGGAATCAATATTCAGTGGAAGATTCAGTAAGAGATGAGAGAGAACGCCTGGCAGGGTCGGGTCCTGTTGCAGGCGTCCTCAGAGCCCCTTTTGGAAGCCCCGAGTGGTTTGGGTCGCGTTTCTCTTGCCTGTGGCTAATAATAGCATCCCCGTGAAACTCACCAGGGATTGGATTCTGGCCACCCTGCCTGAGTGGGACCGGCCGACCTCTGCTTTGGCCATGGGAAGAGGAGGGGATGGAGAGGGGAAGAGACCATTATCCAAGGTTATACAAGGTTGTTTACGACATTGAAATACAGAACGCCTGCAGCAACTTTGAGAGAATGTCAAAGTCTTTATCAAGTCACTACTTTCAGGCTTGTATGCTCTCAGGCAGAGGTCATTATCCGGATAATTGGAGTGTTTCTTAGAACAGGATTCGGGTGACAGTGGTGATGGCGTGTAGGCGGTACACTAAGGACGGATCCTTGGGAAACAGTGCTCTGGAATAATCATGACTCTTCTCGTGGGAAGGGAGCAGCGGGGCTCCTGTGCTGCAGCCCAGCTAATGGACTCATTAGCCCGTCATTGGCTAATGGACAGATGGACTCCAGGAGACCTAGTTCAACAAGTGTGACACCTGCCAAGGCCGAGCCCTTCAGAACCCAGATGCTCCCCCAAATGTGACCCCCAAATCCGAGGAAGCCCCCGGGGTGGGAACAGACCCAGGAGAGGCTTGGGCTCCCCACCTTACCGGTCTCTCTCAGCTGAAACCACAGGAAGGCCTCAAGTCAGAAGGGCTCACCCAGCTCGGAGGGAGGCCCAGAGTCCAGCCTAATCCCCTTACTCATCCCAAAGGGCCAGAGGAGGGCGAGCAACCACAGGGGTCAGAGCCTCAGTTTTGACTCCAAGTTCAAAGACTCTAGCTAAAGCGGCCCAGGGCACCACCCGAAAAAAACGGATCCAATCCTGAGTCAGAGAGGAAGCCGACGCTCACTGAATCACCCGTCCACTTCCTTCTACCCTCAGCCGCTTGGCCAAGAGCGGCAGCCGCTTCCGAGGGGCAGCTTAGTGACCGACACTCGGAGAAGCGGAGGCCCCCAGAGAAGGGCAAGCAGGGCCGAACCGCCGCAACCCGTTCCCCTGCGGCTCCCCTGCCCCCTGCACTTTCCAGAGTAAAGCTTCACATCTTGTGGCGGCCCCTCTCCTGGCCCGCGCTGCCCTTGCCGGGTTATTTTTCACTTCCCTGTTCAGAACACAGACACACTTTCCAAATGCCATGAATCATCACCAGCGAGCAACGGCCATTCAGCCAGGCAGGAAACCACAGAGCAGCAGCCCTAGAAGTAACAGCTCTCCTGCAGCCGCCTCCGGCCCCGGCTGGGCATCGTGAGGCCCCAGCAAAGGCTGCTGGATGGAGCTGCCAGGCCGGGCACTCGTTCTCTTCCATCGTCCCTAGTGGCTGTCCTCTCCTCTCTGATCCACCCTTGCACTAGGTCCCAGACAGCACTAGGCATTTCTGACGTCGTTCTAACGACTTTCTTGGTTGCGCTGGCCAACGCGCAGCTGTCATCTTCCGATCCTGGGAGGGAGAGAATTGGGCAGATCCATTCAAGACCCAGGGAGCTGAGACAGGGATGCAGCATAGAGCAGACCCACCGACAGAGCATGGGGAGGCGGCTCTCTGTACGCAGGTAGGCTTGCAAGAATGGTACAAAGTCATCCCTGTCATCCAAGCCCCACCTGGCCTTCTAGATGCCATTCAGCAAGGACCCGAGAGTAGTCACCAGTGAGTCTATGAATAAATCAATCAGTGAAAGAGTATCATCCTCAAAGAGCATCAAACGCTCGCTCCTGTGCTGGGCTCCTGGCTCCTCTGAATAATAAGCCTGCTTTCGTGCCAGTGTTAGGTACTCGTGTAGTAAGGAGAACCTAATTTGAAGTCACTATTTTTGCCTCTGTGTAATCATAGACAATGCCATTCAAAAGTAAAGCCATCTTGGAAGTTCCCTGGTGGTCCAGTGGTTAGGACTCCCAGCTTCCACTGCAGGGGGCATGGGTTTGATCCCTGGTCGGGGAACGAAGATCCTGAACGCCACGCGTCACAGCCAATAGATAAATAAATAAATAAATAAATAAAGCGATCTAGGAAACGCAAATCAACAGGACAATACTACATCAGTTTTAACCTATCAGATTGACTAAAACTTTAAATATTAACAGTGGCCAGAGAGTGGGAACTAGGTACTGCCCTATACTGTTGGTGGGTGTGGAGTGTTACACATTTTCTGGAGGTGGTTTGATCCTGTGCATTACAATTATTAATGAGTAACTTTGACTCCTTAATTCGGAGACTAGGAATTTATCCTCAGCTGAACAACCAGGAAAATGCACATAAATGTAAGTACAAAGAAAGTCATCACAGTGTGGTAAATAAATACAAAAAAAAAAACAAACAAAAAATTTGAAACAACCTAGATGTGACTGAGCCAGTGAATTATAGTACATTTAATAAACTACTATGCAACTGTTAAAAATAATGTTGGAAATCTACCTCCAAAGGCATAGAACAATATTCGCATGGATCATTTTGATAAGAATAGGACACAAAACGTCTGTAGCCCATTTATGGACGCGTTGACGGTATGGGGGCCTAAAAGAGACACCTGAAACGTTTATCAAGTTGTTAGTGGTGCTCATCTCTGGGGAGGTGGATTTCAAGGTGATTTTTACCTTCTCCATATTCTCTGTATTTCTTAAAATTGTTTATAAGAAACTTGAAGCATTTTTATGATCAGAGAAAATTATGTATCTGTTTTCATTTTAAAACAAAAAGTAAGGCAAATGCAAAAACTGTCTATGTCCCTGACAGGCTATTCTGTCCAAGACAAATTTCGTGTCCTCATTCTGGTAGAACGTGTTTCTGTGGACCACTCTGCCAGGAGGCCTTGGTCTCTGAGTTGTTTCCCCTGAGTTCTGATGGGCTGAACTGGGTCTACCCGTGCCCTCTTAAGCAGCCCCTGTATGGCAACTCGATTTATCAGGATGGCTGACCAGAGTCGGGATGGAGACTGAAGTGTGGCAGAGTTTTCTCCCACAGGTACCAAATATCCTGTGGGGTTATCAAATCCCAGGTTTCAGTGCTTGGAATTAACCAAATTAACGAACACAGACCCAGCTGGGTGGCCAAGGAGATTCAGATGATTTGAAAATATGTGAATCTCAACCCCCAGAAATAAATTCCAGACCCTTGAAGACCATAGCAACTAAAGCCAGAAAGATCTTCACGAAATCATCTAGTCTGGACCTCTCATTTGACACACGAGGGAACCAAGGCACAGAGAAGGGAAGTGACTTGCCTAAGGTCACACAGCTTATGGGTGACAGAGGCCAGAAAAGAACTTGTGTCTCCTGACCTACAATTCAAGGTTCTTTTTGCTTTATCACAACTGGGCAGAAAATGTCCTTCATACCCTCAGAAACTACTCCTGTGAGGGGTCCAGACCGTACTCCAACGGTCCCAGGCTCTGTAGAAGGGTCTAGTAGAGTTACATGCAGGCATTCTTAACCAAGAGGTCATGTATTTTTCTAAAAGGGGATTACAGAGCTTTCATCATATTTCCAAAGGGATCCCACTGCACAACAAAAGTTAAGAACCAATGAACTGGGGGGAAAAAAAAGAACCAATGAACTAGAACATGAGTTGTAAACTTGCTTTACAGAAAGTAAATATTTTGGCTCTGCAGACTGTATGGTCCCTGTCCCAGCTACTCAACTCTGCCCTTGTACTATGAAAGCGATCTCAGATAGTCCACCAATAAATGGGCAAAGCCGAGTTCCAATAAAACTTTATTTACAAAGACAGGCTGTGGGCCGGATTTGGCCCAGGCAGTAGTGTGACACTCGCCCCAACCCCCCCACCCCCAAACTAGAGGCCCCGATCAATGACCTTCCCCTTACTTCAGATTCTGCTTCTGGTCGTGAACCAAATGACAGCCATAGTCCTGCAGCTGGATCCAGCTCTTAGCTGGGGACCACCAAGGAAGTGGGGAAACACATAAAAGGAACTTGTTTCACTTTTTCATTAAAAAACAAGTACTCTGAATTCCTCATTGGCAACTTTCACACATGAATTGAGGTTGCTGCAACTCATTTCCTGCAGTCCTGCTCCACTCATTTATCTTGAGCAAAATAACTGTTGAGCTTGGAGAGTGACCTTTGACCTCCGGTGGCTGCCTACAATCTACTTGACTGGCTCATTTGCATATAGGGTGTTAAACACCCGCTGACACAGCCTTCTCATAAACTTCTGACTTTCTTGATCAACTAGGGACTAAAACAAGATCTCAAGACAAAACAAATCCAGGCAGGAACTGGAGATTTTTTTTTCTCCCCTCTTGTTGTTGGCCAAAACCCTCTTCAACTCAAATCAAGAAGCATGTACTGAGCATCTCCTATGCAGCACTAAGTCAGGCCCTTCGAGGGCCACTGCCCAGAGGATAGGCTTGGGATCCAGGACATCCTCTGCTCTTGTACAGAAGATGAGATTTACAAAACAGCAACACGGGATATTTCCTCTGTTGTACCCTCCACCCAGGACTGGTCACTCCCCTGCCCCACAGACCCTCACCCATTGACTTCTGAGAGGGCAGAGATGGAGAGAGAGACAGAAAAAAGCTCTAGGGAAGTCTGCTTCTGCCCTGATTAGGAGAGGGAGGGAGGGGCAGAATTCCAGCTGAAAAAGGACAGCAGACAGCCTTCCCCAGCCTCGCACAGCCCCTTCCAAATTCTGGTAGCAAGAGGACTGAGTCCTTGAGTCCTAATAGTGACAGGCAGGTAACACATGTGTTTTTCCATCTGTAATGACAACAGTTCTAAGCACTGGATGTCCATATACATCAGAAATACTCTTTGGGGATCCCTGCTTAGAGGTGGGGATGTGCTTCTGGGTTATTTTAGACCCTTTTCACACTTCAGCAGTAGGACGCACAGGAACAATTCTAAGGGACACAGGAGGTGATGAAGTCTCCTTAGAAGAGGAGAACAAAGGCAGCCTGAGACCTCGTGCCTTGCCAAGGATGAGCCAGCGCTGAGTCTAGGGGCCCTGGCTTCGCATCTGTTATGTTGATCCTTGGCCATGCTTCCATCAAGCTGGTGCCTGCTGAGAACCCAGTTTCCCAACATCTCAAATGGCTTCCAGAAGATTCAGAGGTGCCCTTTTTCTTCCTTTTTCTCTTTATATCCGGGCATGCCTCCCAGCCTTCCCATGGAAAATCCCTGAGCCGGCCACTTCCTGTTTTTGTTTTGTTCTCCCTCCCCCCCACCACTCCCCATGTCCCCTTCGACCTTTTGTCCTTTGTCTTGATCTTCATCTCAAACTGGGAAAGAATCCTTAGCTCCAAGCAGTTCCCTGGCAACTGGAGGTTTCTACCTCCGCTCTGTTCCCTCCCTGTAGGTGCTTAATAGTCCTCACCCCAAAATGGGATGCTAAAAAGATTAAGAGATTTGTTTGGGGAGATACTTGCCCGATATACATGCAAATTTTGTAGCAGTTGTTTTTCAGTTCGGATCCACTTTTATTTGGGGCGAGGAGTGTTCTTTTGCTTTGTTTGGACGGCTAGAGGAGCTGGGAGGGTGCCCTTGGTGACGCACTGTGCTTTTCCCTTCTTTCCTCCGTTTTGTCCCCTTCCTCCGGGCCCTGCATTCCTGGCATATTTGGAGAGAGTAGGAGCTGGCCTGAGGCCACTTTTCTAAGTATCTTCTCAGCTCTGCAGTCCAGTTTCCAGCCTGGTCTCTTTGCTGTGTTTATTCTTTGTGTCCCACTCCTGGGCAAGTACCAGATGCTACCAGATGCGACTCCAGCCGTGAACATCGTGCCCCGGCCAGTGACTCCAGATCAGACAGGCTGGAAACTCCCGGGCCCCACCAGCTCCAGAGGGGGAACGTGTGAAACCGTCAAAGGATGTGTTAACCATGTGCCAGTCTTAGGGGGAATTTCCCCAAACACATCTGCCACATACAAAGAAAAAAGGAAGAAAGAACCAAACAGTAAACCACCACTGCCTTCGAAAATTTGCTATTGGAGCAGGTGTGCACTGTAGCGCCATGAAGGGCTCAGGGCTGAGATATCTCCCTGGGTGACCTTTGCTAACACAGTGACTGTCTCTGGCTTTGCGCTCCCTGGAGAGGCTGTAAGAGGCTGTTCTAGTGTTGAGGGCAAGGCGTTTCCAGCTGGAAAGAGCAATGGAAACGGAGTGTGAAATCTGGTGACACCGGCTCCATCACTGTCTGTCAAGCCCAGGTAGGTCCCTCTTAAATCTTACCCCGAGGAAAGGTCGACCTAATCCACATCACAGGAAAATCTGAAGTTTACTCTCTTCTCCAAAATTGTTTTCAATTTCCCAGGAGGGAAAGAGATTGATTCATACTGTTAATAAGCAAGGGTCTTAGTTTTCCACCGTCGGTCGTATAAACGTCAAGGAAAAAAAAAGCAAAGAAAAGCTTCATGTTCAATCAAAAAACTGTTCCAGCATTTTTAAAAAGTCAAGTGGAGATAAAACAGATGAGTCTCTAGGAAAAAAAATTTAAAAATACCCTTAACTCTCAAACCATAAAACCTTAAGTTATCTAATGTTTAACTGCCTCAACAAAAGCCTTGTGGAATTGTTAAAAAAAAAAAAAAAGTTAAAAACATAGATCATGCTGGAGCAACAGCCCAGATGACTCCAGGTTTCTTGTACCCTTAGATGAATCAAACAACTGGACCAAGAAAGCTGAGGATGCTGAGGGAATGCATGTGAGTCAACCCATGCTATACAATTCAGAGTTCTGATCGCACACCCATATTCATAGCAGCATTATTCACATTAGCCAAGGGGTGGAAGCAACCCAAGTGCCCAACAACAGATGAACGGATAAAATAACTACGGCATGTCCATACAATGAAATATTATTCTGCCTTTAAAAGGAGGAAAATTCTGCCACAGGCTACAACATGGATGAATACTGAGGGCATTATGCTACATGAAGTGAGCCAGTCAACAGAAGAACAAATACGTCTGAGTCCACTTATATGAGGTCCCTAGAGCAGTCAGATTTGTAAAGACAGAAAGTAGAACGGTGGTCACCAGGGGCTGAGGGGGTAAAGGGGAGGAATAGGGAGTTAGTGTTTAATGGGGACACAGTTTTGGTTCAGTTGGGGATGATGAAAACGTTCTGGAAACGATGATGACGATGGTGGCACAATGTGGGTGGACTTAATGCCGCTGGATTGTACACCTAGAAATGGCTAAGATGGTAAATTTTATGTTATGTGTATTTTGCCACAGTTTTAAAATATTTTTCATTAAAAATTTTTTTTTAATTCACAGTTCTGAATAAAGAGTACTGAGTGACTAAATCTGCCCCCTCTTTACACGCATACAGACCAGGTCTTCTTGGAGAAGCCCATTGATGGTGCCTTTAATTTGGAGCCCACACAGAGCCGTGAATCCACACACCCATGTTTCTGCTTCAGAACTGAGCTGGAGGTACCACATCCGCAGCCGTTAAGCAGAGAAACAGCAGCTCTTTGATTAATGGAAAAACCGAGGGTCGTGCAGGTTACGTAGCTTGCTCAAGGTTACACAGTTCACAGGGTCTGCCCCCGCCTGAAGTTCCTGGTGGCATGTCTCCAGATTATAGCATTGAATAATCACGGGACAAAACCAACATTGGTCTGTGGAGAGATGGGAGCACGCCAGGACCGATTTTCCAAAATGGGTCCTAAAACCAATGCCATGTGAACAAAAGTAATCCAGGAGGACTTGGCATTCATTTGTTCAAAGTGTGCTCACGGAGCCCCTCCGTGGCTGTGAGCTCTGCTGCCTCAGCATCCTGAGTGCTGGTCTCTCTCAGAGCCCTTGGGCAGAGGAGGATGCAGAATGCAGGCATTCCAGGAGCAATCAGAAAAATGGGGTGGAAAGTGCAGAGATGGGGAAAATGGTGAGTGTGGGTGGAGCACCGAGGGGTGTTCCAGGCCCCGCGAGAGAGGCAGTGCATCCAGCCGAGTCCTGGGCAGGTGGGCGGGGCCTGGGACCTCTGCTTTCCTTTTTCCCGCTTTTCTTCTTTTTCAATTGAAGTGTTGATAGACAATATTGTATTAGTTTCAGGTGTACAACATAGTGATTCAGTATTTTTATGGATTATACTCCATTTAAAGTTATTACAAACTAATGGCTATATTTCCCTGTGCTGTACAATATATCCTTGCTTCTTATTTTATATGTAGTAGTTTGTACCTCTTAATCCCCAACCCCTATTTTGCCCTTCCCCGCTTCCCTCTCCCCACTGGTAACCACTACTTTGTTCTCTATATCTGTGAGTCTGTTTCTGTTTTGTTATATCCATTCTTTTTTTTTTTTTCTTTTTCTTTTTCTTCTTTTGGCCACGCTGCACGGCATGTGAGATCTTAGTTCCCCAACCAGGGATCGAACCTGTGCCCCCTGCATTGGAAGCACAGAGCCTTGACCACTGGACCACCAGGGAAGTCCCGTCATTTGTTTTATTTTTTAGATTCCACATATAAGTGATAACATAGAGTACTTGTCTTTCTCTGCCTGACATTTCACCAAGCATAATATTCTATGGATCCATCCACATTGCTGAAAATGGCGGTATTTCATTCTTTCTTTATGGCTGAGTAACGTTCCATTGTATATCTATACCACATCTTCTTAATCCAGTTGTCTGTTGATGGGCACTTTGGTTGCTTACATGTCTTGCGCATTGTAAATAATGCTGCTATGAACATTGGGGTGCATGTATCTTTTCGAATCTTTTTTCTCAGATATATATACCCAGCAGTGGAATTGCTGGATCATACGGTAGTTCTATTTTTAGTTTTTCGAGAACCCTCCATACGGTTTTCCACAGTGGCTACACCAACTTACATTCCCACCAACAGTGTAGGAGGGTTCCCTCTTCTCCACATCCTCGCCAACATTTGTTATTTGCAGACTTTTTTGATGATTGCCGTTCTGACAGGTACGAGGTAATATCTCATTGTGGTTTTGATTTGCATTTCCCTGATGATTAGCAATGTTGCATCTGCTTTCCTTTGTAGCAAAAGCCCTCAAAAGAGTCTTCTAGACCCAGGGGACCAACGTTGGGGCCAAGTGCTCTTACTCTGATGTCTTAAATGTCACATCTTCCTGATGATCCTCAAATTTGTATCTCCAGCTCCAACCTCACCCCAGAGCTTCAGACTCAGACACCCACATTCCTCACTTTGGTACATGACTCTCCTATTCAGGACAAATCACACCAGTCATCCTTAAGCAGCTTCTTCCCCCTCATGCCTGATGTCACCCAGGATGGCTTCAGCATCTTCAGCATCCGTTGCATCTTCAGCATCTCCTGCCGCACCCCCATCACCTCTCCCTTGGAGCACTGGAGGACCCTCCTAACCACTCTCTCTCCTATGCCCACGTCCTCCTTCCCTACACGCAGCCTGGGGTCATGGGAACGGCTGCTGAATTCAGGCCACTGAAGTTGTCCGTGATGTGAGCAAGAGGGCACGCATGGAATCCACTCTCCAATGGGCTGCTTCCCTTAGGAACATGGCCCTGTGTCAGCATGTGGACACTGGGATTAGCCCCAGACTAAGTCGCTGCCCCTCCATCTGCATGTGTGTGTGTGTGTGTGTGTGTGTGTGTGTGTGTGTGTGCGCACGCGCATGCGACAAAACAAGCCCAGGACCTGTTTTTGTCAATAAAGTTTTATTGGAACATAGCTGCATCTGTTCATTTACACATTTTACATATTATCTTTGACCACTTTGGAGCTCTAGCTGCAGAGTTGAGTAGCTGCAACAGAGACCATCTGGCCCACAAAACAAAAAATATTTACTTTCCAGTCCTTTCCAGAAAGTTTGCTGACCCCTAGGTTAAATTATGCTTCTTCTATATGCAGCTATTAAAATGATTACATAAATGTGTAATTACGGCTCTGGAAAGTTGTTATGATACATGACTAAGTAAGTAAATCAGCTGGAAAAGGTTGATTTCACCCCATTCTTATAAAAGGAAAACAGATTCAACTAAATATACATAACTGTGTAGAAAAATACATCCATTTCCTCGGAAGGAGGGAGATAATGGGTGATCTCTTCATTCCTTCTTTCTTATTTTTTTTTTTATTTTTATTTTTTGGCCACGCCACGCAGCAGGTGGGATCTTAGTTCGCCAACCAGGGATTGAACCCACACCTCCTGCATTGGAAGCACCGACTCTTAACCACTAGACTGCCAGGGAAGTCCCTCATTTCTTCTTTCTACTTTTTTTTTAATATTTGTTTTTTTAAAAAAAATAATGAGTACACCTTAATTTTTCATTTAAAAACTAATAATACAGTTTTTTTTCATCTTGCGTAAAACTGCTCACGTCCCTCACCCCCACTGACAGCTGAAAAGGAGTGTCAGCGTTCGGAGGGGCGTGTGCCACGGGTCAGCCTGGCTTCTGGGCGCGGGGAGCCAGCGAAGGGCCCAGAGACACAGCCCCGTGGGGGAGTGGACCCCACGGACACCACTGGCTCCGGCTGCGCAGCTCCTGCTTCCGGGCTCTTCCTGACGCAACCCCCAAATCTGGCCAAGGTCCAGGCCTACAATGGGGAGACTCATCACCAAGCACTGGTTCCATCCATCGCACCCAACCTGGCAGAAAAAGAGGCCAGAGAACCTCCTTCCCCTGATTCACTCCTGGTCTCGACCCGCACAGGGCACCACAGGAGTCAGCCTGGCAATAAGTGCCAGGTCTCTATGGAGACAGAAGCACGGCGTCCCAACATGAATGGCTTATTTTTAGAAAAGTCCCCCTCGTGCCCTGGCCGCACTCCAGCGTGAGCGATGCCATTCCCTCTGACTCAGCTCCCCAAACTGACTCAGTTCAGAGGATCAAGGGGGTCCCCCCGCCCCGACCGGCGGGAGCTGCAGGCAGTCCTTCGGGAAAAGCTCTACAGCAGGTCCAAATCCTTACAAGCCCGTGTGCAGCCTGCTTCTAGAAAGAGCACAACCATCCCCTTAACAGTCTGTGCTTTGGAACAGACCGCAGAACCCTCTGCACTGAATCTCCTGGGTCCCCATGTTCCCAGCAAATGTGTAAGTGACGTTCACTCCTCTTTTTCCTCCCCTGCACGATGGGCCTAGAGCCCCAGCCCTGCAGCCCTGCTCCTCACCTGCGGTCTGTTTCACAGGCATTTCCCCATCTCTTGCATCAGGCCCTACACCACGTCCAGTGGACTAGAGAAATGAAGGGAGAAATTGTTTTCTCCCAGTAAAGCCACTAGAACCCATGCCCTACCGCCATTCATCCTGTAGGTTTCACAGTGTCGTCAATGTCAAGGAAAACAGTACGAGCACAGATTTCGTGCTAGAGAGGATCACAGGCCTGGCAGGTCTGGGGGGTGAGGGAGGTGGGAAATGGGAAAGAGTGGGAGATTGTTTCCCGTCCCGAGGCAGCTGTTTCCAACATTCCGGAGGCAGCAAGGACACAGCTGTCCCTCCCGCATTGTCCCCGCGCGACTGGACTTGCAGGCGTCAGTTGTCTCAAAGCAAAGAGAGCCCAGGGCCTGCTGGTCGGCAAATCTTTGGAAAGAAGAGGCCTCTCTGTTCTCCTGGGCTGGCGCCTGGGTTTCTCCTTTGCTGCTGTCTCCCACGTTCTGCCTTCTCCATCCTGAGCAAAGAGCAGCCCTGGCCCCATGGAACAAGTCAAGGCCTCTCTGGGTGAGGTCAAGAGCTTGCACTGCCCCTTATTTTGTTAGTTGGCGCCATGCATCAGCCTTTATTCATGCCTTGTAAAGTTGTAGCCTTTAACGTTAGTCTCGTCCACACCTATGATTCTGCATCACAGCAATTTGCTGTGGAGAAAGAACCCTCCAGGCAGGGGCTGTGAGTCACGGCTTCCTCCTGGCCCTACCCACCCAAGAGGGGCCGCAGTTAACAGGTGTGTTTGATTCTCTGGGACGTGGAAGACACGATTGAGCTTACCTGTGCTCCTAAGGTCAAGGGACTTTACACAATGAATGGGAACAGTAGAACCCTCTGTTAATGGGAATGGATAAAGAAGATGTGGTACACATATACAGTGGAATATTACTCAGCCATAAAAAAGAATGAAATACTGTAATGTCATCTGCAGCA
Organism: Eschrichtius robustus; assembly: GCF_028021215.1. NCBI lineage: Eukaryota > Metazoa > Chordata > Mammalia > Artiodactyla > Eschrichtiidae > Eschrichtius > Eschrichtius robustus. Next base: position 10,732,227 of record NC_090830.1, on the reverse strand, counting down.
ACATGAATGGACCTAGAGATGATCATACTAAGTGAAGTAAGTCAGACAGAGAAAGACAAATATCATATGGTATCACTCATCTGTGGAATCTAATTTTATAAAGATTTGAACTTATTTACAAAACAGAAACAGACTTCCAGATATCTAAAACAAATTTATGGTTACCAAAGGGGAAATGTGGGCAGGGGGGGCAATAAATCAGGAGCTTGGGATTAACATAGACACACTACTATATATAAGATAGATAACCAACAAGGACCTACTGTATAGCACGGGGAACTCTACTCAATATTCTGTGATAACCTGTATGAGAAAAGAATGTGAAAAAGAATGAATAACATGCATAACTGAATCACTTTGCTGTACACCTAAAACTAACACAACATTGTAAATCAAGTAGACTCAAATAAAATGTTAAAAAAAAATTTTTTTTAATTAAAAAATAAAAAAAGAACCCTCTGGATCTCGCCCTTGGCCCACGTCCTTGGCCTCTGTTCCTCATGTAGGGTCAGTTCTACCTCTGTCTTTCAGATCATCGTCTCTACTATTTGAACAAGGAAGATCGTCCATGGCCTTGGCCTGGCAAAGTGCTCCTTGTCTGGGAATTGTTGAGACTCCCCGGAGCCCTAGAGCCATCTCACTGGGCGGGATGTGGCCCCGCTATGGAGTACAGAGTCTGTCCAGGGTCTTCTGAGGCTGTTCAAATGGCCTAAGAAAACCCTTCAAGTAATTTCCTTGCCCTCAGACTCAGTTTCCTTATCTGTCCACTGGAAGACTTGGAGTAACTATTTGCTCCATTCCCGGCCAGCTCTAACTTACTAAAAGTCTGTGATTATCTAGACTTTCACATTTCCAGACCAGACCTGGTCCTACTCAACTCTCAGCCTGAAGCCTCAGAGCCAACCTCACACGTGCACGTGGTCTTCAGTTACCAGTCACCATCCTCACTTGAACCTCTCCGCACCTCGGTGACATGGACGGCCCCCGTGTGACAATGAGCCCTGGGAGAGGAGAAACAGTTTGCCAAAGTCCACAGAACTAAGAAGAAGCCGAGCTGGACCTGGTATCTTGACACCAAGCCCAGGCGTTCATTCAGCAGCCCCACCACTCCCGCAGGGTGCGTCTACGCGGCTGCGAACAACGGCGGCCGCGGGTAGAATCTCAACCTGCTGCCATCAGCGGGTCCTCAGGGGGACCAGCTGGACCGGAGAACAGGAACAAGAAAGGCAGATAAGGAAGATGCAGTACATGCACACAATGGGCTATTACTCAGCCATGAAAAAGAACAAAGTAATGCCAACTGCAGCAACACAGATGGACCTAGAGATGATCATACTGAGTGAAGTAAGTCAGAGAAAGACAAATACCATATGATATCACTTACATGTGGAATCTTAAAAAAACGGTGCAAATGAACTTATTTACAAAACAGAAATGGACTCACAGGTGTAGAAAACAAACTTATGGTTACCAGGGGGAAAGGAGGGGGAGGGAGAAATTGGGAGATTGAGATTGACATATACACACAGCTATATGGAAAATAGATAACTAATAAGGACCTACTGTATAGCACAGGGAACTCTACTCAATACTCTGTAATGACCTATATGGGAAAAGAATCTAAAAAAGAGTGGATATAAGTATATGTAAAACTGATTTAAAAAAAAAAGAAAGGCAGGAAGGCCTCTTTTTTTCTCTTCTTTTTTTTTGATTGGAGCATAGTTGATTTACAATGCTGTGTTAGTCTCAGGTGTACAGCACAGCGATTCAGTTATAAGCAAGCCCTCTTTCTGCTCCATTTTGGTGAACAGGGATTCAGCCAGGTTGCATGAACATCCAACACCTGGCAGCCCCACTTAGGTTCAGTTTTCTGCATTCTTTTCCTCCTTCTTAGTCTCAGGCATCTGAGGGCTGCAGGGCTCTGTTCTGAGGATGCTTCCTGGCTGCCCATTTGGGTCAGACACACAGAGTTTAAAACTCACAAAGCGGCCTGAGATCAGCTCCCACTCTCCCCCTCCCCACCTGAAAAGGATGAAGGAATAGGAATGGTATAAACCGTGGTCTGGGTTTACACTGGGGGTCTCCTCTAGCCCCCAGTCCCGTATCATAATGGGCCTGAAATCAGGGAGAAGGGAAGGTTCTCTCCATGGTCCCCAGAAGCCGGGTGTGTACTGAAGTTGACAGGACATGTGGGCGCAGGGAAGGGAGAGAGGGATCTGTGTCTTGTCAGAGTTAGAAATTGCCCAGAGCATCAGCCTGCATCCTCCATCCTTCATCCACGGGTCCCTCGGTGTCTGCAATGGCTCAAACTTGCAAAGACATAGCCTTCTCAAAACATTTACATTTCCGCCAGGCAAAGATTCATGTGACTTTGAATCTCCAAGTACACAGGTTTTCATGGGAAGATTAAAAGGGGATCCTGGTCTTTGTGTAACAAATTAACCAGCCTTGCCAAATGTCACTTAAATATCTTTCTGGAATCCTACATGTATCGGTTTTATAACTTTGCTGACAACTTTTGATTGGCACTTAATTAAGAGGAAATAGAGAGCCATGTCAACCTTTGTCCCCTGGTTCTACAGAGGTTGCAGAAAGATGTCACCGAGGGCTTGAAACAGACCTGCAAAACTTCACAATGGGACCAAGACTCATGAAAGCGTGTTATGAAGCCAAATCAACTCAATGTCCTCTGAAGATGCTGAGGAAGCCGTTCTCTCCCACGATTTCAGCTTCAGAAATACTCTCTAGTAGTCTAGAAAACATACAAACACACACACACACACACACCCCCCCAATACCCTGCCCCCAACGGGATTACTTATTCTGTCCTTCACATGCCAAAAGAACAATCTTCAATGTTTCTACCCTTTAAATACTTTTGCCAGAAGCCTGAATTCGTGAAAAGCATATTTATCAATTCACAGTTTTACCCATTTCATTAAATTTGAAAGTCAGAACACGTATATTCAATACACGCATATACGTTAATGAACACAGTTCTTTTGTACTATTAGCCCTGACCTTGAAATACCGTTAGAATTTTTTTTTTTAACCAGAGGGAAGATCTGAGAAATTCTATTTGGGTTTTGATTGCTGTTCATCACAGATGTGATAATGATGACGATCTACAATAAGATGTGTCTCATCTGACTGGTGGTGAGGGATGCAGAGAGGAGGCTGGGACTGGAGCAGAAGGTGGGAGTGGGGTGGAGGGGATGAGATGCTGTGAGCCAGTCACACCGCATGGCAACTCAGGACCCTGCTGCCCTACAGCTGGGGTCAATATTTAGTGAAGATTTTATGTAATAACATGTCAATTCAGAGTTGCAAAATGTTGTTCAGTCCTAAATTAGAATAGGCTACCGGTGCTTCTCGATACCTACCAGGAACTAGCATTCCATCTGCTAATGTGATTTATGACTCTCTGAGTGGTCCCTGTGAAGAGGAGAGAGGTGTCTCTCAATAGATCTAAGAGGGTCCAGGACACAGGTTCACGCCACTGTCCTACTCCATGAACGGAGCCATCGACCCAGCAGTTTTGTTGAATATGGCATTTTGAGGGCATTTTAAAAAAAGTATCCTCAATGATGGACTAAAGAATAAATACGTATTCTTTAATGGTTGATACGATGTGTAGAAGCAACCAAGAGAAGGCAGTAGAGTACAGAGGTTAAGGACGGGGCTCTTCCTGAGTACAGGCTGGCTTCGCTGGAATAAAGTAGACTCTGCACATGGCAGTATCACTCCCTCCACCTGATGGAGGGACGGGCCATGCACCAGAGAAGAAGAGAGGAACAGATATTTGCAAGCACTACCAAAAGAGGGAACCACTCCTGCCCTGGCCAGAACCCATCCCCTAAATGGGACCAAGAGGCAGGGAAGTAGAGCAAGGAAGCACATGACACTTCTAAAGCCAATATGTCCACCTTGACAACTGACTGACAACCACAATACCCCACATGACTCAAATATGCACACTTGGATCTCTATATTTATCCAAACACCAACCCTCCCGTCTTCTTCACCCCTTCTGTTAAGTCTGCCCAGAATTCTACTCAAGATCTCCTTTAGGGATCCTGGACCACCCCAGCCCCATTTAGTGCCATGGCCCTACCTTGGTAATGGCTCTGATGCAAACTGCTTTTCTTCCAGATGTGTGCAGCCTACCTTGTTCTTCTGTGATCCAAATCATGCAAAGAACCAGGTGGTTGCTTTACATTATATCTCATGAGCTCAGCTGGCGTTAAGCAAACCTATCTGATTTTTCCCTGTATGTGTACTTTCAGTTCTGTTTTTGCTGCCAACCTGTTATTACTTTTATATTTCATGCTTCACTTTACCCCTCATCAATTTGCTCTCCTATATTATGTGTATAAAATATCCCCAAATATGTATTCAAGAAAGTAACACACAGGTGGTCTCTGGGGAATGGAACTGGGCGGCTATGGGACTGTCTGGGAGGGAGATTTTGACTGTTTTAATGTGGAATCACATGAGCAAATACCTAATCAAAAAGCACTTTTGCACAGAAGACTTTTTTTTTTTTTTTTTTTTTGGCTGCATTGGGTCTTCGTTGCTGCCCATGGGCTTTATCTAGTTGTGGCGAGCAGGGGCTACTCTTCATTGTGGTGCATGGGCTTCTCATTGCAGTGGCTTCTCTTGTTGCGGAGCACAGGCTCTAGGCACATGGGCTTCAGTAGTTGCGGCACGCAGGCTCAGTAGTTGTGGCGCACGGTCTTAGTTGCTCCGCGGCATGTGGAATCTTCCCGGATCAGGGCTTGAACCCGTGTCCCCTGCATTGGCAGGCAGATTCTTAACCACTGCACCACCGGGGAAGCCCGCACAGAGGACTTTTTAGGGCCATGAAAATACTCTGTATGATATTTTAATGATGGATACATGTCATTTTATATTTGTCCAAACCTATAGAATTTACACCATGAGTGAATCCCAGTGTAAACTATGGACTTTGGGGGATTGTGGTGAGGGGATATAGGCTCATCAGCTGTAACAAACGCACCACTCCAGTGGGGATGTTGACAATGGGGGAGGCTGCGTATGTGCAGAGGCAGGGGGCAGAGGAAGCGCTGTACATTCTTCAATTTTGCTATGAACCTAAAACTGCTCTAAAAAAAAAGTCTTTTTTTTTTTAAGCCAGAAAAAAAAATACTTGGAACAATAAATAATGAAAAGAATGATAAGACTAGGAGGAGTTCCGATTGGTGCGGAAAAGAGCAGTGGAAGAGGAGCCACCTGCCTCCGGAAATAGAGTCCCAGGGAAAGAGAGAGATGCTTAAAGAACATTTTTAGACTACTATATATAAAATAGATAACTAATAAGAACTTGCTGTATAGCACAGGGAACTCTACTCAATACTCTGTAATGGCCTATAAGGGAAAAGAATTTAAAAAAGAGTGGATATATGTTTATGTGTAATTGATTCACTTTGCCGTACACCTGAAACTAACACAACATTGTAAATCAACTATACTCCAATAAAAATTAATTTTAAAAAAAGAACATTTTTTAATGGTTCTGAAGACCCTAGGGGCAGGACAGGAATAAAGATGCAGACGTAGAGAATGGACTTGAGGACACGGGGAGGGAGAAGGGTAAACTGGGATGAAGTGAGAGAGTGACATGGACATACATACACTACCAAACGTAAAACAGGTAGCTAGTGGGAAGCAACCGCATAGCACAGGGAGATCAGCTGGTGCTTTGTGACCATCTAGAGGGGTGGGATAGGGAGGGTGGGAGGGAGACGCAAGAGGGAGGAGATATGGGGATATATGTATACGTATAGCTGATTCACTTTGTTATACAGCAGAAACTAACACACCATTGTAAAACAATTATACTCCAATAAAGATGTTTAAAAATAAATAAATAAATAAAAATTAAAAAAATAAAAAAAGAACATTTTTTGAAACATGTGTCGTATAATATGGAATGTAACCACCTCCCGTCAAACTCCAATACTAAAATATTTCAGTAAAAGTCTACAAATCCTATCAAAATGTGGGGCAATTGGAACCCTTGCTCACTTTTGGTGGGAATGTGAAATGGTATCACTGTTATGGAAATCAGTATGACAACTTCTCAAAAAATTGAACATAGGATCACCATATGATCCAGCAATTCCACTGGTACATACCCAAGAGAATGGGAAAAAGAGATATTTGCACACCCACATTCACAGCACTTTATTCGCAATGGCCAAAAGGTGGAAGCAACCCAAGTGTCCACCCATGGATGAACAGGTGAACAAAATGTGGTCTATCCATACGGTGGAATATTATTCAGTCTTAAAAAAAGAAATTCTAACCCATGCTACAGCATGGATGAAGCTTAAGAACATTATGCTAAGTGAAATGAGCCAGTCGCAGCATGACAAATATTGTATGATTCCACTTATATGAGGTACCTAGAATATTCAAATCCATAGAAACAGAAAGTAGAATGGTGGTTGCCAGGGGTTAAAGCGGGGGTGGGGGAAGAATGGGGAGTCATTGTTTAATGGGTACACAGAGTTTCAGTTTTGCAAGATAAAAAAAGAGTTCTGGAGATGGAGGGTGAAGATGGTTGCAGCACAATGTGGATGTACTTAACATTGTTAGTGTTACACTATTACACTAAGTTTTACATAATGTGTATTTTAGCACTATTTTAAATTTTTTCCAATTTCTTTAAAAATACTTTGTAAGTCAGTGTGTGTGTGTGTGTGTGTGTGTGTGTGTGTGTGTCAGGGCATGGGGGATGGGAGAGGCAAGGGTGTGTGACAAGGCACGAAGCCTAGATTCAAGGCAAGGGCAAGATGGACCAGTATCATCTGTGTGGCATCTCTAGGGCAGACCCCTCGCCAATGATGAGCGATGCTCAGGTGGTTGATTTGGCTCCAGATGTATCCCAATCCTCCTCCAACAGGTGGCGCCACACAGAAGCAGAGCCTGGACCTGAACCCAAGCATTCTGACTCCGGATTCCGCAGTCTTAGCCAACACTCTATGCTGCCTCTCTTTTCTTAACAAAGCCCCCTTCCCAAGCCAACAGCAAAGACCCCTATGATTCATTCTGCTGAAGTAAGCTTCTTACTGAAGATGGGCCAGGTGACAGGTAATGGGTCAGGTGATGCTCCTGATGAGCACTGAAATATGGAGCCTCAGGGATCAAGACCCTCTCCTTTACCTGTGGCCATTTGCCTCAAGATGCATCTGACAGATGAGGAGAGGTGAGCGAAGACAAAGGAAACGGCAGGTAATTGATCAGATCCCTTCCTAAGCCATCAAAGTTCCATCCTACAGTCTCAATTACCTTCCAGGGAGAGGGGGAAACCCAGCAGGAATGGCAGCCAGGTGGACAGGTGCTGGGGAAGCTTCCTGGCAGGTCCCTTGGTGTGGAAGCAGATGGAAGCAAGTCGAAGTGGGCTGAGGGGACATCCCTGGTGGCGCAGTGGTTAAGAATCCGCCTGCCAATGCAGGGACACGGGTTCGAGCCCTGGTCCGGGAAGATCCCACATGCCACAGGGCAACTAAGCCCATGTGCTACAACTACTGAGCCTGCGCTCTAGAGCCCGTGAGCTACAACTACTGAGCCCACGTGCCACAACTACTGAAGCCCACGTGCCTCGAGCCCGTGCTCCACAACAAGAGAAGTCACCGCAATGAGAAGCCCGTGCACCGCAGCGAAGAGTAGCCCCCGCTCGCCGCAACTAGAGAAAGCCCCCGTGCAGCAACGAAGACCCAACGCAGCCAAAAATAAATAAATTAATTAATTAATTAAAAAAAAAAAAAAGAAGTGGGTTGAATCACAACAGACGAGGGAAGCTGGGGAAGAGTGAGTTCAGGCCTCAGGCCACAGCAGGCATGGGGAGCCACAGACAGAGGGCTCGGGCATAGGCTGGGGAGAGGGACAATGAGAGGCGTTGAGGCAAAGAGGTGAGGACAGTGGTGATGCCCCAGTAAGGGGCTGGGCGTTTGCACCACTGAGAATGGAAGGACCAGGAGGATGGGGCAGGGGGACCAGGCCAAACTGTAGAGGCGGAATGACCGTGTTCCTCCCCCATAACTGCCAGGCCATCTGGGATTTAACGTCCAGCTTCCCACTCTGAGCCACTCTGAGCCTTACTCCCAATCTCACACCTATTTCCATCGTTAAGAGAGCTTGGGTACCAGAAGCCCTTGGACATGAGACCCATCAGAGGAGGGAGTGATGGGGATGGTGACCCAGATGGTCAGGTCACACTTCCCCCTGGGCTTGGACGGAAAAGTCTTCATGAAATGAAACTGCAGAACAACAACAACAAAAATTGGTGAAGAAAGATACAAATGGCAGAGATAAAATGGTGGTTTCCCAAGAGCAGCTGAGACCCCCGGTGGGGGGACGGGGGGGTCCTCTGGACTGTCATCCAGGTCAGACTCAACTGTATCTTATCAGGGTCTTTCCCAATGAAGTTTCCAGCATCGTTAAGGTGCACAGAATGCCCACTAAGCCGTTTGGGGGTTTTATTTTCTTTCACCAAGGAAACAGGGGATGCCCAAGCTTGGGTCCCCAAACCAGGAAGACTGTGGGTGCCTCAAATAAAGCAGGGGGTTTTAATGCAGTCCCCACGGGGACTCTGGGGGCCCGCTTCACCCTTGGTGCTGCCCACCCCACCCCCGTCCTAGCCTTTTCCTCTCTCCCCTCCCCTCCTCCAGCCAGCCCGCCTCTCCCCTCTCTCCTCATTCACGCAGAGGGCTGCCCACAGGGAGTTCTCATCTCTCTCAAGGCTCTCAACTTTACCGGGCCTAAAAATCTCCAGGAATCTGTCAAGGTCCCACCCTCAGAGGTGTGTAATGAAGCCCAGGAATCTGCATTTTTAACAAGCGTCCCAAGTGGCCCTGATACTTTGGACTAGAATCTCCTGGAGGGCAGACACCCTGTCTTTCACAGATCACTTGTGCACTCAGCACACACACGCCCACACTGGCTCACACTGACATGCACACACTCAGAGCTTGGAAGGCTGCAGGACACACAGCAGGTATCCAATACCTTGTCAGTCAATTCTTGAGTAGTTGGAGCCTGGGAAGGCATGTGCCATTATGTTCCGGTCCCTCTAAACCCCTCACCTGCTATATGACAGCTTCCCATCCAGAAACCGCATGGTACAGTAAAAAACAGAAAAAAGAAAGCCGTTAGACCCCAGTGAATGTTATTTTTAATGAAAGTGGTGCATTTTGACTCACAATGTTGAAACTAGATTATAAATGAGTCATCAGTGAATCAACCACAGAGAACCTTTGTGAAGGTGATTTACAGGAGGGCTCTGACGTCTGCTGTCCCTTCACAAACTTCGCAGAGATGCTGTCAGGCTTGGAGTTGGTCTGCGGCATCTGCTGCCGCGTCAGCTCAAAAGGATGCTGTGTTGTCACCAATGGGATTCCCCCTCCAGCCGGCAGTGCGGTCCCACCCACAGAGCAAAGGCAGCCATCACCGAACAATGCTGTAGTTACATCATAGCTGCTGGCTTTCAGGTAGTGACTGGTAGGTACTGGAGACAGTCACAGGCCAGATATCTGTTCCTCCCATGTCCCTAGACTCTTCCAGAATGCCCACATCCTCCCACCTGGTCCTCGAGAGGCAGCCAAGTACGAGGGCAGAAAAGTGGGGCCTAAAGTGGGCTTGAGGACTTCCCTGGTGGTCCAGTGGTTCAGAATCCGTGCTCCCAACGCAGGGGCCACGGGTTCAATCCCTGGTCAGGGAATGAGGATCCCGCATGCAGAACGGCGCGGCCAAAAATAAGAAAAATAAAGTGGGCTTGAGTCCCAGGTCTAACAGGGTGGCCCCAAAGAGTCAGGTAACAGCCTCCTGTTTCTCACGTCTGAAATGTAAACTTTATCACCTGCCTGCTTCCCTCCAGGAATGTTGCAAGGTTCTCATGGGACCGTGCTTTGAAACTATTACAGGCCATTCCAAGGTAAGTAGTAGGTAGAAGATGCAAAACCTACTGTCTGGGGGACGTCCCTGGCAGTCCAGTGGTTGGGACTCTGCACTCCAAATGCAGGGGGCACGGGTTCAATCCCTGGTCAGGGAACTAAGATTCCACATGCCATATGGCGTGGCCAAAAAAAAAAAAAAAAAAAAACCTATATGAGAAAAGAATCTTAAAAAGAATGAATATATATACACATGTATAACTATTCAGTTATACACTTTGCTGTACACCTGAAACTAACACACATTATAAATCAACTATACTCCAATAAAATCAAAAAAATTAAAAAAAAAAAACAAACCCTACTGTCTGAACGTGCTTTCATCAACCAGCAACCTCCGCCCAGAGCAGAGCCTGGTACCCAGACCAGAACCAGGCACCTAGACCCGCGTGAACCGGCAGAGCATCGTGTGGTTAAACACTCCTTCATCTCTTACCCTGAAAGGAGACACCACTGCTCGCCTTTCCCCTGGGGAAACAGGAAACAGAGGCAGCGGGGAGACTGCCCCAGGCTCTCCAGGCCACTACCTGGTGAAGGACTCCCCAGGACATCCAGGGAGCGCAGCCAGGCTCCTGGCTTCTGGTTGCCTGTTTAGAGCTGCCTCCAGTGGGGCAGGAATCTGCAGCAAAGAAAATCCTCTGACAACTCCAGGAACAGGAGGGTCAGTCTGGTAGGACAGTGAACCGTTGACCAACCCAGCAACCCAGAGCAGCCAGGTCAGCTGGGAACACTGTGCCTAGAAATCAGGTCCACCAGGAGCAAAACTATGGTCCATGTATAGCAACTACTCAGTAAATGTTAACTGCAAAGCATATGACAAAAAAAAAAAAAATCCTCAAAGAAGGTGAGGAATTCATTAAATCTGCTCAAGAGACAGGGAGGGCAGAGGAGAAAAAATACTGCTTGACAGAGTCAACTGAATCCCTCTTCTGTACACTGCAGATGGACGGCCAGAATCAACATTAAAGAGGAAGAGGAAAAAAACAGGCTTTTAGGGTCAGGCAAATCTGGACTTGCATGCCAGCCTCCTTCTTGCTGGTTCTAGGTCCTTGGAGAAGCTATATATTGTCCCGAGGCCTCCATTTTTCCGGTGGCCTTCCTCCCAGGATCGCTGTGGGGATTAAGCAGAATCATGTGTGTGTCTTACCTACAAAGTTCCTGGAACATAGTTAACACTCAATGAATGTTGGTTTCTTTCTGTGGACAACTGCAAAATATGGCCACAAATTCTTCCTGTCTTGGCAAGCATGCCCCTTGGCAATGACTTGGTTGCTCCTCCCAACAAGAAAGAGTTAAAGTCTATTTCCCTTCTCCCTTGAACCTGGTCTTGCTCTAGCCAGTAGCATTTAGCAGAAGTAACAATGTGTGACTTCCAAGGCGAGTCCTTACAGCTTCCACATTTGCCCTCTTGAAATGCTGCCCTGGGACCACCATGTAAGGAAGCTGGTCTAGCCTAAGATGAGGAGAGGCCATAGGAGACATGAGGTCCCCCAACTTGACTGCCAGCACCAGCTGCCAGACAGGTGACTGAGGCCATCCTGAGATGACCTTCCAGCCCAGCTGAGCCTCTGGCTAAATGAAGCCATATGAGTGAGCCCAGGCAAAATCAGCAGACAAACTTCCTAGCTCACCCATAAAATCATGAAAAATAATAAATCCTTGTTGTGTTAAGTCCCTGAGCCTTAGGCTGATCTATTATGCAGCAAATTTTACTGAAACACCTTTCTGTCTGCCATCTCCAAAACATCTCTTCCCTTGGGTACTCTTGAACTTCCCCTAGCCACACCTGGCAGATTATTCAGTGAAATACTATGAGAATTTATCAGGACCAGGAGCTGTGATCAGCCTGTCATGAAGTCATTTTCATACACACATGTTACAACAGTTCATCAATCAAAAAATTAGACAACATCTAACAACCTAAGTTGATAGTTAGCAAGTAGGCCTGTTCTACATTGAAAATAGATCACAAATCCAGCTATATATCCCCGTTGCCACCACAGTCTCTTGCCTGGATAACAGTAATATCTCCCTGATTGGTCTCTCCCTTTGAATTCTGTCACCCTACACATTGCCATTCTCCACAGAGGGATTTTTGAAATATATTCACTCGTTCAAGAAAAATTTAGTTTTGAGCAGAAATATCTACCTCCATAGCATTTACATTCTAGTTGACATTCTTTAAATTAATAGGTAAGTTAATAAATAAAACATGTGGTGATAAGAAAATTAATAAATAAAGTATGTGGGGTTAAGTGTTAAGAAAAAAATTAAGCAGGAAATGTGAAGGGGGATAGGTCATGTTGGGAGGGGTTGCAATTTTAGATAGGACAGCCAGGGAAGCTTTCTATGCGACAGTGATATTTGAATAAAGACCAATGGGAATACTAAGTGTAAAGACCCAGAAGTAGAACCATTCCTGCCAAACTTCAGAAACAGTGAGGAGGTTAGTGTGGCTATAGTATAATAAGCAAGGAGGTGAGTAGTATGAGATGAGTTCAGAGAGGTAACAGGGAAGTCAGGTCAAGAAAAATCAGACTACGTAGCACCTTATAAGCCAATGTAAGGACTTAGGCTTTTGCTCTACGGACATGGAGAGCCACAAAAGCGCTTTTATCAAAGATCATGGTGACATGCTCTGATGTACATCTCAATAGTACCATTCTGAATAATGTATTGAATATAGACTTCAGAAGATTCTGGGATGATCCCTATAGCATAATTTTTGAATTTTGCTAAATTTCACCCTGAAAAAAGACAGTAATAGGTAGGACCTCCCTGGTGGTCCAGTGGTTAAGACACCACGCTTCCACTGCAGGGGGCGCGGGTTCTATCCCTGGTCAGGGAAGTTCCACATGCTGCATGGTGCAGCCAAAAAAAAAAAAAAAGATAGTACAGGTAGTACAGAATAGCAAAAACAAAAATTCACGGACAATATGTACCACAAAACTAACAGACAAAGCACCCTCATGATCTCCCAAATATAAGTGGGTAGGGACAAACTACCAACAGCTACAAGACCTGAGTAGGATTAACATCTATACAGGAGGAAACACAGGAGAGAATCAGGTATCTGACAAACCTGAAAATCCCCAAATACCCAACAGGTACTCAATGGGGAGCTGAGAGAGCCAATCTGAGAACAGCAGCTGAAACTGGAAGGGTTTTCCCCACTCAAGTAATGGGCGAGTTCAAGGGTGTTGCAGTAAAGGTCTGAAAGGGCTAGAGCTGTCTGGGACAAAGAAAGGGGACAAATGGAAGGGCTATTGAAAAAGGGTCAGGGGAGGGGAGTTCCCTGGTGGCCTAGTGGTTAGGATTCTGGGCTCTCACTGCCGTGGCCAGGGTTCAATCCCTGGTCGGGGAGCTGAGACCCTGCAAGTCGCACAGCACAGCCATATATATATGTATGTATATGTGTGTGTGTGTGTGTGTGTGTGTATATATATATATATATATATATATATATATATATATATATATATATATAATGGTAAGGGGAACAGAGCCTGGAGACCTCAGAAAGTAACCCAACAGATTCTTGAACACTACATTGCAAACAGAAGAGGAAACTCTAGAGCAATGAAGTTAGAGAAGCCAAGTGGAACTATGTCTACCAGACATATGTTTTGGTATTATTTGTTGTTGAACTTTTTATAATTTCATATAAAAAGTTCAACAACAACAACAAAAAGCACGCAAAGTTATTTAGGAAAAAAGATAAGTCATAGACTCACACCCTTATAGACAGACCATAAAACATGCCAGAAAGACATTTTCACAAAATAAGTGAAATCTACAACTTATGTCCAAAACACCTAAAAGAGCAACATAAATCAGAGCTAGAAAAACTCAGAAGTAAAATGACAGAATTCAGGAACGTATTAGGAATTTTTTTAAATCATGTCAGAAATTAGATTAAATTTAAAAGGAGACGGGGTAGTGATGTTGTGATATAATAAGAAATATACATTTGGTATTCATCCCCAGTCCCTGGCACAGAGCTCCTAAAACCTTTGTAATTCCCCAAGTGACAGGGGTGAGAGGGGATGTTATTCATAATGAGACCCTTTCAACCGTACTCCAATTTATGCTAATGAGGTGACTCGTGGTGGACCCCTAGATAACTTCGGGTTGGGGGTTCGTTACCAGGGGAAACAACCATATGATAAGACGGTTGAAACTTTCAGCCCCACTCCTTGACCTCAGGGGAAGGGAGAAGGACTGGGATTGAGTTACTCACCAATGGCTGATGATTTAATCAATCGTGCTTATGCAATGGAACCTCCATAAAAACCTAAACAAAAGGGTTCGAAGAGCTTCCAGGTTGGTGAAAACATCCATGTTCCAGGAGGGTGGTGTTCCACAAACTCCTCAAAAGACAGAAGCTCCTACACTTGGGACCCTTCCAGACCTTGCCCTATGTAACTCTTCATCTGGCTGTTCAGTGTTTCCCTTGGTTCCATGAATCATTATAGCAAATTATTGAATCTGAGGAGGTGCTCAGGGGAATCCCCAATTTGTAGCCAAATCAGACAGAAGTGTGGGTAATCTGGTGACCCACTACTCATGATTGACATCTGAAGTGGGAAGCAGTCTTGTGGGACTGAGCCCTTAACCTGTGGGGTCTGCACTAGCTCCAGGTAGTTAGTGTCAGAATGAGTTAAGCTGTAAGACACATGGCTGATGTCCACAGAGAACTGGAGAATTGTTTGGTGTGGAAAACTTACACATGTGGTCAGAATTGTTTTGAGTAGAAACAGATTATAGTAGTATTAAGAGTGCATAAGTCCAGCAGATAATGACTTAAGGAAAACATAAAATTTAAAGGAAAAAAGTTAAATCAAAAGAAATGAAGAGATGGCCAAAAAGCACACGAAAAGAGGCTCACATCACTAATTATTAGAGAAATGCAAATCAAAACTTCAATGAGTTGGGCTTCCCTGGTGGCGCAGTGGTTGAGAATCTGCCTGCCAATGCAGGGGACACGGGTGCGAGCCCTGGTCTGGGAAGATCCCACATGCCTGCCGCGGAGCAACTAGGCCCGTGAGCCACAACTACTGAGCCTGCACATCTGGAGCCTGTGCTCCGCAACAAGAGAGGCCTCGATAGTGAGAGGCCTGCGCACCGTGATGAAGAGTGGCCCCCGCTCGCCGCAACTAGAGGAAGCCCTCGCACAGAAACGAAGACCCAACACAGCCAAAAATAAATATTGAAAAATTAATTAATGAATTAACTAAAAACAACAAAAAAAATGATTTAAAAAAAAAAAAAACTTCAATGAGATATCACCTCACACTGGTCACGATGGCCATCATCAAAAAATCTACAAACAATAAATGCTGGAGAGGGTGTGGAGAAAAGGGAACCCTCCTACACTGTTGGTGGGAATGTAAATTGGTACAGCCTCTATGGAGAACAGTATGGAAGTTCCTTGAAAAACTAAAAATACAACTACTATATGACCCAGCAATCCCACTCCTGGGCATACACCCAGAGAAAACCGTAATTTGAAAAGACACATGCACCCCAGTGTTCACTGCAGCACTATTTACAATAGCCAGGACATGGAAGCAACCTAAATGTCCATCAACAGAGGAATGGATAAAGAAGATGTGGTACCTATATACAATGGAATATTACTCAGCCATAGAAAAGAACAAAATAATGCCATTTGCTGCAACATGGATGGACCTAGAGATGTCATACTGAGTAAAGTAAGTCATACACAGAAAGACAAATATCATATGATACCGCTTATATGTGGAATCTTAACAAAAAAAAAAAAAGGGGTACAAATGAACTTATTTACAAAACAGAAGTAGAGTCACAGATGTAGAAAACAAACTTATGGTTACCAGGGGATAAAGGGGAGGGGAGGGATAAATTGGGAGACTGGGATTGAAATATACACACTACTATATATAAAACAGACAACTAATTAGAACCTGCTGTATAGCACAGGCTACTCTACTCAATACTCTGTAATGGCCTATATAGGAAAAGAATCTAAAAAAAAAACGAGTGCGTATATATGTATATGTATAACTGATTCACTTTGCTGTACACCTGAAACTAACACAACACTGTAAATCAACTATACTCCAATAAAAATTTAAAAAAAAAGAAATGAAGAAAGAATGGAGACTGATTTGAAAGTAACAAATATAGAAGATAGGCAAAGAAGATCCAACACTGCGTAATAGGAGTCCCTAAAACAGACAACCAAAGCAAGGAACAGAACCAAAACTAAAAACTATAATTCAAGAGCACTTTTCTGAAATTAAATGTCAAAAATTTGAAACTACATATATAAAGTCAAAATCAATGCAGAACAAGTAATACCAAAACATATTCTGGTCAAATTTCTAGACTTTAAAAAATATATATAAAATCCCTCGGACATCTGGGCAAAAAGACCAAGCTACTAACAGGGAAAGAAAATCAGATTGTCATCAGCTTTTTCAACAGCCGCACTTTGTGCCAGGAGAATAGATGGAAAGAAGGTGAAGATGGAAGCAGGGAGAACTGACAGGAAGCAGAACCAACAGGATTTACTGATGGATCTGACAGGGATGTGAGAGAAAGAAGGGAATCATGGATGACCTGAGAAACTAGAAGGATGGAGTTGCCATTTGATGATACTGACTGTGGGAGGAGGAGGTTTGGGGCAGGGACTAAGCTAATAGTTTGTACATATGACATTTTAAATATCTATTAATAATCCATGTGGAGAGCTGAGCAGGTAGCCGTATAAAGAATCTGGAATTCAGAACTGAGGTCTGGAGAACAGTATGGAGGTTCCCTAAAAAACTAAAAGTAGAAGTGCCATATGATCCAGCAATCCCACTCCTGGGCATATATCTGGAGAAAAACATAATTTGAAAAGATACATGCACCCCAATGTTCATTGCATCACTATTAGAATAGCCAAGACAGGGAAACAACCTAAATGTCCATTGACAGAAGAGTGAATAAAGAAGATGTGGTACATATGGTACATAGTAATGGACTATTACTCAGCCATAAAAAAAGAATGAAATAGTGCCATTTGCAGCAACATGGACAGATCTAGAGATTGTTGTACTAAGTGAAGTAAGTCAGACAGAGAAATATAAATATCATATGATATCACTTACATGTGGAATCTAAAAAAAAAAAAAAAAGATACAAATGAATTTATTTACGGAACAGAAACAGACTTCAAAAACAAACTTATGGGGCTTCCCTGGTGGCGCAGTGGTTGAGAATCTGCCTGCCAATGCAGGGGACACGGGTTCGAGCCCTGGTCTGGGAGGATCCCACATGCCGCAGAGCAACCGGGCCCGTGAGCCACAACTGCTGAGCCTGCGCGTTTGGAGCCTGTGCTCCGCAACAAGAGAGGCCGCGATAGTGAGAGGCCCGCGCACCGTGATGAAGAGCGGCCCCCGCTTGCCACAACTAGAGAAAGCCCTCGCACAGAAACGAAGACCCAACACAGCCATAAAATAAAAAATAAATTAATTAATTAATTTAAAAAAAAAAAAAAAACAAAAAAACCAAACTTATGGTTACCAAAGGGGAAACGTGGAGGGAAGGGATAAATTAGGAGTTTTGGATAAACATATATACACTACTATATATAAAATAGATAATCAACAAGGACCCACTGTATAACACAGGGAACTCTACTCAATATTCTGTAATAACCTATATGGGAAAACGATCTGAAAAAGAATGGATATAAGTATATGTATAACTGAATCACTTAGCTGTACACCTGAAACTAACACAACACCGTAAATCAACGATACTCTAATATAAAACAAAAAATTAAATTTAAAAAATTTTAAAAAAGGAACTGAGGTCTGGGTTAGAAATATGTATTTAGAAATCATTAGCATATAGAAGCTATTTGAAGTCAAGAGACTGGATAAAATCAATGAGGGAGTGAGCGTAGAGAATAGTTCCCTGTTCAAAACCTCACGCTGGCTTACCATAAAACCTAAACCTTTCATCATGGCCAACAGAGCCCCACGTGTGGCTCCCTTTCATTTCCTATTACTCCCACCTCACTCTCTTAGCTCTCTTAGGCCATCGTGCTATCCCTTGGGTAATCTCATTCCCAACTCAGGGCCTTTGCCCTTGCTGTTCCCTAGGACAAGGATCTGTTCCCCCTATACGTGAGCCTGCACGCCCACATCATTCCACCCTGTGCTTAAATGTCAGCTCCTCAGAGACGTCTACTGACACCCTATCTAAAATAACTGTTCCCAACCATACCTACCATACTCTCTAACCCCTTAATCTGCTTTATTTTTCCTCCATTTACAGGTTGCCTGTTACAGTTTCTATTGCTGCATTGACAAGTTACCCCAAAACTTAGTGGGTTCGCGGAACTATCTTATTATGCACATGGATTCTGTGGGTTGGAATTTGGATAGAGCACAGAGAGGGTGGCTTGTCTATGCTCTACAACGTCTGGGGCCTCAACAGGGAAGACTCAAAGGCTGAGGGTGACTTGACAACCAGGGTTTAAAATCATCTGAACGCTTCACTCATGTATCTGGCATCTGGGCTCGGCTAACTCAGAGACCAGGACTGCAGACCAGAGGTCTACGTGGGGCCTCTCCATGTGGCTTGGCAGCATGGCAGCCACAAGACACTCAGACTTCTTACTTGGTTACAGAGATGCAAGGGCACTGTCCCAGCAAACACAACAGAGCTGCATTGCCTTTTGTGACCCAGCTTCAGAAGTCGTACAGTGTCACTTCCCCCATACTTTCCTGGTCAAAGTAGTCTCAAGTCTGTCAAGAGGAGGGACATAGACTCTATCTCCTACTGGGAAAAGAATCAAAAGAATTTTGAGGCTAGGTACTGCCACATTGCCTGAGATGTATTCTCAGTGCTGAGCTAGTCTTCCCAAGCCTGTTACCAGCTGTCTGTTGAAAGAATTGTCTCCTTAACATTCTTCTGTTGACCTGTGAATATCTTGCTCTATCTCCCCCTACTCCTAACTATCTGAATTCTCAGCTGCTCTACTATTTATCAAGAAGTCGTCACTGGATATAAGACCCTGACTCCACAAAATGGAACACACAGTGTCTCCCTCTTTACAGGAGGGTTTCTAAATCTGTCAACAGCCCCTCCTCCATGATGGATGGTCCGTCTCCAATTTACAACCTGGTCCCTGTCAATCCTCTGAAAATTCTTGTCAGGACTCCTTAAAGGGATGAAAGCCTTCTCTGAACATTGAAAAACAACACAAAAACACAACAGAAGAGTTATTAAACAAGTTCACAGTGGCTTCTTCACAATGCCATTTGATTGAAAATAATTGGACAGGAAAAATTAATTCCAGACTGCACTGAGTAGTTATTTTCCGAAATGGAAAGAAATGCTTCTCCTTCAACCATCAAAGCCCCTAAAAATGCCACCAAGATTGTTGAATACCACTAACCTGAGACAGGAAGCCAAATGACTGGAAATCCAGCTGCCCCTGGTTTATTCATATTTACGCCCACAGAGTCGCCCTTTGGCCTGAGCATACTTGACTCAGAGAAGAGTTACATGTGTCTGAACACCTAGCACTGAATTTGAGAAGCTTCCCATGGCAATGACCAACAAGAATTTCTCTCAGAGTGAACCTGAGGCTGGGCGTGGAATTGTATGACATAATGGGACAGAAAGAGGCAAGGGACTGCATCCCAGAGGGAGATGGAATGAAGCAAAACAAAGGAAGAACAGGAAAACAAATGAAGCAAACAAAGCAAAACCAGACCCAAACCCAGACCCCACACACAGGCTAGGACATGGCTTGGGTTGTCTGGAAGCAGTTCCCAGACAGAAACCTCAGTGTGATGAATCAGTTTCCTTGGACATTGAGGGGATAAAGAGTCCGCTGTAGAGACAGAGCATATTTATCCAAGGAATGGCTGTGAGAATTGGGCTTGGGTGGGGGCGGGCACGTTGGAGTATGGAGTATGTGGTGGGCAAAAGCCACCATGAATCCCCAGTCTAGACACTGAGCCCATAATGCCCAAGGAGAAGCAAACTATCTAAAAGAAAGGGCGTCTTTGGGAGAAGCCAGTTGAGCCGACTCTGAAATCGCTGGTTGTGATACCAGAGTCAGATTTTGCAGACAAGTCCTTAAAAATCACAGAGAGGAGAAAATAGAGATGAATTTAAGACAGATATTAATAGGAGCACAAGTCTTCTTTTCTACCCTATACAATTCCATTGTAAACAATGCCATAAAAAACACCTACACCTCTAAATAGCAAAATTTTCCAAGTATTATAAAAAGCCCCCTTTATGTGAAGCACCACAATTACATTAAGCACAAAAGCAATGTTTAGACAGCCTTCCATTATTCAGGACTACTGTCAGTCTCATAAAAAAGTGTTGAGACCAATGATGTGCATCCCACGCCCAGGCAAAGCCCACCACGAGACCAGCAGAGACCTACAGCATACACTTTGAAAAAAATGGCACTCTTCCTCTTTTACCACCCCTCCAAAAAAGTCCCAGTTCTTTTGTGACCAGCCCTACAAATGCCTGATAAATGCCAGGCTGGCTGCGGGAACTAGGGCCCTAGGTTACTTTCAAGTGTTTTCATACTGAAGAAATAACAGCAACTGATACTCGTATCACATTTTTGTGCTTAAGAGGCATTTTTACATATATTATCTCAGTTGAGTCTCACAAAAACCATGTGAGGTCCGTTTGGCACATACAAGCCCTTAGCCAGAAGCCCTTCTGTCTCTCCTTGGAGAAGGGGAGGCATTTGGAGGGAATGAAAACACTCTCCCTTCCCTGGCCTTGCTGTGCACCAGGGCTTTCGCGTCTTCCAAGAAAATACACACGTTTCTACGCTTCTAGGGTGTAGGTGCCACTTTGGTGGGCAGGGGGCACCATACAGCATGCTTTTGTTTCGGGGACTGGAAAAGGGAGGGAGCCAGGATGGGGAAAGGGGAGTCAGTCTCCAGGTCTGAGGGACCACAGACGGTTGGGGACCCCGGAAGCTCTGAATGCAGTGCCAGGGGGCAAGGAGCAGCACGAGGACAGGGTCTGAGGCGTGCCCTAGTGGTCGGGCAGGACCGGAGAGCCCAGCCCGGCACTGAGAAGGGAAGGCAGCTGGTTCAAGTAGGAGCCCCACCAGGATGGGGTGTGAGATCCCCTACCTTCCCGGGAGCACGATCAACTTCCTGCCGGCACGTCCACTCCCCCTCCTCAGGGCCAAATTGCTCAGCCAGCCCACAACAGCCCACAGACAGCTGTAAGCCCTAGTGGGACCCTGGACCCCCAGGGACGATGGCGCAGGAGCTCTCACTCTTGTTCTCTGGGGCCAGATGGGCACACTCGAGACCACCACAAGCCAGGGACAGACGGGAGTGGGCACCACCTTTCCATTGGATTTATCACCACCATCACCATCATCACCACCACCATCACCATCATCACCACCACCATCACCATCATCATCATCATCCCATCTTTACTGATTAAGTCCTCAAGGCCCAACAAAGCCAAAGGACTTACCAGGATCTCATAGCTGGTGACACCAAGTTACTCTGCCTCTAAGGCCCTGATTACTTTATTATACCGGCTCTAAGGGTAAATAACCCCAACCTCTGGGTTCACGTGTCAAATGGGGGGAGGCCCTGGGACTTCCCCGGCGGTCCAGTGGTTAGGACTCGGCGCTGTCACTGCTGGGGCCCAGGTTTGATCCCTGGTCGGCGAACTAAGATCCTGCACGCTAGGCCGCACAGCCAAAAAAAAAAAAAAAAAAAAAAGAAAAGAAAATGAGGGAGGCCCTATGTTCTCTCCATCCCCTAATTCCCTGGCCGCATGGTTCTAGCCCTGGGGCCCTGACTTGGAAGAGGTCAGCGTGTGTTTCTCCTGCAGAACGAGCACCATCCCTGCAAATGCCCTTGGCCTCCTCTCAACAGTGTTTCCTTTGTCCCTGTCCTGGGCCTGCTTTATAAGGTGAGAGCCCTCCTTTTCACAATGAAGCCCTTTTAATACTGAAAAAAATGTAAAACCTTGGCTTGGAAAGAATCCCAGACAGGCACGGCTGACACAGACTTCCCCGGAAGCTGAGAGCATTTCCGCTCAGCCCCAGGTGCAGTCACCCAGGACGTGATTTGGAGGCGAGGGACTATTTTGTGACCAGACAGAAGAGCCCTCTTCTCTACTGTGCCTGTGAAAGTAGCAGCTGTGCTGTGTTCCTCTGTCCAGGAAACTAGTGAACAACTCAGAGAAAATTCCCGAGTAAAGCAACAAAGATGATTAATGAGCTAGAAAAGCAAGTGACGGCCTTGGGGGATCACACTGGCAGAGCCAGGTGGGTACCACGCACGGGAGAAGGAGCCGGACCCAAAGACAAATATTCAGCTGGGCCCTGGGGGTAGTAGTTCTGTAGGTGTAATGGGAATGAAATGGAGAGAAAAGTAGGATGTCAGCTGAATATCAGGAACAAATTCCTCATGCGGGGCATCCCCAGGATGCAGATGGAAAGCACATTGTTTTGGTTGTGTCATGGAAGGCCAGGATGAAGATTCAAGCTGAGACCGGCTGGGACCTGGGACCCTTTGCTGCAGGGCTGCAATGCTTGCACCTGGACACACCTCTCTCCTCAAGCAACGAAATACAAAGAAACTATATGGCACTAAAAATAACTACGGGTATGCGCAGTTGGGGCAAATTATGGACAAAAAGATACAAAAGACCAAAAATCTCAACTGCCACTTCTGCAGAGCTGGGAGCAAAAACAGGGTGTCTGGAGCAAAAGCAGGGTACTGCACACGCCCCCTGCACACACCACCTACGGGGTGGGCAAAACTCCTAAGCCACCCCTCCAGCCCCATCCCTGGAAACACCCCTACCTTCTCCCCAAGCTGGCTGTAACCCTCAGGGAGGGAGCAAGCAGAGGAACCTGTTACTTGTTTTTGCTCCACCCCTCAGCCGAGCCAAGAACCCTGGCCGGTATCAAGAGCAGCTGGATGTTTGCAGCCCCGAGGCTAATTCGACTCTCTGGGCAGGGAGGCTGGCTAAGGAGGTCCCACAGCAGCTCCCTGGCCAGCAGGCCCCTTGACTCCTCCAGAGCCAGCTCCCCTCCAGGGTCCAGTGCTCCTGCAGCCCGTGCCCCTGGACGGTCACTAATTTACGGGATCACCGGCCCTTCCCAACGTCGTCCAGGGACCTCAGGAACAAGTCTTCCTTTCTTGGTCCGCCGAAGTCACTGGAACCCATCAGTGAAGTTTCATCCCTGTCTGTAAATCACTGCCTTAGTCGTGCAGCGTAACTCTCAAACAACTGGGTAGGTTTGTTTTTAATTCCCTTAGACGATAAGCATAGATGCAAACACTGGCTGAAAGCGGCCTTTGTTCCTGTTGTCCTTGCGCAAACCACCTCCCAGCCTCTCTGCTCATCTGCGGGAAGCGGCCAAGGCCAGAGGGCTCTTTGGGGCGTTGCAGGAAAAGGGGCAGGAGGGGTGGCCGCTGTTAAATCGGGAACACTTGACTTGGGGCCGTCAGTCACCGGGGGCCGGCTGCAGGGTATTTTCGCAGCAGCCGCTAACCCCAGACACCCTGATCTTTCCTCCCACACACCCTCCTCCTCAGCCACGGCTTCCACCTGTGGCCTTTCTTCACAGTCAGCCTCGGAAGTGTCTGCCCAGCACGGAGCGAGCTCTGGCTGTTTCACTCCTCATCCCTCCCCCCTCCCCTCCCCGTCCCCTCCCCTTCTTCCTCCCCCTCCTCCTCCCCTCCCCCTCCTCTTTCCTTCCCCTCTCCCCTCCCCTTTCCCCCCCTCCCCTTCCCCTCCCCCTCCCCCCTCCCATCACTCCCCCTCCCTCTCCCTTTTCCTCCCCCTCTCCCCCCTCCACTCCCCTCCCCTTTTCCCCTCCCTATCCCTTTCCTTCCCCCTCTCCCCTCCTCCTCCCACCCCCTCCCACTCTCCCCCTCTCTCACTTCTGAAAGCCAGTAGGCACCATGAGAAAGGCATTTTTCTTTCAGCCCACACGGAACTTTCACCCTCGACAGTGTTCTTAAATGCAGAGAAGCCTTCCCAGGACTCCTATCAGAAACCTTAGCGTCAGGCTCTCTGGGAGTGTCCCAGGTGCTTCACCGGCTGCTCTGGGGAGATGCGCTTGGTCAGGATGATGGCGCCCAAAGCTGTGGGACCCCTATCTCCACCTCCTCCACCCGGCTCTTCAGAAGTTTGTTCCATCTCAGAGAAGCCACTTCACCTCCCCAGGGGTCACGTTCCTCCTAGTGTAACACACCCGCCACCATTCAAGCCAGAGGCAGAAGACGCCAATGATTTTGCTTGAAGGTTATGTGCACGTATTTCCAACTTTCCTATATTCCATGGAGGTGTCTTCAATAGACATTTGTTTTCTGCCTAATTGGAGCATCGTGTGGTATAAATGTTAAAACCCGAAGGAAGGCTCAGGGTATTAAAGAAATATGCCAAACATCACACACCTCTTGAAGCGCCAAGGCCAAGTTTCAAACCTGTCTTACTCCAAAGCCTTTGCTTTTTCACTTATGTCCTCCGTTCTGCAATTGGTCCAACAAAATACTTGTTTCCAGGCCCTTGGGCTGACTCTCTGAGACCCAGTGGTCACCTGAGGATGGGCATGTTCATCAGAGCTCTTGGCGGCACAGAGCTTAAGCAAAAACTAATAAGGAAATGAACGAATTCTCCACCCCTGAGAACTCTGGGAATGGACTGGAATTGCAGCTGGGCCCTGGGCTCTGACAGGGCTCTCAGATGCCTGCCTCCTTTGAGGCCCTGCTCTGCTTTTGTCATTTGATGTCATTCTTAGGCAGGTCCCCCCACCCCACCCTGAGGGAGGAGAACGGCCACAGGTGATTTCACATTCTCCCTGAGCAGCCCAGAGGAAAGACACTCAGAGTAAAAGTCTTGGGTTGGGTCTCATAGAACCAGTTTGCGTCAACATGCTCAGCCCTTACTGGGTTTAGGAAGTCAGAATATGTTGAGTGGTCAGGTCTGGATGCTCAGGTCGCCCCTGCACCTGGGAGTGGTGACACTATTTACAGAAGAATGGGGCAGACACAGAGTGGGCCGAAACAGCCAATGGCCCTGCTGAAAAACTGTCAGGTACAACATTGTACAGGAGCCCGGCCCTGCCCACCTCTCCGGCCTTTTCCTCAGTTCCTTCCCCCTAAAACCACACCCTCTCCCCGCCCTCCACTGCCCTCCAGTTCCCACCTGTCCTTCTCCACCAAGCTGCCTCTGACCTCCCTGGTCTGAAAGAAGCGACCCTCCTCTGCATTCTCACAGTGTCTCATCCTGGGATGGCCATGGCCCTCCTCACAGTGGGTCATCATCACCAGCTTACTTGCCTGTCTGCCCCATGAAACTGAGTTTCTCGAGGGTGAGCCCATGTCACAGTACTTAGTGCACAATAAGTGCTCAATACACAAGTATAAAGGAAAACAGGTCTTTTGGGAAATGAAAGAAATTATTTTCAATAAAGTCTATTGATTATTTTATATGAATTGTAGGAAAATGATTCCATTAATGACTGTCTAACTTGAGTTTCAAAATACAGTTTTTCAGTAGAGATCTGATTATGATAAACAACCCTAAAGAAGGACTATTCCAAAGCCTATTTAATGGTACCTCCAATATACTGTTCCTCTAACATCCTATTCAACTGATACATTAAAAAAAAAAAAAAAGTAATAGCAGAAGCAAGAAAACTACAGTCCTGCAGCCTGTGGAATGAAAACCACATTCACAAAAAGATACACAAAATGAAAACGCAGAGGACTATGTACCAGATGAAGGAACAAGATAAACCCCCAGAAAAACAACTAAATGAAGTGGAGATAGGCAACCTTCCAGAAAAAGAATTCAGAATAATGATAGTGAAGATGATCCAGGACCTCGGAAAAAGAACGGAGGCAAAGATCGAGAAGATAAAAGAAATGTTTAACAAAGACCTAGAAGAATTAAAGAACAAACACCTAAAACAATTAAAGAACAAACAAACAGAGATGAACAATACAATAACTGAACTGAAAAATACACTAGAAGGAATCAATAGCAGAATAACTGAGGCAGAAGAACGGATAAGTGACCTGAAAGACAGAATGGTGGAATTCACTGCTGCAGAACAGAATAAAGAAAAAAGAATGAAA
This sequence comes from Eschrichtius robustus, assembly GCF_028021215.1. Classification (NCBI taxonomy): domain Eukaryota; kingdom Metazoa; phylum Chordata; class Mammalia; order Artiodactyla; family Eschrichtiidae; genus Eschrichtius; species Eschrichtius robustus. The sequence continues at coordinate 10,706,099 of NC_090830.1, read as the reverse complement.
GGAAATGAAGACAGCCTAAGAGACCACTGGGACAACATTAAACGCAACAACATTCGCATTATAGGGGTCCCAGAAAGAGGAGAGAGAGAAAGGACCAGAGAAAATATTTGAAGAGATTATTGTCGAAAACTTCCCTAACATGGGAAAGGAAATAGACACCCAAGTCCAGGAAGCGCAGAGAGTCCCAGGAAGGATAAACCCAAGGAGAAACACGCAGAGACACACAGTAATCAAATTGGCAAAAATTAAAGACAAAGAAAAATTATTGAAAGCAGCAAGGGAGAAACGACAAATAACATACAAGGGAACTCCCATAAGGTTAACAGCTGATCTCTCAGCAGAAACTCTACAAGCCAGAAGGGAGTGGCATGATATACTTAAAGGGATGAAACGGAAGAAACTACGACCAAGATTACTCTACCCAGCAAGGATCTCATTCAGATTTGAAGGAGAAATCAAAAGCTTTTCAGACAAGCAAACGCTAAGAGAATTCAGCACCACCAAACCAGCTCTACAACAAATGCTAAAGGAACTTCTCTAAGTGGGAAACACAAGAGAAGAAAAGGACCTACAAAAACAAACCCAGGGCTTCCCTGGTGGCGCAGTGGTTGAGAATCTGCCTGCCAATGCACGGGACACGGGTTCGAGCCCTTGTCTGGGAAGATCCCACACGCCACGGAGCAACTAGGCCCGTGAGCCACAATTACTGAGCCTGCGCATCTGGAGCCTGTGCTCCGCAACAAGAGAGGCCGCGATAGCGAGAGGCCCGCACACCGCGATGAAGGGTGGCCCCCACTTGCCACAACTAGAGAAAGCCTTCGCACAGAAATGAAGACTCAACACAACCAAAAATAAAAAATAAAAATAAATAAATAAATAAATAACTATTAAAAAAAAAACCAAACCCAAAACAATTAAGAAAATGGTAACAGGAAAATACATATCGACAATTACCTTAAACGTGAATGGATTAAATGCTCCAACCAAAAGACCCAGGCTTGCTGAATGGATACAAAAACAATAACTATATATATGCTGTCTACAAGAGACCCACTTCAGACCTAGGGACACATACAGACTGAAAGTGAGGGGATGGAAAAAGATATTCCATGCAAATGGAAATCAAAAGAAAGCTGGAGTAGCTATACTCATATCAGATAAAATAGACTTTAAAATAAAGAATGTTACAAGAGACAAGGAAGGACACTACATAATGATCCAGGGATCAATCCAAGAAGAAGATATAACAATTATAAATATATATGCACCCAACACAGGAGCACCTCAATACATAAGGCAACTGCTAACAGCTATAAAAGAGGAAATCGACAGTAACACAATAATAGTGGGGGACTTTAACACCTCATTTAGACCAATGGACAGATCATCCAGACAGAAAATTAATAAGGAAACACAAGCTTTAAATGACACAATAGACCAGATATATTTAATTGATATATATAGGATATTCCATCCAAAAACAGATTACCCTTTTTTCTCAAATGCACAGGGAACATTCTCCAGGAGAGATCACATCTTGGGTCACAAATCAAGCCTCGGTAAATTTAAGAAAATAGAAGTCACATCACGCATCTTTTCCGAACACAACACTATGAGATTAGAAATCAATACAGGGAAAAAAAACGTAAAAACACAAACACATGGAGGCTAAACAATATGTTACTAAATAACCAAGAGATCACTGAAGAAATCAAAGAGGAAATCAAAAAATACCTAGAGACAAATGACAAGGAAAACACGATGATCCAAAACCTATGGGATGCAGCAAAAGTTCTAAGAGGGAAGTTTATAGCAATACAAGTCTACTTCAATAAACAAGAAAAATCTCAAATAAACAATCTAACCTTACACCTAAAGGAACTAGAGAAAGAAGAACAAACAAAACCCTAAGTTAGCAGAAGAAAAGAAATCATAAAGATCAGAGCAGAAATAAATGAAATAGAAACAAAGAAAACAATAGCAAAGATCAATAAAACTAAAAGCTGGTTCTTTAAGAAGATAAACAAAATTGATAAACCTTTAGCCAGACTCATCAAGAAAAGAGGGAGAGGACTCAAATCAATAAAATTAGAAATGAAAAAGGAGAAGTTACAACAAACACTGCAGAAATACAAAGCATCCTAAGAGACTACTACAAGCAACTCTATGCCGATAAAATGGACAACCTGGAAGAAATGGACAAATTCTTAGAAAGGTAAAACCTTCCAAGACTGAACCAGGAAGAAACAGAAAATATGAACAGACCAATCACAAGTAATGAAATTGAAACTGTGATTAAAAATCTTCCAACAAACAAAAGTGCAGGACCAGATGGCTTCACAGGTGAATTCTATCAAACATTTAGAGAAGAGCTAACACCCATCCTTCTCAAACTCTTCCAAAAACTTGCAGAGGAAGGAACACTCCCAAACTCATTCTATGAGGCCACCATCACCCTGACACCAAAACCAGACAAAGATACTACAAAAAAAGAAAATTACAGACCAATATCACAGATGAATATAGATGCAAAAAACCTCAACAAAATATTAGCAAACAGAATCCAACAACACATTAAAAGGATCATACACCATGATCAAGTGGGATTTATCCCAGGGATGCAAGGATTCTTCAGTATATGCAAATCAGTCAATGTGATACACCATATTAATAAATTGAAGAATAAAAATCATATCATCATCTCAATAGAGATGCAGAAAAAGCTTTTGACAAAATTCAACACCCATTTATGATAAAAACTCTCCAGAAAGTGGGCACAGAGGGAACCTACCTCAACATAATAAAGGCCATATATGACAAACCCACAGCAAACATCATTCTCAACGGTGAAAAACTGAAAGCATTTCCTCTAACATCAGGAACAAGACAAGGATGTCCAGTCTCACCACTATTATTCAACATAGTTTTGGAAGTTCTAGCCACAGCAATCAGAGAAGAAAAAGAAATAAAAGGAAGACAAATTGGAAAAGAAGAAGTAAAACTGTCACTGTTTGCAGATGACATGATACTATACATAGAGAATCCTAAAGATGCCACCAGAAAAGTACTAGGGCTAATCAATGAATCTGGTAAAGCTTCAGGATACAAAATTAATGCACAGAAATCTCTTGCATTCTTATACACTAACAACAAAAGAGCAGAAAAAGAAATTAAGGAAACAATACCATTCACCATTGCAACAAAAAGAATAAAATACCTAGGAATAAACCTACCTAAGGAGGTAAAAGACCTGTACTCAGAAAACTATAAGACACTGATGAAAGAAACCAAAGATGACACAAACAGATGGAGAGATATACCATGTTCGTGAATTGGAAGAATCAATATTGTGAAAATGACTGTACTACCCAAAGCAATCTAGATTCAATGCAATCCCTATCAAATTACCAATGGCATTTTTTATAGAACTAGAACAAAAAATCTTAAAATTTGTATGGAGACACAAAGGACCCCAAATAGCCAAAGCAATCTTGAGGGAAAAAAATGGAGCTGGAGCAATCAGACTCCCTGACTTCAGACTATACTACAAAGCTACAGTAATCAAGACAATATGGTAGTGGCACAAATACAGAACTATATATCAATGGAATAGGATAGAAAGCCCAGAGATAAACCCACACACCTATGGTCAACTAATCTGTGACAAAGGAGGCGAGGATATACAGTGGAGAAAAGACAGTCTCTTCAATAAGTGGTGCCGGGAAAACTAGACAGCTACATGTAAAAGAATGAAATTAGAACACTCCCTAACACCATACACAAAAATAAACTCAAAATGGATTAAAGACCTAAATGTAAGACCAGACACTATAAAACTCTTAGAGGAGAGCATAGGAAGAACACTCTTTGACATAAATCACAGCAGGATCTTTTTTGACCCACCTCCTAAAGTAATGGAAATAAAAACAAAAATAAACAAATGGGACCTAATGAAACTTAAAAGCTTTTGCACAGCAAAGGAAACTATAAACAAGACAAAAAGACAACCTTCAGAATGGGAGAGAGTATTTGCAAGTGAATCAATGGACAAAGGATTAATCTGCAAAATATATAAACAGCTCATGAAGCTCAATATTAAAAAAACAAAGAATTCAATCAAAAAATGGGCAGAAGACCTAAATAGACATTTCACCAAAGAAGACATACAGATGGCCAACAGGCACATGAAAAGCTGCTCAACATCACTAATTATTAGAGAAAGGCAAATCAAACTACAATGAGGTATCACCTCACACCAGTTAGAATGGGCATCATCAGAAAATCTACAAACAACAAATGCTGGAGAGGGTGTGGAGAAAAGGGAACCCTCTCGCACAACCCTCTTGTTGGTGGGAATGTAAATTGATACAACCACTATGAAGAACGGTATGGAGGTTCCTTAAAAAACTAAAAATAGAGTTACCATATGACCCAGCAATCCCACTACTGGGCATATACCCAGAGAAAACCATAATCCAAAAAGACACATGCACCCCAATGTTCATTGCAGCACTATTTACAATAGCCAGGACATGGAAGCAACCTAAATGCCCATCGATAGATGAATGGATAAATATGTGGTACATATATACAATATTACTCAGCCATAAAAAGGAATGAAATTGGGTCATTTGTGGAGATGTGGATGGACCTAGAGACTGTCATACAGAGTGAAGTAAGTCAGAAAGAGAAAAACAAATATCATATATTAACGCATATATGTGGAATCTAGAAAAATGGTACAGATGAACCCGTTTGCAAGGCAGAAATAGAGACACAGATGTAGAGAACAAATGTATGGACACCAAGTGGGGAAAATGGGGTGGGGGGGTGGTGGTGGTGGGATGAATTGGGAGATTGGGATTGACATGTATACACTAATATGTATAAAATAGATAACTAATAAGAACCTGCTGTATAAAAAAAATAATAAAATTTTTTTTAAAAAGCTTGTTCTTTGCGATCAATAAAATTGATCTCAGAGAGACAGAAGGAAGAAGGGAGGGAGGGAGAAAGGGAGGGAGGAAGAGAGAGGACACAAATTAACAATATAAGAAATAAAAGATGAGTTATTATTACTGATCTTACGGATATTAAAAGGATAAGAAAGGGATCCGAAAAAATAACTCTTCACCCACAATTTTGATAATATAAATGAAATTGACCAATTCCTTGAAAGGTGCAAACTACCAAAACTCACACAAGGAGAAATAATTTTATGAATATATTTATTAATATGTGACTATTAATAGATCTATTAAAGGAATTGAGTTAATAATTAATAACCTTTAAAAAGGAAAGCGCCAGGCCCAAATAGCTTCACTGGGGAATTTTATCAAATATTTAAGTAAGAAATGATACCAGTTTTCCATAATTTCTTCCAAAAAATAGAAGCAGAGGAGAAACACTTGCTAACTCGATCTATGATGGCAGCATTACCTTAATACTAAAATCAGACAGACATTATAAGAAAGGAAAACTACAAGCCAACATTGTTCATGAACATACATGGACAATCTTTAACAAGATATTAGCAAATTGAATCTATAAATACATAAAAAAGATTATACACCATGACCAAGTTGGATAAACATCTTTGTATGTATATTTTTGTGTACTTATTTAATTATTTCCTTAGGATAAATTCCTAGAAATAGAATTGCTAGATTACAGGGTATGTAAATACTGAAGAATTTTAATGAATATTATTAAAATTACCTTCAAAAGAAAAAAATAAAATAAAAGTAACAGTAACAAATAGTTTGTGATTGGTGTAAAGATTAAATTGATCACATCAGGTTTTACCCTATTTTGATGCTAATATTTTCAACAATTATTTTAAAAGGAAATTGTAAGCAAATGAAAATATGTTTTAAAATATGTCTCCAAACAACATACCTCAAGGGAGCCTCCCACAAGCTGGGTGCCAACTCAATTCCACTATATTAGTTAGGAGAGAAACCACACACACACACACACACACACACACACACACACACACACACAGATATACATACACACACACATGCACACACAAACACAGGCACACACATGCATGCATACATGCACACACCCCAACCCAATCCACCACCATCCCTTTATTCTCATGCTTTCAATCCAACAAATATTGTTTACAAGCTTCTTAGATATCAAGTCTTGCGCCTCAGTTTCTCCATTCAGCATTTAAAGAAGTTGTTTGGGGCTGAATCATGTCCCCCCAAAATGCATATGTTGAAGTCCTAATCCCCAGCACCTCCGAATATGACTGTATTTGGAGTTAGGGTCTTGAAAGACATAATTAACTTAAAATAAGGTCATGAGAGTCGGCCCTAATGTATTACGAGCAGTGTCCTTAAAGGATGAGGAGATTCGGACACAGATGCCACAGAGGGAAGACCACATGAAGACACAGAGAGAAGATGGCCATCCGCCAGCCAAGGAGAGAGGCCCCAGAAGAAACCAAACCTGCAGACACCTTGAGCTCGGACTTCTGACCTCCCGAACTGTGAGAAAATTAATTTCTGTTGTTTAAGCCACTATCTGTGGTGCTTTGTTAAGGCAGTGAGCAGACTAACACAGATGTGTGCACTAAGACAAGGATAAGCCTGTGGGTACCTGGGGTCAGTGGCCACAAGAAAGTCCTCCTCTGGCTCAAAATGACCATGCCTCTGTCTCAGTCAGCATGGCCATACAGAATACCAAAGACCGAGGGGCTTACACAACAAATATTTATTTCTCATAGTTCTGGAGGCTGGAAGTTCAAGATCAAGGTGCCAGCATGGTCAGGTTCTGGTGAGGGCTCTCTTCCTGCCTTGTAGTCGGCCAACTTCTCCCTGTGTCTTTACATGGTGGAGTGAGACATCTCTCTAGTGAGAAAAGGACATTTCTTATAACGACACTAATCCCGTCATGGGGGCTCCACCCTCATAACCTAATCACCCCCCCCAAACCCCCGCCTCCTAATACCATCACACTGGGGGGTTAAGCCTTCAGCATATGAATTGGGGAGACACAAGCATGCAGTCCATAGCACCAGCTGACCTCTAAGAATTGAAATTCTTTTAAAGGGAAGCCAGCCTTTCATTCCACGGTTAAACATAGGGTTTAAATGCAAATGAACCTACACAAGGTAATGACTGTCTCTGAATATCAAGGAGCAAAAGTCCAGCGGGAGGGCTTGCTTGTGAAGAAGAGCGTGTAGAAGGAAGGGGCAGCAGGACAGAGGGCTGCAGAGGGCAGAACAGCAGGGACCCTGGGGTCGAGGGAAGCTCTGCCTGCTTCATAGATGCCTCCAATCCTAAGGATGGGGACCCGAAGACACTGAATAAGTAAAGAAATTTTTCAGATATAGGGAAATATCTGAAAGAAACTTGGAATATCAAAAATGAAGGAAGAGCAACGGAAATGGTAAATATCTGGGTAAATAAACTAGACTGTTTTTCTCTTACTGAGCTCTTTAAAACATGCTGATGGTTGAAAGCAAAAATTATAATATTTTTGTTAATTGTTTTCTGGTTGTTTTTGTAGTTCTTTTTTGTTCCTTTCTTCTGCTTTTTTTTTTTTCTTCCTCTCTTCTCTCCTGATTTGATGACTATCTTTTGTGTTACACTTGGACTCCTTTCTCTTTTTGTGTATGTATTATAGTTTTTAGTTTGTGGTTACCGTGAGGTATATGTATAGCAGCATGTATATGATTATTTTAAGTTGATAATTTGTTAATCTCTTAAATTGGAATGCATTCTAACAACTCTGCATTTTTACTCGCCCCCCCCCCCCATGTTTAATGTTTTTGACATCATACTTCACATCTTTTTCTTTTGTGTATCCCCTTAACTACTTATTGTAGATAGAGATGATTTTTATTACTTTTGTCTTTTAACCTTCCTACTAGCTTTCTAAGTGGTTGATCTACTACACTTACTGTATATTTGCCTTTACCAATGAGATTCTTCCTTTCATAATTTTCATATATCTAGTTGTGGTCTTTACTTTTCTGCTTAGAGAAGTCTCTTTAACATTTCTCGTAAAGCCGGTTTAGAGGTGCTGAACTCTTTTAGTTTATGCTTGTCTGTAGAACTCTTTCTCTCTCCTTCAAATCTGAATGATAGCCTTGCCAGGTAGGGTATTCTTGGTTGCACCATTTTTCCTTTCATCATTTTGATTTTTTAATTTATTTTTTATTATATTTTTTATTTTTGGCTGTGTTGGGTCTTCGTTGCTGTGCACAGGCTTTCTCTAGTTGTGGTGAGTGGGTGCTACTCTTCGCTGTGGTGTGCGGGCTTCTCATTGTGGTGGCTTCTCTTGTTGCAGAGCACGGGCTCTAGGCGCACAGGTTTCAATAGTTGTGGCACAAGAGCTCAGTAGTTGTGGCTCTCAGGCTCTAGAGTGCAGGCTCAGTAGTTGTGGAGCATGGGCTTAGCTGCTCAGCGGCATGTGGGATCTTCCCAGACCAGAGGGATTCTTAACCACTGTGCCACCAGGGAAGTCCCCCTTTCATCATTCTGAATATATCGTGCCACTCCCTTCTGCCCTGCCAAGTTTCTGCTGAAATGTCAGCTTACAGTCTTATGGGAGTTCCCTTGTGTGTAACCAGTTGTTTTTTCCTTGAAAGAAAAGAGTCTCTCTTTATCTTATATTTTTTTATAAATGTACTTATTTTATTTTTGGCTGCATTGGGTCTTCATTGCTGCGCGTGGGCTTTCTCTAGTTGCGGCGAGCAGGGGCTACTCTTCGTTGCAGTGCGTGGGTTTCTCATTGTGGTGGCTTCTCTTGTTGTGGAGCACGGGCTCTAGGCACGTGGGCTTCAGTAGTTGTGGCACGTGGGCTCAGTAGTTGTGTCTCGCAGGCTCTAGAGTGCAGGCTCAGTAGTTGTGGCACATGGGCTTAGTTGCTCTGTGGCATGTGAGATCTTCCCGAACCAGGGCTCGAACCTGTGTCCCCTGCATTGGCAGGCAGATTCTTAACCACTGTGCCACCAGGGAAGTCCCCTCTCTTTAATCTTTAATTGTTGTCGTTTTAATCATTATGTTTCTTGATGTGGACCTCTTTGGGTTCATCTTGATCAGGACTCTCTCTGCTTCCTGGGCGTGGATGTCTATTTCCTTTCCCAGATTAGGGAAGTTTTCAGCTATTATTCCTTCAAATAATTTCTCTGCCCCTTTCTCTCTCTCTTCTCCTGGGACCCCTATAATGTGAATGTTAGTATGCTTGATGTTGTCCGAGAGGTCTCTTAAACTATCCTCATTTTTTAAAATTCTTCTTTCTTTTTTCTGTTGAGCTTGGGTGATTTCCACCACTCTGTCTTCCAGTTCATTAATCTGTTCCTCTGTGTCACCTAATCCACTGTTGATTCTTCCTAATGTATTTTTTATTTCCTTTATTGTATTCTTCAGCTCTGTTTGGTTCTTCTTCATATTTTCTAACCCCCTGTTAAACTTCTCACTGTGTTCATCCATTCTTCTCCCAAGTTTGTTGAGCATCTTTAGGATCATTACCTTGAACTCTTTATCAGTTCTTCTGGGGTTTTATCTTGTTCCTTCATTTGGAACATATTCCTCTGTCTCCTCATTTTGCCTGATTCTCTGTTTTTATTTCTATGTGTTAGGTACGCTGGTTATGTTTCCTGATCTTAGAGAAGTGGCTTTACGTAGGAGACATACTATGGGGCCCAGCAGCATGCTCCCCTCTGGTCACTGGAGCTACATGCTTTAGGGGTGCCCTCTATGTGGGCTGTGTGAGCCCTTCTTTTGTGGCAAGCTGACTACTGTGGGTGCACTGAAAGCTGGGGCTGACCCTGGCCCATTTGGCTTCCAGGCCCTGCTTCATGCAAAGACTGCTGCAGGGCAGGTGGGACCAGGCCCCAGAGCAGTTGGCTCTGTGGCCCAGGGAGTCCCACTGCTGGTGCTGGCCCACTGCTGGTTTTGGCCCACTGATGGGCAGGGCTGGGTCCCAGAGCAATTGGCTGTGGGGTCCGGGGGGTCTGAGACTGGTGCCAGACTGCTGGTGGATAGGACTGGGTCCCAGGGTGGCTGGCTGTAGAGCCTGGAGATCTCAGTACAAGTGCCAGCTCACTGGTGGGCAGGGCCTGGGCTTGGGAGGTTCCTGGGCTGGTGACAGCCACTGGTGAGCAGGGCTGGGTCATGAGCCTACTGGTGGGTGGGGCTGGGTCCCCACATAGCTGACCACTTGACCTAAGGGGTCCCAGAATTGGTCTTACGCAGCTGGTGGAAAGGTAAGCCTCCAGTGCTAATAGGCTAGAGGGAGGACTCCAAAACGGTGCTTGCCAGCACCAGTGTCTTTGTGGTAGAACAGCTCCCCAAAATGGCTGCTGCCAGCATCTATGTCCCCCAGGGGAGTCCTAGTTGCCTCCTGACTCTCCAGAAGGTTCTCCAAGATCAGCAACGTGGTCTGACCCAGGCTCATTTCAAATTACTGTCTCTGTGCTGGGTCTTGGAGTGTGAGAGATTTTACATGTGCCCTTTAAGAGTGAGTTTCTGTTTCCCACGGCCCTCCAACTCTCCTGTACACATGCTCCCCTAGCCTTTAAAGCCAGATGTCTGGGGGCCTGTCTTCCCAGTGCAGGACCCCTGGGCTGGGGACCCTGATGTGGGGCTCAGGCCTCTTGCTCCTTGGGGAGAACCTCTGCAATTGTGATTATCCTCCCATTCGTCGGTCACCCACACAGGGCGTGGGTCTTGATGGTACTGCATCTCCTACTCCTCTTGCTATGGTTCCTTCTTTATATTTTTAGTTGTGGAAAATATTTTCTGCTAGTCTTCAGGTCATTCTCACCAATAGTTGCTCTGTAAACAGTTGTAATTTTGGTGTGCCCGTGGGAGGAGATGAGCTTGGGGTGTTTCCACCCTGCCATCTTGGCCACTCCCCTCTAAAATTAATAACTTCTGTTCATAAACCTTTAAAAGGGAAATAACAAGCTACAAACAGAGAAGATAGATAAAGCCTTGTCATAAATTGATAAGCAGGATCTAAAAAATTCAACTTCATAAAATGCAGGATTGCATTTTTACAAAAATTGTGAAAAAATATTTTTGAAAAAAAAATTTTCAATCAGTATTTCAGTTACTGTATGAAAAAAACTGGGGAAAATGTATTTATGAGTTGTGTAGGAAATAGACATTTAAATGCTGACCTAGAAAATTCCAAATGATCAAGAGCATTTGTTTCCAAATGCCATTCCCCTCTCAACAGAGGAAAAGAAATTTAACCCACTCCTGTTTGTATGCCCAACCAAATGGGAAATATTTTTCAAGAAGGAGAGGGAAAAAGAGCATTTTTAGACAACTGAAACCAAGCAGACTTTCATTCACTTCAGAAAGAAGTAAAATGATCCCAGAAGAAGAAGATCTAAATGCAAGAATAAATGAACAGACAAAAACGTAAATATGTGGGTAAATCTAAATAAAAATTGATGGTGTAAAACAATAATTATGTTCAATTTGTGCAATTAAAATAACACATGTCAGAACTAGAATACATGCCAATAATAGCACATACATCTGGAGAGAATGATGGGAATTCAGGTGTTCTAAGGTTTCACATTATTCAGGAGGAAGGAAAAGATAGTAATTAACTTCACATGTTAAAAATTTAAGGTTAACTACTAAAATAATAGAAATAAAAAATATAACATCCAAACCTGTATAGGGAAGTAAATGGAATAAGAAAAAATACCCATTCAATTAAAAAAAAAAGTCAAGAAAAATGGAAAAAAATTTTTAAAAGTTCAGGACAAACAGGAATCACCAAAGATGATAAAAATAAATCCAAAATTATAAGTAATTACAATAACTGCAAACAAACTAAATGCTCCAGTTAAAAGACAAAGATTGTCAGATTGAGCATCAGAAAATGAATTCAGCCTTATGATGTTATGAGAGATACAACTAAAATATAATAATACAGAAAGAATGAAAATAGAAAGAGTGCAATATTCCAGGCATGCCTAAAAAAAAGAAGCTTATGTATTAATATATTAATATGAATTAAAATAGACTTTAAGGCAAAAAAATAATTGCTAGGGATAGAATCAGTACATAATGATAAAAGGTGCAGTTCTAAACTTGAACCTACCTAACAACGTAGACGCAAAATATATAAAGGAAAAACTACAAGAAGAAAGAGACAAAACCACCATCACAGTAGGAAAGTTTAGCACATCCTTTCATAGAATAAACAAGTGAAAAGTCAGAAAACATAGAGCATATTTTAACGTCACAATTGACAAGATTGATCTGAGAGATCTGCAAAGAAAACCTCTATCTAACAACTACCTATCACACAATTTTTCAAGCACATACAAACATTTATGAAAATAAACCACATACTCATCTATAGAGCCAGTTTCAACAAATTTCAAAAGATTAATATTTTACAAACCATATTTTTTAACTAGAATGCAATAAAGTTAGAAATCGATAATAAAAGGATGAATAGAAAACTTAAAATATTTAGAAGTTAAGAAATATACTTCTAAATAACTCATAGATCAAAACAGAAATCAAAATGGAGATTAGGAAATATTTCCAGTCAAACTATAAGATAAATACCATATATAAAAATTTGTGAGATACAACTACAGTGCACTTAGTAGAAATTTATAGCCTCAAATGCTATGTGAAGTCAGTTTTCAACTTAGGAAAAAGACAAAAAAATAACCCCTAATAAATTGAAAGAAAAAGTAATAAAAGGGAGAAATTAATGAAATAGAAGACAAGTATATGGGGGGGATGAATTAGGAGATTGGGATTGACATATATACACTAATAAGTATAAAATAGACAATAAGAACCTGCTGTATAAAAAATAAATACACGAAATTCAAAAAAAAAGAAAGAAAACAAATATACAATTAGGATTTTAAAAGCTGATAGGTGGGTCTTATAAAGACTAATGAAATTGACAAATTTATGATAAGACTGATCAATTAAAAGAAGAAAGGATACAGATAAAAATTATTAAGAATGAAAAGTGATTAAGTTGCTGGGGCTTGGGCAGGACAGGGGTGTGGTAATGAATACGCAGAACATAGAGGCTTTTTAGGGCAGTGAAAATACTCTGTGGGATACTATAATGGTGGATACATGTCATTCTGCATTTGTCAAAACACATAGAATGCACAACATCAAGAGTGAAACCAAATGTAAACTACAGACTTTGGGTGACAGTGACGCCAAGGCAGGTTCATCAACCATAACAAACGTACCACTGTGGTGAGGGATGTTGATAGCAGGGGAGGCTGATCCCGTGTGGGGACAGCAGGTATATAGGAACCCTCTGCGCTTTCTGTTCAATTTTGCTGTGAACCTAAACCTGCTCTAAAATAAAGTTTATTATTTTTTTAAAAAGTGACTTAAGTATAATGTTTTATAGAAAAAGAAAAAGGTTAAGAAGAAGATAGTGCAAAAAATAAATGCCATGAAGTTTGCAAATGAATGCATTTCAAACCTACCAAAACTGACTCTAGGAAAAAAAAGCAGGGGGGAGTATTAATAGTTCAATAACCACTCATGAAATCGAATTCAGTAGGTAAAACTCTTCTCACAATGAAAACACTAGGTCCAGATGGTTTTACTAGCAAGTTCTACCAAAGTTTTGACTTGTTCTACCAAGGAACCAATACTATCCCAGAGTATAGATAAAGAAGGAGCAGTCCCCAACTCCTTTTATTAAGCTATCACAGTCTTGATTAGAAAACTCAGTAATAACATTACAAGAAAGGAAAGTTATAGGCTGCATCAACGAAAGTCCCAGCGGGAAATAAGATGATTTGGGGAGGATTTATTTACAACGTGTGGTTGAAGGGGAACAGCAAAGGATCTTGTACCTGGGATAGGAAACAGGGATGAGAGAAGTTACCAGAATCCAAAAGGACAGAGAGTGAAGTAGACTGGGCCACTTTGACAGGGCCTTCTATCAAAGGGTACAGCCAGCCTGAGGTGACCTCACTTTCCTCCCTCCCACCAGCCTCCTGCCAGGGCTCCCCATTCACCCAGCCCAACTGCAAACCAGAGAGTACACTGAAGATGCTCATACCTTTACACCAGCCAGCCCCACTTGGCAGTGAGCACATCTGCAAGGGCGAATAGAAAATCTCCAAATCACAGGCCAAACTTGCTCACGAATTTAGATTTAAAATCCTTTTGTAAAATTAGTGAATTAAATCTAACAATGTATGAAAATTCTAATACAGAATAACTACAATGGATTTAAATTAAAAATGCAAGTTTGGTTTAACTTTAGAAAACAAATTAATGTAGTTCACTATATTAGCAAATCAAAGGAGGAAAAATCGTGATTATCTCTATAGATGTAGAAAAGGTATTAACTAAATTTCAATATCTGTTCATGATTTTAAAATAAACATATTCTCAGCAAACTAGGAATAGAAGGGACTTCCTTAACCTACCAAAAGCCTACCGCAAACACGAGAAACTAAAATGTTGAAGGTTTTCGCTTGAGACTACGAATATGACAAGAATGCCTGATAACTCCACTTCCTTTCAACATTGCATGGGAAGTCTTAGACAACACAATGAGGTAAGAAAAAGAAATGAAAGGCAAGAGGCTTAGAAAGGAAGAAACAAACTGTTATTATTTGCGGACGATATGGTTTCTACAGAGGAATCTCCCTAAATAATTTACATTTAAGTTACTAGAATTAATACGAGTATAACAAGACTCCTGAACACAAAATCTAAACATAAAAACCAGTTGCAATGTTTATACACCAGCAACAAAAATAAAAAGTAGTTTTTAAACATTCCAAAAGTATGAAAAAATAAAATACTTAGAAGTACCAAATAACCAAAGATGCGCAAGTCTTTAGGGAAGAAAATTCTAAGCCTTTATTGAAAGATACTAAAGAACTAAACAAATGAAGAGAGGGGTCTTGGCCCTGGATTAGGAGACTCAATATTGCAAAGCTTTTCTCTGAATTAGTGCACACGGACCCCAGGTCCCGAGAACTACGGGGAAAGGGGCTCAGCAGGGAACTTCTGAAAAAGCCAAGAAAGTGACCACAACTAAGAGTCGGCTTTCATCTTTTTTTTAAGGTGACAATTTTTAGGTGATTTTTAAGGTGCTTTTTGTTTAAGGTGCCAGATGTTTTTCTAACACAGTCCTTTGTTTCCCCTTGGTCTGTGTCTTTTGTTCTAGGTTGAGCCTTTGTCCATGTGCAACCTATCTATAGTTTGCAAATTGTACAGGCAAAGCAGACAGGACTAGTCCAAGACTGCTCCAGCTGGGGGCAGTGGGGACCAAGGGCCGGAAGAAAAGGAAGAAAGCGGTTTATACACCAGGTATATTAGTCTGCTACAGCTGCAACAACAAAGTACCACAGACTGGGTGGCTTAAACAACAGACATTTATATTCTCACAATTCTGGAGGCTGAAAGCCTGAGATCAAGGGGTCAGCATGGTTGATTCCTTCTGAGGCCTCTCTCCTTGGCTGGTAGATGGCCGTCTTCTCCCTGTGTCTTCACATGGTTTCGCTCTGTGTGTGTCTGTGTGCTGATCTCCGCCTCTTATAAGGACACCATTCATACTGGATTAGGGCCCAGCCAAATGACCTCATTTTACCTCAGTCACCTCTTTAAAAGCTCCATCTCCAAATACAGTTACATTCGGGGGTACTGGGGTTACGGCTTCAACGTATGAATTTGGATGGACCCAATTCAGTGAATACCACCAGGTTTCAAGTACTTTATATGCTTGGTTTCAAGTAATCCTCCCAGCAACGCTACGAGGCAAACATTCCTTCCTCATTCATATATGATGAAACTGAGGCCCGAGAAGATTAGGTAAACTGGCCAAGGCCACACAACTAGTAAATGGCAGAGACGAGTCAAAGCAGGTCTGACTGCCCCCAGTGTACCACACTGCCTGCTGGGACCAGGTGGCTACGGGTCACGAGGGCTACAGCGGTATATTATAAACAGGCACTAAAATTACTGCACAGAGGGTCACATGCCCATGTGTAGTCAGCCCTAAACTTTCCTTCTCACTCCCCTGTCCAATGCCCCATTGTGTCTCCTTTTCCCCCATGTCAGCCCTTATATTTTATTTATGTTTAACTTGACTGTGGCTATTGGCAGGTATTGGAGAGATTCCCTCTGCCTAGGAAGGAGGCGGCCTCTTATGGTTTCCATAGAGGTGGGTCTAAAAGGAGCAAAGAAGGATGCTCAGAGCCAGGGAGAGGTCTGTCCCTGACTGAGGGCTGGTGTGGGGAGCAGCTCGGAGGCTGAAGCGGGAATCAGGAAAAAGCTGTGGAATTCTGCTGTGGGTAGGAACGGGGCTGTGAATAGGCAAGTATGCCCTTACCCACTTCTTCCCTGGGAATTCAACCCCAGTCTGGTCCAGAGGGGCTGAGTTCAGATCAGGGGTTCCCAAGTGTTATGAGCTGAATTGTGTCCCCCAAAATTGATATGTTGAAGTCCTAATGCCCAGTAGGTCAGAAAATAATTGTATTTGGAAACAGGGTCTTTAAAGAGGTCATTTAGGTTAAATGAGGTCATTAAGGTGGGCCCTCATCCAATATTATGGTGTTCTTATAAGAAGAGATTAGGAGAGGGTGGGATGAATTGGGAGATGAGAATTGACATATATACACTACCATGTGTAAAACAGACAGCTAGTGGGAACCTGCCGTATAGTGCAGGGAGCTCAGCTTGGTGTTCTGTGACAACCTAGACAGGTGGGATGGGGGGAATGGGGGGAGGGAGGGGATACAGGTGTACACATAGCTGATTCACTTCGTTGTACAGCAGAAAATAAGACAACATTGTGAAGCAACTATACTCCAATTTAAAAAAAAAAAAAGAAGTTAGGACACAGACACACACAGAGGGAAGACCATGTGAGGAGAGGGAAAGGAGACAGATGTCTACAAGCCAAGGAGAGAGGTCTCAGAAGGAACCAGCCCTGCCAAACCCTTGATCTCAGACTTCCAGCCACCAGAGTTGCGAGAAAATGAATTTCTGTTGTTTAAGCCACCCAGCCTGTGGTACCTTGTTCTGGCTGCCCGAACAGACTAAGGCACCAGGTCATAGGTCTCATCACACTGGAGAAAGCCTGGCTACCAAGGCTGTCCCCAAATCTTCCTCAGTTTCTCCCCAGGATCCCCCAAATAAGAGAGATGGGCCCACTCAGAACAGACCCTCATCTGAGTCTCTGAGAATCAAGAATATGGTGAGTTGGGAGAGAATATGAGAAAACTCAAACTTTCTACCGTCACTGGTAGGGGTTTTGCGGTGGCAAAAGGAGAGAAAAGGGGGAAAGAAATGTTCAGTAATAAAAAAAAAAAAAAAAATCAAGGCACACTGATCCATCCCTGAGCAAGCTCGGCCTTTGGTGACTTTGTCTTTTTAAACAATATCTTTAGGGGTATCTGTCAGCTTCTTCTATAAACTGCAATTCTCCCAGGTAGCTCTGTGAACCAATGGGTTTCATGTTACCAGCCGACCCAAATCTTTAGGAATCTAGCCCAGGTCTTCTGATTTTCCATCCCCTATTCTAGCAGCCAAGAGGCAGGCTACTTGTCCTCACTACTAAGGTGGAAGAAGGCCATAAAAGGATTTATGACCTGAACATTCCAGAACCTTCTGAACAAATCTGTCCCACTGTCTCCCCTAAAAGCTGGACCCACTTTCTGAGAGCTGAGGAGTACATTTTCCTTCTGGCCCAGCTTGTCTGTCTGTCTCAGCTTAGTTCACACAAACATGAAACCCTTATCAAATGACAAGCTGCTCACCCACAGAATAGGAAATTTCTAGATCAGCACAACAGTTGCAAGTTGGAAGCCCAAAGATGGAAGTGGCCTGTGTTATTTGTCACCAAAGTTCCACAGCCACGATGTAGCCCCGGCATCTCTGCACTTCCCACTGGCAAGTCCTTGGACTGTTTGAGAGCTGGTCATGGTCTGCCCGGCAGTGTGACCTCGCGAACGGGGCCCCGGGCTCCCCACAGGCGGAGGTGTCCATGCCAGTCTTGTCAGGCGATTCCAGCCCCTGTGGCCTCTTCTGCAGGGACAACCTTGAAGGCCACAGTCCTGGGCAGCATCAACCACTAATCATTCCGCCACAGAGGTAACAGAATGTTAAAAGTGACACTTTGGGGGCCAAGCTACTTTCACCGTGAAATTCCAAAACAAGACATGTTCACAGGAAATGCTCGAGGTCCGCAACCTGCCAGCCTCCTCTCCCACCTGGAGAATATAACGAGTCAGCATGTTGAGAGATGGGATTTTATTTATTTATTTTTATTTTTGGCTGCGTTGGGTCTTCATTGCTGCACGCGGGCTTTCTCTAGTTGCGACGAGCGGGGGCTACTCTTCGTTGTGGTGCGCGGGCTTCTCACTCCTGTGGCTTTTCTTGTTGCAGAGCACGGGTTCTAGACACTCGAGCTTCAGCAGTTGTGGCACGTGGGCTCAGTAGTTATGGCTCACGGGCTCTAGAGCGCAGGCCCAGTAGTTGTAGCACGCAGGCTTAGTTGCTCTGCGGCATGCGGGATCTTCCCGGGGCAGGGCTCGAACCCGTGTCCCCTGCATTGGCAGGCGGATTCTCAACCACTGAGCCACCAGGGAAGTCTAAGAGACGGGATTTTAAAGAGAGGATTTTCTGAAAAGAGTATCTTTGGAGAAAGCTGTGCTTCTTGGGCAGGTGAGGGCCTGCCCCCTCATCTGAAACACGTTGGGGGTTTCCACGAAGCTACTTGGCCATCTTACCATGTGACTCCCTCTCGCTGAGGGCAGAAAAGGCCGGGGCCCTTTCCCAGCCAGGAAATCCAGAGGAGGGGTGGGGCGGTCAGGCTGCAGTGGGCTGAATAAAGGCCCATAGATGTCAAGTCTAATTCCTGGAACCTGTAAATGTGACCTTATTTGGAAAAAGAGTCTTTGCAGGTGTGATTAAGTTAAGGCTCTTGAGACAGGGAGGTGATCCTGTATTATCCAGATGAGCCCTAAATGCAATTACATGTATCCTTGTAAGAGGGAGATAGAGGGAGACTTAAGTGCACACAGAGAAGGCCGTGTAACCAGAGACACAGAGATAAGAGCGACGGGGCCACAAGCCAAGGAACGCTGGCAGCCACCAGAAGCCCAGAGAGGCAAAGAGCAGATTCTCCCCCCAGAGCCTCCAGAGTGAGCTCAGCCTTACTGACACTGGATTTCAGCCCAGTAAACTGATTTCAGACTTCCATCCTCAGAACTGTGGAAGAGGACATTTCTTTGCTTTTAAGCCATCAAGTTTGTGGTTATTTGTTACAGCATCCACAGGGCACTAATTAACATGCAGGGTGACTCCTGCTTGGGTGGTGACGCCAGATGCAAGCGTCTGAGTTGGGGTCACCCTCCATCCCGGAATTTGTCAGGGCAGGTGATGCATGAAAGTTAGAGCCAGATGTGGGCCACACAGGGAGGGAAGCAGGATGGCCTCATCCAAACTCATCATCTCTGCCTGGAGGGGCAGAGACCCCAGCCGCGAGAAGTTGGAGGTAAACCCTAAGGGAAAAGTCCCAAGTGACCACCCAGAAGAGGGACACCTCCCCCTGGGTCAAAGACACACAGAGCCTTAGAAGAGCCCACCAGGAGAAAGGTCAGCTTAAACCATAGCGGGCTCCCACCACACCCACTTAAGTAAGAGCTATCCTACACCTCCCACTCGCCCCGAACCCCAGCTTCCACCTTGGGGAGGAGCGGGAGAGGGCACAGAAGTCCAGCAGAGAATCCCCCTTTCCCACGCAAGGCTCCAGCCCTAAGCAAGCTAAGCTGGAGCGGGGAGAAGAATGGAATGTCAAAGTTGAGAGTTTTGACTAATATCTTGGCCTGGACATTCAAATTCCAAATTGAGACTGTTTTCCATTTAAAGCGACCTTAGGACAGACTATTTCCTAAGAGGAGCAGAAAAGGCAGCGCCTGCCAGCGTTTTCATCCTGGGCCAGGGAACATTAATCCCACTGAACACATTTCAAAGGGGCAGCAGCAAACAAACCCTGAAGTTGCATGCCCAGTACACCGCGAGCCAGGTTTATTCAACATGCTGGTTGCAAAGGCTGGTTGCAAACATCTCAGTGGAACAGAGCATCGCTGAGTTCCCGTGAAAGGAAAAAATGCAAATTTGTTTTCGGTATCACTTTGAAGCTTCCTGCGCAGAGCCCTTGGCCGTGACAGACTCACACTGACGTCAGCACAAGTTAGCCAGATCCCAGCAGCTGTTCACCTCCTCCCTCGACGGCCTCGAAACCTGGTGCAGAACATGCTGATTTTGTTTCACGGAAGATTAAAAACATTTGCTGCTGCGTCCATAATTCACAGGCCCTGTTATCACTGGGACCAGGAATCCTGAACAAGAAATGCTTAGTCCCCTCTCAAAACTGAGGAGCAGCCCCCAGAGAGAGGCCAGACACAGGATGATGCATCAGCTGGGACCCAGCCCAGAGCCGGGTCATTACATCCTTTGCCTTTCTTCTGGAACAAGAGGAGAAGGATCTATACACCCTTCAAAACACAGTCATGTGCACCAAGCTGCTTTGTCCTCACATACTGCAAGAGAGACGGGGCTACATAGCCCTGGATGAGCGCCCCCTTGCCTCTGGTCTCACAGCAAAGTATCAGCAAGCAAGATGAGAAATGAGCTCCCTGGCTCCTCGCAGGGTTGTAGCAGGGCTGGTGTTGATGGTGGCAAAGTTGACTGTCACGTGGCCCGCCCTGAACCTGCAGTCGGGACCCCAACTCTACCTTGAAACTTCTGGTCCCTCCCCGCACCCAGGAGGAGACTTGGGCAGGCAAAGCCCAGCTGAGATGGTTCCTGCAGCAAAGAGCCGACTCTTCTCCAGAAATCCTGGTGGGACAGATCATTTGTCAAGCTGGTAGATAACTCCACATCTTTCCATCAGGCTGCTCAGACACATCCCTTAGGTAACTATTGTTTGGCACCTCCATTAAAATTCAACAGAGGCCAGTAGATTCTTTATCCCTTTCATTTGTTTAGTTGCAGGAAGGAATGCTCCTCCCTAATTAAGCCAGTGAGTTGGGCGAAGAGAAGGGATGTGAGAGAAGGAAGCAAGGACTAGGGGAGGGCTGGAATGATGGTCACACCTCTCTGTGGTCTTCAGATGCTCTCAGCAGGGACCTGAAACATGTGGGTGTGCGTCAGAGGTAACCCCCCCACTCAGAGCCAGCAGAGACCTGAGTCTGATTCCTCCCCGCGCCATCACTTGTTCTGGACACAGCAGTGTTGGTCTGAGCACTGCACCAAGCTCCAGCTAATGCTCAAGAGGGACCTTCCCTCTCCCCTCTCCTGGGGGTCTCCTCTGTGCCTCCCACCCCGAGGCTGTGAGGGACCCTTCATCTGAGATCACCTCCCTCATCACAGTTGGCTGCAGTGGGCCGTGGCATTTCCCAGTTGGCTGTGGGCCACGGGAGGGTGGGGACTGTGCCCTATCTAAACCCCGTCACATAAAACGCAAAATGAAGTATGCCAACCTCAGAAGAAGAGTCGAGATGTTCCTGTTGTTGTTGCATTGTTGTTATTTATCTAGTAGAGTAAGTTCCCTACACACGAACCTTCAAGTTGTGAGCTTTCAAAGATGCGAACACGCGTTCCATCCACATCAGGCATGAGTGAAATTGCAGCTTGCCCTCCATCTCCTATTGCTGACGATCGTTTAGCTCTACCATCTCCCACCTCCTCTCCCTCCTCCAGTCAGTAACTCTTCTTGCCTGTTCACTTGATACCAGCCCCTGTATGCCAGCTGTTGTACTGGACTACTGTACTTTTCAAGGGACTGTACTGTAAGATTAAAAATGTTTTCTTTGGGGACCTCCCAAGTGGTGCAGTGGTTAAGAATCCACCTGCCAATACAGGGGACACACGTTCGAGCCCTGGTCCGGGAAGATCCCATATGCCGCAGAGCAACTAAGCCCATGCACCACAACTACTGAGCCTGCGCTCTAGAGCCCGCGAGCCGCAACTACTGAAGCCCATGCTCCTAGAGCCTGTGCTCTGCAACAAGAGAAGCCACCACAATGAGAAGCCCGCACACCACAACGAAGAGTGGCCCCCGCTTGCCACAACTAGAGAGAGCCCGCACGCAGCAACGAAGACCCAACGCAGCCAAAAATAAATAAATAATTAATTAATTTTTAAAAAAGTTTTCTTTATTTTCTGTGTTTGTTTCTTTTTAATGTATTATTTGTGTGAAAAGTATTATAAACCTGTTACAGTACATACAGTACTACATAGCCGATTGTGTTAGGTGGGTACGTAAGCTAACTTTGTTGGAGTTAGGAGCAAATTGGACTTAAAAACGCACTCTCGGAAGGGAACTCGTTTGTATGTAGGGGACTTACTGTAATGATAAATAACCACGTTTCCCTTTCTGGAATCTGAGTAAACCCATTAGATGCTGTGGATTCACATCACGGACTGCCTGCACTCTCTGTTCGAAGTTGGGGGACTTTTCTGGAGGAAGGCAGACTGAAAGAAGGAGTTATTTTTGCTGTTGTTACTTGTAATCAATCTTCTATTCACAGCTGCAAACCTTTACTCAATTATGGATGAAACGTAAGAACCTTTTTGAAATGCTAAGAAAGGAGTGGGTACCAAGGGACCAAAGTAAAAATCCAAAAGCTGAGTGGGGAACAGGCCGGGGCTGTCCACTGCACATGATCCACACAGAGGCAGAGAGATGGTGGCATCCACGGGAAGGAATTCGGGAAACTCTTGTCTCCCCCCAGTTGCTAAATGCTATTGAAATACTATGGACAGAACAATGAGAGGAGGTTCAAGGTTGGTGTGAAAAAGTCAAGACGCCGTCAAAAAAAAAAAAAAATTTAATGGGACTTCTCTGGCGGTCCAGTGGTTAAGACTCCGTGCCTTCCACTCCAGGGGACACGGGTTCGATCCCTGGTGGGGGAACTAAGATCCCACATCCCACATCCCACATGCCAAATGGCTCGGCCAAAAAAAAAAAAAAGATGCCATCATTCCCTCAGCAAACATTTACTGAGTCACTTCATGTGTCAGGTCACAACTGTAAGGGGACGCACTCATTGTCCCCCAGGAGTTCCCAGCCTCTGGGAGACACTGTCACACCGGGCTGAGCACATGCTATACAGCCAGGTCCAGAGGAGCAGTGGGCGCAGAAAGGAGATGCTACACGGAGGCTCACGGTAACAGCTCAACCCAGACACCAGGCAGACCCGGGCCAAGCCCTGGGTCCGAACCTTGTGAGCGCTGGGACCATTGCCAAGTTATTCAATCTCTCTCAACCTGTTCATGCCCCTTGAAAAGGAGACTATCAGTGCCTGCCTCAGAGGGTTGTCATAAAACGATTAAATAGAACATACAATAAAGTGGCCAGCCTAGATCACTGCTTGAAGAAAATACTCAGTAATATTGGCTTTCATTCTTTTTTTTTTTTTTTTTTTTTTTTTTCGCTCAAAAGGGTATCTCTATTTGAGGAAATCAGCGTGTTACACTTTGAGAGATGAAATGTTACAGCTTGTACACCAAAATCAAAAAATGAAATTAAATTAAAAAATGAAATGGTTACCAAGGTAATGCAGGTCAGGGGATCAAAGGTGAAGGGTCACACATTATTAAAAAGAAATCCAAAAGGACGGCTGCATCATGATCTCTCATTAGTGTTCCAACGGTGCCTCTCTTTGGGTAAACTTGAACATTTCGGCAGACATTCAAGCAGCTTTTTCGGTAAAAAGATTTTTACGTGACTACTATTGCTGTTCCCATGATCATCTTCTATAGGTGGCATGGTGTTGAGAACACAGTAGGTGCTAGTTCCGCAGAATACACTTTGGGAAACGCTCTGATTTGCATCAGAAGACACCCATACGGGCAGCAATGGGTCATCTGTAGAATAATCAAATTCAGTGGAGAAAGACTGATGGTCCTCGCCTCCCAGAGTGCCTGGAATAAATCTCTGGGCCTTGAACTTGGTCAAGTCATCCATGATCAATTTCTGGAGGACCCCTGGTTTTCAAAGTAGAAAAAAGCTTTGTTTTCTTTCTCTCTTTCTTTCTTTTTTTTTAGTTGCAGGAGTACCTCTGGCTGTATCTGCATATCATTCTGATATAACACAGATACATACTGTTAAACATATGCTTCCGGCTTGTTTTCGGCAGCCATTTCCCCTCCGCGCGCCACATCCTCCTGGCTTTCATTCTTATTCACCCGTCGGACAAAGTCAGAGACACTTCCACAGAGGAGGTAAGATTTTAGATGCATCAGGACTTAGGAAGGAGGACCGGGGATTTGGTGAAAAGGAGATGTCATTCACAAAGAGACCAACACGTACGTAAATGCATGGCATGTTTGGAAACCAGCAAGGGGTTCAAAGTCTTTGGCCTGAGGGACTCACAGGCTGGACAAGTGGATTTGATCCATGCTAGGGAATTTGGACTTTGTCCTGTGGGCGTCTGGTCAAAGGACGATGGGTTTTGGAATCGAATAGTTGGATTCCATCCCCACCCAATACTGTGGGTGGTGAGATCGGGGTTGAGGGGGGCAAGCAAGTGGGAATAATAACATCCAACCTGATGGGCTCCTGAATGGTTTGCATCCGGGGTCAGAAAACTTTCTCTAAAGAGCCAGGTAGTAAATATTTTCAGATGGGCAGGCCATACGTTTTCTGTTGCAACTACTCAACCCTGCCAATGCAGCATGAGAGCATCCATAGACCATACGTACATGAGTGAGTACAGTTATGCCCTAGTAAAACTTTATTTATAAAAACAGGCAGCGGGCAAGATTTGGCCTTCAGGCAGTAATTTGCCCACCCCTGCTTTAGATTAGGAAACAAACCTGAAATCCCCTACAACACGGTACCCCCCCCCAGCCCCTTTCCAAATGCCAACAACCAGCACTGTTCTTAGATCCTTATCGCAGGTCCAGTGGCTCCAAGACATCGCTAAATGATCTGAAGATTATCCTGAGCTCCCCCAATCTAAGCTCTAGAGGCTGCCGTGCATCAAGCTAATGTGTTCCACAGAATGAGAATTGCTTTGCCAGGAGCACTGAGTGTTGTAGTAATCAATCAATCAATCAGTCAGGGAAAACTCATTAAGCACATGGTGCTGGAAACGTTGAGATCACTGAGGCTGGATCTGCAGGAAGAGCACGTGGTTCGGTGAGAAAGTCCCGCTTCCCAGTTGCCTGAGTTCTACTCACAGTTTTACACAATTTTAGTTGTGCACAATCCTCGAGAGTCACAGTTTCCATTTCTTAATCTGTACGATGAAGGAATTCAGCCAAGCGAGGGTGTGGAGAAAAGGGAACCCTCCTACACTGTTGGCGGGAATGTAAATTGGTGCAGCCACTATGGAAAACAGTATGAAAGTTCCTCAAAAAACTAAAAATAGAGTTGCCATATGATCCAGCAATCCTACTCCTGGGCATATATCCGGAGAAAACTCTAATTCGAAAAGACACATGGGCCCCAATATTCATAGCAGCACTATTTACAATAGCCAAGACATGGAAACAACCTAAATGTCCATCAACAGATGAATGGATAAAGATGCGGTACACAGAGGACCTGCGCAGAAGGGGAAAGGCAGCACGTGGAAAGGAGGGCCTCTGGAGTGTGGAGTTCCGGAGTTTCGAGCCATGTGGCTGACAGGGTCTTGGTGTTCCGGCCGGGTGTCAGGCCTGTGCCTCTGAGGTGGGAGAGCTGAGTTCAGGAAATTGGCCCACCACAGACCTCCTGGCTCCACGTAATATCAAATGGCGAAAGCTCTCCCAGAGATCTCCATCTCAACGCTAAGACCCAGCTCCACTCAACGACCAGCAAGCTACATTGCTGGACACCCTATGCCAAACAACTAGCAAGACAGGAACACAACCCCACCCATTAGCGGAGAGGCTGCCTCAAACCATAATAAGGTCACAGACACCCCAAAACACACCACCGGACGTGGTCTTGCCCACCAGAAAGACAAGATCTAGCCTCATCCATCAGAACACAGGCACTAGTCCCCCCCACCAGGAAGCCTACACAACCCACTGAACCAACCTTAGGCACTGGGGGCAGACAACAAAAACAACAGGAACTACGAACCTGCAGCCTGCGAAAAGGAGACCCCAAACACAGTAAGTTAAGCAAAATAAGAAGACAAAGAAACACACAGCCGATGAAGGAGCAAGGTAAAAACCCACCAGACCAAACAAATGAAGAGGAAATAGGCAGTCTACCTGAAAAAGAATTCAGAGTAATGACAGTAAAGATGATCCAAAATCCTGGAAATAGAATGGAGAAAATTCAAGAAACGTTTAACAAGGACCTAGAAGAACTAAAGAGCAAACAAACAATGATGAACAACACAAAAAATGAAATTAAAACTTCTCTAGAAGGAATCAATAGCAGAATAACTGAGGCAGAAGAACACATAAGTGACCTAGCAGATAAAATAGTGGAAATAACTACCTCAGAGCAGAATAAAGAAAAAAGATTGAAAAGAACTGAGGACAGTCTCAGTGACCTCTGGGACAACATTAAATACACCAACAGTTGAATTATATGGGTCTCAGAAAAAGAAGAGAAAAAGAAAGGGACTGAGAAAATATCTGAAGAGATTATAGTTGAAAACTTCCCTAATATGCAACAGGAAATAGTCAATCAAGTCTAGGAAGCACACAGAGTCCCATACAGGATAAATCCAAGGAGAAACATGCCAAGACACAGATTAATCAAACTATCAAAAATAAAATACAAAGAAAAAATATTAAAAGCAGCAGGGGAAAAACAACAAATAACATACAAGGGAATCCCCATAAGGCTAACAGCTGATTTTTCAGCAGAAACTCTGCAAGCCAGAAGGGAGCGGCCGGACATATTTAAAGTGATGAAAGGGAAAAACCTACAACCAAGATTACCCCACCTAGTGAGGATCTCATTCAGATTTGATGGAGAAATTAAAACCTTTACAGATCAGCAAAAGCTATGAGAATTCAGCACCACCAAACCAGCTTTAAACAAATGCTAAAGGAACTTCTCTAGGCAGGAAACACAAGAGAAGGAAAAGACCTACAATAACAAGCCCAAAACAATTAAGAAAATGGTAACAGGAACCTACATATCAATAACTACCTTAAATGTAAATGGATTAAATGCTCCAACCAAAAGACACAGACTGGCTGAATGGATACAAAAACAAGACCTGTATATATGCTGACTACAAGAGACCCACTTCAGACCTAGGGACACATACAGACTGAAAGTGAGGGGATGGAAAAAGATATTCCATGCAAATGGAAATCAAAAGAAAGCTGGAGTAGCAATTCTCATATCAGACAAAATAGACTTTAAAATAAAGACTATTACAAGAGACAAAGAGGACACTACATAATGATCAAGGGATCAATCCAAGAAAAAGATACAACAATTGTAAATATTTATGCACCCAACATAGGAGCACCTCCATACATAAGGCAAATGCTAACAGCCACAAAAGGGGAAATTGACAGTAACACAATCATAGTAGGGGACTTTAACACCCCATTTTCACCAATGGACAGATCATCCAAAATGAAAATAAATAAGGAAACACAAGCTTTAAATGGTACATTAAACAAGATGGACTTAATTGATATTTATAGGACATTCCATCCAAAAACAACAGAATACACTTCCTTCTCAAGTGCTCGTGGAACATTCTCCAGGATATATCATATCTTGGGTCACAAATCAAGCCTTGGTAAATTTAAGAAAATTGAAATCCTATCAAGTATCTTTTCCAACCACAATGCTATGATACTAGATATCAATTACAGGGAAAAAAATCTGTAAAAAATACAAACACATGGAGGCTGAACAACACACTACTAAATAACCAAGAGATCACTGAAGAAATCAAAGAGGAAATCAATAAATACCTAGAAACAAATGGCAATGTAAACGCAATGACCTAAAAGCTATGGGATGCAGCAAAAGCAGTTCTAAGAGGGAAGTTTATAGCAATACAATCCTACCTCAAAAACAAGAAAAATCTCAAGTAAAGAACCTAATCTTACACCTAAAGCAATTAGAGAAAGAAGAACAAAAAACCCCCAAAGTTAGTATAAGGAAAGAAATCATAGAGATCAGATCAGAAATAAATGAAAAAGAAATGAAGAAAATAATAGCAAAGATCAATAAAACTAAAGGCTGGTTCTTTGAGAAGATAAACAAAATTGATAAACCATTAGCCAGACTCATCAGGAAAAAAAGGAAGAAGGCTCAAATCAATAGAATTAGAAATGAAAAAGGAGAAGTAACAACTGACACTGCAGACATACAAAGGATCATGAGAGATTACTACAAGCAACTATATGCCAATAAAATGGACAACCTGGAAGAAATGGACAAATTCTTAGAAAAGCACAACCTTCCAAGACTGAACCAGGAAGAAATAGAAAATATAAACAGACCAATCACAAGCACTGAAATTGAGACTGTGATTAAAAACCTTCCAACAAACAAAAGCCCAGGACCAGATAGCTTCACAGGCGAATTCTATCAAACATTTAGAGAAGAGCTAACACCTATCCTTCTCAAATTCTTCCAAAATATAGCAGAGGGAAGAACACTCCCAAACTCATTCTACGAGGCCACCATCACCCTGATACCAAAACCAGACAAAGATGTCACAAAGAAAGAAAACTACAGGCCAATATCACTGATGAACACAGATGCAAAAATCCTCAACAAAATACTAGCAAACAGAATCCAACAGCACGTTAAAAGGATCATACACCATGATCAAGTGGGGTTTATCCCAGGAATGCAAGGATTCTTCAATATACGCAAATCAATCAATGTGATACACCATATTAACAAATTGAAGGAGGAAAACCATATGATCCTCTCAATAGATGCAGAAAAAGCTTTCGACAAAATTCAACACCCATTTATGATAAAAACCCTCCAGAAAGTAGGCACAGAGGGAACTTACCTCAACATAATAAAGGCCATATATGACAAACCCACAGCCAACATCATTCTCAATGGTGAAAAACTGAAACCATTTCCTCTACGATCAGGAACAAGACAAGGTTGTCCACTCTCACCACTATTATGCAACACAGTTTTGGAAGTTTTAGCCACAGCAATCAGAGGAGATAAAGAAATAAAAGGAATCCAAATTGGAAAAGAAGAAGTAAAGCTGTCACTGTTTGCAGATAACATGATACTATACACAGAGAATCCTAAAGATGCTACCAGAAAACTACTAGAGCTAATCAATGAATTTGGTAAAGTAGCAGGATACAAAATTAATGCACAGAAATCTCTTGCATTCCTATACACTAATGATGACAAATCTGAAAGAGAAATTAAGGAAACACTCCCATTTACCATTGCAACAAAAAGAATAAAATACCTAGGAATAAACCTACCTAAGGAGACAAAAGACCTGTATGCAGAAAACTATAAGACACTGATGAAAGAAATTAAAGATGATACAAACAGATGGAGAGATATACCATGTTCTTGGACTGGAAGAATCAACACTGTGAAAATGACTACACTACCCAAAGCAATCTACAGATTCAATGCAATCCCTATCAAACTACCAGTGGCATTTTTCACAGAACTAGAACAAAAAATTTCACAATGTGTATGGAAACACAAAAGACCCCGAATAGCCAAAGCAATCATGAGAAAGACAAACGGAGCTGGAGGAATCAGGATCCCAGACTTCAGACTATACTACAAAGCTACACTCATCAAGACAGTACGGTGCTGGCACAAAAACAGAAATATAGATCAATGGAACAGGATAGAAAACCCAGAGGTAAACCCATGCACACATGGTCACCTTATCTTTGATAAAGGAGGCAAGAGTATACAATGGAGAAAAGACAGCCTCTTCAATAAGTGGTGCTGGGGAAACTGGACAGCTACATGTAGAAGAATGAAATTAGAACACTCCCTGACACCATACACAAAAATAAACTCAAAATGGATTACAGAACTAAATGTAAGGCCAGACACTATCAAACTCTTAGAGGAAAACATAGGCAGAACGCTCTATGACATAAATCACAGCAAGATCCTTTTTGACCCACCTCCTAGAGAAATGGAAATAAAAACAAAAATAAACAAACGGGACCTAATGAAACTTAAAAGCTTTTGCACAGCAAAGGAAAACATAAACAAGATGAAAAGGCAACCTTCAGAATGGGAGAAAATATTTGCAAACGAAGCAACTGACAAAGGATTAATCTCCAAAATTTACAAGCAGCTCATGCAGCTCAATATCAAAAAAACAAACAACCCAATCCAAAAATGGGCAAAAGACCTAAATAGACATTCCTCCAAAGAAGAAATACAGATCGCCAACAAACACATGAAAGGATGCTCAACATCACCAATCATTAGAGAAATGCAAATCAAAACTACAATGAGGTATCACCTCACACCAGTCAGAATGGCCATCATCAAAAAATCTACAAACAATAAATGCTGGAGAGGGTGAGGAGAAAAGGGAACCCTCTTGCACTGTTGGTGGGAATGTAAATTGATAACAGCCACTATGGAGAACAGTATGGAGGGGTTCCTTAAAAAACTAAAAACAGAACTACCATACGACCCAGCAATCCCACTACTGGGCATATACCCTGAGAAAACCGTAATTCAAAAAGAGTCATGTACCACAATGTTCACCGCAGCTCTATTTACAATAGCCAGGACATGGAAGCAACCTAAGTTTCCATGGACAGATGAATGGATAAAGAAGATGTGGCACATATATAAAATGAAATATTACTCAGCCATAAAAAGAAACAAAATTGAGTTATTTGTAGTGAGGTGGATGGACTTAGAGTCTGTCATACAGAGTGAAGTAAGTCAGAAAGAGAAAAACAAATACCATATGCTGACACATATATATGGAATCTAAAAAATATATATGGTTCTGAAGATGCTAGGGGAAGGATGGGAATAAAGATGTAGACGTAGAGAATGGATGTGAGGACACGGGGAGGGGGAAAGGTAAGCTGCGACGAAGTGAGAGAGTGGCATTGACATATATACACTACCAAATGTAAAATAGATAGCTAGTGGGAAGCAGCCACATAGCACAGGGAGATCAGCTCAGTGCTTTGTGACCACCTAGAGGGGTGGGATAGGGAGGGTGGGAGGGAGACGCAAGAGGGAGGAGATATGGGGATATATGTATATGTATAGCTGATTCACTTTGTTATATAGCAGAAACTAACACACCACTGTAAAGCAATTATGTTCCAATAAAGATGTTAAAAAAAAAAAAGATGTGGTACATATATACAATGGAATACTACTCAGCCATAAGAAAAAAGAATGACATAATGCCATTTGCAGCAACATGGTTGGACCTAGAGCTTATCATACCAAGTGAAGTAAGTCAGACAAAGACCATATGATATCACTTATATGTGGAATCTAACATATGACACAAGTGTTCATTACCTATGAAAGTTCATTACCTACAAAACAGAAACAGACTCACAGACATAGAGAACAGACTTGTGGTTGCCAAGCGGGAGGGGGTGGCATAGGGAAAGACTGGGAGTTTGGGATTAGCAGATGCAAACTGTTATATACAGAATGGATAAACAACAAGGTCCTACTGTATAGCACAGGGAACCATATTCAATATCGTGTAATAAACCATAATGGAAGAGAAAAAAAAAAAAAGAAATTCAGCCAAATGGCAATGGGATTCTGAGTTTGCTTCAGAGGGCTTCAGGGGTGGGGGAGGGCTTTCTGGCGCCATCTTGAAGGAAGCCACGCCCATGCGTTGGCCTTGAGGGGTCAGGCTGGCATTCTTTGGGGGAAGGGACAGCATGAGCCATGGGGAGAGGAGGTAACCGGCAACCAGTGCATGAGCCTTCCTTCATCGAGGAAGGGTTCAGGGAGGGAGATGCAATAAAATGGGAGAAATGGGTGGAGCCAGTGCATTGAAGACTCTTGGTGTTTTCTGCTGTCATTGCAAGAAGAAGGAGACTTTCTGGTGTATAGTACAGATCAGGAATCAAAAACGCAATGCGTGCAGGGGCTAGACAGGTAGGAGTGAGTACATGGGATGGATGTAACCACAGGGAACGATGAGAACGGGACAAATTGGCGAGTGCAAGCCCTGCCCAGGAGAGGTGCTGGCACTTAGCTCCAGATGACTGCCGCCATGTGGTCTTCATGGCTCAGCGTGGCTGATCTGATTTTTTTTTTTTTAATGTTGGAAATTTAGATTTGTATGTGAGAGCTCCTGATTTTAAAAAATTGACTAAATTGTTTTTATTAACATCATGCCAGCCAAACAAAACACGGCTGGTTAGATTCTGCCCAAGTTGCCAGTTTGCAACTTCAGCTGTAGATGGTGAGGCTGACTTCAGAATGAGCTCTGGAGAACCAGCAAAGGTAAAGAGCGACGCTGAATCCAGTCCCAGCCTCTGCAGATGGAGGCCTCCTTCAGCATTAGATCAGCTACAAGCATCACCTGAAACTAGGATTAGCTAGTTACAGGACCCCCCCCCCGTTAAATCTGAATTTTAGATAACCAGAATACTTTTTTAGCATAAGTATATCCCAAATATTGCATGGCACATAGACTAAAAAAGGATTCAGTTTATCTGCAATTCAATTCAAATGTAACCGAGCATCTTGCATTTTTATTTGCTAAACCTGGCAGCTGTCCCTGGAACCCCACCCCAGGCTCCAATGCGGTCAGACCCTCCCAACTCCTCTCAGAGCAGCAGACTCCACCCTCGAGGACACAGGGATATAGTCCACGATGCAGATTTCAAAGGAAAGGGAAGCAGATCACACGTTTGAGGACCTGAACATGGCCGTAACTTCAGGTGATCTGTATTAACTACCCTTGGCATCAAAGGATGGATATTCTGGAGCCACCTCAGTCCCTCTCCAGTTGTGTGTCCTTTGGCCCCCTGAGCCTCGGTTTCCTCACCTCGTAAATGGAGACGGGAACTCCAATCCCACAGGATTGTCAAAAGGATGAAATGGAATAGATGTAAAAGCATTATCACACTGTGTCTGGCACTGGGCAGACGCAGAACAAACATTTGTTGTGTGTTCAATGAAATTCTTCCACCTTAGAATGATTGTCTTCCTACTGCTCCTGTCACCAAGCCAAGACCTGTCTACTGAGGGTCCCAGAAGGCTGAGGCAGGGCAATATGAGAAGCCCACCATGGCAGGCGACGTCTCTGGGGACGGGGGGACAGCCAGGGAGCTGAGCTCCTGGTGAACCACCAGGATCACAGTTCAGGGGGAGAATGAGACCCTGGCTTCCTAAACTTTCAAGGCTGGAAGTCAAGTGTGCGGACGCCTCCATTTATTTGTTTGTTTGTTTGAAATATATTTGAAATATAACACTGTAAGTTTAAGGTGTACCACATGTTTTGTTTTGGGTTTTTTTATAGTGGGTCCTTGTTGGTTTTCTATTTTAAATATAGCAGTGTGTACATGTCAATCCCAAACTCCCAGTCTATCCCTCCCCCTGACCCTTCCCCTCTGGTAACCACAAATTCATTCTCTAAATCTGTGAGTCTGTTTCTGTCTTGTAAATAAGTTCATTTGTAACATTTTTTAATGCCATTTGCAGCAACGTGGATGGACCTGGAGACTATCATTCTAAGTAAATCAGATAGAGAAAGACAAATACCACGAAGTCTCGCTTATGTGCTGAATCTGAAAAAGACTGATACAAAAGGTGTATAATATGTTGACTTGAGATGTTTATATATTGTACCATGATTGCCACTGTACCCATAGTTAGCACTTCTGTCTTGTCCCATAATTATCGTTGCTTTTTTGTGATGGGAATAATTAAGATCTAGTCTCTTAGCGAGTTTGATGAATATAATACACCCGATATTGCTGTCTACATTCACTATACTGTGCGTTAGATCTCCAGAACTCATTTATCTGCTAGCTGCAAGTTTGTACCCTTAAATAACTCTCCAATTCCCCACACCCCAACCCCTGGAAACCACCGTTTTACTATTTGTATGCATTTGGTTTTTTTAGATTCCACATATAAGTGATACATAGTATTTGTTTCTCTCTGTCTGACTCACTCAGCCTAATGTCCTCAAGGTCCATCCACGTTGTCCCAAATGGCAGGATGTCCTTCTTTCTCGTAGCTGAATAATATTCCATTCTGTATATATACACCACATCTGCTTACCCATTCACCTGTTGGCGGGCACTTAGGTTGTTTCCATATCTTAACTATTGCGAATAATGCTGCAATACCCACGGGAGTGCACATCTCTCTTCAATATCCTGTTTTCATTTCATTTCCCTTGGGTATATACCCAGAAATGAATTTGCTGGGTCATATGGTAGTTCTATTTTTTAACTTTTTGAGGAACTTCTATAGTTTTCCATTGTGGCTAAAGCAATTTACATCCCCACCAACAGTGCACAGGGGTTCCCTTTTCTCCACACCCTCACCAACGCTTGTTATCTCTTGTCTTCTTGATGAAAGCCATTCTAACAGCGTGAGGTGATAGCTCACTGTGGTTTTGATTTGCATTTCCCCAATGATTAGTGATGTTGAGCATCTTTTCCGGTACCTGTTGGCCATTTGGATGTCTTCTTTGGAAAACTGTCTATTTAGTTCCTCTGCCCATTTTTAATCGAATTGTTTGGGAGTTTTTGTTATTTTGGATATTAACCTTTTATCAGGTACAGGGTTTGCAAATATTTCTCCCATTCTATATGTTGCCTTTTCATTTTGTTGATTTTTTTCTTTTGCTGTGCAGATGCTTTTAAGTTTGATGTAGTCCCACTTGTTGATTTTTGCTTTTGTTTCTTGTGCTTTGGTGTCATATCCAAAAATATCACTGCCGATGCCAAGTTCAAGGAGCTTCTTCTCTACGTTTTCTTTCAGGAGTTTTATAGTATCAGGTTACATTTAAGTCTTTTTGATCCGTTTTGAGTAAATTTTTGTAAGTGGTATAACATGGGGGTCCAATTTCATTTTTCTACATGTGTTTATCCAGTTTTCTCAACATCATTGTGGAAGAGACTATCCTTTCTCCATTGGGTGTTCTTGGCTTTCTTGTCAAATATTAGTTAACTGTATATGCTGGTGGGGGATGTAATTTTGAGCTCAGAATCCTCCTTCTTAATTCATGGTTTGCCACTGTTCTTCAGCAGCATGGCTACTCTTGCAGGTAGTACAGAGATGGTTTCTTATGCTCTCAGAATGTTTTTTGAGAGGCTCAAAGAAACCCAGGACTAGCTCCAGCCACCCTCCCCACCTCCATGTTCAGGCCTGAAAGCCAAACCCAAACACAGAACAGCTGGGAAGGCCTTCAAGCATTCTGAGGCACAAAATAGAACCAGGAGCTTGAAGTTCTCTATCTGATTCCTTCCTCAGACTGCTTAGAGGATGACAAAGGATGTCTTCACTTAAACACAGAGATGCCACTGCCACACACTTATCTGATACACACACACACACACACACACACACACACACACACACATTAAAGGTCTCTGTGAGAATTTGTTTAAACTACGTCCCTTGGGAATACTGTATCAGTTTCCTAGGGGTGTGTCTTAAGTCTATTCATGCTACTATAACAAAAGCACCATAAACTCTGTGGTTTATTAACAACATTTATTTCTCACAGTACTAGAGGCTGGAAGTCCAAGATCAAGGCACCAGCAGGTTCAGTGTCTGGTAAGGGCCCGCTTCCATGTTCACAGAGAGCAACCTTCTCACTGTGTCCTCACAGTGAGAAGGGATGAGGGAGCTTCCGGGGTCTCTTTTATAAGGGCACTAATATCATTCATAGGGGCTCCACCCTCTTGACCTAATCACCTCCCAAAGGCCGCACCTCCTACTACCCTCACATTGGGGGGTTAGGTTTCAATATATGAATTTTGGAGGACACATACATGCAGTCCATAGCACCAGCTGACGTCTACAACTTGAAATCCCTGTAAAGGGAAGCCAGCCTTTCATTCCATGGTTAAACATAGGCTTAAATGCAAACGAAATAACTTAATACTCTTTTCCTATGAAACTCAACTTCAAAGTAGCTAAAAAGATAATAATTATGCCTGGCATCTGTCTTTGTGTTTTTAGGCACTTTGATGTATGCTCACCACACTCACACCAACAGGACCCCCAAAAGGAAATGCAAACTTTATCATTCTGGAAACCAGAGTCAATGCTAGATTTCTAGAAGCCTGACCAGGGACTCTGGGCACTGAGGATTGGCCTAACTGACCCCTTCCAAGCACACCCTCCAGGAAGGGGAAGGGCACGTGGGTAAACCAAGCTCTCATCCAGACATCACTGCCATGGGAGACCAGCCGTCCCTGTTCTGTGCCTGCACGGCCTGATCAATGAAATGCGGACAACAGACTTGATTTCTCTCATTGAAATTCTTGAGAAGTGCTAAGAACCAATTAAAGATGTGTCTAAATGCTTGATGGAAATAAGAGTAAGCTACAGAGAACGTGACTTGAGCTGAAGGCGGCAGGATTTCTGGGGAAGTTTTCTTCCCTCTGTTCTTTCCTCCCTCTCTCCGCAAATGGTTCTTGGGTCTTGAGTACCTTGTGCTAAGTGCTGTGATCAAAATGACCAAAACAGAGGGTCGACTCTCTGCAAGTAGTCAGTTCACTGGGCCACACAACCCCCCAAAATAATCCCACCACCTGTAATCATGGGGCAGCTTGCTCACGTGCACAGGGCCTGAGGAAGCAGTGCTGTACCTCCAAGCAATTGGAAATGAAGGTCACAGGTCATCCGTTGGCTGCAGCTCAGGCAGGTGGGCTAGATGCTTCCTCAGGCTCCGGACAGGCCTCTGATTCATTAAAGTGAATAGGATCGTAGGTCCCTGGGCTGGACAAATTCTAGAGCTCAGGGAGGCCAAAGCTCTCCCCAACAGATCCGGAAACTGAGGACACACAGGTGGGGACCAAGCCTCCCACAGTTCCTCAAAACCGACTAGCATCCCAGGCCTTCTGTGTAAACAAAGTCGATTTTCCCTGCCTAGCGATTTAATTTATGAGGTTCTTTTATGGTAATGAGTTGGAACCGCGAACACACACACTGAAATGTGGCGCAAACCACTGTGAGAGCTGAAAAATGCTAATCTCCCTCCAACATCTCCACACCATTCTCCTGAAACGACCTACTCCTGCAAGGTTCCTGCGGGTTAATTATTGCTGCAGAAGAAATGGCAGTGATTTGCATCAACTTCCATCTACTGGAACCAGGCAATGTCAGTCCTGCAGGAACAGGCTTGGGTTAACCTATGAGCCCCACTGCTTACAGGTAGGAGGGATGCGGCTTTGACCCACGACACCGCTTCCCTCGACGAATCACACACGGTGCCCCCGCCGCCTGGGGGCCCCTGCGGCGATCCGGTTACCTGCTCACCTGTGCTTGACACATCTGATACTCCCGGAGCTTTCCCACCTGCTCCTCGTGGCAGCAACAGCGTGAGGCCCTAAGCTCAGGGCCTGGTATTTCATTTGGCCTGTTTGAAAGTTCCATCCATACCTGGTGAGCTCATCAATAACCATCAAAGCCACCTTTCTTCCTCTCCAAGTTCCAGGCTTTTTGTAATGACTGGCTCCCAGCAGAATTGCAAAATTTGGCTGGCTAGTGCAGGCCAGGCCCCCTTCTGAAGGCAGGGCCAGTTACCAAACAGAATCACTTGCGTTCAGGGAAAGCGTAAAGAAATCGCTACATAGGACTGGCCTCTGGCATTCTGAAGGCCTGAGTCCTCTGCTCTCATATTGCAGGGAATTTGAAAGCTCACTGGCTGTTTGTCCACCAGAGTGCGTAACAGGGCACCGGCTAGTTCTGAGGAAAGGAAGCGTCTGTAATCCATGCATTGATATGCGAAGGTGAGGTGCATTGTGAGAGATGCACCTGCAGTAGGTTCCCATTCTGCATTTCACCTTTATCCTGGGATTCCTGTGGCACACGGCTGCCCAAAGAGGGTTTCGAAAGGAAGTTCTGCTTGTACACACAGCTCATCTACAAACAGTTTTCACTGAGCCACGTTTTCACCAAGAAAACTAACGTTTGCATTCGCATGTGTGGACTGTCGTTAGGTGATGAGGCACCTAAGGGCACCAAGAGGTTCGCATCAAGATAGCACCTGTCCTGGAACATTCTCGACGGTGCTAAGTACGTGCCTAAGTACCACAAGTATTTCATATTGATAGATGCTGCTGCGTTTTCCCCCGAAAGGCGCTGAGCAACCCTGTACTGATAACCGCGGGCGCCAGGAGCGCTTAGCTCTGTTCTCGGGCTTAGCTCAGGTTCTCAACCGCGGGCTCTGTTCTCAGAGCGCTTAGCTCACTCCCTGCGGCTGGTTCTCACAAGCTCTGGAGGGCAGGACTGAGCCCGTCCTGCTTCTCTACCTGGGCTGAGCAGGGCAGCTGGCTCAGTGGGTGCTCAGGAGCACTGGGGCAGGAGTGAGTGGGTGAAGATGCGTAGGGATGGGCAGAAAAGCAAAGTCTAGCTCATAGAGAGAGAGCCGATCGGGGAGGAAGGCTGTGGCCACCAGAGAAACCCCACTAGGTGAGGATGAGGGGCAGAAGGGGGCTGCTGCCTGTGGTTGCCTAATGCGCAAGAGGCAAGTATCTGCCGAGGAATCTGGCACGAAACACATGGCATCTTGTATGACTAGTTTCTAGGGATCTTCCTGGGGGCGAAAATATGGAGGACTAAGGAAGTGTAGCAATGGCCGACCTGGTGCCTAATGCCAGGATTACACACACCGATCAAGATCAAGTCCATCCAGGTGTTACTCAGGACCACCCCCCAGCCCTGACAGGTACTATGGAGGCCAACAGCTGGGCCTGAGTCCCCTCACCGATGGGCATGTCCTTCAAGTGCTGCCCAGGTACAATCGGAGCTGCACACCTAGGCGCCATGCCATCTCAGGGTGGGCTTGTGTCATGGCTGACGGCCGTGACCGGTGACTGGACTTCCCCACACGTGTGACGCCCGCCTGCACCTGGAGCAGCACGGAAAGGACACCTGCCTGCCCTACAGGGGCCCCACCCAGTCCCTACCTCCCACCCATCCTCCAACCTCCATCCCCACCTACTCCCACCAAACCCCCACCAGCCGCTCCCACCCAGGCCCCACCTTCCACTCTCACCCAGGAGTTGCTGACAAACGCCCTGAGTCAAAACAGAGTCCACTCCACGGCCTCCACTTTGCGGCTCCATCGTACTGTCTAACCTTAGACGACCCGAAACAGCGCTATTACCTTCCTCAGCCGTCGCCCCCATAAAGAAACACAGCTGCTAATGTCCTTAGCCATCGCCAGCTGAAGCCACATCCTGGCCAGTGCGTCGGCCTTTATAAACAGCCCTGCCCACAGGCCAGGGGCACACAACACCCCTGTGCTCCCAGTTAAGATGTGGGCCCAGGTGCTGATGG
Source organism: Eschrichtius robustus (assembly GCF_028021215.1). Lineage (NCBI taxonomy): Eukaryota > Metazoa > Chordata > Mammalia > Artiodactyla > Eschrichtiidae > Eschrichtius > Eschrichtius robustus. Next base: position 10,666,664 of record NC_090830.1, on the reverse strand, counting down.
CAGGAAGAGAACTCTGCAGCGGCCCCCGAGGTTCACAGAAGGCTCTTGGCTGCGCTATCCTATCAAATCCTCGTCTCCTTCAGCAAACTGAAGCTCAGAGAGGTTCAGAGTCAGAAAACGACAAAGCCAAATCAAGCTCAGGTCTTCTGACTGAAAAAGGAAATGTGAGAGCAGTCCACCACCCCAGAAAGGGGGAGAAGAGCTCTGTAACGTCTCTTGGGGCCCTGCAAGGTGTTTCTCTTTGAATATTATTAGCCGAAAAGAGGTCTAAGGACCAGGACCAAGGATTTTTCTTTGTAATTTCCTAGAATAGTTGAGGTCTCAATTCAACACGTTTATTGAGAATCTACATGCTATACGTTGTGCTAGAAACTGGGTTGTACAGAAACAGTTCCTGCCCTCAGGATGGTTACAGCCCCAGAGATGAGAGCAGCAAGAAAGGAGATAATGACAATAGAGTCACGGGGAAAATGAGAGAGGTCTCTGTGCAGTTCAGAGGAGTGTGACTGATTCTGCCTTAGGGAGGAAGCTGTCCTTGGAGGAAGCTGTGGTGACACTGAGTGAGGATTCTGCAGGATGAATAGGAGTTTGCCAGGCAGTTGAGAAATTGGGAGTTATCCCTGGCAAAGGCAACCATACCTATCAAGGCCATGGGCATGACCAGCACGCAGATGCCGGAGAACACAAGTTGCTCAGTACTTCTAGGTCGCAGAGTGACAGGAAATGAGGCCAGAGATATAAACAGGGTCCAGGTCATGGCATCAGCTTTGCATGCTAGGCTAAGAGCTTGGATGTGACCCACAACTCATCAGCAGTCATGGAAGCATTTCAACAGGAGTGCATAAAGAAGATGTGGTACATATGTACAATGGAATATTACTCAGCCATAAAAAAGGATGAAATACTGCCATTTGCAGCAACATGGATAGACCTAGAGATTATCATACTAAGCGAAGTAAGTCAGAAAGAGAAAGACAAATAGCATACGATATCACTTATATGTGGAATCTAAAATATGACACAAATGAACTTATCCATGCAACAGAAACAGATTCACAGACATAAAGAACAGACTTGTGGTTGCCAAGGAGGAGGGGGGTGGGGGAGGGATGGATTGGGAGTTTGGTATTAGCAGATGCAAACTGTTGTATATAGGATGGATAAACAACAAGGTCCTACTGTATAGCCACAGGGAACTATACTCAATATCCCGTAATAAACTATAATGGGGGAAAAAAAAACAGGAGCGCATGGTCAGACTCCCACTGTCGATGGTCACTCTACTCACAGTCTGGAGAGAGTTTCAAAGGAGAAGCAAAGAGACTAACAGATCAGCTATCGCCATAGTCCAGGCAAGAGAGATGTGGACCCAGGTGGGGCTGCCGAGCTGCTGAAGGGAGGACTGACTCAGGTGACACGAGTTAGAAAGTAAACTCAACCAAGAGACTAGAATAGGGAAGGTGCGGCAGAGTCGAGGATGACATCCGGGTTTCCTGCCTTGCGCCCCTGGATGAGTTGTAGCGTCCCTGACTGACGTGGGAAATACCGGGAGATAAGCAGACTTAGGAGGATGGTGCGTTCATTCCTGGCCACCTTGGATTTGAGACGTCCGCGGGACTGTCCTGTCCAGGTGCCCCTCGTACACCTGGAAATGTGAGTGTGGAAGAGAGCACAGATGAGTGACCTTAGCAAGCGTGTTTTCCATGGGCTGGTAGGGGAGTTGTGAGAAAGTGAAAACAAGAGTGTAGACAAGTCCTGAGTTAGTGCAGCTAAGGGTGAAGAGAAGGAAAATCAAAGTCCTGCAGGGCCACGGAATTGACTTCCCTGGGACACGAGAGAGCCGGAGGGAGTGAGGGGTGGCCTTGGGGCCAGGATGCAGGCACACATGCAGATACAGGCGGCCAGGAATAGGAAAGAGTAGCTTGTTCTCAGTTCCTGGAGAGAACAAGAGACAGATGCATGAGAGCAGACATCACTTGGTAAGTTGAAACAAAGGGGGACAAGAAATCGAGAACTATATGTTGTTCTTCTTTATAAGAAATGGGCTTAATGAAAAAGTTATCTAGGTAATTAGGTTACACTTTAAAGTGACCAGGTAAGAGAATCTTTAGAAAGATAAACTAATTCTAAGTATAATATGCTCATACCTCTCCATAGCGTGTGCCCATACATTCATGATACACCAAATGCCATAGGGTAAAACTCCTCTTGGATCTGGCAACACTGAATTATTTTACTAAGCTTCTTTAAAACCATAAAGACAATAGGTTCCAGTGGGTTTTAAAACCACTGCATATTGAACACCATGTAGACTTCGGCTACCCCTACTTAGAATAATCAAAGTCCATGAAAACATAACATAAATTTCTGCTCATCTGAGAAAAAGGCTCTCTGTCTTGGTATCTATTCTTCCAAACATCACCAAACTCGAGAGCAGAACACGAGCTTCAACCTCCCAAAGGAGAAGCATCTCCCATCGCGCAGAGCAAAGTAAAAATGCCTCTGGAGACAAATTTGAAGGCATTTTGAAGACTCTGATGTGCAGAGACATCTCAAGCTTGAAAGAACAAGAAGCAAGGCGAAATAAACATTTCCAGTATTTTAAAGAACCAAGGCATCAAACTGCTCATCTGACCAAGGGGAGACTTACAAAAGCCTTGGTATGTAGGTTGAATCCAAAGTGGATCGCCATGGCTACGGGCTTTTAAACCATCACTCGCTGAGGACAGGAGTGGGTGTCGGGTCCACATTTGGGCCCCATCCATCAAACACCCGCCTGTGCAGAGCACGGTGCAGGCGCTATACAGACGCAGGTCCCACCACCCTGGGGTCACCCTGCAGGACAAATTGCAAGGCAAGTACAGCATCTGCCAGACAGGGGCGCTGTGAGAGATAAGGGATGAGGTCCAGAGTGGAGCAAGGTAGCCCCTCCCACTGCCTGAGAAGAGGAGCTCATACCTCCCCACCAGCAGCACTTGGGCAAGAGAAAGGACTTGGAGGGAGGGGGCTGAGCGTGTCCCCTGGCACCAGGCGGATCCCAGCCCTTCAGCGAGTCACTCTCTGGCTGTGCTTCTCAGGAGTCCTGCTTTCTCTGCCTCAAGAGTTTGGGGGATCAAATCAGGGTCTTCAGGCAGGCTTCTGGCTCCAGAAGCTCACTGTTCAACTGCCACATCCTCTTAGCAGGATAACTGGGGGCAGGGAGAGGAAAGGAAGAAGATTCGGGAAATGTGCTTGCGTCCTGGGAAGGAGCAGACCCTGGATGCTGGGAGCCAGGCCGGGAGCGCCAGGCTGGGAGCCCAAAGGCTGGGTGTGATGCAGGCACCAGAGGAGCAGATGACAGAAACCCTCCGGGCAGAGCTGAGGACTTGGGTGTCCAAATGAGATAGTCTCCTCAGTTCTGATCGCATTATTTTCCTCTTGGAAAGGTTTTTTTGTACATCTTGAGTTCAAAGGAAAGTTTTGGGCAAAAGAGAGGCTGTCCCATCCCCAAAGCGGGTACTTGTCGGAACATGTGATTTGCCGAGTGCCGACAAGGAAGGGCAAGGAGCCCTGGACCGACGTCCCCAAAGTCCTGAGGCAATAGCAGGGCACCCGCTCCGAGTCAGAGGAAGGGCATGCTCCTACTGTGACCAGCTCCTCCAGCACCGTGTCTTGCTCCTTCCCACGTCCCTCGGCTGAGAAGCAGGTGTGGTCCATTGCGGCAGGTTTACATCAACGAAAATCACATTCCTGGGCGCCTTGATTCTTTGACACATGCAGTTTCTGAGGCTGAATGACCCCTGACCTCTGGCCAGTCCCTGTTTACTCCTCTGCACAATCCACTCATCCATCAGGGAGTGGCCGTGCCCTTGGGAGGCACCTCCAGCTCAGCCCCAGGGGCAGCCTTGCAGGGGTCTAGGAGCGCACAGGTTGCCCGGTGCTGGTGCCCAGAGCATCCTCGAGGGCGCTTGCTGGGCACCTGCTCGTATGAACCCACCCCGCCCCCGCCCACCTACCTCCGTGTCAGCGACCTGGTTGCATTCATTGATTCATTCATTCGGGGGGATAGGTACCGTACGTTCCCAGTGCCAGGCTTTGCCAGGTGTAGGGGATGTGATGGGAGGTAAACCAGGCACAGTCCCATCCCTGATGGAGCTCACCTTTTGGTGAGAAGAGATGTCAGAAGCAAACAAACAAAGAAACCAGGTTCTGGTGGTGGTAAGTGCCATGGAGAGCATCGAGATCGTTGGGGGCATGGGGTGTTCATATCAGGGAAGCCTCTCTGAAGAAGGGACACCGAGCCGAGGCCTGAGTGATGACCTGCAAGGATGTTTCAGCTCTGGTCCCTGAGCAGGAGAGCCCCAAAGGAAGCCATGACGGAGGGCCAGGTCACAGGCGTGAGGCAGAAGGCCCCGGCACTGTCCCAGCTCATCAAATACAGGCGCCCGCGACTTCCCTGGCGGTCCAGTGGTTTGGACTCCGAGCTTCCACGGCAGGGGGCGTGGGTTCGATTCCTGGTCGGGGAGCTAAGATCCCTTGGCCAAAAAAAGATACAGACGCCCACTGCCCGGAACATTTGCCACAGTGTATGGGCCTCTGTCCTCACCCCCCGACCCCTGAGGCACAGGGCTTTCATGGACGCCAGCATAGGTGGCACGCTGTGGACTCCCTCACAAAAGGAAAGCAAGCACGGCCTGCTCAACTGGGAAGAGAGATCATCCCTGCGAGGACACTCCGGTAGCTCACAGTTGGTCCGATTTCCCCAGGGGACCCTCCAGTCACATCCATCACAGGATCCAAAAGACCTCAGCCAATGGTGGCAGTCAGCCAGCTCCTGTAACTGGTACCCCTGCCCCAGCTCTTGGGTGTGAACCCCACTTAGTATCCGGTCCCTTTCCCGGAAGAGGGGCTGGTTCAGGTACGGCCAGGGTCCTCGGGGCTCGGGGCTCTGGGCTCCTGGGCCTGGCTGCCTTGCACACACTCCCTTCTGGAAGCTCCCCTTCTCCCCGCCACATGGAAAGGTGCCAGGCCACACCATGCCTTTTCGCTCAGGAGCAGGGCATCTCCCTCCTGAACATCGCAGGTCCACGTGCTTCCTGTGGTGATGAGTGACCTTGACTCACGTGGGTGAAATAATGGCCTTCAGTCTCAACCTTCTTGGTCACGTTGCAACACAGCCCTCTGGAAGGAAGAACTAGTTCCCAGGGCCAGCTCAGGGAATTTCAAACACCTCCCAGTCTGGGCTTACCAAACTCACTGTCGCACGATCGGTCCAGGTGCCAGAACCGCCCTGGCCCGCTGCCACAAAAGGTGCAATGGCAGGGCCTTGGGGAGGTAGATGCCAGAGGACTGGGACTGATTCCCAGCTCTCCCTTTGCTGTGTGACTTTAGACGAATAACTCAACCTCTCTGAGCTGCTGCATCTGTATCCGCGTGTGAGTTGTGGGGAGAATCGAGTGAGAAAATGGCCGTGAAAGCACTTTGTTAGTTTGAAAGCACCACACCAGGGGCAGTCCTTCTGTCCGGTTGAAAAATTGATCCTAATGGGTGAACTTTTGAGTTTTTACGTAAGGAGCTCTTGGGATATGAGGACTGATATCCCTGAATCCACTTCAATGTTTTTAGTATATCAGCAAGTAAATTTCCGGGGTAAAATCCAAAATATAAACTCCATGCCACACCGTAGAGCATTATGATAGGATGCCAGGAGATCCCCATAGATGTAAACATCATAATATATTCTTTGCTCCAAAATAATTCCTTGCAGACCCAGAATTGGAACTTCCATGGCACTACTGGCTATGAGTTGACCCTGCCATGAGATACAGTATTGGGGCCCAACAGGGCCTTAGGCTGTTTTCTCTGAAACAAGTCTTTTTGTAGCTTACAATTTATACTATGAGAGAAGAATGAACACGTTCTTCGAAGCTACATGCTTTGAAGTTGCACAAAGAATCCTGCCCTCCTGGTCAATGACCCTTGCTGCTCACATGGGTCCATGTTCTTCAAATGCCTCTTCTTAGAAGAAATTGCTAGCCTTTCACCATTCCATTTTATCAACCAAAAGAGAGGCAAGACTCACGTCCTTCCTCACCCACAGGTAATAACATCAGCCTAATTATGATGCCCAAGGACAAATGACCAAGGATATGGCCGTGAACAGAGGTGGGCTAGACAGGAAGGGACAAGCAGGCTGGGTCTGCAGAAGGCTGTTCACCACATCACACACACCCGTCTTGGCTGGTCTCCTTCCCCAGCAGTAGGAGAGGCCTCCCCCAGCTCAGAAAGTAGGAATCTGATCCTCCTTGAAAAATACGGGGTGTGAGGGACTTCCCTGGCGGTCCAGTGGTTAAGACTCCATGCTTCCACTGCAGGGGGCCCGGGTTCGATCCCTGGTCGGGGAACTAAGATCCCGCATGCCACGTGCAGTGTGGGCCCCCCCCCCAAAAAAAATATATATATATATATATATGTGGGGCGTGGGCACTGGAAGGCTCCAGTAAATTCAAAACCAGCTGCAGAAGAACCGTCCATCTTTCTTCTCCATGATCTCAGAGGGAGAGTTTAGAAACGCCAATACCCAAGCCCCACTTGCAGCCAGCTAGAAGGTGGCATCTCAAACGCCCCATGTCCAAGACCATCCTCTTCGTTTCCCCTCTCCGTGTGCTCTTCCTAAGTCCTCCCCATCTCAATGCACGGCTCCACGCTCCAGCTCCAGCAAACACCCAGAAGTCATCCTTAATTCCTCCCTCCTTCATGCCCCGTGCCCTGTCCATCAGAATCGTACGTCAGCACTGCCTCTCCAAGAAATCCGGGCTCACGTACTCCTTCCCCTTGCCCGGTCCCCTGGTCAACGGCCTGCTTACTCCCAGCATCGCCTCTTGCAGTGTCTTTCTCCCTAACCTTTGAACGGGCCACCCTCATTTCCCTGTCGGGGCCTCTGCCCGGCTGCCCCCTCCCTCTGGAATGCTCGTCCCAGGTCTGGCTCTTCCCCATCATTTGGGATTAGCTCATGTAGACTGCTCTGCTCCCCTATCTAAAGTCGGTCCTCCCCTCCCAGCCTCCCCTCCAGCCCATCTCTGTTACGTCATGCATTTTAATTTTCCTTTTCAACTGATGTGTTGATTAGCTGTCTCCTGTGAGCCCCATAAGCCAGGGGCCATGTCTGCCTCATTCACCACCGTATCCCTGGCACCTGGAGCCATTCCTGAGCCAGCACAGGCTGCTCAAAAAGTACTTAATCACCACCTCTGAGAGCCCAGTAACTTCGAGCAGACTGGGCTTGGTACAGCACACTGACACTTCCTGGGGTCACCAACGGCCAGTGTCAACACCTCAGACCACAGGGCTGCGACCGGGTTCCCGGTGTGGCCGCCAAGGCCCGTCAGTGCTGAGGAGAAGCCCTGAGGCTCCTCCACCCCCGGCCTCCTCCTCTGAGGGGCGGCCCCCTCCCTCCAGGCCGCCCACGCCCCAGAGCCCTAGGGAGGATAGCACCCTTCTCCCCTTCTTGGCCTCACCACCCGGCCAGGCAAGCCTCGCCATTTCCCCATCTACAAGACAGGGACAAAGAATGCTCTGTCACCCCACCTACTTCTCACGGTGTTGTGAAACTACCGTTTGCTTGGAAAACACTCTGAGCAACTTGGATAAAGGTGCCTGTGGTTCAGATGACGTTGCTGTATTCGGTCCAGGCCCGGGAGGGCCGCTGCCAACTCATCGGGTCACCGCCTTGCCTGCCTGAGGGATGGGAGGTGCGCAGCCTCTCCTGTGTCACCAGGCCTGTGTCACCAAGCCTACTGGCCACACTGTGGTCCCAGAATAAGCCCACGAGGTGCGTGTGCATTCCTGGGGCCGCCTGACCCACTGATTTCAGCAGAATATGAGCTCTCCGTGGGCCTGGACATTGGCCACCGAGTGCCCAGCCTGCCCTGTTGTCAGGAAGGAGAGCCAAGGGTTACCTGGGGATAACCTGCCCGAGCTCTGGCCACGTGGGGTGGGGCTGAGGCCTCGGTGCCAGCCTCTCGGGCCAGGAGCCGGGAACAGAGGAACTCGGTCTTGGCCCCTGGCCTGGGGAGGACAGATCTCAACCTGCAGGCACTCAGGTGCCCCTCATCGGCTGCAGATGCAGCGGCCACCACGTTGCCATGACAACCATACTTGGCAACCATCTCTCTGTCCCCCGCCCCCGGAGGGGACGGCCCCCAGCACTGACCAGGCATTTCCCAGAGCAGCTTGAGGTTGATGATGGAGAAAGGCCAAGGGGTGGGCAGTACGAGGGGACAAGGAACACACCTGCTGTTCAGCCAACAGTCCGGCCTTCACATCCGACTGGACGTTGGACTCAGCGCCCCCAGATCTCTCTCCCTGCAGCCTCCACCCAGGGGCTGCTGCTTCCCTAAAGCGGGTGGCAAGGCATTTAGCAGACGGTGAACAACAGACAGCATGTACATTTAATTATAACTCTCCCGGATAGGAAGGGCTGGCTATATACAGTATGTCTGCCTGTTACTAATTATATTTATTTTCAAATGAGGGGGGCGGCAGGGAGGGGGATCTTCTGAAGATGAGTCAGAAAAAAAATCCTTCGGTGTTATGAAAGCAGAGCCATGTCTCCCAAGGGTGTCTGTAACACATGGCTGTCACCGCCTGACAACGGGAAACCTGAGCTGAGCCAGCTACACCGCTGACCACGGCGAGGTGGCTGGCCCCGGGGCCCCTCAAGTGGGCACCTGAGCAGCTGAAAGGCCTTCTCTCCGCCGGAGAGCCTGACAGCCTGGCAGAGCCTCCTCCTCCTGCAAAGACAGGGCCGTGCGGCGTCTGCCGTCACCTCAACTGGGAGGCAGCGTGCCAGCTGAAACACAGGAAAGACTTTTTTCCTCATCAAAGGAAAAGCATTCTGCCCAGATGGCCGAAATGAAAAGACTTCAACTTCAATCCCCACACAGCCCACGATGTTATTTCTAACAACACCGTGAACACCTAGAAACCCAGGATAGTCACCCCCATGCCTGGCAGAAGCCGTCCACACTGTGGTGGCGGTCAGACCACTGGGCCGTCCGGCCAGCGCACGCGGGCCACACACACGTGTGCGCTCCCCTCCGCGTCTGTGTGCGTGAGGCACACATGGTCGTTCGGGGCAGGGGTGTTCCTCGGGCCCCATCAGCTCCTCCTCCGTTAAGGCGCTCGGCTGCCCTACCTTCTCGCCACATACACACCGTGGGGTGAGGAGCAAAGGGAACCCAAGGCGACACATCCGCCCAGGGGAGCCATTCAAAGCCATAGCGTTCAGAACGGGGTTTCCAACGATTTTTAAAATAGTCACATTGTTTTGTTTGCTTTCTTCCAGGAAGGCTGCACTGTTTTGGAAAAGGAGGGGGAGGACAAAAAAAAAATTTAAGTTCATTTCCTGAGTCTTTTAAATATTTCTCCATAGACAGAGCATTGAGAAGCCGGGACCAGAGGGCAAGGCGGGCTCTGGGCGGCAGTACACCTGGGGTGCAGAGCGGAACTTGGTCCCCACCCATGCTCTTTACGGGCCGTCAGCGGGGAAACCAGATTCAGCGACAGGGTGTGTAGAAGGACCTGGGGGGGCAGGTTCCCAGAAATGTCATGAAGGCAAGCTGCTCTTGGAATGGGTCTGCCTGTTTGTCCAGGCCAGGTTGGATGATTAACTCAGTTTATCTGAAGGGGGAGGCAGAAAATGGATCCGGCGACTGATAACTTAGGGACCCAGGAGGGAGTTACGGGAGCAGCCAGCGCGTGTCGGAGTGCTTTTCACACATGCTATTTTACCCCACGAGCAGTGGCACTGCGCCCGTTCCACAGGGGAGGCTCTGGCGGGTACGCAGCGGATCCGAGGGCATCCCACCCTCTGCCCCAGACTAAGCCATCTTTCCCGGGTGGCTCTCTTAGCCCTCTGTCCCTTTCCTTCAGGGCTGTAGCTGGCATCATGCGCAAATGGCACTGCGGGGCGGGCTGGCCTGTGTCCGTCTGTCTGTCTATCTGCCCCACTAGGATAAAAACTCCACGAGGACAAGGACGCGCCTTCTCACCGGCGTGTGTGGGACCAGCACAGAGCCGCGAGCACAGCAGCCCTACCGTGTGTATTTGTCGGATGAGTGAAGGAATGAATGAATGAACCAAAAACTCCCGCCTGAAAGGAGGAGAGAAGGCCCAGGAGAGACGCATGGCAACTCCGAGCGCGCCAGCTGTGACACAGCTGGGTTCATTTTGAAACCAGCGGCACCAGCCAGCCCACACTGAGCCTCCACGGCCAGGGGGCCCGGCTGCCGGGCCTGGGGCAGCTCTGCCCTTCCTGTCAAGGTTCTGTGCAGCGTGGGCAGGGCATGGACCCCCGGGCAGCAGATGGGGGCCAACACCCTTGGGACGGATGGACACTCAGGACCCGGGAGAGCTACGCTTTATCCTAAAGGCATCCTGGCAATTCAGGGGCAGAGCCTGGAATCAGACCCGTCAGTCCTGCCCGTAAAGTCCCTGATGGGCTCATGGATGAAAGCAATAATCTGGTTTTCAGAGCAATGGTCCCAGTTCCGGTTGAGCCCCACAGAGATGACCCACAGGCTCAAAGTTTCGGGGCCTGGCCACTGAGAAAGCCTCCCCGCTCTGCAGCCCGGCTTCCCCTGCTCTCCTCCGAGACCCCAAGGCGGATTCAGTGACGGTGAGACTGACTGAGGGAAAGGAAAAGGGGCAGGAGGACATGCAAAAAATGGGGACCGCGTGAGGCAAGGGACCTCTGAAGGCTGATCCGCTGCTGTGTCTTTTATCCTGGTTCTACACACAAGCATCTGTAAGTGCTGTTTGCATCCCTGGCTTTGCCTTCAAACCAGGACTTCTGGGGAAACACGGGGCTCCCAGCCCAGCGGTGATGCCAGGTGGGAAAACCCCCGCGCAACCCACCTCTGTGTGGCACAGAGGCACCCACCGGACTATCACCACCCCGGGGTCTGCAGCTCCTCCAAGGAGATGGGAGGGGGCACTGGGCAGTCCCAGCCTCCAATGGCCAATTCCTCTCCTTTGCCTCTAACTTTCTGAGTCTGCTGGGTTGAAGTTTATGAGAAAATGGATCCAGCCATTTCTAGGGGAAAGGAAAGTGAGGAACTGGTAACGAATCACCCTTCAATATGACCACATTCTGTTCCCAGGTCACACAAAGTAAGCGTTGAAAAGCCTCCTTCCCTCTTATAGGTGGCCCTTTGGAGCCAAGGCAGAAGTTACTCTGCTGCCTTGTGGGCGTGACGAAGCATAACACAGCAGAGAAGACCCGAGACGCCAGGACGGGCTCGTGTGGGCTGCATCCCACCACCGTGCTCTCCAAAAGGCCATTTGGCTCCAATGTATCATATGACTTGTTCTTAGAGTTACATTTTAACTGACAAAGTTTAACAACAACTATGACTTATGGCCTTCTAAGATTGGCAGCAGAAAAATGAACTGAGGAAGTAATGGAAAAAACCGCAAGTGAAGCCACTCTGTATTATGCACAATTTCTGTTGTTTTTTTTTTTCCTTTCCAAGTGTGTGTGTGTGTGTGTGTGTGTGTGTGTGTGTGTGTGTGTGTTTTCAAATGGTAGAAAATATTTTCCAGATACGCTGCCCTGGCCTTCCCAAGCACATATTTATGCCAAGTTTATAAAAAGCAGCTGCAGACAGGGTTGACCGAAAGGATTGCTCTGCTGTCTGGCTTCCAGAAGGTGCTCAGGTCCTCAGTCTGTCACCAGCACACAGACTTACCGCCTAAAACTCACCTTCTGCGTCGTGCACCTGAAAGAGGACAAACCCACGGGGCGGCGTGACCTGGAGGGACATGGGGCCCCTGCTGTTCTAGGCGTTCACATCCCACTTTTGATTTGCAAGGTGCTTTAGTGACCTGTGCTTTATCATTTTTAGTCATTCGAAATCCCCACGCAGACACAAAAAGGAAAGCGTTCGGAGGCACATTTCACAAATATCTGGATGGCTCAGGGGTGGGGTCCCATCAGCAGCACTTTCTGAATCGCTCAGAGCAGACGGTGGAGCCGCGTGGCTGAGCCCGTGTCAAACTGTCGCATCTACTCGCGTTGGCCTGAGACGCCAACCCCTCCCCTCGCCCCTGCGTGGGTGAAGCTGCCCGGTGAGAAGCTCCGGCCTCCCCTGCACCGTGGAGGGACATCACCCTGGGACACCCTGAGCCACTGCCCGCCTGCACCCAAATCCAGACTCTCACTGGCCCGGGGGCGGGGCGTCCACTTGCCTCCCTCCGCCACCCCGGCCTTAATGAGGATGATAATACCTTGCTCTGTGGCTTTCCTGGGGGTGACTAATTGGTTAATCCCGGGAAGGCCCTTTGAAGATGGCAAGCAGGGTATTACTCATGGGCTTGAAGGCAGGCACCTGCCCCAGTCTGGGCCTGAGTCAGCAGAGAGACCTCCCACCTGCAGGCAGACTGGGCGCGCTGGCCCGAGTGCCTGCTCAAGGTCAGGGTTGGCCAAGGGGAGGGGTGTGGCCAGCACGCCTCCATGGCCTGTGCCATGTGGGCCCGGAGTTTGGGAACCACGTGTCATGGGTGTTTGCGTGGTTGAATAAGCCTCCAAATGACTCCGCCAAAAGGGCAGCGTTACCTCCAAAATATCAGTCGAGACAGTATTTCCTGGTCATTGTTAGGGGAAAATGCTTTTCTCACGGCAAATTTCTGCCAAGCGATGCCGTTTTTCTCCTTCCTCTGGAGGAAGGCGGGCTGGGGTGGTGTTGGGCAGCCTAGGAGACCTGAGGTCAGGGTGCCAGGGCCGGTGACGGCTATGCTGTCTCGTCTCCAGCTCCTGGTCTGCTCCCCGCTCACATCTCCCAGGAAGAGGAAGTGGCAGCAAGAACTGGGAACCAGAGGCCAAAACCAGTGGGTGAAGGCGAGGGTCGCTCAGGACCACACGGTGGAGGGGGATTCTGACACAGCGGCAGCTGGGAAGCCAAGAACAGAAAGCCTTTAAGCGGCGCAACCTGATGCCAAGATTCCGCCGCCCAGAGACCGTTGCCTGCGCTCCACACATTCCTCCCCTCTCCCTCTCTCCCTCCCCAGCACCTTCTCCCAGTGACCCCTCTCCACGCAGCCTCTGTGCACGCAGCACGAGTTTCTTCTTTCTCCTAGAACACAGGTCATGCGGCCAGAAGGACTGCAGGCACTTCTGCTTTCTCTTTTAGTTCCCCAGGTCCTTGTAAGTTTTTCATGGCCCATTCTCCTTCCGTAGACTGCCTGGGACCCTAGAGGCCTCCACAACACACAGAATGACAAAGATCCGAAAAGAGGATGGAAGGATGGGACCCTGAGGGCGGGAAAGAGGGCAGAGGGGCTACTCATCTTTGCAGGCAGTCAGGGATGGATGGGGTGCAGGGGGGGCGGTGCACAGCAGAGGGAACAGGCTATGAGATGATTTTCTTCTGTTCTGTTTGGAAGGAGGTGGGTGGAAATGACAGTTTGGAGAGGATTAGAATGAGGGAAAACGGTTTCAGGGGAAGCAGCCTCTTTTCTCCAGTTCTAACAGTGCCATCAAGTGGCTTGTGCGAGCAGGTGCAGGGCAGAGCCTCCGGGCAGCCCGCGCTGACCCCGTGGAGAGAGGAGCAATGGGGCTCTGCAAAGGGCACCCTGCTGATTGCCAGGGGCCAGCCTCTCGCCTCTCAGCCGCGTGGCCAAACACCTTTCCCTAGATCGGCCTGCAAGGAGGTGGGGGAGATAGCCACCCAAGTGTACCCTTAATCACCCCAATGGATACGGCGACCAAGTTCACCAGGTTCCTGTTTCATTTAGCCTTCTGCCCACACACACTTGCATCACTGGGAGGCATCAGGACAAAAGTCATGGTCCCACGAGAGGCACAGAAGTACATGTCCAACCAGAGAAGCGGTCAGTGACCAGAGCAAGCCTGTCTGGGCCATCAGACCCTTGTCTGTGTTCAAAGGAGAGCTGAGGGCCGAAGGGTGCCGGGCGAGACTAGGCAAGGTGAGCGCACCTGGGGAAGCCTGGCCAGCATCCCTCAAGCTAAACTTCCGGCCAGGGACACAAGTCTTCTGGCATTTCACTTAACTGTAGTTGCATTCTTTTTTTTAACTCTGCAAATCAAAATCAATTCGCCTTGGAACTCCACAAGTGGTTTTCTTTCTAAAGAGAGACATTTTACGGAAACAGGAGACTTTGCCGGCAGTTGTGTATTTGGTACCGGAACCGAGGAGCGGAGGGAGCCAGGCTCAGGCAGCACATTCCCCCAGGAGTCCAGGCTCCGGATGCTGGTCAAGCCCTACCACTAGGCTGCTGTATACCTCTCAGGAGGTAACCTCATGCTCTAGCCTCACGTTTCTGTAAAAACAGGGGACAGAGCTAGAGCCACGGTTCTCAGAACTCCACTCCTCAGCCCCAGGGGAGGGATGCCGGTTTGGTGGGACTTTGGCCACCATCTCCTTTACCAGAGCAACTCAGCCTTTATCCATCTTTCATAGTTGGCTGTTAGGTAAGACCTTACGTGAACAAAGGGTTCCACAGTGTCATGACGACTTTTGTCTTTTTTTTTTATCTTTTAGCCACGCCACACAGCCTGTGGGATCTTAGTTCCCTGACCAGGGATCGAACGCGCGCCCCCTGCACTGGCAGCACGGAGTCTTAGCCACTGGCCCGCCAGGGAAGTCCCCGTCATAGCCACTTTTGAGGCACCTGCCCAGACCACGACTCTCAGGATGGCCCACCCCGCCAGCAGAGCTGAGGCCCTAACACTCTGTATTTCATGACTGCAGACCCGGATGATGACTGACTGCACAGAGACGGACACCTGCTCCTGGTGAGCCAACCTGATTCCCCTCCCCAGAATTTGAAACTGGGTCAGACTGGGTCCAAGTCAGTCTCCGTTAGAGCTGAAGTGGCCACTGGAGGTGGCCGCCTGGGATCATGGGATGGAGGAGGACTGACAGCAGCCCCAGCTTTCGACTCCCTACGGTGCCCCGCCCTACATTCCCCTGCATAAACTTCCCCGGTTAAAAGCTTCCAAATCTCTAGACAAGACCCTCTGAAAGCTTCTTCCCGTCCCTAGGAAACAGCAAGATCACCCAGCCCAGTGCGATACACCTCATCTCCCCAGAGCCACATTCTGGTTTTTTTTTTTTTTTTAAGGGCAGTTTCTAAATAGACTATGTAATCTTATGAACAAAAATGTTTACCAGAGCAGGCATATAATGACTCAGTAAGTATCAACATTATCATTACCTCTGTTATTGATATATTCAAAAGTCGTTTGTAAGTCGATCATATTGTTCCGTTGCTATACATTTTAATTTCAAAAACATTTTGTTGTTCATAGCTCCTTGGACCACACCTACCGATAACACTTTTTAAAATCTATTAGTCCTGAAATCTTCCAACCGAGGACTTAAGTATCTGTAAATATGCTAGTTCTTTCATTCACCTATTTTCTTAGATGCTCTGAGATCTACCAAAGAAATAGATGACAAAAATCCCTTCACTAAGGCCTTACAGGGTAGGAATGAAATAATGCCATTTGCAGTAACATGGTTGGACCTAGAGATTATCATATTAAGCAAAGTAAGTCAGACAGAGAAAGACAAATATCACATGATACCACTTATATGGGGAATCTTTAAAAAAAATGATACAAATGAACTTATTTACAAAACAGAAACAGACTGGGAGACTTTGAAAACAAATTTATGGTTACCAAAGGGGGAATGCAGCGGTGGGGGAGTGGGTGATAAATTAGGAGGTTGGGATTAACATACACACACTACTATACATGACATAGACAATCACAAGGACCTGCTGTAGAGCACAGGGAGCTCTACTCGATACTCTGCAATAACCTGTATGGGAAGAGGATCTGAAAAAGAATGGATATGTGTATATGTATAACTGAATCACTTTGCTGTACACCTGAAACTAACACAACACTGTAAATCAACTATACTCTAATATAAAATAAAAATTAAATTAAAAAAAGGAATAAGAAACAATTTTTTAAAAGAGCTTACAGGGTAGAATTTGAAGAAATCATAATTTCAAGTGGGTATTTCCTAAGTTAGGTTTTCTTACATTAGAGAAGACCTGTGCCTTACTCCACAACAGATCAAAGAGTCACATATTGTCAATTTGAGAAAAGGCTTTCAAGGCGCCCATGTATTTGTCAAACCCTGGGTCACGACCTAATGGTGGACCCTGAAATCAATTTAGTGGATCAGAACCAGCATTTTAGATATTTAAAAAATTTTTATTGAAATACAGTTGATTTGGACTTCCCTGGTGGTGCAGTGGTTAAGAATCTGCCTGCCAATGCAGGGGACACGGGTTCGAGCCCTGGTCAGGGAAGATCCTACATGCCGTGGAGCAACTAAGCCCATGTGCCACAACTACTGAGCCCACGTGCCACAACTACTGAAGCCCGTGCGCCTAGAGCCTGTGCTCCGTAACAAGAGAAGCCACCGCAACGAGAAGCCCGCGCACCGCAACGAAGAGTAGCCCCCGCTCTCCGCACCTAGAGAAAGCCCGCGCACAGCAACGAAGGCCCAACACAGCCAAAAATAAATAAATAAATAAATTTGAAATACAGTTGATTTACAATGTTGTATTAGTTTCAGGTGTATAGCAAAATGACTCAGTTATATATATACATATATCTATTCTTTTTTTAGATTCTTTTCCATTATAGGTTATTACAAGATACTGAGTATGGTTCCCTGTGCTATACAGTAGGTCCTTGTTGGTTATCTATTTTATATAGTGTGTATATGTTAATTCCAATTCCTAATTTATCCCTCTCCCGCCTCCCCTTTGGTAACCATAAGTTTGTTTTCTATGTTTTTGTAAATAAGTTCATTTGTATCCTTTTTATAGATTCCACATATTACCGATTAGATTTTTTCTTTTAAATTAGAGTGTGTCACATGCAACAAGGCTAAGTATTGTTACGTAAAACCTGACTTCAGCCATATAAACGGATGTGCAGGGTGACAATGTCAAATGCATGTCTCACTGTGGGTTGGGGGGCGGCGAGGGGCAGGTGGCTGGTGGGATCAGCGGAGCCCAGGAAGCCAGGCTTGAAACCCCTGGTCACTTGTGGTGGCGCTGGTGCTGGGCCTGGACGATGAGCACAGTCCAGTAGCCGTTATTCTCACAGGGGTGAGGGCTACAAAGGTTCTCGCCCATCACTGCACTGAACCCCTGGCAGGACAGCGGTCGGTGGTCTCTTGACAGCCATGGCCAAGGCCACGCAATAGCAGAGAATCTAGTTAAGTGATGTTTTTAGTTACGTGACACAAAATAACCATTTTCCCTGATTTTGTCCTTTGCAGGCATGACAGAACCTCAAGATAATTTGGGGCACAGTACAGGGCAGAATCTTGCTACTCAAAACCTGGAACTGGGAGCTTGGCCTCACCTGGGAACTTATCAAAAGAAGACTCCCAAGCCCCATCCTGACTTAAATGAATAAGAATCTGCATTTTAACAAGGGCCCAGAGATTGGTGCATGCATTTAAAGTTTGAGGAGCTCCGATTCAGAAATGCTGGTCCACTGACACCCAGCTTCGGCAGAGTTTTCATTGGTCCACATGAAAATGTCAGTGTGAAATTTGTCCTTTCTTGGCAAGAGCTGTCTTCCACTCTGATTGTATTCCCTTCCCACTACTTTTTAGGCATAAAGTGTGCTTTAGGAAGTGAGACTGATTGTGATTGTGTATGTAGTTCTGTCCTGTTTTGTTTCACGCGTTCAGCAGTCAAAAATAAAACTTGGTTACCTATGCCTTCCATGTTGTCATCATTTTTTCTAGCCCAGGGACCCAAAAGCCTGGGAACAACTAGTAAAAGCCAGAAGTGTGTCTTGCTGATTTCTGCGCCGTCTAAAGCAGAACTGGAAAGCACTATTTGTTCCACATGAAGATGAGAGGTACAGCAGTGCTTGCCTTTCGTTCATCGTCTTGGAAACTCCAAGGGGTGCCCCTTCTGTAAGAAGCATCGTGTGCTGCTCGCACATAGACCCGGGAAGGCAGCAGGCCGGCTTGCACATGGCCTTCCAGATTCCAGATCCCATCGGAGCCCAGGCTCGCCCACCCCCTCGTGCACCCCGGGATCCCCCGCACGCCCACAAACTAGCCGATCGGTGTAAGAGGCCATGCGCTTGGGAAATGAGCCCCTCTGGCCAAAGCAAACTGGACGTGAAGTCTTATAAACACGGCCCTCGCATTCAGACCTGCTTAAGAACCATCAGAAAACACCTGCATGACTGGAAACCCAAACATGCCTGGGTTTGTTTCCTCTGACATCCTCTCCTGAAAACTGGAGGGCCTGTTATGAGCAGGAACCAGGTAGAAGGTGAGGACATCATGCCACTCAGTAAACAGGAGTGACTTTCCTGAAGAAATGGAACACTGGGAGTGATTCTGGGATCCTCCGGAAGCAAAAAACGAGGGCCTGGCATGGTGAGAAGGAAAGAAATCTGAAAGGCAAGCAGCATCCGGCCGGTGGGACCCTGCAGAAGGCGGGAGCAGCCACGACCCTGCCCCACATTCTTGGACCCCGAAGCCCACCTCCCAGCAAAGGCTCCGGGGGCCCCCTGCGTCCTGACCTGGCAGGCAGGCCCGCCCTTCCCCCAGTCCTGGGATTCTCAGCATTCCAGAGCCCGGCAAATAACAAAGGCAGTGTTTGTGCCATTTCAGAACAAGCTTGGAAACTTTTAAATGTCAAAATGAATGATGTGGAAAGACTTGTGGGAGCAGCGAAGAGGCAGAAGCTGAGCTGGGGAAACGGAGAGGCCGGGGGTGCCAGCGGGGCCGCCGGTTAACACGTCTGTAGGGCTCCACCGTCTTTTAACAAAAGGGATACTCAGAAGCAGAGAAACATCTTGAGCTGTCACGAGAGCCAGTGATACGGCAAGAATGAGAAGATTTATGTGGTCCCGGTGGGGAACGCTGGGTGCATGTTATTCAGTTATAGAGGATCCGCTGTCTGAGGGAGCAAGCCTCTGATTTCCACGAGGAGGTGGCAGAGCTGTCACCCCAGCCGCCCCAGACCCAGGCTCTGGATCTGAGGACACACGCAACCTTGCTAAGGGCGGTGGGGGGGGGGGGGGTCCAATGACCCGGAAGTTTCCCACATCGAAGGCCGGATTTGTCATTCGATTCCACCACCCACGCTGGCCCCTTGACAGGACAAGGGACGCTCTGGCCTCTCAAAGCCCATCATCACCTGGGTGGAGATGCCCCGTGCACCACAGGCAGGAAGCCAGGGCTCCAGCCCCACTCTGCCTGCTGCTGGGGGCTCTCGGGGAGGACAGCTACCTCCCTGACCTCAGTCTTGTCATCTGCGGGTAACAGGCCTGGGCTGGGGCGTGGTGACGTCCCCCTTGGATGGGGAGATCAAAAAAAAGCAGTGTAAAGTTTAACCTGCTGAATGGGAAGTCAGCCCTTATACTTCCACAGTGTGCTCCAACATCTGGAGTACTTTCATATACATTGTTTGGTTTTTTGTTTGTTGGTTTGTTTGTTTTTTGGGGGGCCGCGCGGCTTGCGGGATCTTAGTTCCCTGACCAGGGATTGAACCCGTGCCCCTACAGTGCAAGCGTAGAGTCTTAACCGTTGGACCACCAGGGAAGTCCCTAATATACATTGTTGAAACCTCATAACAACCCTGCGAATCACAAAGTCCCGTTTTACAGATGAGGAAACTGAGGTCAAGAGTGAGATACAAGGTTCCACAGAACCAAGGTCTTCAGAGCCGGTCAGAGCTCCCTCTCTAACCTCTGCTGCCTGTAGGAAATGTCGTCCAGGTAGGAGGTCCTGGGTGAGTTCCAGGATGGGTCCACACGGGTGGCCCCAGCCAGGGCTGAGGACCAAAAGCAGTGGGCATCTGGCCACTTCCTCGTGGGACAGCTTTCCCATGCCTCCGAGCTCAACTATGCTCCCCTGCAAAAGCTCCCCTTTGCCTTGCCCTCTGGGAATGTCCCTCAGCTTTACTGACCTGTGAGCCCCAAGAGGAGAGGAACTGGTTTAGTGTTAATAAAAATCTGGGGGCTTCCCTGGTGGCGCAGTGGTTGAGAATCTGCCTGCCAATGCAGGGGACACGGGCTCGAGCCCTGGTCTGGGAAGATCCCACATGCCGCGGAGCAACCGGGCCCGTGAGCCACAACTACTGAGCCTGCGCGTCGGGAGCCTGTGCTCCGCAACAAGAGAGGCCGCGACAGTGAGAGGCCCGCGCACCGCGATGAAGAGTGGCCCCCGCTCGCCACAACTAGAGAAAGCCCTCGCACAGAAAACCCAACACAGCCAAAAATAAATAAATAAATTAATTAATTAAAAAAAAAAAAATCTGGAACACATCCCCTCACCCGATGTTCCATGCCTGGCCCTTCCATCAGGATTCCTATCCTAATTCCTGCTGTTCCCACAAACCCTGCCCGGCCCCAGCTCATTCCCACCCTGGTCCCAGAGCTGGTGGCCAGCTTCACCCCTGTTGGGACTGGGACTCCCCCACCATCCCCACGGATCACCCACACACCTCACCCAGAGCCCAGGTGCCCACCTTGATGATCACAGGGAGGAGGAGGGAGAATAGACCCTTGGGGCCCCTCACCCTCTATCACGTGTCACCAAAGCACAGCTAGGTTTCCAGGTCAAGACTGGGAACCAGGATGCAGCAGGCTCACCTCCTCAGAAGCAGTTGCTATGGAGACCAGGGCCCGGGTCCCTAATGCTGTCACCCTGCCTCTCTCTGCCTCCATCCCTCACTCACACGGACCACTCAGATAACCAGGAACAGTGGCTGAGCTCTGAGAATTCACCCCAAGGCCTCCACTGCACCTCCCACCCCCCACTGACCCAGCCTCTCAATGGGAAAGCACCTTCGCTTGGTCATCTGCCATTAAAAAATAGATTTTAAAAAAATCCTCCACTCCTTCATAACCACCACCCACCCCCAGCCCCCAGAACACTGAGACCAAGGTCCCTCCAAGCAGAGAGCAGGACGAGGTGCCACACTCCGTCCTGATCCCACAGCAGCCCCTGCCTCTCAGCAGGAAGGGGAGTGTGAGGCAGGCTCTGTGTCACCGGGCAGCCCGGCTGGGACTCTTACCTGAGGCTTCCAAATGATCCATGACTTGCAGGCAAAACCCACAGCCACCTCCAACTCCCTCGCACGGTGCCGGCTTGGGCCCCTGCAGGGCATCAGCCCACTGGTCCAAATGCCTACCGCAGCCGTAATGGTAGTGACCCTGGGCAACTGGCGCATCACTTCCGCTCAGCTGAGCAGAGGGGGAGCTCAGCAGGAGAACCAGTCCCACTGGCTGTGGTTGTCACCACGGCCACACGGCTCCTCCTTGACCAGAAGCCAGCAGGGCGGGCCGACTGAGGCACCCTGACCTTCCCAAGTGGAATGTGCAGGTGGAGACCACGCAGCCCCAATCCTCCCACACAGAAGCAACCACACGCAGCAGGGCAGACCCTCCGGAGCAAAGCTGCAGTGAGCAGGGCTCCTGGCTCTTGGGAAATCACGGGACCCCATCTAGGAAGAGCAATGTGGCAACCGAAGCATTCCAATGCATGTGGCCCAGGGACCGGTTTAAAAGGAAGAGGGGTTGAGCGCTCGCTCTTTTGCTGCGTATAAGCAGAGCTTGGTTCAGCTGCCTGCCTTGGGTGAGGCGTACTGGCCCTTCTCTCCGTGTCCCAGACCCACCCGGGGCCAAGCCCAGATCCTGTCCAGGCACCTGGCTCTCCCAAAGTCAGGGTTCCCAATGAATTCACTGAAAAGTCATCTTATCATGGAATAAAATGAAGAGTGAGACAAAGATATATCCCACTCTAAAGCATCTGGTTTCTGGCAGTCACTAGCGGCTGGCAGGCTGGCAGTCAGCTCCAGCTCTCAGCTGCCTGCAGGAGACGGGCCCATCCTCAGGACGAGCCTGAGTGTGTGGACACCGACCGCGTCCCCAGGCCACCCCCGACCGGAGGTCATCCCACGGCAGCATCTTCCTGGAGGGGGTCTCAGCGTCTAGCACAGAGCAGACTGCGTAGGGAAGGGATGGGTGAGGTGGGTTCCGGCCCCTCGTTAGGCCTGAGACTCTGGAGGCGGCAGGCAAGCCCTCCCGCCCGTGGGGTGGGGGGCGGATCTCAGAAGAGGTGACCATACCCCACCCACCATAAGCCCCTGCGGGGGGCCATCCAATGATGCCTGAATTTATCTGGGATTCTCCAGCAGCAGGTCAAGGAGTGGGAAGAGCCCGGGGCCGGGTGGACCTCGATCTGCTGCTCACGCTTGTCTGGCCTCAACGACCCCCATACTCTGCAACAATCGTCCTATCTGTAAAATGGAGACAAAAGCACCCACCAAGTGCCCAGGATATTGGAGGGAATGTAATCGTACGGAAAGCACCCAGCACAGCACCCAGCATATAGTTGGTGCTCAATACGTGGTCCTTACCATGGGCTTAAGGTGGCTTCTCCAATAAAGCAGTGCCAACATGTCTGGCCTGAAGGAGCACCGCTCCAGCCTCAGGACACTCACTCAGCACATGTGAGCTCCACACGGGAGCGGGAAGGGGCCGTGTGAGGGAGGGAGGGTGACCTCGGGGGGTCTGAGTAGGGGCAGGAGGCAGAGACCCCGCCAGGGAGAGGAGAGAGGGGTCGCCCACCCTGGGTCCAGCCCTCACCCCAGCCCCACAGCCTGGTTCCTGAGGGACATCCCCCCCTTCCCAAGAGCTCCCCCACTGGCATTGCAGGGTGCTTAGTAGTGCAGGGCCCTGATCTTTAAAGAGCCACTGCCACACTCTGGCAGAAGTAAGGAAATCACCCTGGTGCCTGAAGGACAGTGTCCAAGTGTGCTTTGTTTATAAGACACCAAATCCAAACAGCGCTGAGGCCAGGCCTGCCTGTAACAAGAGTCGCACATCAGCAGGAAGGTCACCGCGAGGGGCGAGGCAGAGCAGCTCCCTGGGGGGCCAGGGCTCTGAGGCCAGGCGCTGAGGAAGATGACATGAGGGCAGGACCGTGTGGCCCAGCAGAAGGTCCTGATGGGCAAAGGGGGGACTTGCAGGAAGACTCAGGTCCACTGATTCCCCACCACCCACCCCGGGAAGCAGAGTGGAACCTCTGCGACTCTCAGCTCCCTCATCTCAGGATGGACTCCCAGAGCCAGTCCAAGGGGACCGTCACCGGCACCGAGGGGGTCTCCACACTCCCGCAGCACTGACCGGCACCAGGGCAGCCCCTGTGGACTCTCCTCGCCGGCCCTGCCTTCTGCCCAGCCTCACAGGAGGGAGCGTCCGGGTGCACCCAGAACCCACACCTGATCTGAGCCGGGCTGCTCAGGATCCCTGCCCACGAATCTGATTTGCTGAGAGGTGTGGTCTCTCCCTAGAGGACCAACGTACAGTGTGTGAACTTGGAGCTGTGAGCAGCCCTGCCATCCTCCACGGAGACTGTGGAACAGACAGTCTTTCTGCAGAGAGAGGCCGGAACAAAGCTGGTACAAGTGTAAGAGCTGAGAGATGGAATATTACTCAGCCAAAAATATGAATGACATAATGCCGTTTGCAGCAACATGGATGGACCTGGAGATGATCATACTAAGTGAAGTGAGTCAGGCAAGGAAGGACAAATATCATATGATATCACTTATATGTGGGATCTAAAAAAATGATACAAATGAACTTATTTACAAAACAGAAATAGACTCGGACATAGAAAGCAAACTTATGGTTACCAAAGGGGATAGCGAGGGAGGGGGCAGGGAGGGGGGGGTCAGTAAATTAGGAGTTTGGGATTATAACATATGCACACGACTACATTTAAAATAGATAACCAACAAGGACCTACTATATAGCACAGGGAACTCTACTCAGTATCTTGTACAAAACTCTAATGGAAAAGAATCTGAAAAAGAATATATATATATATATATATATATATATATATATATATATATACGCACACATATATATATACACATATATGTGTGCATATATATATATATGTATAACTGAATCACTTTACTATACACCTGAAACTAACACAACATTGTAAATCAACTATACTTCAATCAAAAAAAAAAACAAAAAGAGCCGAGAGAGAGAGACTAGAACTTAATAGAAACACTTCTAAGTCCACTTCCATTTCTGTGAGCTATCTGACATTTCCCCGAGAAACCACATTTTCTACTTAAGTTGGCCAGGTTTGATTTTTGGTGTTCGCAACAAAAAACTCAGACTAGTCATGCATGTTATCACATTGAATTCCCCTAACATAACCCTACACAGGCAATACTATTCTTTGCATTTAACCCACGAGCAAATGAAGGCAAGCTCTCCAGAGCTTGGGTCTGCTCCTAGACAGTCTACCTCCAAAGCCCACTGTCCTCACTTCGGGGCTACGTGCCTCTCTGCGGCCGCCGTGCCTCAAGCATAGAGTAAGGAGACTGAAGGAGACAGTGTAGCTGAGTTCCCGCCATTGGCCGGCACAGCTATGCTCACTGTAGGATGCATGCGTTGGGAAGGAAGCAAGCAGGGGAGGTGAATGGGCCCAGGAGGCCCAAAGCTGCTGGAGGGAAGTGGCCGTGACCCCCTCTGTCCAGAGCCAACACTGTGCCTGGAGCAGAGGAAAACACTCCATCCCATAGTGCTCACCCTCAAATCTTCCTTGTTCATCCCTTAGCTCCTTGTTCACGTTTCTTGCTTGGCCCTGAGCATACGTGATTACAATCATCTGCTTTTATTCCGTGTCTCCAGCTTAGCTGTGAGCTCCGTGAAGGAGAGAGACAGCTTGCTGCAAAGCCTTGTGCACAAGGAAGCCTTCACTAAGTGTTTGTTGAGTGAATAAAAGAGGGAAAGATGTACATGAGTATGGAGGTCTACTAATATGTGCTTGGGGAATTAAATCTGTGATGATGGGGATGGAAACAGTGAGTAGAGGGAAGGCTAGACTTTGCAGTACCTAAATTGGGCACTAGATGGCACCCAAGCACACCACGAAGACGCTTCTGAGACAGGCAGGAGGTGTGTGTTTTTTGGTCTCGGGGTTTTAAGGTAGATTGCCGCAGATCCCATTGACAGGAAGTCTGCAATCTTACACAAATGAGCCAGCCTCAACAGGACCTACTGTATTAATCAGGGTTCTCCAGAGAAACAGAACCAATAGGATATGTATAGAAATAAATTTATTATAAGAAATTGGCTCCTGCAATTATGGAGGCTGGCAAGTCCCAAATCTGCAGTGTGGGCTGACAGGCTGAAGACCCAAGAGAGCTAATGGTGCAGATGAATTTCAAAGGCCATCAGCTGGACATTTCCTCCAGCTTAGGGAATCAGGTCTTTTTGTTCTATCCAGGCCTTCAACTGACTGGATGAGGCCCACCCACATGAGGGAGGGCAATCTGCTTTACTCAAAGTTCACCAATTTAAATGCTAATCTCATCCAAAAACACCTTCCAACTGACACATAAAATTAATCACCACACACACCCTTTGAGCTGTTGGTCCAGAGTGGCCGTGACCTTGCACAGAGACCTGCCTCTCTCTTGTCCTCTCCTAGTAGCCCTGTAATGAATGCAAAGTGCTAGCACAAAACCCGGTTTCCTCCCCTCAAAAATCCAAAGTTTAGACTATCAGCGTGTTTTTCCCACATGCACCACCCCCAGAAGGCAGTGCAGGGAATATGACCCATGATCGTGGTTATAAACTAACTTTCTGGGGCACCATCCTAAACTGTGGGGCTTAAGTATACTGTTTGAAGAATTTTAGTCAAGGTTTAAAAATTAGCTGATAATCCCTAAAAGCCTGTGAATTGATTGTAAGAAATTTAACTGGAGAAGAGTAAGTGGGAAGACAAAGGAGAAATTTCACTCTCTCAGCTGCTCACAGCTAAAATCACAGCTAGGAAAGCTCTGTTAGCAAATTCACTAACTGGAGTCACGTTTACACTCCTGTTGTCAACTAGAAACCTTTGCTTGTTTAAAGGAAGTCTCCTGAATTCAGTGTAATTGTTACAACCTCCCTACCGACAGAAAGTCCAGGGTGGAGACACAGATGCAGCAGTTTCGTAAATGACCCCTTGTTGGGCGAGGCACAAACTTGCTTTAGCTGCTAAATTATTTTCTTTCACCATAAAACTGCCAATGGTTCCGCCATCAGTAAAATCACTCAGGATTCTTCCGTGTTGGTGTTTCTAAACAACCCTTCTCAGGAAAAAACCTTTAATCGGTGTTTATACATGGTCAGTGTAATAAAAGACCTTTTGTTTAAAGCGAAATCTGTCCATTTGTAATAGACTCATAAAAACCACTGGGAGGAAAAAACCATGTTTAATCATACGAGACACACTCTACTTTGCAATCCAATTTTTAAAATAAGGCTTCTAACTAGATAACATTAGTGACTTAGTGGGGCTTCTGTCTTGAAAGAAAGCCATTGTGGCCTGCCCCTTGGTCCACCTGGGAGAGAATGAAGGGACAGAGCAGCAGAGAAAAAGTTCTGTATGGTAGGGATGTCCTTCTACCACAACACACAACCTAGGCATAGCCTTATTAGGTCATATCCTGTCCCCAAGAAAAGGCTGAAATACACTGCAGAAAACAGTATGGAGGTTCCTCAGAAAACTAAAAATAAAGTTCCCATATAATCCAGCAATCCCACCCCTGGGCATATGCCTGGACAAAGCTATGATTCAGAAAGGTACATGCACCCAAGTGTTCAAAGCAGCACTATTCACAATAGCCAAGACATGGAAGCAACCTAAATGTCCATCGACAGATGAATGGATAAAGAAGATGTGGTACATATATACAATGGAATATTACTCAGCCATAAAAAAGAATGAAATAATGCCATTTGCAGCAACATGGATACAACTAGAGATTATCATACTAAGTGAAGTAAGTCAGAAAGAGAAAGACAAATACCATATGATATCACTTACATGTGGAATCTAAAATATGGCCCAAATGAACTTATATACAAAACAGAAACAGACTCACAGACACAGAGAACAGACTTGTGGTTGCCAAGGGGGGCGGGGAGGGAGAGGGATGGATTGGGAGTTTGGGGTTAAAAAAAACAAAAAAAAAAAAGCTGAAATAATTATGACCAATTCTGAGCAATGGTTCTCCCCTTGGAGATGAACGTGGCTGTTGCCCCGTCACATATGTTCTGTGAAGTAAAATGAACAGATGCTTCACAGACCATACAACTCCAAGTTAAATACTAAATCCAGACTATAACTCAGGGACTTCCCTGGTGGCGCACTGGTTGAGAATCCGCCTGCCAGTGCAAAGGACACGGGTTTGAGCCCTGGTGCGGAGCAACTAAGCCCGTGTGCCACAACTACTGAGCCTGCGCTCTAGAACTCGCGAGCCACAACTACTGAAGCCCACGCGCCTAGAGCCCATGCTCCGCAACAAGAGAAGCCACCGCAATGAGAAGCCTGCGCACTGCAACGAAGACTAGCCCCCGCTCACCACAACTAGAGAAAGCCCGCACGCAGCAATGAAGACCCAACGAGCCAAAAATAAATAAATAATAAATTAATTAATTAATTAAGAATAAAAGAATAGCACAAAAAAGAGACTTGACAGATTATAGAGGAATGGTTACAAATCATTCCCTTGCCGCAGTCAAATTGTTCTCCTGTCTACCTTTTCCAGGGGGGAGAAAAAAATGCTGGCAATTAAAAAGGTGCAAATAGAACAAATCTAGGAAAGAAAAGACCCCAAGCAGGAGTAAGGCCAAAAGGTGCCCCTCTCTCCCCCATATTTGGGATCCCTCAGTCGCCTGTAGCTACTCTGTAAACTTGAAGCCTAGGAGTGGGAAACAGGGGTCAACCTTTTCTTTCCCCAGAGCACCCGCGGTGTTTGTCAGCAAGGCTCCCACAGGGCCGGCCCCTCTGCACATCTGCAGCTGCTGGCTGCCCTGGGAGAACAGGGCAGGGGACGCCAGCACCACGCCCGCCCCGGAGCAGATGTGCTTCCTCCGGCTGTCAACACAGGAAGAAGAATGGAGTGTGAAACGCTTAGGATCTGTGAGAAACTGCCTGGTCTGTGCAGAAAATCTCTGAAAACCATTTTGATGCAGAAGACATCGTGAAATGGGGTTCAGTAGGAGAATTCTACTTTCCCACCGCGTAAAGCACTATGCAGAGTTACACGGGGATGTTGGCATCCGATCCAGTGTATCCCTTTTCCGAGAGTCCAGGGAGGGTAGATGACTCGAAAAGAGAAACTGGACTAAACTCCGGGCTGACTCTCCGAGGGCAGTGGATTTTTAGCCTTTAGTTTTAAGGTTAACCCCTCCCTTCAGGAGCATAAGGAAATGTTATCACAGCACTAGTCTAAGTCCCTGGAGGTCCTTATGGTTTCCAACTCAACAGACATATGAAGAAAGGTCAACAGACCATATGGTGGCTCTAGGCAGAGACAGGGGACAAGGACTCAGCGGCATGAGAAAAAAGGTGGAGACTGCCCAAAAGAGACAAAAAGTGAAACAGTAAGAAACACTGGAAATGGAGAGAGAAGACAGCGGAAGAGGACAGCTTAACTGAGCACTGGACTCTTAGGAAAGTTTTATCATCGGCGTTGTTGATCCTAACTTACTCTTTCATTCTGATGAGTTAGCCTTTCCCTTTTGCCTTGGTTGCCAGGAACCTCAGAGCTAAATTTTGGGTTCAATTAGAGCAGCTTTTCCTTAGCCTAAGTGTCCTCCTTCCTGCATTATTGTAAATCCTTTCTGGGAGTAGGAAGACGAAGTATGTGTGATTTTCTGGTTATGTTTCATTTATTCCCTCATTTTGCTAACTGGACACCACATTGCCTCTAGGAAATGACCCTTCCTTCTCCTAGCCCATGTGCGTGGTCCCACCTCCATCTCAGGGGACAGGAACTGATCAGTTGCTCTATCCTTCTTGCCCCAGCATTGGTTTTTAGGTGGGTACATGAGCCAAGGAGACGCAAAGAACATTTTGCCAGGAATCATGCATGGGCCAGAAATTTTTCCCACTAGACTTGACGCTGGAAAGAGGCAAGTCTAAAGCTGTGTTGTGACCACAAGGGAAGCATCTGCCTGAGACTGGAGCCAACTCGAGAGGGAGACCTGCGGGATGAAGAGAGAGAAAGACCCCCACCCAGGCCCAGCGGTACCCAAGACCCGCCCCTGCCTGTGAAGCCACAAATTCCCAGTGTGCTTCAGTTTGATCTGGATTTGTTAGTCACAGCAGAACGGGTCCAGCAGATACTGCAGGTAGAGACCAAAAAGCTTACTGGGAGAAGAGTATGTGGTGATGGCAGAAATTTTGAAAAATACAGCAAAGTATAAATAAGAAAAAAATATGACCCCCAAATCCCATAACCTAGAGATGATGAGAAAATGGACTATTCCCCAAGTTTACTTTGAAGACAGGGAAAGACACCATCCCAGAGCACCTTCAAATGTACGGTCACACAAAACCCGACACCACCTGGAGTTATCCCATTTAAGCTGCACAGGATTGAAATTCCCTGGCAGTCCAGTGGTTAGGGCTCTGTGCTTCCACTGCAGGGGTCGTGGGTTCTAACCCTGCTGGGGGCACTGAGATCCCTCAAGCCTTGGGGCTAAAAAAAAAAAAAAAACTGCACGGAGGGAAAGTTTTTCGTCTGTTTCTGTTTAGCTCAGGAGGGTGGTTCTAGCAAGCTTTTGACTTGGATTTAAGGAATCTTTTCCCCTTCCAAATCCAAAAGTCATAAATCTGCGCTACTAGAAACCAGAGACACGGTGTCGGAGTTGCTCCCGACTCTGGGCTTGGCCCGGCACCAAAGGCCTTTTGCTACAACAGCTGAGCTGACTGAGAGCTGCCTGTTTCAGAGCAGCAGCTGGCTTTTCAGGCCGGCCCTTCGACTTTGGAAGCCGCGTGGAGGCGGGGCGGAGCCTGCCAAGCTGCTGGGATGCTCCTTTGCACGGCCCTGGGAGGTAAGACGAGTCCTCCAGAGCTGTGGGTCTCTTGCCAGCAGTTCCCAGCCCCCGGATCGCTTTGAAGCAATAGCACCATCGAAGTCTGTTGCAACCAGTTTCCCACTAAAGCTCATAGCATGCTTTGTGTAACTTTTCTATTAAAATTTTCAAACATACAGAAAGAATAGTATAACAAACACCCACGTGTGCATTGCTTCGATTTCACAATTAACATTTTGCCAGCTTTGCTTCATGTATTTATCTTCTTGTATTTTAAAGTAAATTATAAACATCACATTTCACCCCTAAAAACTAAATTTCATATATATGGATATTTTTATATAAAAATGAAATGCTTATTATACATAATCACAACTATGTATTAAACCAGCTAATACAATTAATGTAATTTTCAACATCGTCCCCAAATAGTACAAAATTTTCTTTTAAAGTTCTTTTGCTCAATCAAGGACCACACAATATATTTGGTGTTTTATCTCTTAAATGTATTTTTTCTTTCCTTTTTTTTTTTTGGTTGTGCTACAAATGCAAGGCTTGTGGGATCCTAGTTCCCCGACCAGGGATTGAACCTGGGCCCTCGGCAGTGAAAGCACAGAGTCCTAACTACTGGACCACCAGGGAATTCCATCTCTTAAATGTATTTTCATCCAGGACAGTCCCCTGCCCCACCAGCCCCCTTCTTAAAGATACTGACTATTTGAAAGAAACTGGTCCGGTACAATATCCCATCTCTGGATGTGTCTGATGGCTCCTTCACAGTGCATTTTGTTCTTTTAATTTCCTATTCATATTAGATACCTAAGAAGGATAATGTAAAATAATAGCTACCATTTATCCATTTATTAAACACCTGCTATTTGCCAATTGCTTCATTCATTCATTCATTCATTCATTCATTTGCCAGTATTTGTTGAGGACCAATTAGGACACAATTTGAAGCCCTGGGGATACAGCAATGAACAAAACTAGGGTGAGAGGGGAAGCAGTCCTCATGGAGCTTGCATTTCAGTGGAGGAGACTGGCATTAAATAGATAAATAAGAACAAAATATATAGTATACATATGGGCTTTGGAGAAAAATACAGTAGGGCAGGACCACAGTGATAGCAGACGGGGTGAGAAATGATGGATTCAGGATACACTAGGAAGAAAGAGACGGGGTGTGAGAGAAAAAGAGGGGTCAAGCATGGCTCCAAGATGTTTGGCCTGAGCATCCAGAAGGCTGAAGAAACTATTGACAAGGATGCAGATGACCCCAAAGAGAACAGGCCTGGAAGGGAGGGTCAGAAGTTCAATGTGGACATGTTACGTTTAAGAGGTCTCTGAGACAAGCAAGCATCGATGTCAAGTCGGAAGCCAGAAGCTCAGGGGTCAAGTCCAGACTGGTGATGCTACCTGGGAGCATTCAGAATATACAGATAGTATTTTCAGCCTTGCGACTGGATGAGGTCAGTTAGGGGTGAGCATAGCTGGAAAAGACACACAAGGACTGGGCCCCAGAGACTGGGAAATGGCCAGTGCAGGAAAAAACTTAAGAGAGTGTAGTGTCCTGAAGCCAAGAGGACAGAGGGTTTCCAGGAGAAGGGAATGATCATGTCAAATACTGCTGATAAACCGCAGAAGATAAAGACTGAGAACTGACACCAGAATTCAGCATGAGGAGGCCACTGGTTTCCTTGGCAAAAGCAGCAAAAAGTCTGATAGGGTGGGTCACGACAGAATGGGAGAAGCAGAGACAGTGAGTATGGACAGCACTTCAGAGACATTTTTCTATGATATAAATGTGAGAAGAGAAATGGGGAGCTAGCTGCAGGGATGAGGAGCCAGTAGATCTTTTTAACATGGGAGAAATTATACCATGTCTGTGTGCCAATCAAGTTATCTGGTAGAGAGGGGGAAACTGAGGATGCAGAAGGGAGGAAGAACTGCTGGGCAATGTCCATGAGTGGTCCAAAGGGGATGGATATCAGAGAGAAGCATGGACAGCCAATCCATAGGAATAGGGGGAAAGGTAACAGTATGGGCACAGTAGACGGTAGGTGTGGCCGGAGTTTTAATTCTCCTTTTGAGAAGATACTATCTTCTCTTTGCAACTGAGCCTCAAAGAAGGTAAGGTCCCTGGTAAGTGGCAGATCTGGGACTCAAGCCCAGGACTCTGATTCTAAAGTTTTTGTTTGTTTTTTTGCATGGTGATCATACAGAATTGGGAGGTTAAGGAGTTAAAGAAACCCTCTACCTCATTTTTCTCCTTTTTTTTTTAATTGGAGTATAATTGCTGTACAATGTTGTGTTAGTTTCTGCTGAACA
The DNA here is from genome assembly GCF_028021215.1 of Eschrichtius robustus. Taxonomy (NCBI): domain Eukaryota; kingdom Metazoa; phylum Chordata; class Mammalia; order Artiodactyla; family Eschrichtiidae; genus Eschrichtius; species Eschrichtius robustus. Next base: position 10,634,422 of record NC_090830.1, on the reverse strand, counting down.
ATGAAGTGAATCACCTATATGTATACATATATCCCCTCCCTCTTGGACCTCCCTCCCACCCCACTCCCATCTCGGTCATCACAGAGCACCGAGCTGAGCTCCCTGTGCTCTACAGCAGGTTCCCACTAGCAATCTATTTTACACATGGTAGTGTATTTATGTCAAACCTAATCTCCCAGTTCATCCCACCCTCCCCTTCCCCCGTGACCACACATCCATTCTCTACGTCTGCGTTTCTATTCCTGCCCTGCAAATAGGTTCATCTGTACCATTTTTCTAGATTCCCCATATATGCATTAATTTTATTCTTTGCCTTTATTATAAAAGATCCATATGCTGCTTTGAAGCAAGATTAACCTGGAATTATGCCTCTTCTTTGACAAGTCAGCAGTCCTTCCAACTACTTTTCTGAATTACATTCTCTCACTTGGCATGTTCCCATATAAAATTTTAATTTATGGGGACCTAAAAACAAGACTTGACAAATTGCCATGCTGGTACATTTTCCAGGCTGAACTTTTTTTTCCCTGTGTCCTAGCATTTTCACTTCGCTATTAGTGATCGGTATACATTACAGAATCACCTTTCCCTGCAAGGGGAAACCGAGGGCCGGAGCCCGGAGGCTGCGGGCTGTCTGCTCCAGGTCGCCGACTAGCGGGTGGCGAGTGCCCCCGGAGGACCACGGAGCCCGGGGACAGGGCGCGGCCAGGCGCTCGGGCCGCTAGCGGGGACGCGGCCACCAGGTGGTGGCACCAGAACTCTCCTTCGCCTCCGCTTCTAACCTGACGGGATTCTCACGGGGCTGCGGTCCCGTCCAGCGTGGCTCAGCACCCGCACGTCTCACAGGATGCGTTCTATCACGTGTCCAACGCCCCCGCCCCGGCTGGGAAGCAGAGCAGCGGGGAGAGCACGCCGCCCGTGGTCCTGTCCGTCCTCCTCCTGACTTGATGGAGCGGGCGTCTTCCTCTGCCTGACAGATGAGCCCGTGAGCGGCCGGGATCACTCAGCCAATGGCAGTGCAGGACTCAGTGGGTGTAGGGAGAAGGCAGGAAGAAGCTTTTGTAAAAAATACTACTGGACACACATTTTGCTGATATTTGCTTCTCACAAGGACTGGTCCAGTGTCCAATAACTCAGCTGCCTTGACCCCTGTGCGATGGAGACGGACTTTCCCCCGTGGAGCAGCGGGTGGCGTTAAATCATCTTCAGATGAGGTCACCTGTTACTTCTTCTGTTCCATGGTGACACACCACCGTGGCACAGAACATGACCAGCTTACAGATGCTTGAAAGAGTAATCTGTGGTTGACAAGCCCATCCTTGAGAAAAACTCGTGCGTGCCGCCAGGACAGCAAGGTGCAATAGCTCCGTATATGAAGAATATTATCTATAATTAAAGCACCCCAGACTCCTTTGACAATTGGTTAAGGGAGATGCTTTTTCTAGACTTGAGAGCTCATTCTTTTCACTGTAGGGTATCTGGAAAATGCTATTCAGCATGGAATAAACTAAAAACTTTTAATCATAAGCTATTTTAAACAAGTCAGAGTAAATATTGTTTACGATAGGAGCCTTCCAGGCATACCGTGGCTCTAGAGCCGATGTTTGCAGGGCTGGCTTAGGTGTTTCCTGGAATCATTTTTTTTTAATAAATTTATTTATTTACTTTTGGCTGTAGTTGGGTCTTTGTTGCTGCACGCAGGCTTTCTGTAGTTGCGGTGAGGGGTGGCTTCTCTTTGTTGCGGAGCATGGTCTCTAGGTGCGTGGGCTTCAGTAGTTGTGGCACGTGGGCTCAGTAGTTGTGGCGCACGGGCTTAGTTGCTCCGCGGCATGTGGGATCTTCCCGGACCAGGGCTCGAACCCGTGTCCCCTGCATTGGCAGGCGGATTCTTAACCAATGCGCCACCAGGGAAGTCCTTCCTGGAATTATTTTTATCACATATCTTAACTCATGCTGAAGTTAACTTGAATATCTTGGCTTTGGGAGATGATAGCTGAGGTAACAGGGTAAAGTATAATTGAGGAGATGTCACCTTGACTATGAGAACTATTTCATATTGGTTAGTACCCCTGGGAACCCATGTCCTTTTCTCTTTCAGTCTCTCTCTCTCTCTCTCTTTTTTTTTTTTAATACTAATAACAGCCTTTTCTGTCAGACTCCATAAATTTTTTTGTATGTGTAAACTGTCTTTTTAATTAATTCATTTAGCTTTTAATGAGGTGTCCATCTTGTGCCAGAAACCATTCTAGGCACTGGGGATACAGCAATGAACAAAAATCATAAAAAACAAACAAACAAAACAAAAAACAAAAACACCGCTGTCCTAAAGCTTACATCCTACCAGAGGAAACCGCCAAGTAAGTTTTTAACTGTGCACCCTGTTAAGATAGGATATTTATTAACTTATTGTCCTCAAAGCATCATGATGTAGCATGACCTATGGTTGAGATGGCTCGGGTACAAACCAGGAAGATGAGCCTGAACTCATTTCTATCGTTAATTCGGGTGATTCAGAACAACTCCTGTCACAGTTCCATGCCTCAGTTAATATCCTCTGGTAATATCCTACCTTCCTCATAGCTTTGAGAATTCAACGATAAAACATCTAGAGCATTAAGAACATTACACAAATGCAGGTTTATATTTTTTATGTTACAAAACTTAGTATTTAAAGAGAGCATTAGATAAGCTAAAATAAGGGAACACTTGATTACTGATGATTCTTAAAATCAGTCAAAGGACTTGTAAGATTAGGCCAGAACTCCAAGAGGTTGGAGTACCATTTACTTTCAGCCATTATTTACTTCTCTGAAGCAAAATCTTAGGAAGGCAGAATATTCTAAATATCTCTTAAAGGAGGTCAGACTTGAGGCACGTTGTCAGCCCTAAAAAGGAACCCATGAGCTTTAGGTGTCCTCTTAGCAGATAGCCTCCCTTGGAGAGTAGCTTTAGGCAGATCTTCTGCATAAAAGGACTGGCTTGCCCAGAAATGTAGAATGAAAACCAGCCTTGCCAGCCCAAGCTGTTCTGATTTGACCAAGCTCAAGGCCACCGTGGAAGAGGCGACACGAGAGGTCAACGGCCTCTGAGGTGTCTCTGTGTGACTCTCCAATATAGGACAATCCAGAGCCTCTCTCAGGAGGTAGGATGAACGTGAGACACACAGAGAAGACGAGACATAAGACGTGTCCTGAAGATGCGCTGTCTAGGCTGCCGAGGCCTGTGGTGCATCCCAGGTGAGGAGGAATCAATGGAACTGAGTGACAACCCCGCCGCGCACCTCCCTGCCCCCCGCCCCGAGATGACTTGGTGCGCTCAGCTTCCCCACCTCCCTGCGTGCATCCTGACAGCTAACCCCATCACCTCGAGGCTTCACAGGGAATGATCTTTCCTTTTTCATAGGAAACAGGTAGAATATTAATTCTGTCTATTTTCTTAAGCAAGTACAGTAAGATCTGTATGCCCTTTTGCAGGAGAGAAGTTGCATGTGGCAAAAGAAAGAGCATGTAAATCCTGCAAATTTCCAAAGTCTTTTATTTAGAAAGCATACTGGCTGGGCAATTTGTGTTTCTACTGACCATCAAGAGAAATACACCCCCTCTCAGAGGCCCAAATGTAAGGACTATGGGCCAACAATTTCTCTGCGAGGAAATTAAGCGTCAGGACACCTCCCCTTCCACCTCTTCCACTCCATGCAAATTTAGTGTGAGCCTCAGATAAATACCTGTGCCTATTCTCAAAATCAAGGAATATTTGGGTGTAAGAGCATTAGGAAGAAATCTCAAGTTTAACCGAGACCTGAGAGCATTAACAGAAATATCTGAATTTTGCTTGGCATTGTCTTTGATAAAATAAAAGGGTAGTAAAAACATTTAGGCTGACCTCTCATCCCATCCTGAAACTTCTATTCAATTAAAAGAATCAGTGCAAGGCCTAGCCCAGAAAGGAAAGCCATCTCTAATTTTGTCAGGTGCTAGAATATTTTAATTCAGGTCAAATTAACAAGTCCATCCTCTTTGATTTCAGTTCAATAAATATTTACTCTCTGCTTATTGACAAGCCAGAGTAGATACTCAGGATCCAAATGAAAATGAGATCTAGCTCTTATGTCAAGAAAACTCCTGGTCTATCAGGGAAGACAGCATCTAAGCAAATGATTATAATATGTCATTTCACTTTTTGTCCATTTTACTGATGAGGACCCAAGACTCAGAAAGTATTCCTAAGTAAAGAAGTACCCAAGAAATTAAAGGACCTACCATCAGACAGCCAGTACATGACAAACCACAATACCTATGACTGAGAATACAGTCACTCAAAATATTACTATAAGTAGTAATATTATTTAAATGGAGCTTGCTGAATGTCTAACGTAGTACCTACGAAGTTAAAGAAAATTTGGAAAGTCTTGTCTTTCATCACAAACGTTTAGTGAGGGCATGGTCATTTTAGCTAGCATTTCTCCTGAATATAAAGTGAATTTCAAAATGAGTCATCTGTGAAAGTATACAGGTTAGATTCCCAGTCTTCCAAATTCCCTGGACTGCTGTGTAAAGTTCTTCTTGCTCAAAGGATAGGTAAAAAACAAAACGAAACACTCCTGTCCCTTCAAAGGCATTGGGCAGAGTATGGACTGCCCACAGAATAAAAGATTTAAGTGATAACTACACATAATTCACCCCACATATGACAAGCTTTCAATGAAAGGATGAACAGTTTGGAATGACTCTGAGTTGCTTTTTTAAATCTTATAAATGCTACTTCAATGGCTGCCAGATTTGCTTTAAAAATTTTTTTTGGCCTTTTGTTAAGCCAGGAGGCTGTCAAGAAATACGAGGAAAACTAAATAGATATGTTCCCTTCTATTCTCAAACTGTGTTATTTCTAACCCAGTGACTTAGTAAGCAGCTTTTAAAATAGACCTCATCACTCCTCACAATCATATGCTTTTTTCCTTCCACTTACCCTGCATGTGTAATGTCAAAGAATCTTTTATATTAATTTCATTGTGAAAAATTCCCAACCAACTTCTGCCCATTTGAATCTCCATTCATCCATTAAATATTTACTAAGCATTTAAGTACGCTTTATGCTGGGAAATCCAATGGTCGGTAAGACATACGTCCTTAGGATTAGGAGTGGTCTAGTGGGAAAGAGGGCCAAGTTACCAAGAAATTACAGTAATCTTGGTAAATGCCATGGTTAAGAACATCCCAGGGTTCTACAGAATCTCCAACAAAGGGCACCTACCCCTGCACCTAGGAAGCCTTCACTAATTCTCTCTCAACCTGATGGTAAAGTCAGTGAGGGCAGGGACTATTTTGTTTATCCAGAGATCCTTGGCGGTTAGCACAGGGCACATATCATGTGCAAAAGCCCTGAGGCAATAGATAGGATCCTAGCTGCAGGGGAAGGTACTTCTGGGGGAAGTTAGTTCAGTTTGACCAGAACTTCTGTTTCTGTGTGTTTGGGAGGGGAGGAGGACATGTGATGAATGACGTTAGAGAGTTAATTACTCAGGTCAGGTTATAAGGGGCTTGGATGCTACGTGAGGGGCAAAATGTTTCCCAATAATTCCTTAGGCAGCAGGATGGATCAGAGGGGATGAGGCTGTACAGTAACTATATAGATAAATGACTCAAGAGAGTGACAGTGAGGTCAAGAGAAGTGAATGGATTAGGGACCTAGTAAGAAGAGGAGGGGCAAGACTTCCCTGCTGGCGCAGTGGTTAAGAATCCGCCTACCAATGCAGGGGACACAGGTTCGAGCCCTGGTGCGGGAAGATCCCACATGCCGCAGAGCAACTAAGCCCCGTGTGCCACAACTACTGAGCCTGCGCTCTGGAGCCCGCGTGCCACAACTACTGAACCCCGCGCGCCTAGAGCCCCTGCTCTGCAACAAGAGAAGCCACCGCAATGAGAAGCCACGCACCGCAACGAAGAGTAGCCCCCCGCTCTCCGCAACTAGAGAAAGCCCGTGCGCAGCAACCAAGACCCAGCACAGCCAAACATAAATAAATAAGTTTTAAAAAAAAAAAAAAACAGAAGAGGAGAGGCAGGTTTGGTCACTGATGGGATGTGGTGAGCAGGAAACAGCCAGGCAGAGGGCAGTGCAGCAGGAGCAGGTTCAGTGGAATGAAGTCAGCTCTGCACATGTCATCTGAGGAGACTGCGGGCATCCACATGATGCTGAGCAAGCAGGCAGCCATACCCGCCTGAGCTCAGGATGGGGTCATCGGGTACAGGCGCCACTCAGCCACAGAGAACGAAGTCGCCCAGGAAGGAGGGAGAAACTGGGGAGAATCCCAGGAAAGAGACGCCAAGAGAGGAGCAAGTCCCGGCAGAGGCTCACTCCCAGCCCTGAGCCCCAGTCCCCACGGCCTCTGGCTCTCGCCCAGCTTCATCCCACACCCCCAAGATGACCTGTTCGCCGAACTCTGCTCCCACTTATCTGGCCCAGTCTGTGACAGGAGCTCAGAAGTCATGGCAACCTTCCCGAAGCGTTACCTTTATGTCAGTAACTTGGGAGACGGCAGAGATTTTTATCTTAGACACTGCAAAATTATAAAGCAGAAAGCACACCAAAAACCCTCTCGTTTTAAAAAAGATGTAAGATTCCAGTGCTTTGTGCTTTCAACTCCTCAGGCTCTGTATTCTCACAAGAAACAGGCATCCATTCCATGCGCAACTCCAGTGATATAGTGGCCATTTGGTCCTGTTTGCTCATCGTGTCTCTCACCTTTGGTGAAAAGTACCCCCATTCTTTAAAAACATAAAAAAAAACAGAAACACCCCAGTCTTCCTCCTTTACCCTATCAAATAGGTAAGGTAGCCAAGTACAGTGCAAGTCGCCCTTCCTAATTCAAGTTCTGAATCTTACAGTGAACTAATCTTCAACAAAGGTGCTAAGAATACACAGGACCAGTCTCTCCAATAAATGGTGTGAGGAAAACTGGATATCTACATGTAAAGAATGAAACTGGACCCTTACCTTATACCATATGCAAAAAATCAACTCAAAATTGATTAAAGACTTAAATGTAGACTGGAAACTGTAAAACTCCTAGAAGTAAAACTAGGGGAGAAGCCCCTCAACATCAGTCTCGGTGATGATTTTTTTTTTTTTTTTTAATTTGAACCAAATGTACAAACAACAAAATAAAAAAAATAAATAAATGGGACTACATCAAACCAAAAGCTTCTGCATAGCAACGGAACAAAATGAAAAAGGCAACCAATGGAATGGAAGAAAATATCTGCAAACCATATATCTCGTATGGGGTTAATACCCCCAAAATATAAGGAAATTCATACAATTCAATAGCAAAATAACAATAACCCAGCTTAAAAATAGGCAAAGGGCTTAGACAGGCATTTTTTTCCAAAAAAGATAACCAAATGGCCAACAAGTATATGAAAAAGCACTCAATATCACTAGTTACCTGGGAAATGTGAATCAAAGCCACAACGAGTATCACACCTGTTAGAATGGCTTTCGTCAAGAAGACAAGAGATAACAAGTGTTGGCAAGGACATGAAGAAAGGGGAACCCTCGTGCACCGTTAGTGGGAATGTAACTGGTGCAGCCACATGGAAAACGGTATGGAAATGCCTCAAAAAATTAAAAATAGTACTACACGATCAAGCAATCCCACTTCTAGGAATTAAGCCCAAAGGAAATGAAATCACTCTCTCAAAAAGGTACCTGCACCCTCATGTTCATTGCTGCATTATTCACAAGAGCCAAGATATGGGAATAACCTAAGTGTCTGTCAGTGGATGAATGGATACATGTGATACACACCTTTATAAAAGGAAATTCTACCATTTCCAACAACATGGATGAACTTGGAACATTAGACTAAGAGAAATAAGCCAGACACAGAAAGACAAATACTGCATGATCTCACTTATATGTGGAATCTGAAAAAGTCAAAACTCATAGAAACACGGAATAGAATGGTGGTTACCAGGGGCTGGGGGACAGGGGAAAAGGGGAGGTGTTGGTCAAAGGGTACAAACTTTCAGTTATAAGATGAATAAGTTCCAGAGATCTAACATATCTCATGGTGACTGTAGTTAATATTTACCTGAAATTTGCAGGGGGTAAGGTCTTAAGTATTCTCACCACTCACACAAGAAAAGGGAACTATGTGAGGTGATGGGAGACGTTAACTAGCTGGACGGTGGTTAACTATTTCACAAGGGCTACAGACATCAAATGTCACACTGTACATCTTATACATTTAATATACATACACAATTTTTACTTCAATAGATCCTGAATCTTCCACTTACCATGCAACACTGGGCACACCTGTAAGACTGCAAGGAGACGCGAGTTAATACACTCTAGAGCTCAGGAACTGTGACTGTCATCGCACACATGTGCCTGGAGCGGCCAGGGCCCAGAGCTCCAGCCTCCTCTTTAAGTCCGTCTGTAGAAATGACACAAGCCCAGTGAGAAGCAGAGATGGAAGGAGCTGTCCTGGTGTGGAGATCCTCGTGCTAATCGTAAAGGCTTTCCTGAGGAGCTAACAAATGCCACTATTTCTCAAGCTTATTCAAGTTGGGTGTCTATACTTGCTACTAGGGTCCTAATTAATACAGGGAATTGCAAAGGAAGCTTTTATAAACCGTTGCAGTGCTCGCTGGGAATGGGGTATGGATAAAATTGGTCAATAAGGAATTCCATAGCAGTCCAGTGGTTAGGATTCCGCACTTTCACTGCCGAGGGTGCAAGTTCAATCCCTGGTCAGGAAACTAAGATCCCACAAGCCAAGCACTGTGGCCAAAAAAAAAAAGAGGTCTAGAAAAGAATCAGTCTCGGCTGACAACCAAAGTTGTCCTCTTCAAATGGTGAGTAGGTGGAGCAATTGCATGTGTGACGTGAACACCGTCCAGAGGTCACTGAGTCAGTACGTTCAGCCTCTCTGGGGACTAGTCTGGTGTATTACTCTGGCTCAACTGAGACAGGCGCTGGTTTTATAACTTCAAAGATGCCCACTCAACCAAGGAACAAACTGAAAGGCCATCTCAGTCTACTTTCTTATGTGATAAAAGGCAGGGGGACCTGGATTTGAGGACTTCGGTGAACTTCCAGGGGGATGCAGTTGTTCTGGCTCTCTCTCTGAACGTGCAGAGCACACGCGGGCACACGACGCACGGAGACGCGTGCTGAGTGCCAGGCACCACTCCATTTCTCAGATCCAGCTCCAGCTTCACCACAGCCTCTCGTCCCCGTTTTCTCCCCTTCACTCCCCACCTCTAGCTTCTTTGTCAGTATTATGTCAAAGTACTTGACTCCCTTATCAATATTACTGGAAATTAAACAAGGATTTACTACCCCCAAAATTATACAATTTATTACGTAATTTAAATACATAGTATAATTAGTATTTAAACAATCTATATATATATAAACATTTTATACATATATATATATATATATGATGTTCCAGAAAACCTGAATCTAAAAAGGGAGAAAATCCATTTGATTCACTCAAAGACATAAATGTGGAGTAAAAACTTAAAAACTCACAACTTACACGCTTAGGGAATGAGATTTCTGTTTAGTTGACCTGTCTAGTCGATGGGTTATTTTCTGAAAAAAATTCCTAAAATGCATTTTTTTAATGTCCTGGCCTATCTTGAACATAAAGTCTGATAACTGATGGTCTGTACTGGGAGCTCCCAAATAATTACATTCCGCTACAGTCGGCAGGTTTTTTTAAGCACATGTCTCACTTTCAGAATGCTACATACAGTACATCATCTGTGACCTTATCACAGCTGGTGTTCTCTAATAAGGATTTCCTATTCACATTTTCCACTTCACCACTGAGCGTCACCGTCTGCGTCACATTCATGACCCGAGACCAGCCCCATCCCCAAAACCAGGGAACTTGCTAGAAATGCTGACGGATACGTGTTCCTGGCCCAGACCTGCTGGCCAGCAACGTGTCAGGCCCAGCAATCTGCTTTAACAAGGCTTCCATCGGAATCAGATGATTCTGATACATCTAAGGCTGGGAAAACACTACTACAGAATCCTCACCTGTTGACACTAAAGCAGGGGTTCTTAACCTGGGATCTGTAATCCCCCTTAAGTCAAAGGCAAGTGTGCATTTTCCTGGGGAGAAGCTGCAGAGCTGTCAACTTTCTCAAAGGGATGGTAACCAAGAAACTTGATTCTACGTTGAATCATCAAATTCAGCAGAATTCACTTCTGCAAACATACACCAAGCCAAAATTTTCGCCAAGCCCTTTAATATCACTTAAGCAGCTGAGGCACAAGCAATAATAAAACTGCATTTTTTACGTTACAAGAAAGGAAATTTTGTGTATCTGCATGATATACCAATTTTCTGAAAAATCTCTTCTGCGTTGACATTCACACACACTCTGGTCCATAGGCTGAGTCAACAAGGTCAGAAAGGCAGGCAACATGAGAAACCACCAAGTTTACTGAGGAGGAAGAGGACTCAAATGTTTACCGACTGCCCACCACACACACTGTGCCAGGTTTTACACACTTTACAGAAGTGAGGTGTGAACCTAAGTTCTATTTATCTAACAGAACAGCGCTGATACTGCCAGGTAAGCCCCCGTTTTAAGTGCTCTTGAAGTATAAACCGTGGAGACGACGGCGGAGAACCTGAGCTCACCTTCTCTCACGAGCACAACAAAATGACAACCAAGTGCTGAACAACCGTCGATTAAAACGACTGGCAGCTACCAGAAGAAGACATTCTACACCCAAAGACATAAAGAAGAAAGCACGAGAAGGTCGGAGGGGCGCCCTCTCGCCACCATCAAGTCCCACACCACCTGAGCGGGCGACCCCCAGCTAGAGGACACGTACATCGCAGAGCCTCGCCCCGGCGTGAGCGCGGAGCCCCACGCCAGGCTCCGCAGCCGGGGGGGTCTGGCATCGGGAGGAGCCCCCGGCATTTGGCTGTGAAGACCGGTGCGGCTCGATCGCAGGAGCCCCACAGGACGGGGGAAGGAAGAGGAGACTCCGCTCCGGGAGGGCGCACGCAAGCTCCCTCGCGTGACAACGGCATGACTGCAGAGCAGCCTGAGCCCGACCTACCTGCGGGTCTTGGAGGGTCTCCTGGGGAGGCGGCGGGCGTCTGCGGCTCTCTCTGGGGTCATAAATGCTGCTGGCAGACATTTTGGGTCCTTGGTCCCGGAGACGTGGTCCCACCCAATAGCCTGCAGGCTCCAGCGCCGGGGCGCCTCAGGCCAAACCACCCACAGGGCGGGCACCCAGCCCCACCCATGTGCTGACAGGCCGCCTCGACTGGAGTCCAGGGCCACCTCCACACACGCCCCTAGGCCCAGGCCCAGGCCCAGGTCCAGCCCGCCCAGCAGCTGGCGGGCACCAGCCCCTCCCCTTCCGGGCACTAGCAGGAAGCGCGCACAAACCTCTAGACCAGCCTCGGCCACCAGGCGGCAGACCGCAGCGGCCGGGAACTACTGATTGCAAACACAGCTCAGAACCTACCCTGGTCCCGTACTGGGACACACAGGACATCTCCCACAGAGAGCCACTTCTCCCAGGTCGAGAAACGTAACTAAGCTACTACGTATGGGTTGACAGAGGCTGATGCGGAGACAGCACACGCAGACCCAAAAGCCAGAGGCACGAGGGACCATGAAGGTGCCAGCGACTCCGAGAATCAGCAGAAACGAAGGCAAAGCCTGGAGTTTTCACAGCTGTGGAACTGGTGAATTTAGATACAGATATGGTGAATTTAGATATAAATTTAGTAGTAAAGTGGAGATAGCCAATCTACTGGAAAGAGCTCAAGTAACGACTGTAAAGATGATCCAAGAACTCAGGAAAAGAATGGATGCACAGTGCGAGAAGTTCCAAGAAGTTTTTAGCAGAGTTAGTAAACATAAAGACCAACCAAATAAGAGTTGAAGAATTTAAGCACAAATTGTAGAACCAGAACAATAGATCTCTGCCCAAGGAAGCATGCCAATGTGCACTAACATTTCCATTTCCAAAGACCTAAGTGTGCTGCAACATTAGCACATGGGAACAACCAAGCTATTATCACTCTACTTAAATCTTGGGTTGAGCACCATTCGGCCAGCATCCCCACCGCCTGGTTCCATCACCGTGTAAAACTTTAGATAGTAAACAGTGTTCGGCAATTACGTGTCTCGACGGAAAAAACTTTTTTGGTATTGGTTGTTGTTTTTAACACAACATAGCTGGCTTTCAAAAGTGGTACCTAATTTTAAAGCACCAAAGCTGTCACTCAAATAAGATGTACTTGGCATAATCAGCTCTAAAGTAAGGCTATCACTACCTTCAATAAGCATTAACGCTGATTATTTCTCAGAAAGCCAAGTGATACCCAGCTTGGGGTGCACTACAGTTCACAAGGGCACATAGTCTTCATTCCCTCCTAAAATAAACCTAAGTTGACCCCTCACACTCCTCCAGCCAGTCCTTAAGTTTTCCTGAGTCCATTCCTCTCTTGCCAAGCTGTCTGCCCCTAGCTCTTTCCCCACCTACAGTCCCTCTGACTGCCCCAAGTCCATCCCGTCTGGGAAGATGCAGGACAGAAGAGTGTTTCCTAGCTACACGGTCAATCACTGACCAATCACCACTCTACTATTTTGGATTTGGGATCCTACTAGGAAAATGAACCTACCAACACATGTTTGAACTGGTCACCCCACTCCACCTCACCCCCCAAAAAGCATGCAGGCTTGTCACTGAAAAAAAGCACACTGTTTATGGTTCAGGATCACAAACCTGGAAGGTTCCTGAGGAAGAGTCCTTTAATGTGCAAGGGACCTAGTCTGATGTTCTTATTTTACAGATTAGAATACTGGAGTTGAGATGTCATGTGGACTTGCCCAAGGCTGGCAGCTATCCACCAAGAGGCAGAAACTAGAACCACACTCCAAACTCTTCCCACTACCTCCCAAACACCACAAAACCCTGCAGTTAAAGTTTTTAAGAAAAACAACATAAAACGTCCAATACACAGAAAAGGTCTCTCTACATTGACAGAATAAAGGCAACCAGTACAACGAGAAATGCTCAACAGACACCGCTAAGTACCAAGGATCTTTATTCTCAGGTCTGATACTGAATCTGTGGCTGCAGATAATGTCACTATTTTGAGAATAAAAGGTCCCATTATCTTCTTTGCAAGTCTTCAGCCACAAAGTTATACCTTATTCCCATAACAAGATAAGTGAATCAGGCTGGAAGGGGATTCAGGAGGTACACTGATGATAAAAGCAAAGGGGAACACACACTTTTACAAGCATATTGTCCCAGTTACCTTGAAGGTTAAATTTCAGATTAATTTACAAAAGTAGTGACAGAACCATGATTTCAGTGAAAATCAACATAAGTTATACCTTAAAAAAAAAAAATCAATTCAGAAATACTAAGTCAGGCAAGCATGCAAAATTCAGAGTATTAAAAAATGCAAGGGCTAGTTGCCCAAACAGATATATATCCCTCAGAAAAAGGGATTTGAAAATGCTAAACAAAACCAAAGGAATTAGAAGCTGAATCAGCAGACCAATTCCCTCATTTTATAAATGCGGGCAGACATTAACTGGCAAAGCTTACTCAGCTAGATTAAGGGTGTACACAGATCTAATTCCTGGTGCTATTTGCAACTACACATATCTAAAATACAAGGAGATAAATATCCGGAACACATTAGGCCCACTGATTTAATCAACGGTGGGAGTGAAGTTATTATAGCACAGCAGCACATTAGACATATTTAAGAGATTAAATGGAAAGAATCTCCTAAAGATTTTAATGCTCAGTTTTAATACACAATCAAGTTTCCATCCAATCATCTGATGTACAGCGAACTGCACTAGCTTAAAAGAAAAAAGTGCATTCTTCAGTTTTCTTCTACACTTTTTTTGGCCTATCTTTCAAAACTGAGCATTGGGTATTTTTAATGTAAGTAATGTGATGTTATATATGTACATTCTAATTGCACGTTTTAGGAATAAACAAAATCCGTATTTCGGTAACTGAGTGTATTTATAAAATGAAAACCTATCAAAATACACTTTTTCACTGAGAAAAATAAATAAAACACACAAATGGATCTACACAAAGTAAAAATTAACTTTGGTAGATTTCAGTGTAGGACAGTCCATAACAAGCTTATTTGCCCTTACGCCCCCAGAGCTGATCATCTTCCAAGTTAAGATTTTAAAAATATTTTTTAATTGAGATTATTATGTTGACATTTATTTCTCATTCCACATCATCTTCAGCCAAGCTCTGAGCACTGACAATTCTCTGAAAGAGAAAAGAATTTTTAATTTTTAGAAGTATGATAAGCATTTAATCAGGATTCTAAGTTCAACATAAAATGCTCTTTGTATCAAATCTCTGAATCAAATCTTGCTGAGGTTTACCCATACTGAGATATCAACATTTAACACTTCATACGTTGTTTTTATCTGAGAAAATAATGATCATTGTCAGTCCCATCTCAAAATTCCAGTCAACAAAGGAACCATAACATTATATCGTGTTACATGTTAGTCAATTTTGTAACTAAAACCAAAAAGGATTTAAGATTTCTTTTCACTCCCACAGGAACAAATACCAATTAGTGCTGTAGTGATCATTCTATCCTTCAAACATTTCCCTTTTCTGCCTGTAAATGGTCAGTCATTATACAAAGACATCACACTCAGGTCAATTTTCCAAAAGCACTATGCTATGCTGTCTTTCAAAAGACAGATAATCTTAGAGGATTCTGACAATTGACTGGGAACCACAGTAGTCTAAAATAAAAAAGATTAAAACTCCTTGGTTTTCCAACTCTTTCCCTTAAATCCTTTTTTTTTTAAACATCTTCAATGGAGTATAACTGCTTTACAATGTTTTGTTAGTTTCTGCTGTATAACAAAGTGAATCAGCTATATGTATACATATATCACATATATCCCCATATCTCCTCCCTCTTGAGCCTCCCTCCCACCCTCTAGGTCATCACAAAGCACCGAGCTGATCTCCCTGTGCTATGCGGCTGCTTCCCACTAGCTATCGGTTTTACATTTGGTAGTGTATATATGTCCATGCCACTCTCTCACTTCATCTCAGCTTACCCTTCCCCACCCCACGTCCTCAAGTCCATTCTCTACGTCTGTGTCTTTATTCCTGTTCTGCCCCTAGGTTCATCAGAACCATTTTTTTTTTTTTTAAGATTCCATATATATGTGTTAGTATACGGTATTTGGTTTTCTCGTTCTGACTTACTACACTCTGTATGGCAGACTCTAGGTCCATTCCCTTAAATCTTTAGAACCTCTTTCTTTTCAGTCCCTTTCCAATCTAGATGAGTTAAGGTGAGTTTAAAGAATTGTAAAGATGAGTTTAAAGAATTAACCAGTCATTTTACTAATTTTTAATTATATCAACGATGAAAATTCATTTAATAGACATGATATTCCAAAAAGTAGATTCATTCAGGCTCCTTGAGAAGGATTTAAATTGAATGGAATGCATTTTAATAAACTCTTAAGTTATGCTTAATCTCTTATTTAAATGGGATGTAATTGAATAGCTCCAAACTTGAAGCCCACCTCAGTAGAAGCAGAGACACTGGGTGGGGCCTTCAGACAAGTGAGATCAGAGGGAACCCATAGCCCTTTTTGATCTGATTTCCAAGCTATGCCATCTTGGCTCCTCTGTCCTCTGCCAGGCCCCTTAACTGAATGCGTGGTTTCACACAAGAGGCAGAAAGCTAGGTTCAGAAAGTAGCTGGGAGTGGCCTGAATTTGATGATTTGAATACTAAGGCCTGAGATTTAACACTAAGAGACATATTTCCTAATCGACCTCTTGGGCACAATCACTAGATTTTATGCCCCCTCATTTGGATGCTTTTCTCTTAGGGAAGAAAATGTCAAGCACTGACATCTCCTGTACTATTTTCATTACATGCAGGAGAGTTTCATGATGTCATCATGTTCGCTAGGCTCCTTTGTAAAATGCCAACGTCCCTAAACATTTAACTCTCAGATTCTACTCACTTATTTCATAACATTTCAAATCTTTACCTGACTAATTGTTGGGAGCTTAGTCAGAAGCATCTGGAACACTGGTGGCGGAAGAGTCTGCTGCAACACTTGCAGTAGCTGCTGTGGCTGTCCACACACAGCAATCGCGTTTGTCAGATGGTCCACACCCTTCTCATATTCACCTGGAAGATTTACGTAAACATAACATGAGACTGGAAAAGCCTTTGCCTCTGTCCAAAACTCAACCCTGAAGTCTTCACTGTATCTCCAAGTGATAATGACCAAAAACACTGTGCAAGTAAAACCTAGAAAATATAGTGCACTCGTGTATAACTGATTAAGAAGCCATTACCAAGAATGAGTCAGATTATATGCACTGATATTGAAGGGACTCCAACACACATACAAAGGGGGGAAAATAAGGTACAGAAATGTCCAAGTTAAAAAAAAAAAAGAAATGTCCAAGTTTATTACTATTTATATACTAAGAATCCATAAGAAATTGCTAACAATGAAACAATATTTTCTATGAGAAAAGAGAACTGGAAGATTGGGGGACTGAGGCAGACAGGCCCAATTTCGCTTTAAACGAACCCCTTATCCTATATGAATATCGCACGTAAGCAGACACCCTAAAGGCCTTTAATCTCTTCTGAACCTAGTCATCACTGGCAGTCGTCCTCTCTGCGGATCCAACAGCAAACAATGCCAAACAAGCCTGGATACATTGATACGTGTATAGGACCTCCATCGCAGTCGACTTGCCATCTTGAGCTTCCTTCACAGGTGATGGTGCTACAACTTTTGCTGACCTGACAGCCAGGTATCAAGTGGTATGTTTTCTAATACCAACAGCACTGGAAGTATCATATAATCCCTTTATGACACAGCAGAGGAAGAACAAGCCAAGCGTTACAAGATGGAAGTCGCCATTTGGCATGAAACGCTGCTGTGTCGAGCAGAATGCTCTCCCCTCCCCAGTGCCTAGGCCCCCTCTCAGGGAGTTCAAGGTGCAGCCTGAAGAAGACGTGAAAACGTTTCCCTGATTGGTAGCTAACTCATCTTCTGTTGTAGGCTTTTTCATTGGTTCTCCTACTCACTTATTTTTAATCTTAGTTTGTTAGCAATTTAATGTAGGGACTGTGCCATTTGTAACTCTTTCCGTGAAACTGAACAAATTCTGATTATGTCAAGAAATTATTTCCTGAGCTTCTGGGTTGGTGAATACATCAAAGTACTAGGAGGGTGGCACCTCCAGAGAAGGCATGAAAGTTCCCCACCCCTTAACCCTATGCATCTCTTCCATCTGGCTGCTGCTGAGTAGTATCATTTATAATAAACCAAAAAAATAAAAATTAAATTAAACTTAAAAAAAAAAAAAAAAAACAAATATAATAAACCAGTAAACAAAGTTTTCCAACCTGAGTAAGAATGTGACCAAATAAGGGACTAAAGACTGGTAAATGAGAAAGAACTGCCTGCTACCTAGCATTTTCACTTGAAGTATTCAAACTGAAGAAAGCATTAACTCTACAAAGAAGCATTAAAAATGGAAAATGTAAGACTTAGGTCTTCCACATAGGATGGGACTTCCATCGGGGACACAATGGCTCCACTGACTTGGAAATTAAGATGCCACATGGCCACTGAATCCTCATGCCACTGAACTTACAGGCAATAGATGGGATCACACTGTTGTCTGAGGATATGAATTCTGATTATTAAACGGAAATAGAGTGGCTATACCAGAGTGGTACGTGTAGAACACAGGGGATCCTCTGAGACACCTCCTAAAACTTCTAAACACACTGGAAACCACTCATGAACCACAGCAATTCAGCGCAAGATAAACAAACCGTCTCCTCTCTGCCCTTGCAGCTTCGATTCCATTGACATATCCTGAGACGAGATCTTGCTCAGCTAATCGACTATGCTTACGGAAGAGCCCTGGACGAAGGAGGCCTTGCCAAGCAATGAAGCTCACTGCCTAAGCTGCTATGCTTTCTCATGGCTTACTTTTCCCAAATTCTAACCACCCGAGTTTTCTACCTCGGGCTGGGTTGGTAGATTCCACCAGAAGAAAAGGCAGCTTGGCAGCTGAGTGAAGTACCCCTCTGGGTGTGCTGGGCTGAAACGGGAACAACACAAGCTTGGGAAAAAGAACAACTCTTCCCTATCCTTCCTTGACACCCCCCCATCCCCCCACCACCATGAGTTAACGTTTCTTTTCCATCTGGATCTAAAGGCTCAAGACAAATAGACAGATGCCCACAGTACATGGATCTCCAATATAACCCAAAGATACGCTCTATCCTTAGACACATATCATTATACATGCTTATTTTTCTTTTCAGATATTAAAGTAATATAATCATAGCCTCTCAAATGATCCTTATGAGGATTTAAGTGCTTTACCTTGCCCTATGATTAAACTTCATATTTTTCTTATATTGTGAAAAAAGTCAATTATTTCTTAACAAGACATTTCCATTTTAATTTATAAATATTAGCAGCTTACTATACCATTCAAATAAAAAACAATTACTGCCTCCCTTACCTCCCTCAAGAATTATTTCTTATGAAACAGGAGACATGATAAAAAGTAATGATATCACCATCGTAAACCTTTAATCTCTCCCCATAAAAAAAAAGAAAAAAAAAAACCCCACAAATGACCTGCATCATGTAGTTCAATACTATCTAAATCTATTATAACAGTGAGAATAAGAAAAACAAGTTGACACTTGATACTATTTTTATTAATGACAGCAACTACTTCAAAGCTACTTTGAGATAAAAGTTAACTTGACAGTAGAAATATTTATAAATACTTCTGATCAGGTAAATTAACCTTCTCTGGGACTTATTATATTAGCCATTCCTTCCTATAAGTACTAGAAAAGACCTGAAGATTAGATGGAGTTGAGGGAATTATACTCCCAGATATTCTTTCAGTTACTATTTATATATTACACTATGACTGTATTCTCTAAAGTACTTAAAAGCAACCTCATTTGTAGAGATTACTTATTGTCCTCATATTATTAAATGTCTCATATTATTAAATGCCTAAAAACTTGTCTTGAAATATTTACAGTATCTTCTAAAAAAAATAGCCACACTACATTAAAAAAGCCCCTCATCACCATAAGTTTATATTAGTGTGAAGAATTTTATCTTGTTTCCTAGTCTTTTAATGAATATTAATTACCTTGAGCTAGTAACTCTTCACCAAGCTGTATTTCTTCGAGGAAGAATTTCTGAACGGCTTCAGCATCTTTAAGGTCAGGTAACTGTTTAGAAATAGAATATCTAGTAACTGATACCAAAATTACTCCAGGGATATAAACAATACAAAAAAATCATGCCACTAAAAAAAACCTGAATAGCTCATTATGAAAACTGACAAAAAGAAATTCACTCTTCAACAACACTCGCAAGGATTAGAGGTTAGTATCTACATTCAAATAAATGCAAGAAAAAATACTTTTTGATCAAACCGGTATTTGTTCTTAGAAAACTGAATCAAACCCAAAGTAAAAAGTAAAGAGTACACTTATCTTTACCGTAAAATATGCACTTTACAATTTATACTATTTTTTGATGGTCATTATTATAGATTTTTATATAACTATAATCAATTTGTTCTCTTCATCCAACACTGTCTTGTATAGATTTTACACGCATCTATAAGATTAGCTATTTTTAAATAGCAATAGAACATACCATTGAGGAATATATGACTGCATAATAATGATCTATCTGTTGGGCATGTGAGCTGCTTCTAATTTTTTTGCTATTACAAACAAACAGCTTTATTTAAATAATTTTGCATTTCTGCGTTTTTGTTTTATAGTTTGTTACATATTACCAGATTGAATGATTATGGTAATGATTATGGTATGGTGATTATAGCCACCAGCTATATGCATTATCTTTTTAAAAAATGTAAAACAAGTATTTAAAAAGTCCCTTTTGATTTAAAAACCTAGACTTCTATTAATGGAAGTTTTTAGTTCTTGATTATTATTATATATGCTCTTATTACCAACATAGGTGAAAAAATTTAAATTTCTAAAAGTGGAGGCATCTTTCATTGACTACCCCAGCACATGGCAAGAATATGATTATACCTGAATCTAAAAACACACACTGATGCACATGGCTATACAGGCATAGAGATATTTTATTGTGCTTCACTTCATTACACTTCTCATATACTGTGCTGTTCCCTGTGTCAAGCGAGTCTATCGGTGCCATTTTTCCAACAGCATTATTTTTTAATTAAGGTATGTACAGTTATTTTAGACATGATGCTACGCACACTTAATACAGTATAATGTAAACACAACTTTTATATGCACCGGGAAACCAAAAAAAAAAATTTCATGTGACTCGCTTTACTGACGTCCCTTTACTGCAGTGGTCTGGAACCAAACCTGCAGTATCTCTGAGGTATGCCTGCAATATATCCATTTTCCTATATCCTTAGAAAGAAAAGGCTACTGAAAACATAATGAAGATATTACGTATTTCAGAAAGGTAGTTTGGAGATAATGGGAAAACAAAGTGGTCACCTCCAAGTTTCGCCTCACTATTATCACATCCAGTCAGCTAGCTGTGTTAAATTACTCAAATGTAACATTTATTGATTTAATTTTTTCATTGCTTCAACTTGCTTTAAAAAGAACCACTACTGATCCAGTAGGTCCAAGTGCTGGGCATGCAGACAATGGAACTAATTTCAATAAAACAGAAAAGCTGTATGCACAATGATTAACATTTACTTTCTTAATTTACTTACACATGTCACACATTGTTTTATAAAGCAGATAAACCTATGTAGTCATTAAAAATAATCATGAACACAGGCTCTATGAAAAGAAAAAAATGAATAAGAAGATTTATGTCTACATTTACGTATTACAAGGTAAAAATTTGACAGGTGGTGGGATTTTGGATCAGTGGGTGTGAATAATCTCATGTAATTTTCAAAATGAATAACGTGGCTCTTTTAAAGAAAGTTTGTAGGAAGGAAAATTAAATTAATAATAAATGTTTTATTTTATTATTTTGCAGCAGCTAAGTGAGAAAGTTTGAACTTTTTAGTATAAATGTCTTCTGGGCCTATCATCTTACCACCCCTTAAATATTGCTCGCAAAGTAAGTTATGAGCTATGATGGCCGACAAAGGGAAAATAAGGAAGGACTGGAAAATCTGCAGTTGAACAGAGTTAATAAGTGCTCTTAAAAACAACAAATTATATTTTAAAACAGAAAATCAATGTCTGATACCAATTAGCATTCTCAAAATACACATTTGAAGTAGACTGTAAAATAATTGTTTCTCTAAAAGAGATTATTACCTTGGAGAGTCCAGCTCTCTCCTTGGCAAGCTTCTGTTTCTTTCTTCCTGCAAGAAAGGTAATATTTTCATTTCATCATTATTAAAATGGGAATCAAAGGAAGTCTAAATGCTGTGGCAGTCATTCATTCTATTTGCAAAACATGCCTGACTCAAGCTCTCTTCTTGTGATTGGTCAGGGTCATAAAAATAGTTCTGGTCAATGAGCTATGGACAATAGGACATTTCTGGGCAGGAGCGCTTTCCTTCCCTCTCGGGCACCAGGATCAGTCAGCAGTTTACAAGATGGAGACAGTTCCAGCAGCTGGGTCTCTTGAGTAATTATCATAAGCAAAGCAAGCCTCTCCTCCCACCTTCAACCTACACAGGGCATGAAACATGAACAAGACTCAAGCCACTGTTGTTTCGGAGCTTTATTGCTGAAATATAACAGATTCTGTCTTTACTGACTTTTGAAAACTACCTGGCATTCTTAAATAGGGAAAAAAACAAAACAACAACAAAAACAAAAAACAAAACCAACAAAACCCCCAGCATTTGACAGTTTTCTTTAAAAAAAAAAAAAAGCATAGCTTTTATGCATTTGGCAAAAATAAGAGGGAAGAAGGGTAGCACTCAGAAATGATTCTTAATTCAACTACTGCCAGCTAGTTAAGAAAAAAAAACCCTCTGCCTAAAGTCTGTAAGTTGTTTTGGTTTGTTTGTTTTTTTGATATGAAATAGCAATACTACACATCTTAGGAGTAAGTGATGTTGTTTAAATCTGTTAGTCAACCCTTAAGACCAAATCAATAATAGGACACTAACAGTATTTTAAGTTGTTGTTTAATTGTACACCCTGTGTGAAAAGTGTTGGCACAAGGAAGCTCGGGCTTCCTTTATATTCCAGATCTTCCAAAGACTAGCAGTGTGACCTTGGGCAAGTTACAGTTAACTGGTGTCTCTCCTTCTCTGTATGTAACAACTGGTTTATGAACAATACCTGCTTCAGAGTTGATATGAGGATTAAATGAGTTAATGTATTTTTAAACAGTGCCTGGTTGGTATCCTGAGATATAAGCATTCAGTGTACTGAGACAGTGCAAATGTCCTCTTAAAACCTTAAAGCATTCTATAAATCTAAATTTCAATACATGACTAAAGAGGCAGTGACCTGTTTGCCTAAGTGCAGACAGATGGTTAATTTACTGCGGTCAGGGAACCTTTTCTTATCTACACTTACTAGGTTTAACCACACCAGTGTCTCTGGCCAACTCTAGCCTCCAGATTACATAAAGTGCTACAACTCTAAGGCTTAAAAACTATCTTATTAGCACTTTCAACAAAAAAATATAGGTTAAAGCTATCTTACATATTAATTTGAAGACTGCCTATTTTCCCCACCAGCTGCCTTTGCTAGGTGTTCATCACTGGGCAACTGTGGGGAAACAGAATGCATAACATATTCTACCCCTAATTTGCTTAACTAAGGGTTTCGTTCAGCCCTCTTTAGGCAGAAAATAATGACGGATAACTAGACTATAGTAACTAATGACTAAGTATCACGGTACAGCCCAGTGCTGAGAGGGTACTACAACTAGAAGAGAAAGACTTCACAGAGGAACTGGACCTGGAACACTTGGATGTTAAGGGTAAGCACTTGTTTTAGATGTTACATGCCAGACACTATTCTAAATGTTATTAATTAGTTTATTTTATCCTCATAGTAACCCTTTATCATCGCCATGTTACAGCACCTCAGAAGTAAACCTGGAAAGTTTGTGGAATAAACAGAGAAAAATACAATATGCTAAGTCAGAATTATGGAAAATGATAATTAAACAGTAGAAGGAAACTTAGTTTCCAATCTTATAGGTTTTTTTTAAAAAATGGAGTGGAGAAGAACGCATGATTGTTGTTGAATGTTTGACAATTACCAAATTTTAAGATCGCTTAGTTGCTTTAAATTTACAGCTGTTAAGATTAAAATTGTGGCTTTAATTTATAAGACAATTAACTTGTATAAATTTCCAGCTATAAGATTAAAATTCTGGCTTTACTTTTATAAGATAATTAACTTGTTACATTAACTTATTTTCAGGGACAGTACCAAATAGGATCTGTGTGACAAGAGGACACAGAACACACTGAAAAACCAAGGAGTTACACATTCAATCAGCAAATCGACTCAATATTCGCCAGAAATCCGTCCAAAGTGCTACTGTGTAAACCTAACAAGTTAAAACAGACTAAAAAAAACACATAAAATATGAACTTACAAAAAGCCCCAAATCTAAATCATTCTTAAAGCATTCATTTAAATGAGAAGATTACTCAATATATCTTAAAATGATGAATCATTTTACACAGTGCTGTATAATGAAAAACATCTGTAGCTGGCACTATAATTTGTAGATTAATTTTCGTTTATTAGTGATTATTTAGATATAAATTATGCTGTAGGAGTTCTGGTAATCTGCTCTTACTAATGGAAGGTTAAAAAAAAAAAACTGAATAAATTAGAATCCCAGATCTAACCTCAAACCTATTTTAAACATTTTAAGTCTCTTTTCCTTAAAAAAAAAAAAAAAAAAAAAACCACAAAACAAAACCCCAGAAACACTGATTTGAGAAACGCTGCCCTTTTATTACAGATGTAAATATTCTATTAGGAATTAGGTTAGAAAAACACAAAATTAAACTAAACTGAAATCAATTTCGCTCCACAAATACAAAACGCCCTCAAGTTCTTAAAATCGGTCAACCATACAGACTTTGAACAGACTGCAAAATTACTCTGAATAAGGTTTACTTGGTAAAGAAAATATCAAATAATTATATTCATAAACAATCTTTAGCGTTCATCCATTACCGTGTGCCAGGGGTACTGTACTAAACTCTACATTATACTATTTTACAACAGAGGAAAACTAAAGGTTGAAATCCGTTGCCCAAGGGTTATTCAGCTACTAATTCAAGCCTGACCACTTAAGTCAGCAGGACACTGCTGAAACTAGAAAAAAAATTTATGAATTGAGAATGATGGAAAAGAAATTCTGAAAATAACAGATTTCTCAATTTGTTCAAAACGATAGTTTCATGATTTCTTCAACCAAAAATTCATTTTCTCAAGGTTTAACAACAGGACTGTAGTGTTTCCAGAGGGAAAAAAAGTTAATCCATTCTTTACAGAGCTCTGCATCCACGCCATCACCCCCCAGCTATTTCTGAAACTACAGGAAAATTATCTAAATTCCAACAGTTACACTTACAGCCAGCATTTACAGGGCCTTCTCCATGTCAGGAATGGTGGTAGGCACCTCAAACATTTTAATCTTCACAAAACCAACTAGAGGCATTACCTGATTTTGCAAGCTAAGAAAATTACGACTCAGCCCAAGATTATGGTGCTAATCTGTGACTAACCTGGGCCAGGAAAACTCAGTGTCTGAATCCAAAACAGCACTATTTCCATTACTCCACCTAACCATAAATAAAATAAATTATCTCCATACCCCTTTCTTCCTGAGACACGAGAGCCAAAATCAGATATCATATTGTAGATGATATAAGAGCACTTTTTCCAGTAAGGTAGTCACTAGCCACGTGTGACTACAGAACACGTGAAATGCCTTATTTTAGCTTAATTAAGCGGTAAATCATTAAATAGGATAATCACTTCTTCATACTTCCTGGGCTTTAATAACTTACATATAAATTCTAATTTTAGGAACTGTTTTGACTGAGCGATCTAGGTAAGTTACAAAAGTTATTTTTTAATGCAACAAATTTGCCCTTCTATTGCTGCAAACGAGCATACCTCCGAAATTCAAAGATCACAAAGGTTTTGGTGACACGATTCCCCTCTTGTAAATCTCTCTTAAAAGATGTCGCAGGTATGAAATAAGACTGAGCCACAGGAGAAGCAAAGCCCTTTGGACTCCCCTGCAATCTCTATAGCATTCACTCATATCTTGGAAGCCTTTAGAACGAAGCTACCAAGAGGGTTTAAGAATGCAACCTTATCGTTTGAGAACGATACCGAGCTGGATTTGCAGATTTGGTCTCAAGCGCAAATTCGTAAAATACAAAAAAACCCCGCGACTTTCGAGCTAGAAATAGAGGTTTAGAAAGATCAACAGCAAAAAGGACCACAACCCCTCGCCCTAAATCATAATACAAACAAATATGCATCTACACGGCGAAAATGTTTGGGGAAAACAAAATGGGAAAGCTCGCTCCTCCAAAATGGAGGGACTCGTGCGGGGCACAAGGGCCGGGAGCAGCCCTGGGAGCGCGCGGCCAGCGCCATCACCTTTCTCTGGCTTGTTCGCTCGCCGCCCCAGACCCGGCAGCACCACGCGGTCGGCCAGCACGCGGCGGCCCGGCGAGGAGCAGGAGGGGATGGGGACGCCGGGGTCGGGTGGGGAGGCATCAGGCCCAGGGGACCCACTCACGTTCCCGCAGCCTGTTCTTGAAGTTGGGGTCACTCCGTCTCTTGCGGTCGAAGTAAATGCAGTACCCGATGAAAAGGGCCCCGCACACGCCGGCGGCGATGGCGCTGTTCCGGCCCACCATCTTCTCTCCAACGAGGAGTGGGGTCGGCGGCGGGGCCCGCAAAGCTGCCGTTGCCTCAGAAACCTCGGAGCGGACTGCGCCGCTCAGTCCCGAAGCCCGCCGCGAGGGACGCGGAAAGGCGGAGCATGCGTCACTTCCGGCCCCTGTGGCCGAGGCCCTCGGGGATGTCCGCAGCAGTGCCTGAGCGGAGACTCCCGCGCTGCTTCTGCGCCTGCGCAGGGGCTTGGGCGCCGCCGCCGCTGTCGCTGCCGCTGTTCGCGTAGGAGTCGGGATTTTGCGGGAGGCCGCGCACTCCCTTAAGAGCCACTGAGCGTGATGTAACCAGGGCGGCACGTGGCGGTCGTGCGCACACTCCAAAGCGTGTGTAGCTGACCTCCCCGTGTCAAAGAAGGAAGGTCGCTGACCACAAATGCTTCATCTTTTTATAGAATGCAGGTAACCCGTGACTCTTCATTTTAATTGAATTTGCTTTTCAAGTTCAGTCACAATCCATTGTGCCCCAAGGACCATAATGTAGTGATACGATTTCAAAATGATGTTACAGTATAGCCTCAGGAGTGGAAGAAAATTAAATGGAGCGATTCCTGGAAAAGTGTAACGGTTAAGAGATTGAAGGAAAAAAATAGAAAACGTTGAGTTGTCAAGTTGTCATAGCCACTGAAAACATTATGTATGTAGTTTAAAGAGGCAGAGGCGGGATCCTCTTAAAACCTTGGAGTGATAGGCATGTGTTATTCATAGTGGATCCTGACAGTTTAGGCTAAGGAGATGGTTCATGATGGGGTCTGGCCAGACCTGAAGAACCAGGGTTGTGATTAGAGGGTTGGGACTTGATCCAGGTTCTATCAGCCCTGTTTCTTGGGATAAGAGGGAAAGGAGGCTGGAGATCAACTTCAGGGAGTTCAACTTCATGACCTACACAGTGAAGCCCAAATAAAAGCTCTGAACACAGAAGCATGTAAGCTTCCCAGGTTGGCACTGCTCTGTGTAGTTACACATCAGTGTGCCGTGCGCTAGGAGGGGGAAGTTTTGGTCTCCACAGGGAGGGAACAGAAGCTTTGAATTTGGGACTCTCCCAGACCTCTCCCTGTGCCCCTCGTCTTTCCCTTTGGCTGGTTGTTTTTTGGTTTTTGCCCCACGGGACTTGTAGGATCTCAGTTCCCCGATCAGGGATGGAACCCAGGCCCTTGGCAGTGAACGCACTGAGTCCTAAACACTGGACCGCCAAGGAAGTCCCTGGCTGGGTTTTTTGTTTGTTTTTTTGTTTTTATTTTTGGCTGTGTTGGGTCTTCGTTGGTGTGCGCAGGCTTTCTCTAGTTGCGGTGTGTGGGCTTCTCACTGCGGTGGCTTCTCTTGTTGGGGAGCACGGGCTCTAGGCGTGCGGGCTTCAGTAGTTGTGGCTTGGGGGCTCTAGAGTGCAGGCTCAGTAGTTGTGGCGCACGGGCTTAGTTGCTCTGCTGCATGTGGGATCTTTCCGGACCAGGGCTCGAACCGTGTCCCCTGCATTGGCAGGCGGATTCTCAACCACTGTGCCACCCGGGAAGACCCCTGGCTGGTTTGGATTTATATCCTTTTGCTATAATAAAACTGTAATCGTAAGTATAGCATGTTCTTGAGTTCTGAGTCCTTACAGTGAGTTATTGAACCTGAGAGGGTAGTAGGAACCTCCAAATTAGTAGCTGGCTGGTCAGAAGAGTGGCCTGGAGACACCACCCCTCCCCCACACGTGTGACTGGTGCATGAGGGCAGTCTTGTCGGGGACTGTCCACTTAACCTATTTAGTTTGGCTCAACTCTGGGGTAGTTGGTGTCAGAAGTTATTGCAAGGGTACTTATGGAAACATGTAGCTGGAGCTCCTAACCTAGTCCAAAAGCCTAGGAGAGCCCTTCTGCCTGGACCTGAGACCCTATAAAAGACTGGAAATTAGATCAAAGGTACATGTGCATTGCCAGGACTGCGGTGGGGTGTAAAGGGGCATATGCACCAAAGCAAAGCAAATGATTGAGATCAGAGGATTGCACACAACAGGAAAAAAAAAGCTTTTCCTTATATCCTGCACACATACAGGTTCTTCCTATCCCAAAAAGTGCACCTCAACTGATACAGGTATGTCCTGAGCCTCAGGGGTGTTGGGACAGACCCTCACAAGGCCACACAGATGACATGAGGCCTCTTGGAAATTTGAGACTGTGTCCATTAAATTATGACTCTGAACAAAGAACATGCTGTTCTTCTGTATCCCTGTGTTGTACAGAGTAAATGCCATGTAGATGTGAGGTCACTGCTATGAGTCCAATAAACCAGGCAACACATTTATACAAAGCACAGTTAGTGCAACACCCGTGCTTTTGACTCTCTCAACCACCCTACAGTTTTTAATACTTTTTTTTTTTACATTTGTAAAATACCTATAAGCATAGAATCCTGAAACAGAAACAGCCTGGAAATCCCTGAGGCATGTTGCTTGTGAGTGGAATCATTAATGGGTTGTGGAATGACCTTAGTGGACCATCACCAGTGTTTTAAATAAAATAGGATAAAAAATATCAGATGGCAACACATGTAGTAAGGACCGGTACTGTCTTGTGAAACTTGTGTGTCAGTTAAATATACCAGTGTTTGTACTGATCACAGTGTAAAATTAAAGCTACTGCAGATCACAGTCAAAAAAGAGGGAAACCACTGATCTAGTGCAAGCCCCTTATTTCACCAATCAGGATATTTAGATAAAGAGGTTGAGAGGCTTGTCCAAGGTCATGCATGCACAGCCAGAGAGATGGGTCAAGAATCAGATGTCCTTACACCCCACTCCAGGGCTCTTTACATGAAAACCTAAAGACCAACACTCTATGTTAAGGACACTAAAATTATATCTATTTATATACACTAAAAAGCATATAAAGAATATATACACTAAAAAGAAAATACATACAGTGAAATTATAGTCCATAGAGATAGTCTACGTAGTCTACAGATAAAGCATCTTTATATAAATTTAACTGGAAATATATGCAAAAACGTTCAAGAGCTATCAAGTGACAAGTATTTACTGA
Source organism: Eschrichtius robustus (assembly GCF_028021215.1). Lineage (NCBI taxonomy): Eukaryota > Metazoa > Chordata > Mammalia > Artiodactyla > Eschrichtiidae > Eschrichtius > Eschrichtius robustus. Next base: position 10,605,408 of record NC_090830.1, on the reverse strand, counting down.
ACCCTACTTAATGAAAAACAAGATTCTAAGCACCATAGAAGATACTAAGCATAAAATATCCAGTCCTTGGATACAGGAAAATGGAGCTCTTTCTGCTTTCCACAGAGCTACATTTTAAAGATCCAGTAGGTTTTCCCTGTGCTACGCCCAAAAGACAGGATTTTCAAAATAATCACCAATAACTCAGTATCCCCCAGTTCTCTTAGGTAATAAGATGCGTGTATCACAGATCTGCCTACCTCAGGTCAGGCCCCTGGTTTACCACCACTCCTCCCTCCTGGATACAGGCCCAGCTCGGCAAGGTTTGTGGGAGGGGGCACCAGCTATATACCACGAGGTTAAGTCCCAAGGAAATGCAGTGGTATTCCTTCCCTTTGTTGAACTTTATACTTGGTGACTTCATTACCATACTTTTTCAGCAAATGTTTCCTTTAAACACGATTTTTTAAAAATATTGTTTCATTCTACTGAGTGACGTTAAGAATCACAAGTTTTGGCTTCCCTGGTGGCGCAGTGGTTAAGAATCTGCCTGCCAATTCAGGGGACACGGGTTCAAGCCCTGGTCCGGGAAGATCCCACATGCTGCGGAGCAACTAAGCCCGTGCGCCACAACTACTGAGCCTGCGCTCTACAGCCCGCGAGCCACAATTACTGAAGCCCGTGTGCCATAACTACTGAGCCTGCGCTCTAGAGCCCACGAGCCACAACTACTGAAGCCCGTGTGCCATAACTACTGAGCCTGCGCTCTAGAGCCCACGAGCCACAACTACTGAAGCCCGTGTGCCATAACTACTGAGCCTCCTGTGCTGTAGAGCCCGCGAGCCACAACTACTGAAGCCCGCACGCCTAGAGCCCGTGCTCCGCAACAAGAGAAGCCACCGCAACGAGAAGCCTGCGCACCACAAGAGTAGCCCCTGCTCGCCGCAACTAGAGAAAGCCCACGCACAGCAATGAAGACCCAACGCAGCCAAAAATAATAAATAAATAAAAATAAATAAATTTATATTAAAAAAAAAAGAATCACAAGTTTTCCTGGGAGAATATTTTTCAAATTAAAAAATAGAAGTAAAAATCTGCTTTATAGCCAATTTACCAAGAACTTTAATAACCAGTCTAATCACCAATTAAGAATAAGAAATCAGAGCAACATTTTATACAAAATCCCTGTTGGGTAGTTATTAGGTTGATGAAATAAAATTAAAACCCAGAACTCCACTTATCCTAAGTGCAAGAGGAAGGAAGAAAAATGAGTGGCTATTATATACCAGACCTCAAAACCTTACTTCTTAGGGATTATGATTTGACCTTAGATCAATCAGTATTCCCACTTTATTTAGATACTTTGTCTAGATACAATCAGTATTAAGGTTACTTCATTTTTCTTTAAATGTACTCACTTTTAAATTTAGTCTCATCCCAAGTACTTCTTAAAATAACTCTCTGAAGTGTTAATTATGTATTTCCAACATATGGTAAAATAATACATAACCACTAAAATTCTAAATGTTCACCCTACATCTAAAATCATCTCTCATACCATCAGCAGTATTAACATGGTGAGTGATCTGCCTACACCTTAAAACAAATGATTCAAAGGTACTATTACAATGTGAATAACTGAAAAAGTGTCCGTGTTTCACAACATGTAAAAAAATCCTGAAATTCAATACATGGATTTACCACATTTTATTACCAGTAGTCAGTGGGCAAAACAAAAAAAAGGCTTCGGATAGCTACTTCTGTTTTTTCTGTTTCTTAGTTCGTCCACTTTTCTTCTGTCCTTTCTTTTTCTTCTTCATGACAACAGCTTTTTCTCCGATAAACAAGCTTTTAGAATGTTGTGCATTTTTTGAAGTAAAATTAAGTCCCTGCTTAGGTTTACTGACATTCTTCAAACTAGGATTTGAATTTTGTTTTAATTTTTCTTTATGGACACAACGCATGACTCTGAGTTTTCTTCCCATCAGTTCAGAGTTATTTAATTTCAGAGCAAGATGAACAGCATCTGTATTCTGCAATAAAATCAAAATATTAAATTTTCACCAGAAACTCACATGCAAAGAAATGAGTAAAATGGTGACTTTTCTGGATTAGAACAACTTTCAAGCTTGCATGTAGAAACCCCTCTCATTTCCACAGCCACGAAGTCCAATCCGAAATATTGAACTACAAGCAGCTGTTCTTGTAGTTTTAATCATGCTCCCTCTCATGAGTTTCTCCCCAGGAAGCGCTCAAGCTGCCCTGTCAAATAATCAGATAAGTCACAATCCAAGAGGCTTCATTTTTCTCAATGTAAAATGAAGTTTCAATTAACGAGGTCAGTCCTATAGTGTCTTTTAAACCAATAAACCTCCTCTTCACAAGGCTCTTCCTGAAAAAGCCCTGCTGTATTAGTTGATTTGAGAGCAGAGAACTCTCTATTACAGTCCTTGAGATGTTGGACTACATGCCTTGTAGGGTTCCCTTTAGGTCCAAAATTCTATTATTCTTTTATTCTAATAGAGAGCCACTAAATGCTAACCACCCTGAATATTCATGACATGTTTGTTAAAGGACTTTACAAACTTATCAATAGTCAGAAGACAGAGCAGAGAAACAGTGAGATAACTACATCACAGTCATGATGGCAGGCTGTGACATTTCTTCAAAGCCGTCTGGTCATACATACTAAGAGCCTTAAAGACGGTCAGACGTCTTGACCTGGTTAGTGGTAACCCATTGGGGAGCTTTCCTAAAGAAGTAATCCAAAAATGGAGGCAAACATTTGAAGGAAAAAACATAACCACTCTGATCTCATTACTAGAGAAAAAGAGAGAACACTGCAAACAAGCAACATTTGGGACACACTAGGGAAAAGACAGTATACACGCTCAGTGGAACATACTTACACGACAGAAAACAACATAAAGCAGATTGCAGAATCTTAATGTTCACAAATATTAAGCTTGACCATAAAAAAGGCGGCGCAGGTGAAAACTGAAAGGAAGTACATGGATGGGCTGTTGTGAAGGGAAGAAAACATAAGGGCCGTAGGGCCACATGTGTATTCTAATAATTTTAGGCATGAGACACTGGCTAATGTTTAGTGAACTAAATATAACCAGTTTTGTACAGAGACTAACATTCTCTTCTACCTGAGTGAACGATCAGTTCTTCTCTCCATTTTACAGAAGGTGGAGATTCAGAGATTTAATACCTTTACTATCCAGTATCTAAAACATTATTTAACAACATTAATGTGGAGAAATAACTAGAACATCTCTTGGTTGGATGCAATTATAGGAACAGGAGTCTGCTATACTGTGGCGGGTTATGAATGTAGTTTTCTTAAGGTGGAATTTTGAGGGTGACAGTGAGTTACGTCTGAAGGACGGGACGGCAGTGACAGCCTCTCCGGGCACACTTCACGGACAGTGACGATACGTCAGCCTTCCTACCTCAAAGAGCACGTAGCCGAAGCCTCTGCTGGCTCCTGTAACCGGATCCCGCACGACCCTTACAGCCACAGTGTTCCCACAGTCCAGAAAGTGCTTCTCAACCGCAGATTCTTCAGCTCCTAAAAACAGATTCAACCCCAGTGGAAGTGAGGACTTGGAATCGCCTTAGGAAGCTGGCGATGTTGCCTAATATACCAAGGGTAAGCATAGCCTCAAGGTAATTAGTCAAGTTACACCCTGCACTTCTTAAAGGTAGTCTTAAAGGGAAGCATTATGTTACCAACTCAGATGTTATTTGCATTACTTCAGTGATAAACAGGTACTTTATTTGTTTAAACAAACTTACTGTATGGGAGATTCCCCACAAATACAGATCTCTTGTCCCTCTGAAACACAAAGAGGGTTAATAAAAATCACTCATGGAGCAGAAAGCGGAAGTCACCCTAAAGTCCACCCTTGTCCTCACCCCACACATCTGACGGGGCTCCATCTCCTGATTTCTCGCCCTCCCGGCCCCTGTTTGATTCCGTTTCTTCCGCCTTCCCCGCCTTCCCCGCTGGAGTGTGAGCGAGCCCCGGAGCAGGAAGTGCTTCTGTTCGCAGCTGGCACTGACCCACGGCAGTGCTCAAGGAAGGCCTGCTCTACTGGGGGTGGGCAAACTTTTTCTGGAAAGGGCCAGAAAGCAAATATTTTAGGCTTTGTGGGCCACATGGTCTCTGCTGTACCTACTTGCCTCTACTGTTTCAGCAAAATAACACATAACTAGTGGGTGTCGTTGGGTGACAGTAAAACTTTATTAACAGAAACGGGCCGCAAACAGATTGGGCCCTCAGGCCAGTTTGCGGACCCCGTGCCAGGTCCACAATCAAAGCCAGGGCTGTCAGCCAGGCCTCTGTCATTTCTCAACGAGTCACCCTGACACCGACAGTAACGCACCCTGTTTCTGCGGTGAGTTCTTGCAACTCATGCTTCATCCGTTTCGAGAGACCTTGAGGAACAGCTTTGGACAAAACCCAGACTCCTCCCCATGGCAGGCCAGGGTCTTCATGACGGGCCTCCACCTACTTCTCCAACAGCTACTCTTACCCCGCCCCTCCTCACGCTCCAGCCACTAGTAACCGCATCAGGCTCTCGCCACTCCCTCCGCAAATTAGGTTTTGGTCCCCACCATTCACACTGTTCAACATGTTTCTGCCTGGATAACAGACTTATCTTGCAAGACTGACAGAACACCTGTTCTCCTGGAGACCCTCCTTGGCCCCTTCTTGCTGGCAACCCCCCAAATCAAGTGCTCCATTCCTGAGCTGACAAAGCATCCTGTGCGTTTACGACAGTATTTATCATAAAACCGTCTGCTCTTCTTTACCTTTATCCTGTGAACTCCTAGAGAACTGAGACTGTATCTCAGCACCGAATGCCTGACACAGAGGACAGACTCAAAAACTGCTTAATGACTGATTTAACTTTAGACCTCAGTCTGTAAAATAAGGTGCTGGTCCCGATGCTCTCTATTGTAACTTCTGGCCTCTCTCTCTAGGACTACTGGATCTAACGTACGGGTGGGAACCACTTTCTTGAAGCCGATGCTGACTTAGAGGGCATTAGCTGAGACCACAGAGGGCAAAGGCTGTCTCCTCTGTGCTTCCCGCATGCTCCCTGCTGACCCCACTGCTCTCCCAGCACAAGCTCAGAAGAACTACTCACAGATGAGGTCTCAGATGCAAGATCCACTCTAACACGAAATCCATCTGCAATTTGGGCCCCATTTCTGGTATAAATACGAAGGGAAAATTGTTGTTAAAAGCAAGTGCTGAGTTCCTGGGATATTTGCTCTGAAGTGAAACCAAAGAGTAAAAGCATGGACTCATACACACTTAAATTACAATAATTCTGTCCAAACCTCAAAGAGGTGAAATTACCTTTCCAGTGCTTTTGTAGCAGCACTCTCGTCCTTAAACACAACATAAGCGTTAATATTTTTCTGATCAGGATGAATTTTACGTCTACACCAAAAAAAAAAAAAGAAAAGAAGAAAAAAAAAGACAATGTAAAATTTGTTCATCTCAAAGTCACTGAAATAAATATAGCTTGTTTACCACTCTCAACACATATGACAAGAATTTCTGGGGGGAGTTTCATCTCTTTTAATAAATATTTAGTAATAACTCAAAAAAATAACACACAACTTACACAGATACGGGCTGATACACGTGGCCCAGGCCTCCTTACCAGTCATCACTGAGAGAGACCAGCAGGCGCCCCCGGGCAACCCACCACGCTACAACTACTGGGCAGGCCAAACAGTTCGTTCAAGTGACACCTTACGGGAAAACTCGAATGAACCTTTTGGCCAACCCAACATCACCTTAGCTGCAGCTCTGTATCTAAGGCACACACAGATGGGAAAGACAACGTTCTTTTTCCTTCTTACTGTAAAATAAAAACTACACAGACGTGTACAGCTTACGGAATTATTATAGGAACCACTTCCCTGCGTGTCTATGTGGTTTTATCACCCAAGTGTCTACTCCTAGACATACTTTGGTCTTGTCCAGTTTTCAACTTGAAAAGTCTTCTGGCTCCTGTTTAATCTGTAGGTTTCCCCATTTATCTCTCCATCTTATAGTGTGACCTATACAAATTTCCCCGGAAAAACCTGGCCAGCCATAGCAACCATGAGGCACCTCTGATTTTAAGATGCATTTTGATTTTTAAAATGTTAAGGTATGGGAAATGTCGCCTTAGAATTGATGAAATATGATACTTATGATTTACAATAGAATTTTTAGGTGCAAAACTTTCTTATTCTCTGCAAACACTATGCCTGATTAAACGTCCTTGAAGTTTCTCATATCTCATGGCACATTTTAAGTTATTTTGCAATTCTTATCCTTGACTCTACAATTTACGTTGAGGCTTGAAGACGAACATCTGACAAATTTATACGTTATTACAGACATAAGAAAACAATAAAACATGATGTGTTATCCAAATATAAACATCTATGAGGTTAAGAAATGAGCTCACTTTTAACCAAAATGGAAGAGAATTTATGACTACTCCCTTTCTCTAATTATAAACTTACTTTATTGCTGCCAACTTTTTGGACAAAATTCCCTCCGCTGGAATCTTTTAAGAGAAAACAGAAGGATTAAAGAAAAGTCATTGTTTGAAATATTATTTCAAAATAACTATATATTTAATTAATTGAATTCTAACTGTCTAAGTCTGGTCTGATGTGATTAAAAACATTCTAAGGAAACACTGAATCAGAAACAACTGTCCTAATGTTGTATGAACAGGACCTGGTGGCTGAGGACAAACATTTCCAATGACAGTGCCACATTCAGATTTCACAGGCAGTGACTCTCACACCAGGCGGAAGTTACAAATGACTTGAAGGGGTCTCTGGTCGTAAGCGCACAATGATGTTGAAGACACACATGAAGAGTGTTAAGGAAAACTGTTTTATAAAACCAGCATGGAAAAAAGGGACACTTCTAAATTAATATTGTGTATGCTATATGATTTTAAATATGTCTAACTAAGTTGATAAATAATATAAGAAGATACTACTGCAGTATCTGTAATTGGACAAATAAGGGAATCTCCTTCATATTCAGAGTCACGTTACTGTCAGTCATATAAGGGTCATACCTAAGAGTGAAGGGGGCAGGTAGGGAAAACTTTACAGAGAGGTGGAGATTCAAGTCAGCAACTGTGACTGTCAGCAACATGTGGCAAATACCACCAGGTACAGAGAACACAAAGGTAAAAGGATACAGACTGCAAGTTCACAAGTCCAGGGGTGTCTATAAATGCCAACCCCATTTAGGGCAGTTACTATAAATCTCCTCTGGAAGACTTTTTTCTTTTAGTCATTCAATAGTTTATATAGTAAAACTAAGAAACTTGAACTATTTCTTCTCAGTCTGTCCTGCTCAAACTAACATACGGTCAAACTCTCAAAATATAGACAGGAAAACAGTACGACACATGAGAAATGCCCATGTGAACAACTGACATGGGAATGCTGGTCATCAAAACACATCTATTGGATGCCTTCTAGGAGCTCTCAAGGACCTGTGTTCTGTTATTAAAGATACGAATTAGGGCTTCCCTGGTGGCGCAGTGGTTGAGAGTCTGCCTGCCAATGCAGGGGACATGGGTTCGAGCCCTGGCCTGGGAAGATCCCACATGCCGCGGAGCAGCTGGGCCCGTGGGCCACAACTACTGAGCCTGCGCGTCCTGAGCCTGCGCGTCTGGAGCCTGTGCTCCGCAACAAGAGAGGCCGCGACAGTGAGAGGCCCGCGCACCGCGATGAAGAGTGGCCCCCACTTGCCGCAACTAGAGAAAGCCCTCACACAGCAACGAAGACCCAACACAGCCAAAAATAAATAAATAAATAATTAATTAAAAAAAAAAAAAAGAAAGATACGAATTAATAAATATAAGGCAATGAAGTACAAAAAGTATATACAGTGAAATACTACTCAGCCATAAGAAAGAAGGAAATCTTGCCATTTGCGGCAACATGGATAGATGCTGAGGGTATTATGCTAAGTGAAGTAAGTCAAAGACAGGTGCTGTATGATGTCACTTATATGTGCAATCAAAAAAAAACACAACAGGGAATTCCCTGGTGGTCCAGTGGTTAGGACTCCGAGCTCTCACTGCCGAGCGCCTGGGTTCGATCCCTGGTCGGGGAACTAAGACCCCGCAAGCGGTGCAGCCGAAAACAAACAAACAAAACAAAACTCAGAGATACGGAGAACAGACTGGTGGTTACCAGAGGAGAAGGGGGTTGAAAGTGGGTGAAATGGGTGAAGGGGGTCAACTGCACGGTAAACAAAGACTGAACTGTTATGTTGAACACCTGAAACTAACATAATGTTATATACCAATCTGACCTCAATTTAAAAAAAAAACAAACGAACTGAGCAAAAGGACAAGGGGGGGAAAGCGCAAGCATGTGATCGGCAATGAGGGCAGCTCCCGGGTTGCAGGACAGTCCCACGTAGAAGAACGCAGGGCCCCAGGGCCACTCTGTGCAGGCTGTCAGGTAAAGAACCAAGGACACTGACAGCGAGAAAAACGAAAAGCGTCTAGGGAACGCCATACATATTTGATGTGCACCAGGCGCAGGTGCTAGTGACCCAAGGAGGAGCCACGCAGACAGGGTGTTTGTAGTCACAGCCCACAGTCTGGTGGGACAGGAGCAGCGTAACAGTGAGAGAGCAGTGTCATAAGGACTACAGTGAAGTACGCGGTGCTGGAGGGCGCACAGCAGGGTCACCTGACATACCGATAATCCAGGGACAGGGAAGAATCAGGGCAGGCCCCCCAGAGGGAACTCCAGGCCAAGGCAGGGGTGGCGGTGTGTATAATATTCACGGGAGGGGAGGTGGAGGGGAGGAATTCTGGGCAGGAGGTCCAGGAGGAAGTGCTTTAGGAAGACTAAGCTGACGGCGGTGCGATGGATGCACCTGAGGCGGACCGACAGCAGGACCCGTAAAAGGCCTCTGCAACTCTTCTGCAAGAGCTAGTGGACACTCAGGCGGGACGATGGAAGAAGGAAGGAATGACTCCTCTTGGGAAGAAACCACAGCTGAAAAACAGGCACTAAACATCACAGAACATCAGCAGGTGGCATAGGCTGGGGTGCGGGACTGACGGAGGTAAAGCACAGACGCGCTGAAAATGGGCAGGACACCCAAGTGGATGTGTCAGGCAAGGATCTGGTATGAGGAAACGGGACTCAGAAGGGCACACAAAATACACATGTGATAAGCGTGAGGAACAAACACCATGATAGGAATTATGGAGACTGCACCAAAACCTTGGGAAATGTCTACTTTCAGAGAAGTGGGCGGTTTTGCCCGCTGGGGACATGTGGCAATGTCTGGGAATATATCTGGCTGTTACAGCTGGGGTGGGGAGGAGGCTACCGGCACCTAGCAGGCGGAGGCCAGGGACCCTACATCGCACAGGGCAGCCCCCAACAGCTAAGAACTAACCAGCACCAAATGTCAACAGGATCAAGGTTGAGAAACCCCACTTTAGACAATCACGTTGAGAAAGAGCAGTTGGAAACAAGGAACAAACATCTCCTATACTACACTAATACATATTAGTTACATTAAAACACATATGAATGATGCTTATTCATGCGCCAAGGAACATGGCTATAACTGGTCTACAGAGTGCTCAGTTGGTGAAATCAGATACCATTTATTGCCATAAAGTTTTAACATTAAATTGATGAAAACATACTTTATCTTTCTATGTCAGAGCGTAAGTACTGATCTGCAGCGTCATGCAAACCCCTCATATGAACACCTATGATTCCAGAAATGCTACTCAACAGGTGTGAACGTTTCCACCTACTCAATTGACACACAAACAAAAGTCACCCATCCACCCTCCAAAGCACACTTAGTAAGGACAGCATTTTACTATTTGAACTCATTAAATTAGCTAACAAAGTCCAAGAGTCAGCAATCGATACTAAGTGTGCTTCTTCTTTGGGGCTAGATTTGAGCCTGTTGATTCTAAAGGTCAAAGTCAAGGGCTCCTCCATCTCACTAAAACCAACACATGAATAAGTCGGATTTAAATGCAAAACATTTTAAGATTATGCAATTTTAAGGGGGCAGAACACATACCAGAGAACGAAATCGTACAGATTCTATCTGTCCGTACTCTTTAAAAAATGACTTCAGCTTCTAAAATAAAAAAAACATATATATATACACACATATATATATATTTCAGTCCACTTTCAGAACATCAAATAAATACCACAAAAAGGAATTAAGTAAAACAGTCTGATAATCTTTTCCTGCCATGTTTTCAGAATATTTCAGGAAAACTAGGTAACTATTCAGTTAGAAGACAAAAAACTTTTACTGAAACTTATATAAAAAGAAAACACAATTCAAGTTCATGTTAGTATCTATAAGGTACACAACATTTTTTCTTTCAATCTTTTATAATCTTTACTACAGGTAAACTAAGATTATATATTCCATAAATTCTCTCATCTTTTCACACTGGCTTATTTAAACCAGAAATGGATTTTAAGGATCCTTATGTCACCATGGGAAATTCCCCAACTGTCTGGAATTAAGACCATCAGATTGAAGAAAAGTCTTAGGATGAATTTTATACATTATTCTTATGACTGGCTCAGGATGTGAAGAATGTATATGTTTTACAGCTTGCACAATAATTTCTATAAGCAATTTTAATCCAAAAATAACTTATTAAATGTGTAAAGCACCACAAACACTCCCTTCCCTTGAGGAAGATAAGTAACCAAAACTACGCTAGAAAGTAAAATGGGTTATGTTCTACAAAATAATCACACATCAAATGCTAGGGGACAAAAAGGCAAGGGGGAAAGGGAAAAACCAGGAAGTAACTTTCTAGTACTGTTTTGTTTTTAAGAAAGTGGAATTGAAATTGTTCTTCAAAAGATAAGCAGGATTTTGACCGAAGGGATTGCCACCAGGGTGACTATCACATAAACACACAGAAAGTAAAGGGCACGTCTTGGTTTAGTGAACCCCACGTAACGGAAGAAACTTAGGATGTATGCATTCATTTACATGACAAATATTCAACAAGCCTCTACTACACACCAGGTACTGTTTCAAGTGCTAGGGATAGAGCAGTGAAGAAAAGAGATAAACATCCCTGCACGTATGGCGCTTCCGTTCTAGTGGCACGTAAGAGATGATAGAGCTGGAGGAAAAAACCAGATAGGAGACCACTGCAGTAGTTCAGACAAGATTTGCAAAAGCCTGAATTAGGGCAGTGACTTCGGCAATGGAAAGGAGCAGGGGGATACTGGAATCAATCTACAGAATGATATATGTAGTCATTTATAATGAAGTTATATATTAATGACTTATTTAATAAAGTGACAGTAAACAAAATCATGAATTACTAACTTCTCTGCATGTTAACAGTATACAGACTACACACTCACCTTCTTATTACAGGTGACAGGCAAATTCCCAACAAACACAGTTCTCTCATTCTTTAATCTCTCTTCTTGGTTGGTTTGAATTTTCTTTCTTTGATTTACAACTGTCTGATCTACATCATCAAGTACTTCTTTATCGGCAATTTTAACACCAGATAGAGAATTTTTCCTTTTCTTCCCTTGTTTCTGGTGAATTTCTTCTTCTAAATCAGCACTTGCTAAAGCATTTTCTCTTTTTAAGTCAAAAAAAAAAAAAAAAAAAAGTCATGGAAGTCAGGTCTAGTATTTGACAAAGCACATTGATTAGAAACACTTCCCATCTACTTCTGGCCTTCCTATATATCAACTTACCATTCACAAATACATCTACATTTAAACAGCATTATCAAAAAGTGACTGGTATCTTTAGGAAACTCAAGAGTTAGAAAAAGTTAAGGTCAATTTCTGAAGATAGGTTAAAACTGCCAGGTAATAAGCAGAGCAACAAAAGTTCATTTAAACAGAAGTTGGCTCACTTAAAGCTCTTGGGGATTTAGTTTACACTCTACCAATGCCAAATTCCATTCTCTACTCTAGAATTCTAGGGTTACTGCAGCACTCCCAGGGGGTCTATGAAGATTACTATACCAGCAAAGTACTTAACTTTGTAAAAGCAATCTGGCGAAGAGGAGAAACCAGATTTCCTACTGCAATATTTAAAGGACTGCTTGTCAAAAGTAAATTCCGCCAATATTGTAAAGTACTGGCGCACTTGGGTAAGTGCACCAGTCCAAAAAGAGAAATGGAACAGGAACTTAGGAGTGAGGGGAGAGAATGGGTAGTAGGAGTCATAAAACTCATTCATTCATTCATTCAATAAATATTTACTACTCAGTTCTAGCCTCTGGGGATACAAAGATAAAAGAGACTATTAGAGGCCTTTCAGTAGTCCAGTCTCTGGAGCGATAGGCAAGGTTCACCATAAAATGGTAACATGTATAATACATGGTGTAGAAACATAAAAGAAACAAGAAAGGCTCTCAGAGGAGGAAAGGCAGTGTATAGCACATGGTCAGTCCTCAGTAAATGTTGACCGTTTTCATCCCTCCACTAGACCACAAGCTCCAGTAAGGAGAGGGTCAATGTCTAGTTTTTTGTTCACTATGGTATATAAAGTACCTAGTAGGAGTGAAAGGAAATGAGACAGTATGTCAAGGACCATGCCTGTTATGCAAAAGTGCTTAGATTTTTATCCCACAGAGGATGGGGAGCCCCTGAAGACTTTGAAAGTGCCTAAAAGAGATCATTTGGGCAGCAGAGCAGAAGACAATTATGAAAGGGACAAGGCTGGATAAGGGAGACCAGTAAGGAGACAGTTACAACTGCAGGCATCTCAGAAGACAACAGACCCACCAGAGCAAGGGAGAGGGTGGAAAGGGGAAGCAGATTAACAGACAGCATCATTAGGACTTGGCAAGTGATTAGCTATGCAGGGAAAAGAAAGAGTCTAAGATGACTCCCAAGTCACAGGCTCAGGCAACAGGAAGGCTGATGGTACCACTCATGCAGAGGAACAGGTTTGATGAGGATAATGAGCTCGGTCTGAAGCATCCTGAATTTGAGGTGTATATGAATACAGAGCTAGAGATGCCAGTAGACAAACAGATATACAGGTTTATAGATCAAGAAGGAGAGATGAGAATGGTGGAGCCACGAGGACTGGGAGACTGCCCAGAATGAAGGGTGTGAAAAAGGTCATGAGAAGATGACCAAGAACAGAATCCCGAGGGAAATCAACATTTAAGAACAGTCAGAAGGAAAGTGCCCACAATACCACCGAGAAGGAGCAGGAAGACAAGAGGAGGATGAGAAGAGACTGCTATCAAAGAATCCAACTTTGAATCCATTCTTTCTTCGAGAAGAAAAGCAACCATGTGACACGTAAAAGCGAGGACTCAGACAAAGGCTGTACTGCCTACTAAATATGGCACCTAGGTCAGGATGGCTTCCCTGAGCACTGTTTCAGAAGTATGGTCATATCACATAAAAACAAACACAACAAACAAACAACCAGAGTGCAAGTTCGTGGAAGAGAAAACAGATCAAGAAAAGGAAGAGAGCGCAAGTACAGACATCTTTTTCTAAAAGCTGATGATGAAGGGAAGGTTTGAGGGGATGGAGCAAACAGGGACACATGACTGCAGATGGGGTTTTGCTGGATTTCTTTTCTGAAGATGAGAATCTTGAGAGGACAGATCAAAGATACAGGAAAGAAAAAAAAAAAGGATCTATCTATCTATCTATCTATCTGATGACATAAACCCTAAGGAGGCAGAAGAGGTATGTGGTACATATAAACAGCACAGGTGACTGAATTAATCTTGGACGAGGAGGAAGACACCCTTCTCTGAAAGGGGAAGAAATTAAAAATGTGCATAGTTACAGGCAGTAAGAGAACCAGAAGTAGTAGCTCACAACTGTTAGCAATTAAAAAAAGTAACTCTCAGGGGAATTCCCTGGCAGTCCAGTGGTTAGGATTCCAGGCTTTCACTGATGGGGGCCCAGGTTCAATCCCTGGTCAGGGAACTAAGATCTCACAAGCTCCCTGGCACAGCCAAAAAAAAAAAAAAAAAAAAAAAAAAAATTCTCAGAATAGGTAACAAGATCACCTGCCAAGAGACAAAAGAGAGACAAAGGGCATGAAGAGAGTGGCCTGACAGGCTGAGGAAAGTTAAACTAGGAACCTATAATGGTACTGCTATATGGATCTCAATTCAAATAAACTGTTTTTTTAAAAAAATTAAACTAATGGGGGAAATTTGATCTCTGACTGAATAAGTTTAAGAAAACCAAACTCATCTTTTCCATACATGCTGAAATATTTATAGATGAAACCTAAGTCTTAGGTTTGCTTCCAAATAATGAGGGGGAAATGAAGAGCGTAAAGATGAAACAAGATTTGCCAAGTATTAATAACTGCTGATGCTGGGTACATGGGGTTCCTTATCCTTTTCAACTTTTCAATATGTATGTGACTTTCCATAATAAAAATTTTTAAATTATAACTACGAAGTGAGAAAAAAAAATTAAAATGAACATTGCTGGTATAAGAATGTCAATTTCTTTACCATCTAACTTCTTTAACATCAACTAGGAGAGAAATTTTACCAACCTGTTTGCCAACTTTCGGTCTGCATCAGAAAGTTTCTTCTTCAGTTTCATTTTTTTCGCAGGTTCTTGCAAAAGCGGTCTTTGGATTTGGGATGAACTTTCTTCCTCCTCATCCCGTTTCCTTTTTTTGGTGGTTTCCTTTTAAAAGTTTGAAGTTATGTTTCAGACCTCATCCTTCTTAATAATTTAGTGGTCTTTCTAAAGTAGCATCTTTTCTCTCTCACTGGTATGTCCAGTAATGACAGGTTACTTAAAATTGATCCTTATCTGCCCCACTTTAGAAAGCATGCCCGGCAAGGTAGGTTGCTTGCTTCTAAAGTTGTTCTAATGGGCCATTCGGGGTAGAACGCAGTGACTTACTTCAGGCACAGGCACATACATGGGTTGAAGCTGAGGCTCCAAAGAGCCGAAGAGGGAAGCCAGCCGACCCGTGCTGCCTCTGGAGGGCCGCTTGCCGCGGAATAAACTACTGGCGACTTGTCCAACCTCATAGTCTCCTGCCAGATTCCCACGAGCGCCGTCCTCCGGGTTCCCTCTAGACACGGACGTCGGAGACTCAGCGACACGACGCCACGCCCCACCCGTCGCGCCCCGAGCTCCCGAACGCATGCTCCGGCCCAGGCAGACGAGCCACGCGCCACTCACCCCTCCCGCGCACTCCGCTTTTTCTTCCGTTTGTTCTTCTCCTCCAGGGCCATTCTTATCCGAGGCCTCCGAGAGGGCGGCAGCACGTGAGCCCGCACTTCCGGGTCCCGGCCACTCAGCTCTCGGAGCCACGCCCCTTCCGCCCCGGGAGTCTCGGCGGACGCCCTGGGGGGCGGAGGCGGAGGCGGCGGGCGGGGGGGGGGGCGAGACAGCGGGCATGGGGGCGGAGACAGCGGGCATCGGGGCGGAGACAGCGGGCGGAGGAGCCGGGTCCAGGCTTCCGGACCAGTTTGTACCTCTGTCTGAGACCTAGTCTTGGGGGGGAAGTGTTCCGAGGTTAGTTGAGGCCTTAAGTACGAATAAGAATCAGCCAGGCTGGGACTGGGGTGTCAGTCCAAGCAAAGGGAAAACACTTAGGAAAACCCCTGAGTTGTCGAAGAGGAAGGAGGGAGGTTTGTCGGGAAATGAAGTTACAGGGATGTATGTCACACGGTATTAACAACTGGTGAACCGGTTGAAGGATACATGGGACTCCTTTGTACTGATCTTGCAACTTTTCTGAAATCTGACATTATTTCAAAATAAAGTTAAAAACAGAGACCACAGCTGTAACCTGCTCCGCTCTATTCCACCAAGAAAAGGGGCTCTCGGCTTTCAAAACTATGCTGTTTTCTTGGCCTACCTTCCCAAAGCCCGCTTTTTCCCACCACCTCTTTATTCCTTCACCTTTTGTCATTCCTTCTTATTCTTGTTATTCCTTCCCCCACAGTCGCCCCCCTCTTTACCCCTCATTTTCACCTGCAAAATTGTACCCATCCTTGACTCAAGGCCCAGCTCACTTAGGAAAATTTCCCAGCTATTTACAGTAGAGTTGTAACAGTCTCTCTAGATGTAAATGGTTGTCTTGTTCAGCCTGTGCTCCGTATCCCCATTCACCGTACCTAGTGAATATGTGGTAAATTGACTTTTAAGCATTAAAAAATATTAGATTATCATTAGATAAATCACTGAATCAGTACTTTTGGTGGTAAAATCAAACTTGACTTTGAATCTATGGGAACAGATTTGCTAATTTTGGAGAGCTGCTTAATAGAAGTCACTGGGAATATATGTGATCTTTTTTTACAGTCCACATCAGATAATGTGATGGAAAAACAATATTCAACTGCTTGGCACTGGTTTTGATTTGAGTCCCTTATTTTGGCTTGTGTATCACACAAAGATGAGAAAAACTCAACTGTCCATGTTTGCAACTCCAGCATCTCCATCTATCCTATACCGTCCAATGAAGACATTCTACTCATTTTTCTTTCAGCATGTCTTCCAATCAGATTCCTTCCTCACTCTCCCTACCATTATTCCAAGAATCACTTCCTCTCTGGAACACCGCAATGTCATTGAATCTGGCCTTTCTCCACTCTAGCCTACGCATTCCATTTCCAGATGAATCTCAGTTAAATGCTAAGGTTTGCCATCTCTATGTCACCATCACATCAGTCATCACATTCCTTGCGTGCTCATACACTGCCCTCTTTAAACTCTAACGCATGTGTTTTCCCTGCCCATACAATTTAGTGCTTAATTTTATGATCTCTTATATATCTATTACTTCCACAACTAAACCATGAAACTATTCCTCCGTGGGGTTTACATCTTACACATACAAAACCCATCATATGACATTAGACAAAAATCCCTAAATAGCAGGTTAAAATTAAAACGAAAGGTGAAGAAATGGACTCACAAAGAATGAAAGGCAGCACACACTTCTAGAGGAAAAGGTGATAAGTATGAAAGAGACTGTGGTTGGAGATAGTTTAAAAATGATTCCCACTGTTCTTAAGAACTGCTTTCCAACCATTTAGAGATCACTAACCCCTTTGAAGAGTTTCTTAAACTTATAGGGGCTCTTTTCATTAAAAAAAATACAAATACATTTTGTAAAAAATGTTAGGGGTTTCTGGAATCTGGTCCACCGTCCCCAACCTTCCCAGGTTATTAAAATTAACAAGACCTCACCCTCAGGTTATTTCAGTAGGAATAAAAAAAAGGTTTTGGAGAACACTGTAAAAAAAAAGTACCATCTTAATTTTATCAGAGATTGTAAACTAGTTTGATAAAATGTAGTTTAGGGGACCAGGGAAAGACTTAAGTCAAATTCTAGTAATGCCATGAAATTCTCAAACTCTCCGGAGAAGCTGGGAGGAAGGGAGAAATAGGCAGAAAAGCCCAAGTGTATAAACCTCAACTCCAACAAAGTTTGGAATCACTCTCCTTTAGAGCACTGTCTCTGTAACGCAACAAGTAGGTGATATTGGGAGTTCCTTGAAAAACAGGGTTTCATGATCAGGTAAGTCTAAAAGCAGTAGGTTAAATGAAAACACTTCCTTAAAAAAACTTCTTAAAGTTTTTAACATGCGAACACTGAAACTCTAAGAAGGGGATGTGCTATATATAGCATTTCCAAAATATGTTTGGTAGTAAATTCCCAGAGCATTTCCAGGGACCAGTACTCTAGGACCTCATTTTGAGAAGCACTGTTCTATAGATTTTAAAACTCATCCCTTAAACGTTAAACTGATTTCTGTGAAAATAAAGGGTCATCAAAAAGGTGCATCAAAAATACACATTTGGGCCTTTTTAGGCCTTAAAAAGTTTCCTTTTTATTTTAAAGAAAAAATTTTCTCTTGGTGGGAAGTTCATTAAACGGGGCAGAAAACCTAATTATTGATTTTAAAGGTTTGGAGTGATGCAGTGGTTGGTTCTCAACCCAGATGAGTATTAAGATCACTGGCCACCTTTAAAAAAAGACCAGCATCCAGGTACCATCCCAGACCAATTAAATCTGACTGAGGGTGGGGCTGGAGTATTGACCACGGTTTTAACAATACCCAGATGATTCCACAGTGCAATGGGGTAGAGTGCACTGAAAGTGTAAGAGAGCCACAAAGGTCCAATTACATTAAAAGACCAAAAAAAAAAAAAGAAAAGAAATAAAAGGAAAAAAAAAAGAAAGCCACTAGTAATGGTTTCAAGCATTAAAGAAAAAAATCTTGGTTTTCTTCTTTAGACAAACCTCCAAGTCAGAAGTATTCATCTTCAGACTCAAGCTAAATTGTGTATGCAAAGATATAAGAATGCCTAACAAATCCTGTACATAAATCTGGCTAATGGACTTTTAATTCCTATAGGCAGAATATTCCCTTTTTTGGATGTCAATTTTACCCTTTCTGATAATACATGCTGGAGATATGTGTTTCGGTCAGGCATCAGAGACAGAAATGAACTAAAATTACTTAATCTTTTAGAAACAAAATCAAGGATTCACAAACTATGGCATTTTATTTCAGAGCCTTTGCTTACATTTGTACAATATATTACATAATTCTTCATTGTTTGCAGATCCTAATATATACTTTATAGCTTTTATTCTATAAGCTTTTCTTCAATGTTTTGCTGTCAACAAATCTTTACAGTCCTGTACAAATCTGAATAACTTGAAACCATTTTCAACAAAATTAGTTACTGTAAGCACACACTGCAAGACTGAAAATGCTTTTCTTAGAAAAGTTGAATGTAAAGGATTCTGACACGTTAGCATCTACAACAAAACGCTTCGAAATTCTCACGTCGTATTGCCAGAAAACAAATAAAACATGCCAGCCCCGTCCAAAAAAAGTACACAGAACTACAATTAAAACAGTAAAACAGTCTGTACAGTAAAGTACTGTGTATTAACAGTGCCAGGTATTAAATAGCTTGAATGAACACATCCGCAATATACAAATGTCTTACAAAGGTGTAGAATTAAATACAAGTGCCAAACAGAACAGAGATTGGAACCATACAACATAAAGTCAATACAGGTGAAAACAATTTTGCGTTCATTTTGGATTTTATACAAGGCATTTAATTTTTATAGGCCTACCACTCCGATTAGCTATTTATACTTAAAATAACAGCCATCCTTTTGAGACAGTTCATAGCAACAGCCTTGAACCATACCGATAAAGTTTACTTGTTCCTGAAGTCCTCTTGTTGTAGCTCATAATAAAATAAGCAATACAAATGAATTATCTGTATTTAAGGAAAAAGAAACATTTACAAGAAAACACAAAAATATAACTGTTATAATTCATTATGAATAAATATACACTTTGAACTGGCTAAGTACAATCTTTACACATTGTTTAAGATTTAATACAGTTTATTAGCCATTTTCTTTTTTCACACAATGTATTATATCAAAATTAAAAAAAAATACTGATTTATAGAAAAATGGCAAAGTACAGTAGTTCCATTCCAATTTGAAGGGGCGTGAAAAGCCACTGCAAGACCTTTTAGCCTAATTCAAACCTGTAAACATGTTCAGTCTTTTTTAAAGAGAATCTTTAATATTTGGTTATCAGGACTGATGTCTAATATCCTGTTAACTGCAGGTTCTGAATTTATTACATGTGCTTGAGTTATACAAGTAAAGCCACCCTAAGGTGACTTGCTTTAAAAAACAATTAGCTTGTACAAATGAAAATAGGTTCATATTTTTTCATAAATAAATGGAAAAATATCAAATGTTCCAGCTTTAACAAAATACAAGGGAATACACATACAGTAAGTTATCTTAACATGTTGTGGCCGCCCAATGACTACGCTTACTGTATTGTCTCTACAGGCAGTGAAAAGCCTCCATTTGCCACAGTGGAAGGCCTTCAAGTTACCAGACACACAATTCCCAGACAGGTTGGAAACAATTATTGCTTGAGGAAAAGCAGTTCATTGTACTTTTTCTTCATAAAAAAAGTGCACTTAAGTGCCAAGTCAGCTTGTCAAGAAACAATTTTTAAATATAAAATAGTGCTCGTCTGATTTTTTTTTTTTTTGTGCCACTGTGCAGTATAAAAAAAAGACGTGGCCCTCAACAGCCATTAAGTGCAAAGTGCTTTAGCAAGTCCTGCTGTCACCTGCACTCAACGGACATTCCATTCTGTGACGTGCTGGACATTGACGGTTCAGCTAATGTTAACATAACAGCAGCCGTTATGGAGCTGGACGAAGGTGAAGACGATGACGAGGATGTAGCAGCACCTGAGGCGAAAGGAAACCAACAGCTTAATAACACGCATATACAACAGCAGAAGGAAGTAAAGCACTCGTCCTCTAAACTAAAATTCTGCTGTCTTCTCCAAAATCATTTAGCTCACTACGAGAGCAGTCACTTCTTACAAGACCATAATGTAAAGAAAGGAAAACCTAGTGCATCTCAAGTAACGAGGCACTGCCAAATCACAGGAGAAGCAACGACAAGGGACAGGCCAGGGAACGCTCTTGCGTGCATCAAAGAGGAGAATGAATGGTGCTCTCAGTCTACAGAGACATGGAAATAAGACAGAAGACAGACTTCCGTAATAATGAAACAAATGTCAAAAAGATCTTTGAATTCAACAGGAAAAATCTGTAATGCATCCCACATCTTTTTCCCCCTCCCAATTCCCGTATGTTTCTGCTTCTGGAGTTCCTTATGAAATTAAATGGTGATGAGAAGGGAAAGCTAATTGCTTCTTAAAGTTGGGAAAAATAACTACTACCACACATCACATCATAACTACTGCATTTTCCTCCAGTTGGTTTATAAAGCAAATGACACATCAGTTGTTTTCCTCAAAGAAGTTCTCTCATTGTTATAAATCAGTGTTTGAAAACTTATTTTTTAAGGAATACATGCACAAAGTAAACGAAATCATTCAGTGCTGGGATACAAGGTGGAAAAGCTCATCTCCCTCTCATCCAGGACCCTCCTAACCCTCCAAATTCCCCTCCCCACTGTTACCAGCTGCTTCACAATCTTTAAAACTCCACAACAGGAACTGGCAAATTATTGCCCCACGGCCAAACCTGGCCTGCCTGTTTTTGTTAAGAAAATTTTATTGGAACACAGCTATGCCCGTTTCTTTACATCTTGCCTATGGCAGATTTCATAAGGTCAAGTAGTTCTAAAGAGACTATAAGGCCCACAAAGCCCAAAATATTTACTATCTGTCTCTACAGAAAATGTTTGCAACCCCGGCTCTAGAGGAATTTTTTCCGTAGAATCTAGAGATATGATATGCACATTTAAAATGAAAACCCTAGTAACTTCGCTTTTAAAAACACAAGTGGAAGCACAGTATAGAGTCTGACTCTTGGTTTTTACACTTAACAATCTGCGGAGATGTTTCCTTATCCGTACATACATAGATTTACCTCTTTTTCTTTTCAAAGCTGAACAGTGTTCCACTATATTTACGAATTGTAGCTAATCTAATTCCTAGTCTTTTGCTGTTACCGACATCGAATGAATGCTTTGAGCATTATAAATAAAAATTTAAACGTCTACTTATTTTTCACCAATGCCATATATTATTGGAGAATACAAGTTAACGATTTCTATCTGCTATTATAAATATTACCATAACAAACTTCTTTGCGACCACATATTCTTCCTTGGGACCTATTCTCAGAACTAAGAGTAGCTAGTTCTCCAAACACACAGTCAAAGAGCTTCCCAAGGTAACTGTGCCTGTGATACAGGCTACTTCATTGTATTATGCTTTGCTTTATTGCCCTTCAAAGATACTGGTTTTCTACAAATTGAAGGTTTGTGGCAACCCTGCATCCAGAAGTCTACTGCAGCATTTGTTCCAACAGTATTTGCTCACTCTGTGTCTCTGTGTCACATTTTGGTAATTCTCACAGTATTTCACAGTTTCTCATTATTATTATGTTACATCTGTTATGGAGATCTGTGAGCACAGATCTTTGACGTTACTATCGAATTGCTTTGGGATGCCATGAACCATGCCCATCTAAGACAGTGAACTTCTCTGGCTGTTGAAATGACAACAAAGATTCAGAATATCACATAAACTTAGGTAACAGAGCAGCAGCAGGGTCTGAGAGCACTGACTCAAATCTGGAAAGAAGTTCCACTGTGGGTAGTGCTTTCAAACAGCATTGCAGAGAAATTGCTTATGGAAGGAAGAGTCACTTGATGCAGCAAACTTCCTTGTTGTCTTATTTTAAGAAACTGCCACGGCCACCCCAGGCTTCAGCAACCACCACCCGGATCCGTCAGCAGCATCAACATCGAGGCAGGACCCTCCACCAGCAAAAAGATCACAATGACGGCTCAGATCATGGTTAGCATTTTTAACAATAAAGTATTTTTAACCGAGGTACGTACATCGTTTCTTTTTTCCGACATGATGCTGTTGCACACTTAACAGACTGCAGTATAGTGTAAACATGACTTTCATATGCACTGGGAAACCAAAAAATTCATGTGACTCATTTTATTGTGATATTTGCTTTATTGTGGTAGTCTGGAAAAGAACCCACAGCATCTCCGAGGTAGACCTGAGCTTTGTTTCGGCAGCCCCGGAAAACTAAGACAACGCCCTTCCCTCAGATTTTAACCTCCCTCACTTCCTCTGGTCATTTGGGTCTCAAAGAAAATGTCCCAGCCATTGGTAATCTAATGCAACCCACCCAATCACTGCCTTAACATTGCTCTAGTCTCTTCACAGTCTGAAACATTATTAGTTTTGGCGGAAAAGCAGACTGTAAGCTCTGTGAAAGTGAATATTATGGTTTGAGATAACTGTTTCTTTAGATAAATTTTCCCACTTTATAGATGAGGAAAATAAGCTAGAGGGATTAAAGAGTTTGCCTGAAGATACACAAACACAACTCACGTGAGCCCAACTGCACAGTCGCAAACTGCTTTATGTTTAAGTAAAGTAAGGTAAAAACACTTACTTTCTCTCTCTTTCTTCTTTAAACGCTTTCTCCTCCGATCAATGGAAGCTACTTCAGATTTTAATGACAGATAATGTTTTCTGATTTCTTGCAGTTTTTCTTGAAGAATTGTGATACGCTCAGCACTCGTCATATTCTCCAGGTCCGCTGTGAATTTAAAACTTTCATTAATATGCATTTGTGCACACAATTTTAATATATAAGAGAGAACATATAGTGTGGCTGTAAAATGAGGAAGACAGATAAACTAAAAATAGGCTTGTGGGGCTTCCCTGGTGGCGCAGTGGTTGAGAATCTGCCTGCCAATGCAGGGGACACGGGTTCGAGCCCTGGTCTGGGACGATCCCACATGCCGCGGAGCGACTCGGCCCGTGAGCCACAATAGCTGAGCCTGCGCGTCTGGAGCCTGTGCTCCGCAACAAGAGAGGCCGCGATAACGAGAGGCCCGCGCACCGCGATGAGGAGTGGCCCCCACTTGCCGCAAATAGAGAAAGCCCTCGCACAGAAACGAAGACCCAATACAGCCACGAATAAATGGATAAATAAATAAAAATTAAAAAAAAAAAAAAATAGGCTTGTAAACATTTGTGTGCCGAAGATTTTTTTTCCCTAGCCTAGAGCAATGCTCGGCACTAACACATGCACGGTATTTTTTGAATGAATGAGTGTGTAGAATTAAAGATCTTATGACCTAAACACAGAGGTTAAAAATTCCACATTTACCAAAAAAGAAAAATCCCGCATTCATGTACAGTATCACCACAGTACATTAATTTGCATTTTTTTTGAATGTTAGGACTGTGGATAAATTTTTGTCTTTTGTCCGCTTTTTGTTCTTTTTTTAAAGTTTCTCTCTTGATGCATGTCCCATCAACTTTTTTTGGCCGCAGCGCATGGTGCGTGGAACTTCCCAGGCCAGGGATGGAACCCACGCCCCCTGCAGGGGAAGCGCGGGGTCTCCACCACTGGACCGCCAGGGAAGTCCCCTCTTTTTGTTCTTTTTTAGATTCTTCTAATACTTTTAGGTTGGAGGAAAGCTTTCACACGCTCTAAAGCACTTTCAGTCCCCTAAGACTCCCTGCGTGAGAAACTGCGGTAGTCTCTTTTTCAGAAAACATCTTTCACGGCTAGTTCTCATGGATACAGAAGGGTGAGGAGCAGGATAACGGAGCGGCGCGCGCCCGTCACGCAGCTGCAGTGACCAGCGATTCGTGGCAGACGCCGCCTCACTTATGCCTCCACCCACTCCCCACCTCAACACCAGGCTTTTACAGCAAACTGCTGACACAGCAGAAATACCTCATCAACGCTGACGTGTGCCTCAAATGCCTTACAAGTTATCTTTCAGCAATTTTCTATTCAAATCAAGATCCAAATAAGCTATACTGCAGTGAATGGTTATGATGTCTCTCAGTCTGGTTACAGCCACTCTTCCAGAATTACTGGCATCAAGAATTACTAGGATGCAGTTTCTGCCGCTTAACTGCTGATTTAATGTATGTCACTTACACATCTGAAAACTCCATTTGTAAACTTTGGGTAATCGATTACTAGGTTCCTTGAGGTCAGGATCCTTATCACCATTCTTTCCACATTTTCCTGGAGACTGCGTCCTGGCGGGAGATTTGGTACCATGAGCCTTCATTCCACTGGAAACAGATTTGACGGGCTGAGCCTTAGTTACACTTTCACCAGCAGAAAGCTCTTCGCTATCACTACTATTTGCTGAAAAAAAAAAAAAAAAAAAAGAAAAAGAAAAAGAAAAGCATTAGTAAATAGAAAAGTAACAAAGAATCTGTCACAGATTTTAGTGGACAATTTAAAGTTAACCATTTGAATTTATTACTACAGTAAGCAACTTGCTTTACAGACCCTGCCTAAAAACCTGGAAAACCATTAAGTATAAACACAGCAGTATCTCAGTTAAGGAAAACAAAACCAAAAACTCTTCTTACCTGAATTGCCAATAACATATTTTTAAAAAACACTCAAACTAATCTTTCATTATACCTGGTAGACTATCAAATATACAGTAATTATTTAAATGGCTTTTAACTCTATTATGTTAATATATATAAAGTAGAATACAGCATCTTTTAAAATGACTCATAATGGAAACCTCTTAACTTTCATATTTTAAACTGTGTACAGATTGTGTAAATGTCACACTTTCCTACTCCTTTGGCCACAAACAGTGATCACAATCATCATACTTAATAAAGAATTCTTTGGGAATAAACTCTGAACTTTGATACATACAATGATTCCTTAAGAAACTCCTACATCATAGCTTGTTGACTAAAATAAACCATCAGTTTTACCCTGGTAAATATATTCAGTAATTTATAAAAAAAATTCAGAAGTCTATGTAATAATTATGTTACATCTGCCATTGCTGATTAAAGCCTCAGGACTACAATGGAAATGCTTAACACCTTGACATGTGAACAGGTTATGGGACTGGTATTTCCATAAATTACCTCTTTCTGAATACAAAGCATTATTGTAGATTCTATGAGAGTTAATTCACTTTACTAAATTATTCTCAGAGAACTGTTTCCTCATTCTGATTTAACAAGATGTAAGCCCAATAATTAAAATGGGAGAATATGCGGTCAACTGCTATTATCTCTCAATTATACGAATGTTAATTGACTTACTGAAGATGAGCCCTCTTAGAGAATGTCATTTAAAAGTCTTGAAGATAAAAACATCAGAGTGTAATAAAAAACACTCTGAATATCCTGTCAGTTACTCCAAATAAGTGATCAATTTGGCATCAAATTTATCGATTTTCATTTCCTGATTCTTCATTTAACAACCAAAAAAAAAAGTATAGTTAAGCTCTAAAAGCCTGAGAAGTGTTCCAGATAGGAAAGACACACAGCAACTCCTCCCACTGTGGTGTTCTGGGAATAAAGAATCTCCACCACTCTTTTATACATACGTTTAAAGAATCCCTTCCCAGTCCTCCCACTGCTGCTCTGGAACCCCTGGCAACTCCTAGCTAAGCCACCCAAGGCTTGGGCCCACTCTGATGCAGTGGTCTGCCTCAGCTTGGCTTTCATGGCCTTGCTGAACACAGCCGCCCGGGGCCCCAAAGGATGCCATATTCACCGCCTGGAAGTCATATGGGCTCAGCAGAACCTCGGGGAACTGGCCGCATAACCCTTTTCTGCACTGAAGTGCAGCCAAGCCGGCCGATAGCAAAGGTCAGGCAGTGGAGGTGGCAGGAGTCTCCTGGAAGAGCAGCAGGAGGTCAGTGTGGGACACCTGAAAAGAAATTCTTTACATATTTTCTGCTTCTTACTTTGTCTACAAAAGAGAGATAAAATGTGCAGCTCTCAGGAGAAATACAGTATATATATTCCTGTAGGTTGATAAACAGAATCATTGCTAAAGTCATGAGTTACAACATATTTAACCAGAGTAGTCTTACAGCTGCTCTTAGATACATAGTTTAGGATACCGAAGATAAAGGTAGTGCACGGGAGTTACTGGATTTACAGCTCTAAAGCTATCTTGATTGTTCTCTTCCAGGCTGATTTTGCCTGGAAGAACTACAAAGCAATCAATTTCCTTGTAATAAAAATAATATATAATTCAAGCATTTCATAATATGTAATATATATAATGGCAAAAGAACTGTTGAACATAAAAGTAACGAAGATGTTGATGTTTATATTATATTGGCTACTATTTTTTAAAAGATTACCTGATTATTCATCAGCAATCAGTACCACTGCTGAATAATAAACTGCTCAATCCTAGAATTTACCTAGGATCAAAAGACTTCTGTGTGATTTGGGGGGGTGGGGGGGGGGTGGTTAGAGACGAAATCAAAATATTAACTGTCCCGTATCCTGAATACTCTTTTCTTAATGGGGAAAAAACATATCCACCATTATCTTTATATTTAAAAAATTTAGAGATTTCACACTTACTGCCTTTGCCTTTCTTTTTGTTGTTTACCACTGTTGCTTTATGGCTTCGTTTCTGCTTTTTTGATGAACTTCCTCCTCCCTGAGCTTCTTTCACTCTTTTCTGACCTGTACAGGCTTTGATGGGAAAGAAATTATTAAGTAACACGAAATAAAATCAAGCTTGCCCCAGGTATAAATTAATTCCACATTCTAGAAGAATAGACCAATTCTGAGACTATACGTGTTCTTTATGAGATTTATAATTTGTCATAGAAATTACTAAAATTTTTAAAATAAATCGTCATTAATGAGCTGAATTATTACACATAATTAGAGTTTTTTAAAAAGCAAAGTATGCACTTCCTTCTTAGAAAAATCAGATATAAACTGAATATAGTTCTCAATATAGTACTGGGAGTTTATGAGTCTAGTAATTCAAGAAAAGGTATATGCTGAAAACAAAAGCTGAAGTTTGTTAAAATTCAATAAAACCAAAATATTAAGATTTAATTACAGGTTAAAATAGTCATTATATGTATTATAATGATATTAATGAAAATTTTAATGATATAATATTAATGGAATACATTTTAGTATTAATTCACACTTAATTATAATAACAAATTTATTATAAAGACAATTTATTATAAATTTACAACAACAAGAACTTAGCTCCCAGGGCAATGGTTAACACGTATACCATTTACAGATCTAGCATAGTAGTTCTAAGAAACGTTCCATCTTCTTGGCAGGAAGTTATTCCAAAATATTATAAGTGTCTCCCGTTCTTCAAGGACGAGCCCAAGTCCTACCTTCCCCGATGCCCAGCCTTCAATGATCAATCACTACTCCAAACTATAGTTTCTCAGCTACTAATCTGATCCTCAGCATCTGCTGTGATTCTGTATCTTACTAATTATATGCATTGTTTCTCAGACTATACAGTAATCTTTTTCCTGAGATTAATAAAGTCTTATCTCTATTCCATTCCAAAGTCAGATACTATAACGATACAATATAATTAATACCATGATAAAATTATGCCATGTTTGTTTTAAAAACAAAATGTTTCTTAGTCCTGTTACAATGGTAAAATCAACCATGAATATACAAGACATGGCTTCGTTGGTAAAAAATGGAACAGGCTATTAAATGTTTTGTTTGCAACTTCTCAGTTTTCTTTTTTTTTAATGGGTTACATCTAATAGATAACTTTTCCTAATGCTCTTTTAATATAACAAAGCGAAACATAAAGAAAGTGATTTAGATATTATCTATATTAAAGTACAGAATCTTAAAAACAATTGCCAGATTTCTCTCCAAGAGTTTAATTCTGAAACTTTCAGCTACAAGAAATAAAAAGCTTACTGTAGGCTAAACTGGAAGGCAATCCTAAATCTAAATTGTAAAACTTACGCTTTTACTTTTTTTTATTTAATGGCCGTGCCGGGAGGCATGCAGGATCTTAATTCCCTGACCAGGGATCGAACCCATGCCCCCTGCAGTGGAAGCACAGAGGCTTAACCACTGGACCGCCAGGGAAGTCCCTTACATTTTTACTTTTAAAATCAAGTGAATTCTGGGACTTCCCTGGCGGTCCAGTGGTTAAGAATCCGCCTTCCAATGCAGGGGACGCAGGTTCAATCCCTGGTAAGGGAACTAAGATCCCACATGCCGCAGGGCAACTAAGCCAGTGCACCACAGCTACAGAGCCCATGCGCCCTGGAGCCCACGTGCCACAACTAGAGAGCCCGTGAGTTGCAACCAATGAGCATGAGCACTCTGGAGCCCGCCTGCCACAAGTAGAGAGAATCCCGAGTGTCACAACTACTGAAGCCCGCACACCTGGAGCCCGTGCTCCACAACAAGAGAAGCCACCGCAATGAGAAGCCCACGCACCGCAACGAAGAGTAGCCCCCGCTCACCGCAACTAGAGAAAGCCCGTGCGCAGCAACGAAGAAGACCCAACGCAGCCAAAAATAAATAAATAAATTTATAAGAAAAAAAAAACGTTTATCATATTATAGTTGAAAGCCTCTCTAATCATCTGTGATAAATGCTTCTTTCATTTTGAGGATTACTCTATTTATGCCTGGATAATTCAGTTCCATGAGATAGTATGGCACACAAACACAATCACAGTAGCTGTGTGTGTGAATGTACAAAAAAAAAAAAAATATTGCAACTATATTTTTTACTTAATTTTTTAAAATGTTTTAAGTCAAGATTTGTGTGATAATGTTATGTCAATTATATCTCAAGGAAACTAGAAAAAGGAAAAAAAAAGGTTTGTGTGAGAAAACTTGGAACTAACTAATTTGGTCTGGATCATATCTCTTTTTTAAGTTTAGCTAAAAACCTGAAGTTAGCATAATAAAATCTGGTATGTTATATAAAATACATACCCTAGTGCTGTTATCTTTATACTGGAAAAGTGTGTTTCAAAGCCAAGTGTCAGCCTAGAGCATATTAATTTAAAGACACCTGAGTGAAGTGGTTCCTAAGTAAAATGATGACAAAAGTACAGCTACGGCACCATCAAAAAGGCACTAATACTTTCGGGAAGTACTAATTTCAACTTCACGGAAAAATCAAGAGTATTACTATAGGTTATTAACAGAGACACTGGTCCTTCAATTTGGAAGCTCTGCATCTAAGAAAGCATCAAATTCCTTTACAAAGGCTTGAAAATCAGTTTGGCACGGTTGTCTGAGGAAAGCAGTGCCTGCAGAGCTGGCTGCTCCAACCCCCCACACGCAGTGCTTGGTTAAGGGTGGAGGGGTCTGTCAGTAAATCAAAATGTTTGTGAGAAACTGCACACGGCAAGTGCAAAAACAATGTTACACAAGTATGCTTAAGCCGCTCACGCCATGCAGTCACTCAGTGCATCGTGAGTTCTCAGGGAGGTCTGGATGTGGGCCTGGGTGCAGTTTCTAGCACGTGTCTGGTCCGCTGTGAAGCGGCACGGGCGGCTGAAACAGAGGACACTCAAGTCTTCCCAAGCTTTTAAACACACTCCACTCTTCCTCACCACAAATTGCCTCCCAAATTTCCGTTCCTGCCACGTTCACACAAGTACTCCGTGTGAACACCTCACGCTCGTAACGCGAGATGCGATAAACCCGTGAGGCAGCGGAGCCCTGCGCCTCACCTTTCTCGGGCTGCTCCGCGTCGGGCTGATTACTGCTGCTGGAGCTCACGCTGGCGTCGAAGCCCGCGGGCGAGCCGTTCCCTTCCGACTGCAGGTCCTGGAGCTCCCCGGCCACGCTGTCCACTTCGATCGTGCTATCAGTCTCACTCTTGATACTGCGGACTTCTTCTTGGTTTGGGGCCAGCGGCTCCGACACGGTTACGGAAGACGGCTGCCGACTGGCCTCTGTCACGGTAACTGAGGAAGGCGACTCGGGTGTCGTGGGAGGGGTGTTGAGCACTGAGTTACTGCCACTACTGGGAAATTCCGATTTTTTGTCACTGACCTCCGCCGGCTTTTCCTCGGCGGGCTTGCCGTCGGCACCGGGCGGCGGCGGGGCGGCCAGCTCCGCGCCGGGGGAGCAGCTCTCCTCCTCGGCCACGGTCTGCAGGGACCCCTCCACCGGCCCCTCCTCCGGGGCAGGATGCGGCGGGGAGGCCGCAGCCTCGGTGTCGGAGTCGGAGAAGAGCTCCTTCAGCGTTTTCTTAGGCCACTGTCCCTGAATACTTGACCAGACATCTTTTCGATCTTTAGCTCTGCTGTTCTGAAGTCTTTCATCAGAGTTATTTAAAAGTTTTATCCTTTTTTCGGCAACTTCTGAAAATCCTGAATAGAAACCAGTTGTCCGCAGAGACTTTCTTTTCTCCTCCAAACCATTGTATTTCTTCGTTGGTGTCGTCTTTGCTTTTGATTTTTCCTCTTCATCTTCATCTGAAGTGCTGCTGCTACTGTTTTCCATGCAGAGGGAGTCTTTGTTCTTGGCCTTCTCTTCCTTTTTGCCAGGTGACCCGGTTTTTAAACACTCCTCGGTATTGCAATACCTCCTCTTACCACGTTTTACCGGTGGTTTTGAAGATTTATCTGCGGTGTCCTTCTTGACATCCTTCCTCTTTTTTGTGACTTCATCTTCTTCCTCATAATCAGTATCTTCAGATAATCCTTCTATATCTTTTCTTAATCTTTCTGGAGATTTCGACATGGATTTGGCTATTACCAAATCTGCATGGACTTTGTTTTCTTCTAGCAAAGATGAATTGTTCTGTTCCTCCTTTGAAATAAGATCATTTCTGGTGTGGGTCAAATGATCAGCCTTAGATTCTGCTTTGCCGTTGTTATCTAAGTCTTGAACGCCTGTCTCATCCTCCTGCTCACTGTCTTCAGCAGAACTTTCAGAAGCTAGAAAAGAAAGAGAAGACAATGAGTGTGATCAGAACACCAGCAACGTCTTCTCTGTGCCTGCGAATATAAACATGGATTAGCTCCTACGTTTATAACTACCCCAGGCTGCTAGGTTTTATCCTCGTTTTACAAGTGAGGAAACTGAGCTTCAGAAAGTGAAGACATTCACCCAATGACGGAAATGTTCCATATCATGACTATACTGGTAGTGACACTACTGAATACTTCTGCCAAAACTCATCAAATTGTAAACATAAAAGTTCGTGACTTTTATTGTTTTAAATTATACCTCAATAAAGCTGATTATAAAAAAGGAAGAATTTTCTACAAATTTATGAGCACAAAACAGGGGAGTTAGGATGTAGTCCCAGGTTGTTCTAACTCCAAAGTCTATATTCTTATAAAAGTGTAGCCTTCATTTTTAATGTAGCAATGATCATTCCAAGATTTTGTGAACAATGTATTTCCATGGTAGATGCTTCAAAGAACAACACAATTAAGTAACTTAGACTTTATATAAACGTATCTACAGAATTTATTTCTTAAATGTTCATTTTAGTAAATAAATTCAATTAACCATTAAAAAATGATAGCTTTTATTACAATTTTAACATACCATTTATTGAGAAACTGTTACATGTCAGGTACCTTGAAATGCTCTGCACAGATCATCTCACTCAATCTCGCCATAACCCTATGAACGTGTCATTAGCCCCATTTTATAGTTTCAGAGACTAGGATTTAGAGAGGCTAAGTAAACGACCCCAAAGAGCTAAAATAAGTCAAGATCAAATCTAAATCTAAGTCGTCTGACTCCAGAATTTAGAATCTTCACTACGCTACACTCTACTGAGAAGTCCATGTATATTCTTTAGCTAAATTTGCTAAAAGTAAAAAATAATTGATACAGTTAAGATGGTTAAAAACATTTAATCTTTTCAATGTGTTCCTAAATAACTGAATTTTAAAAATTATTCAAGCAATACATATACATGGTTAAAACAAATTTAGACTCATAATAAAACACCAAAAGCTCTTTTCTTCCCTCCCCAGCCTCCAAAATGTTGTAACTATTTCCTCTGATAGTTACTATCGTTACCTCTTAATAATATACCATTCGTTGATACGTATTAAGCAGTGAGGATTTTCTCTCTTATTAATAATGCCTCTACTCCCTTCTGCCACACTTTCTATATAAGTGGTGTTGGGAAGTTGGACAGCCGCATGTGAATCAATGAAGTTAGAACACACCCTCACTCCATACACAAAAGTAAACTCAAAACGGCTTAAAGACTTAAGTATAAGACATGACACCATAAAACTCCTGGAAGAGAACACAGGCAAAACATTCTCTGACATAAATTGTACCAGTGTTTTCTTAGGTTCATCTCCCAAGGCAACAGAAATAAAAGCAAAAATAAACAAATGGACCTAAGCAAACTTACAAGCTTTTGCACAGCAAAGGAAACCACAAACAAAACGAAAAGACAACCTATGGACTGGGAGAAAGTATCTGCAAATGATGCAACGGACGAGGGCTCAATTTCCAAAATATACAACTCAATAATAAAAAAAAAAAAACAACCCTACTGAAAAATGGGCAGAAGACCTAAACAGACATTTCTCCAAAAAAGACATACAGATGGCCAATAGGCACACGAAAAGATGCTCAACATCACTAATTATTAGAGAAATGCAAATCAAAACTACAATGTGGTACCACCTCACAGCAGTCAGAATGGCCATCATTAAAAAGTCTACAAATAACAAATGCTGGAGAGGGTGTGGAGAAAAGGGAACCCTCCTCCTACACTGTTAGTGGGAATGTAACTTGGTCCAGCCACTGTGGAAAACAGTATGGAGGTTCCTTAAAACGACTAAAAACAGAGTTGCCATATGATCCAGCAGTCCCACTCCTGAGAATATGTCCAGAGAAAACTATAATTTGAAAAGATACATGCACCCCAATGGTCATAGCAGCACTATTTATAACAGCCAAGACATGGAAGCAACCTAAATGTCCACTGACAGTGACTGGATAAAGAAGATGTGGTACATATATACAATGGAATGCTACCCAGCCATAAAAAAAGAATGAAATAATGCCATTTGCAGCAACATGAAGAGACCTAGAGATTATCATACTAAGCAAAGTAAGTCAGAAAGAGAAAGACAGATATTGATACCATATGATATCACTTATATGTGGAATCTAAAATATTACACAAATAAATTTATTTATGAAACAGAAACAGATTTCACAGACATAGAAAATAAGCTTATGATTACCAAAGGGGAAAGGGGGTGGGGAGGGATAAGTTAGGAGTTTGGGATTAGCAGATACAAACTACTATATATAAAATAGACAACAAGGTCCTGTATAGCACAGGGAACTATATTCAAAATCCTGTAATAAACCATAATGGAAAAGAATATGTATATGTATAACTGAACCACTTTGCTGTACTCGGAAACTAACACAACGTTGTAAATCAACTATACTTCAGTTAAAAAAAAAAAAAAAAAAAAAAGAATAAAATCAGAAACATAAGATATTGTACAAGAACAGAATTGTATAAAGCATGCAGAAAACAGAGTTCTTGCAAATTAAAAACATTACAGCTGTCAATAAGCATTATAGCAGTAAATTAAACAGTAAAAGGATTAAAAGATAAAGAAAATTTGAGAAAATTTCTAAGAAATTAGAGGAAAAAGACAAAAGAATAAGTAATATGTCCCCACCAAAAGATAAGAATATTAGAGTATACTGCAGAAGGTTCAATAGCAATATAACGGCAGGTCGAGAGACAGAGAGAGAGAGAGAGAGAGAGAGAGAACAGTGAAATGCAGAGGAGGAAATCAAGAAAATAATTCATAAAAACTATCTGGAACAGAGAGACACAAGTTTCTAGAATGAAACAACTTAGTACACACCACAGCAGATAAAAATACATCCACACAAGGTATAATCTCTGTGAAATTTTAGGACATTAGAAACAAAGATTCAAGATTCCAGAAAAAGGGAAAGGCAAAAACAAGCAATAAAACAAGTCACATACAAAGAATCAGAAGCTAGAAGAGCTCTGGACTTCACAGAAATAACACTGTAAGCAAAAAAACAGTGGAACAATGTCAATAAAATAATTAAGGAAAAACGTCCAACCCCGCTAAACCACGAATAAAGATATTTTCAGGTATGGACAGTCTCTAAAAATGTACCTTCCCTCTTAGTCACTTGTTCTTAAAATTTACTAGAGAATGTGTTCCACCACAATGAGTATACCAAAGAAGGTTAAAAAAAAAACCATCAGATATCCAAAACAAAGAAATTCTAGGGACCACTTTGAAGAGAGGGCTCTAAAAAGTTCCCAGGAAGAGAACTGTGCATCAGATGTAGAAGGAAACCAGTCCAGACCATGCAGTGTATCTCCAAAGGAAGTCATATGGAGGGCTATCATCACCAAGACGCCTCCTGCCATCAACTAGATTCTTTGTATGTATTTTAGCTTGCTTCCACCATTTGGTGATGAAATTCCAGCTCTCCCCTCAATGTCTTGTGTGCCACTACCTGAATCGGATA
This sequence comes from Eschrichtius robustus, assembly GCF_028021215.1. Taxonomy (NCBI): domain Eukaryota; kingdom Metazoa; phylum Chordata; class Mammalia; order Artiodactyla; family Eschrichtiidae; genus Eschrichtius; species Eschrichtius robustus. The sequence goes on along the minus strand of NC_090830.1, from coordinate 10,570,520 downwards.
ATGACGGATAATGATGTCATTTTACCCGGCAGAAACATTTTGTTTTGACCTACACCTGAAAGCTAGGAGTATATTTGGGAAGGCTAGAATCAGAAGATACAGAGGACCTTCCTACTCCCACTGAACTTATTCCTTTTGTTCATCCTCTGAGACTACGTCAGATATTCTTGTGGGGAGCCCCGATGTCTCCCAGAAAGGCCTCATTACCTTGCCCCACTGAATTCCCTTCCAGAGGCTTTTGTAGACTCACAAAGAAGCTTAATATGACCTAGAGAGTCTGTTCCAGATAACATTCTCAGGGAGCCTTCATCTAAGTGGAAATACTGCCTTTTTTACATAGCTAGGTTTACGCTCGCCACGGTTTTAAGAAAACTAAATAATATCCTCTTTAGGAATATATATAGGTTTAATGTAATTCTAAAGAAAAGTACAAGAATGATTAAGTCAGAATATTAATTACTTTTCAGGGAGACATAACTATTTTAAGTAAATACTACTTGTTCACCACTGTGGTAGACATACAATATCATTATTCTTTAAATTATACATATATTTCCATATACTGTTCTGTATATCTGATATAGTAGAAAATTATGAAAAATGAACTTTAGAATATTTAGATATTTACAAATAATAAATATAAATATCCATCTGAAATAAGAGACGAAAACAATTTCCATTATATTCAAAATCAATAAAAATCCAAACTCTCTTAAGTTATAAGAAATGTAAAGTGTTTTTTTTTTTTTTAGGAAATGTAAAGTAGTTTTATGGAGATACATTCTTTTACTTCATTTGATAGATCAGATTCTCTCTTCCCTGCCAGTCAGATTTACAAAAATCTTCCCCTCCAGTACTCATCACCTTTATTATTTGTTAAACTTCATTCTGCCTTAAACATTAAGCACTCAGGACATCATAAAAGAGATCATAATAAATATAATCAAGATAAGCAAAGTTTGGTATTCTTTACAAAAAGTTCAGTATAATTTTATAGTCTGATATTGCATAATACAAACTATGTTTTACATGGCTACAGAAAGGATGGTACCTGAAAAAAACACAGTAATAGTACTAGAGGTTGAATATTAAATTTTAACTAAAATCTAATGGTGCCCTCAGATCTACTAATAACAGAAATATTTCCAAGCCTCAATCAATGGCTGATTTTATTTCAAGTAATAAGAGAGTCAACAAAGTTCTGGTTCAATTAAAAAAAGAGAATTTGATACTGTCACTGAATTACCTTTACAGAATTTGGTTTATAAAAATTAACACAAACAAAAATTAAAACAAATACTTGCATGCAACAGGATGCTTGTTATGCTTACCTTGAAGTCCATTAAGGATAGAAGTGATTTCTATGGATTTAATATGAGCTGTATCAGAGTTTTTGGCATCAGTAAGATCCAATTTGGATACCATTTCAGGAGATGGATTTGTCTGAAATGGTGGTTTTGACAAGCGCCGAAGTTTACAGTTCTTAGGAGAATACTTTTCATCTTTGTCTTTTTCTTTGTCTAATTTATTCTAGGTTAAGGAAAAAAAAACGTATCCCATGTTAGCCATAATACATCATGAGGCATTTATTAGTAACAATGTTAAAACTCATTTTTAACTCAACGTTACAGACTATTATTAAAAAACATAAAAAGAAAGAATACAAAAAGGCCCACAAAACAGTCAGAAATGTTTTTTCAAAGTTATTTAACAAATACTACAGGATGAGAAATAAGTTTTTGTCTAATATTTGTATTTTAATAGTGGAAATAAATTAGCAATCAGATAGGCAATTAAGACTAGCAAACTTCCATACTGCTAAAAATTGGTGTTACAAATTCTGTAAAAATTAAATCAAAATAGGCTTAAATTAAATATTCACTAAAAAATACAGAAACATAATTTCAAGCTGGTAGTTCTAAAACCTGTAAGATTCTCAATATAAAATGAGAGTTGGGAATGACACAACTTCAAATATCTTCATTCAGTTGATAGCTGGGAGTAACAAACAAATGACTTGCTATAAAGTCAAGTCGGTGGGGCAACCTTCCTGTATCACTGATAATGTTTCAGGAAAAAATGAGAAATTTTCTGAAATTCTCTATTTACGAATAGATGAGCAGAGGTTAATATATTTCTTGGAAACTATTTTTTAAATTTGTTTTAAAAATAATTTATAGGACTTCCCTGGTGGCACAGTGGTTAAGAACCCACCTGCCAATGCAGGGGACACAGGTTTGAGCCCTGGTCCAGGAAGATCCCACATGTCACGGAGCAACTAAACCCGTGCGCCACAACTACTGAGCCTGCGCTCTAGAGCCCGTGAGCCACAACTACTGAGCTCTTGTGCCACAACTACTGAAGCCTGTGGGCCTAGAGTCGGTGTTCCACAACAAGAGAAGCCACCGCAATGAGAAGCCCACGCACCGCAACAAAGAGTAGCCCCCACTCACGGCAACTAGAGAAAGCCCACACACAGCAAAGAAGACCCAACGCAGCCAAAGATAAATAAATAAATAAATTAATTAATTCTTTTTAAAAAATTTATAGGAAAAATAATTTAGACAAGCTTCTAAATGATAATGTAGAGCACTACGTACAAGTAAACAATTCTGAAGTCCTGTTATATAGTGAGAATACAGAACGTGAGTGGCTATTTTCACAATTCTCCCAAAGATGGTACATAATTAGTATCATTCTGGATACACAGAGGAGAAGTTATTCTGTTTAGGGTAGTGGTTCTCTAAGTGTGGACTCTGGCCCAGCGACATTAGCATCTTCTGGGAATTTGTTAGAAGTGAAAACTCCTTGAACCAGACTCAGATCTAGTGAATCAGAAACGCTGGGGATGGGGCCAAGCAATCTGAGTTTCAACAAGTCCTTCAGGTGACTGTAACACATGCTCAAGTGTGAGCTCCACTGACTTAGAGCACCTGGGCTGAATTCTCTGGATGCACTGAGGCGGCTTTTGTGTAGGAAGACTACCAAAACCTCTCAATGATTAGTGCTGTTCTCATTTTCCTATTCTTGCCAGCCTTTTCATCACTTTATACCAGAGATCATAATACACCATGCATTATGAAGGCAGACATAGTCTACCCCATGCAAATTTCAAATATGGCTTTTAACGCCTATCAGAGGACAGCCTTGAAAATAGTGGTTCTCACAGTCAGATGAGATCGAGTGATGGGTATACAATATTAAATATTTTCTAGGAAGCTTTTTCAAAATTCACATGCCTCTTCCCTTATGACCAAGAATTTTAAATGCCTGGAAGGGGCCGAGAACTAAATTGAGAACTAAATAAATATTTAGAAAAAATTCCCCAAGTGTAATATTCTAACATTGCTTCTCCTACCCCTACCCTATCTTCTACCTGAGAAATACTACTTCTAAAACTTGCTCTGTGTAAGGAAACTGGCTTTTTAGTGACACACACACACAGCTCTTCTAGTAGCTTAGAGCAATGCTAAATGTAGCATGACTTCCAATAAAGACCAAGAGTGTCCTTAGTTGTAGCTACTGAGTTGCTATACCAAAACTTTAAAAATATGGACCCAATTTCACAGTGAGAAAAGAATAATCACTCTAGGGGAAACCTTTCAGTATTTAGGGCCACTAGGGTATCATTTAGCCAGAAAGTAAATAGCTCCTCACTTTTAATATGAAAATTGAATTTCAGGAGAACTATTAAACACTTCAACTATATATACCATTCAAAGTATTAAAGAGCCATTACAAAGATTAAAAAATATTCTAAAACCTAGTTAATGGTTCTACTTTCTAATAAAACATTAGAAAGATTTAGTCTTAGAATGAATAAGCGTAATTCTATCATACATAAAAGTAACCTTAATTTCCATACAAGCTCATTAATAGATCCCCACAGTATCTATGTAGAGTTTGCCTAATAGGGTCTTGTGAACACATTCTAAGGCACTACCTATATAGTCAGAGAAAGATGAAGAAAAAAGAAGAGCTTCAGATAGGCTCTCCTCTGCCTTCAGACACCTCCTTCTCTTCCTCTAATGGTTTACAGCTATTACAGTAACCCCAGGGATCCCAGCCACACAACTTAATGACTCCTAGTTGGAGACCAGAGGTGTAGGAAACAGTTGAAATGGGTAAGTGCAATCTGGCTGAGTGGACTTATACAATGTCGGAACTGAAAAAGCCTCAAAGATCATTTAGTACTGTTTTCAAAATGCCTTTCCATAAGCTGACAATCTTAATTGTACGCAAATCTAGCATTTGATAAATCTGCTATTTCAGGAGAGTATTTCCAACTCTACTAACACTAATGCACACACACTTAATACTCATTTTGGAGGCAAAGTTCCTTAATTAAGATCTATAATACAGCAAAATAAGCACTTACCTTTATTTTCTTGCGATGTTTTATCTTTGGCACATTTTTATCAGCAGGTCGTACTATTTTATCTGCTTTAATCCATTCATCATATCTAAAATTGAAGGAAATTAACATAAATATAAAACACATACCACAGAAGGAACCATGCCATATTAAAGAGAAACTCGTAAATAGAATCAGAACATTTCAGAACTGCAAAGGGCCTTGGAGGCCATCTAGTTCAACTTCCTGGTTCAAGAAATAAAGTCACCACTGCTCAAAGAGAGAGATGAAGTAACCTATCCAAGGACACAATGTCAGCTATTGGCTGACCTCTTGACTCCTGGACTAGCACTCCTTGCTCTGCTGCCCCCGTGAGAAACCAAATCTGTGCAATAGCTATTAAGAGAAATCCCAGTATTTCCTGTACTTTTTTGGTATACTTTGTTGTGTTCGTAAGCAGCAAGTAGCCCATTTTTCCTAACCGTGTCAGGAAGCTATAAGGGGAAGCACAGCTCTGCCAAGCCTCCAGTGCTGAGACACTTCCTACGTTTGCAGGCAGCCGAGGGCCAACAGTCGTGATGGCCTCTCCACTCAGTGCTGGCAGTCTGCATAATTTTACAGAGTGCAAGTCACTACTGACTGCAATAAATCTATTTGTTTAAAGGGGGGGAAAAAAAGACAGTTTATTTTTGTAAAAACTCAGCCAGAAAGAAGAAACATTAAAAACAAATTAACCTCTTTTTATGTTTGAAAGTTATCTACATTTATTCTGGAAAATGGGAAAACTCACTGACGTTTTTAACTCAAGAAAATGAACAACTGAAAATGAGCTTTTAAATTAAAATGTCCTCATTACCAGAGGTATTAAGTGAAGTAATAAAGACCTTAAGTCAGGAAGCAAATGACCTGGGTCATTAGCTTACTAATAAATTACATTCTTGCTCTAGCTAGGCCTAGTTTTATCTGTAGCAAGTCCCAGGCAGAGCTATACTGCTGGTGCAAACCACGGGCTGAGGCAAAGCTGAGGGCTCAGCCCCACAATGGTTACAGCAGCGTCTGCTGGAAGCTGCTGAGGGCCACAGTGATAACTGGAGAGGACGAGGAAAGAATGGAATGAGTTCTACAAAAGTCTTCACACATCCTTGCTGACTAGTTATGTGGCCCTGGTCAAGACGTTCTCAACCTCAGACTTCGTTCATTCTGTATAAAGACCACATTAAAAAGATAAAATAAAAAATAAGACTGCACCTCACATATGGAGGATCAAATATATGAAACAGTTTAAGTCAAATATTATTCTCCTACTAAACACACTCCTCTGGTGTTTATATTGGCAACACTAGCACCTACCTGTACATTTATAGTAATTTTAATTTTCCCATTAATACTCAAAATTGCATGACGCTTGACAAGAAAGCAATTTAGTTCCTTCCAAAATTAGAGTGAAGGTGAAGAATGAACAGAAAATATATATGCCCTCTACAAAGTTGAATATGAACTTCTAGAAGTTGCTCTTACTTGAATATAGTTATGGAAATCAATGTTATGTACTTTAAGAAAAAACAAAACAAAACAAGCTTTCTATCTTCCTATGAGATAAACTAAAAACAGTTCATGATGGTTACACATAACATCAGCATAAGCTAAACGAAGATATGAGTTTTTTACCTTTCTTAACCAAAGACTACAATTAATTTTGTAATACCAGACATTTTGACTACCAGTAAGATTACTATTCAATTCCACTTGGATTTTTGACATGAATGATTATATTTCAAATTCGGTTGAAACAGTAGCTTTCAATGCAAGAATATCACCAAGATATTGTAGCTTTGATGGAGCACCAAACACATCAAACAAGCAAAAAATAGTTACTGTCTCCATAGTTACAATGTTCACTGTGACAGAGAAAGATTTCTTTATGAGTTAGAGGTAATGTATTTTGTTTAAATTCTCTTAGGAACAAGGTATAAGGAACATATACCTAAATAAAATAGTGGTTACTCCACATGGTACAGGCTGATGCTCACTGCCTAAGCTCCACTAGAGTACAGACACTATATGATAATCATTTTCTCCTCCACCCAAACATAAACTAAGGATGGTATATAAGAGGACTGGTTATCAGAAGAACTTTAGTGAGTTTACGGGTGGAAAGAGTGTTGAGCCAGGCAGGAAACAAAAAAGAAAGATTCTGGAATTAGATGAAACAAACTATGTACGCTTCTAAAATACTTGAACAGCAGTAATTAAACACGAGGGTCTTACTATTCTACATAACAGTCTTGTTTGAAAACTACTGAATATTCTGTATGGTTTTAGGAGATTCCTTGGGAAATTCTTTAGATATGTTTCCTACTAGAGCAATTACACGGTAATGTATGGTTCTGTAAGTATTAGCTAATATTATATTGTGACGCCTTTATTATTTGCCTCTTTCTATTCTCCTTTCTCAGTGTTTTTGTTTGTTCAGGCATTCCCTTGTTCTAATACTATTCTTTTAGATTTTTTTTCTTTTTTCAGCTAGATTTATGCTGTCTTTTCATAAAAGGTAATAACACAACATTGTTGTTATTATAATTAATATCCTTCAGAACTAGAACACGCCTTAAAAATCTATCAAGAATTTATTTCACAGATTGAGAAACTCAAACCATGGAAGCGAACTCACCTTGCAAGCTACAGGCTTGCCAAAGACCACTATGTGGGGCTTCCCCGGTGGCGCAGTGGTTAAGAGTCTGCCTGCTAATGCAGGGGACACGGGTTCGAGCCCTGGTCTGGGAAGATCCCACATGCCGCGGAGCAACTAGGCCCGTGAGCCACAACTACTGAGTCTGCGCGTCTGGAGCCTGTGCTCCGCAACAAGAGAGGCCGCGATAGTGAGAGGCCCCGATAGTGAGAGGCCCGCGCACCGCGATGAAGAGTGGCCCCCGCTTGCTGCAACTAGAGAAAGCCCTCGCACAGAAACGAAGACCCAACATAGCAATCAATCAATCAATCAATAAAAAATCTTTAAAAAAAAAAAAACCACTATGTGAGGAGTTGGAGAAGAACCGGGAATGGACTGCCTGTTCAACACTGTAATACTAGAATGATTACTACTAGGCAGGCCAGGTCCTGCTCAGAGTAAGCATACAGAAGAGTCCAGACCAGCAACTGAAAAAGCCTCATTAAGAATGCACAGTATGGGGCTTCCCTGGTGGTGCAGTGGTTGAGAATCTGCCTGCCAATGCAGGGGACACGGGTTCGAGCCCTGGCCTGGGAAGATCCCACATGCCGCGGAGAAACTGGGCCCGTGAGCCACAACTACTGAGCCTGCGCGTCTGGAGCCTGTGCTCGGCAACAAGAGAGGCCGCGATAGTGAGAGGCCCGCGCACCGCGATGAAGAGGGGCCCCCGCTCGCTGCAACTAGAGAAAGCCCTCGCAGAGAAACGGAGACCCAACACAGCCATAAATAAATAAATAAATAAATAAATTTAAAATTACCTTTCTCTAAAAAAAAAAAAAAAGAATGCACAGTATGAACCAATCCACGAGGAGGGAGAACGGGTGAAAACAATGTGTGAGAATTTTGGTTAAGGTAGCTTTTTCAAATTACAAATGCCTTTAACCAAACAGAGGTTGAGACCAGTGATGTAAACATTAACAGAAATATTTCAAAATGTAATGAGGTTCCAAGTAGCACTTTAGTTGCCTGATTAATCTTACAAGGAAAAAAAAAAAAAAACGATGATCAGAAAATAAACTGATAGCTATAACCATCCTTGTATATATTTTAAAAATAGGAAATGTTCTTTCCCTTTATGTAATTACTGATTAGAGTATTAATCAGGAATTCCATTCTCTTTTCTTTTTTTTTTTTTTGGCTGCAAGGCATGTGGGATTCTAGTTCCCCGACCAGGGATCCAACACGCGCCCCCTGCACTAGAAGCCTGGCGTCTTAACCACTGGGCCACCAAGGAAGTCCACGAGTTCTATTTTCTTTACAGAATACTTTCAAAGACCAGGAAGGAGAGGAACATAAATTCATGTGGGAAAAAAGCAAAACGATACACCCTGAAAGGCAACATTTCCTACTGACACTAAATTATATAAGAAAGAGTTAGGCCAATATAATTTTTATTTTACTAGTGCTTGTTAATTTAAATTAAGTAATATTAGTGGGTTAAGATCTCTGATTCCCTATCAAATACCAAGAATAAAGACTTGAATGAAGGGAATTTAGTTCAGAACTACAGAAAAAGCTGCCACTGATTCTGTTTATTCTATATAAACTTAAACTTTTTATATAGTCTATTTAATGTACATTAAAAAGAGATTACAGCACATTTACTTTAGGCATAAGAAAATAATCAAAGAAGATAGAAAATGAGAAAATTTAGTTCAAATTCAAATATCTTGGACATCATAGAAATTGAAATTACAGGGAAGTGGCAAACAGCAGAAAATTGCAGCTAAGAAATAGAAGACCATGAAATATTTCTCATTTCTCCTTGGGGCACCATACCAAGTACGGTATCCATTCATCCCTCAAAATATATTCTTAAAGAATACAAGAATTTAAAAAACTAAGTCAAATATAAATTTTTTGGTTTTAAAATGCTTCCATCCTTTTCTCAAACATTCCCAAATACATGGACATGCTGTCCTTCCCTCACAGTGGCTCTCCAATATTCTTGATTCAGCTTTAAGTACCACAAAGGGAATCAAGACATTAGAACGCATATTCTGATGGGGTCTCTCTACCGTGCAGGAACTATGAACAGCTATTTAGGGCAACAGGTATTCAAAGAAACCACATTATTGTTAAATACCTAGATTTCTCCCCAAGGCTAGCAGGCCTGTTGCTGTCAGCTCTCATGTTCTGTGATAATGTAGCTTGAAAACTAGGAGAGAAATTTAAGCTAAGTGGTTGGCCTACAAACAAAATGACCTGCAACTTTAATCCAAGCAATAGAGTTTTATGAGAATGTCTGAGGAAAACAAGGAAGTTTGGATTATTGATATAAACTATACTACCTTCAGTTGGACTTTAAATTTAGAAATTACGAACAGAAGAGAGTAATTGGCCTGTTTGTGACAAAAGGAAATATAGTTTGCCAGGGCACAAGGAAAAGAAGATTACTAAATGCTTCCATTTAAAAACAAACATCAAAAAACAAAGAAAAACAAATATTGGAACAAATATTAACAAACACTGAATTTGAAAATGAAGACTAAGTCTGTTAATGATTAGACCATACTTTTTCAATTCAGTTATCAATAAATTCATTGTAATTGATGCATGGAGTCTAGACAAGTATCTTATCTGATATTTAAAGTACTAAGGAAAATGTTTTCAAAGAATATACTGACTTATTTGAGAATAGTCTATTGAGATCATCTAACATTCAACTAATGGAATAAACATGAATGAACAGATGCATGAGCAACTCATTTAACTTCTAGCGGTCTGTTCCCTGACCTACATAAAATGAAGAAGGTAGAACAGATGATCCCCCAAATTAAAAAATTATATGAAACTCCCAGACTAAAAGTCTACACAAGGGCTTATTCATTTGACAAATACTTCTGAGGTACCTATCATGTGACAGGCTCTGCGCTAGGCACTGGGTAATAAACGCACCACAGCTCCTTATCAAGGAGTTCACAATGTAACAGAGAGGACAACACTAATCAGTCATTACATAAGTAATAGTACCAACCTTCTGAACCATTCGAAAAAAGTAGCTACATCAATATCTGAAATTTTAATGTGTTGAATTGAAATATTTATACAAAGCTAAAAGGAACCATTCAGAGACCATAGCATACTTGCTCTCACCAGAGAAAAACAGAGTTCTAAAAAGAAAACGTTTTGACTTTTTTTTGGATGTGTTGGCAAATTCTCTAAGAAATCATTTAGCAACAATAAAAATGGAAAAGAACATTAGTCAACCAGACATAAGATACCAAAATGGTTACTGTGCCCACACCAGTTCAGATTTTGGTTCTGCTTAAACCTAACTAAACCACTTTCAAAGAAATATTATCAGCCATGTATTAATATAAACCCACACAATAATTACATGCAGAATAAGGATACTGTACAAATAACTTCATCAGCAAAACCGAACTGACAAAATACTTAAAAACTCATTATTTAAAATATGCATACAGATTATAAAAGATAAAATCTAATAACTAACCGTTAATATAAGTGAAATATTAACATCATTTGTATTTTGTTTTCTGTAATAGAGAGACTCATTTCATAATTGCTGAACAATACGTATTTTATATCCTGCCTATCTATAGGCAAAAAACTTAATATATGTCATAAAACTAACTTAGCTTTTAAAAACCTCACATCTAAAGTGGAAATTTAGGCCCTCTTTAGCATGGAAAGGAATTCTTTCCCCCTTAATTGAGTAAGAAAATATGAGGGAAAAAATAGGACATTGTAATAGAAAAAAAGACCAAGTCATGATGAAGAGCAGCACTAGTTATTATTAATTATAAACTTTATAAGCAATTTAATCAATATTTACCTACTTTATGAATTTTCTATAATAATCTCAATTTACATATTTATTTTTAATGTGAGAGAATATCTAAAGCAAAATTTATAGAGACCCACTGACTACAATTTAACGCTTTTAGTCATGTACTTAGGATAAAACAAAGATAAAGATAAAAGCATCATATTATTGAAAAAATAAAATTCTAAGCATGCTATTAACATTTCATATTTCCACTCCATACAACACTGTTAAATCCACATCAAAGAAACAGGAATGGTGTTCATTGTAATAAAGAATATAATAGTAGAATGATAAAAACATGAATATTATAGCACCATCATATTAAAGATTTGACACAAATAGCCCAAGAGAAATGTACTGTAATTATATAGATCTGTTTTCCTAGAGAATTTAACTCTGTAAAATGAAACAAAGGTATAGGTCTTCAGGCAGAGGTACTATCAATATATAATGTTAAGAACACATCACAGAGCGTTGTACCAGGCTTATAAAGACCACTGCAAATGGTTAACAACTCTGGCACTCACTGTATTTTGTGATGTAGATACTGACTTCTAAAAGTATCCTCAAAGTTTGTTTCATTAATATTTGATAAGCTTAGGGGATTAGTATGTTTGTGCACATTTAGACAAACATACTGATGTAACTGCCAATCTACAAAACTATGAAATGGAATAGGTCCAAGTTAATGCTTTACATTAAATGTACCTGTCAATCTACAAAAAATATTGAATGGAACAGGCCCAGCTAAGTAAACACTCAGAGAGACAGCAAGAGAGAGAAAAAGGAAAAAAGGAAGAAGGAAAGAGAGAGAGGCCATTTGAGTGCAAAAATATATGAGTTTATTAATCTTTTTCACAAAGGAAATTTTTATTTTCACTTGCACTGAAAAACTAATCAACTCGAAAGTCATTTTTTAAGTAAAAATTTATTTTTATGTTCACCTTATTCATTGTTTATAAGCTTTCGTTTAAATTTCTCTACATGTAGGACTGCCTGATACCAAGCATTTTCATGCTGAAAAAGAATTTTTCACATGAGCAGTAACATACAGTCCTTTGACTTCCCAAGTAGTTTTTAATTTTAATGCTTTATAGCATAAACAGAAGTAAACAGGCTAGGAGACTGTGACATAAGGGTTTATGGAGACAAGAGTTTGGAGATGGCAGTGAGGTATCAAGAAAAGAAGAATGGCACACAGGAGGAGGCGGAGTGTGCAAAGAGAATAGGAAGACTTGGTGAAAGAGATATGGGCAATGTTCCCTTTCTCCCCTTAAAACAGGCTGACAGATATTTCCTTGGAAACCATTGTCAAATGGCCTTCATTTATAGTTCTTTAACTTTCAACTATAAAAATAAAGCAGACAATTTCCTAGATAGAGTACCTTGCTTTCCTTTCTATCATTACCAGAATAATTATTTCAAAGCATCTGAGTAGAACAACTTTGTACTCTTATCAATATTCCTAAGTCCAAAGGCATGTACAATGAAAGTATGACAGGGAAGGAACAGGGAAATTAAGCTGAAAAAGTGACATAAAATTCTTCAAAGGAACAAAAGGAGACAGGGACTGGAAGAAAGGTCACAGGACACGAGCACTTCCAATCACCTTCATTCAAGTCTCTTACTCTCCATCCCATTTTGGCTGCTAATTAGGAGTTGGGCTCTGTATATTACCCAAAGAGGTCATTTAAAAAATTGACTACCATAATCATATATAAAAATTAACTCAAGATGGACCAAAACCCTAAGTATTAGAGTTAAAACTATAAAATTCTTATAAGAAAATGGGGAAATTTTCATAACACTGGATTTGGCAATGTTTTCTAGGATACAATACAAAAAGCATGAGGAACAAAGAAAAAAATAGATAAACTGGACTTTATCAAAATTAAAAAGACACTATTAAGGGTGAAAAGACAATTCTGTGGGTTCACAGAATGGGAGAAAATATTTGCAAATGACATCTCTGATAAGGGATTAGTATACAGAATATATGAAGAACTCCTACAACTCTTTAACAACAACAAAAAACAACCAATTCAAAAATGGGCAAAGGGCGTGAATAGACATTTCCCCAAAAAAGATATACAAATGATCATATACAATTAAGTACATGAAAAGATGTTCAACATCACTAGTTATTAAGGAAATGCAAATCAAAACAACAATGAGATACCCACTAGATTAGCTATAAATAAACACTTTTTTAAAAACAGAGAATGAGGGGCTTCCCTGGTGGCGCAGTGGTTAAGAATCTGCCTGCCAACGCAGGGGACACGGGTTCGAGCCCTGGTCCAGGAAGATCCCACATGCCGTGGAGCAACTAGGCCTGTGCGCCACAACTACTGAGCCTGCGCTCTAGAGCCTGGGAGCCACAACTACTGAGCCCACGTGCCACAACTACTGAAGCCTGCGTGCCCTAGAGCCCATGCTCCGCAACAAGAGAAGCCACCGCAACGAAAAGCCTGCGCACCACAACGAAGAGTAACCCCCGCTCACCTCAGCTAGAGAAAGCCGCGCACAGCAACGAAGACCCAACGCAGCCAAAAATAAATAAATTTAATTAATTAATTAATTTTAAAAAAACAAACAGAAAATGACAAGTGTTGGCAAGGATATGGAGAAATTGGAACCCTAATACAATGCTGGTAAGAATGTAAAATGGTGTAGCCTCTGTGAAAAACAGTTTGTTCCTCAAAAAGTTAAGCAAAGAGTTACCATATGTAAAATAATACAGAAGAGGTTCCAGTGAGGAAACTAAGCCACATCTGTCCCAATTCCCCACTAGTCTCTGTATTCCATAGGTATCACTTTTATATACAAGTCCCCTTTTTTTAGATTTTAATTTCTGCTCTTCGTCCATTTTGTTGCCAGGAGGTCCAATCTAGTTCAATATTTGTTTAATAGTTACCATATGCCAGGCATGTACAGAACATTCTAGATGTGGTAAGGGATATTAATGGAACGAATATGAAAACTGAGGGTTTTTTTTTCATGTTTTAAAATTAAATGCACTTCCATAATGTAATGTGGTCCCAATATAAAAAGTTTAAACAATGGAAAAAAATTTACCCACAGTCCTACATGGAAGTTATATTCCAGGAGGTCAAATCCCTTTGGCTCCAAAAAATAATTCAGAAAAATTCAATATCAGAAAAAGTGACTCAAATCAGGACTGGAAAATCAGGAACAGAATGTAAAATAAGTTAAAATGGATACCAGAAGAATAAAAGAAGGGAACAATTAAAAGGGAGAAAACACATAAAGATAAGAAATGACAGAATGACTGAGGGGTGGTTTTCAATTTGGGAAAAGTAGAAAAGGAAAATAAACCAGAAAAGTAGTTGCAGCTGCAGCAGCCGGAACCCACGTGAAAAGTACCACAAAAGGAGCGATCAGCTGGGTCAGGCACTAAGGTAAGGCAAGTAACAAGAGGTCAAGAAATAAGGTATGGAATTCGGCTAGATGGGGTCCCTAGTGACCGTTCTGGAGGTGTGGTGGAGGCGAAAGCCTTACTGGGTTGGGTTTACACAAAAACAACAGGAGACAAACTGGATCACAAGTGTAAATAACTCTAATTGTTTTTGCTGGACGGAAGTGGAGCAAAGAAACAGCACAGTAGGGAAAGTAGGGGGAAGCTCAAATGAGTTTTCTTTGAGATGAGAGAAATAACTGCAGGTCTATATGTGGATGGGAATGGTTTAGAACAGAGTGAGAAAATCAGAAAAAACGGGAGAATTTCTGGGACCATATCTCTGATTTAGCCAAGAAGGTATGGCAGTTGGAAGATGGGTTTTAGATAGTAGCATGCTTGTTCACCTAAGGCTAAATATGAGAAGGCAGAAAACATGGCAGCAGATGTAGGTAAGAAGGTGATGTAGTAGAATTCTGTAGAAATTCTCTTATTTCAATTTTTCAATGAGGTCACCAGCTGAAAGTGAAGATGGGGGAAGAGTTGCTGGGGATTTGAGGAGATAGGAAACAGTATGAAAAAAATTTTTTCTGTAACTATGTATGGTGATGGATGTTAATTAGATTTATTGTGGTGATCATTCTGCAATACATACAAATATCAAATCATTATGTTGCACACCTGAAACTAATATAATAATGCATGTGAATTATACCAATAAAAACTGTACTAATAATTAAAAATTACTCCCTTAAAAAATGAAATAGTCTGAGAAAGTAGAAAGGGCATGGAAGGAGGACATACAGCGCCCACTTGTGGTTCACAGATACGAATTTAAAATACGACCACTCATTGTGGTTGTCTGCTTTCCTCCAGACAGGATCAGCTGCCCAGGTGCAGGCAGCGAGTAGGAGGAGTGTTAGATTTCATCAGCGTTCTTGTGGTTTTGTCAAGCAGGTACTACAACGCAACAACACAAGAGCAACAGAAGAACATGGGGGTGAAAAAAAAAAGATTCTGACAAATGACTGAAGAATGCGAGCAACACGAGGAGAGGATGAGGGCAGCGGGGAGACAGGGGCTGTACATGCTGGAGAGGCTCTCCCCTCACCTGGACAATGAATTCCTTGCTAGGGACTATTTCTTTGTACCTTTAGTGCCAAGCACAGTATTTGGCTTCTAGCGGTTGAACTTATGTTTGCCAAATAAAGGAAGATATTTGATAAAAAGCAGCTGCATGTTCATAAAAAATGGGATTAAACCCATTTGTTTGTGAAAGCTTTTTACTAGTTCCCACTCCACCCACTCCCTCCAAGGAGGAGCCAATTTGCTTAGAAAAATAAGGTATTTTTAAAATGAAATACATTTTCACTTCATATAATATACTTAAGTATAATTCATCTTACTTTCAGTTTTCTATAACTTGTAATATGGACTAGGACTAACTGCTGTTAGTTACTTCAGAGCTTTACAGTTGAAATTTTAGTGTCTCTTTTCTTTTTCTTTTACGTAAGGGTATCATTTAACGCAGTTGGGAATCATCAATATTAAAAAAAATTCTCAAAAAAAAAAAAATTCTCTAATCAAACTCCCAACTCCTTGATTATGGAAAGCCAAAGTAGAAATGAATGGAGAAAAATAAATCAGCATCGATACATAATAAAATACTGATGTATTTTAAATCCCATGCCAAGTAGCCTAGATAGTTCCAACACACTTGGTTGTTTTACTGAACAAGGATAAATCCAACACGCTCAAGTTTATGGCCAGTGAATTTCAAAGTGTAACTTCATTTTCAAACATCAATCTCATGTTTTATGGCATGACCTAGAAACTTGAGAGTGAAAAGGATCAATTAGCTAATGATACTAAAAACATCTATAAAATATTAACATCACTAAGAGAAATTAAAACAAATATAACAGAGAGCCTACAATTAAAAATTACTGAAATATGACTATAATTTTTTAAATGTATGGAGATATATTTTTTAAAAGACTAAAAGAGAACACACAGCAGTATTAGTAGTGATCCTTTCTTTTATGTACTTTCTCATTTTTCTATATTGAATGCTATTTTTAGATGAGTTTTTAAAAATTCTGTAAAAAAGCATGTGGTGAACTAGTAAATGCTATAGCATTGGACAATAGTTTTACATATGGCCACCATATCTGAAAAATTCTGTAGCAATACTGTACCATTTATAAGTCATTATGTGGTTTAGGATCCAGAATTCTGGCTATTTCCCATAAATGTGATGTAAGTATGTAAAAATGTCTTTTTTTCTCATTGTAGTAGTAAAACAAAATTGGCCCAAATGTTATCTTGTGTAACAAAAAAATTAAGATTTTCAGTTGTGAAATAGGGGTATAAATGAAAATGTAAAAGTTTAGACAGCACTTTAGAAAAAAACAAAAAATGTAGAAATTACAAGAAAAACAGTATTCTTCTAAGATAAAGATATTCTTATTTTCTTTAAGAAAAACCTGCTTGATGGAAAATGTTTCAGATCAAACAAAACTCAAACATCTCCATACAAAATTTCCAAAATGCTGTTGTAATAAACGACTGCCAATGAAGATAAAACTATTTTTATGAAACTTCATGCATAAATCTTCATTTCTAATTGCACATCTCAAGTGTAAATTCAGAGATCAAGCTGAAGATCCCCAAAATAATAGGAAAACAGTTGTAGAGCTGATGAGGATTTGTTGAGGTCCTCATTAGATTAGCTTCAGACATGAAGGAACAGCAAAAAATCATAATTATTGCTTATTCATCAATAAGACAGACTCTTTGGTTATTAATCCAGAGAGAAATAGGAATACTGTTATGTTGGCTACAAGAAAATTAACTGCTTCATCTACTGAAGTACAATTGTTTTCTCTATGATGCTGGAGTCTGTAGAGATCCACCCTACAGGTCTTCATCAAGATGGTAAGTTTTCTTCTTTTGAACGTTCATACCACACGAACGTGTGAGTCGTCAGAAGTAGATGGCATCCTTCTCGTTAACACAAGCATGTCTTGTTGAACTAGGTCTTGTTTTTCTTTTCTATATCATTAAAAACTTGAATGCCTCAATTTAAAATCCTCCCTTACCCTACCCAACCCCCTATCAATTTCAAAGCTCAAGTACTGAACATTCTTTTTACCCGCTAAAATCCAAGTGCTCCTAGGATAGGATTACGCTGTCCTTTAGTAAATCTTTTCTTAACAAAACGAAGTTGCATCTTAATTGTAGAATAATTTTATGAATGTCTCAATTCTTATATCTACAAAGCCCCTTCTGTTTAATGAGATAATTAACAGAAAATAATCAAGCCCTCATTACAGTGAAACTTGAGAACGCCTAAATTCTATCCATTCGTCACAGAATTTAAAGCATTTTATAAAGGCCACTAGGAAAACTGCCTCAT
This sequence comes from Eschrichtius robustus, assembly GCF_028021215.1. Classification (NCBI taxonomy): domain Eukaryota; kingdom Metazoa; phylum Chordata; class Mammalia; order Artiodactyla; family Eschrichtiidae; genus Eschrichtius; species Eschrichtius robustus. The sequence goes on along the minus strand of NC_090830.1, from coordinate 10,552,809 downwards.
TATATAAACTAGCAAAATAACTAGAAGAAAAGAACTGGAAAAAAGAGGTAAAAGATGATGTAGCTCAGATTATCCATCTTGTGGGCATTACTTAGTAATTATTAATTTTTGCTGATTCAATTTTTCCTTCCTAACTTTAAACTAACATATTCAACATTTACATTTACATCCTACGCCAAAGTGGAACTCCCTCTACATTTATATTCAGGAAGATCATTTAGTAAAATCAAAATGATTAAACATCAAAAACAGGAAAATATTCTGATAACAGCTCTATCTGAGATCTCAAGTATCTTCCTTTGAACATGATCATTAATAGTCAGCCCTTCAGGTGAGGAAAATCATGCACCACAGGGGCAGCGCAAGAACCAACAGCCAAAAGGATAAATTACACACGATGTTGAAAGAGGTATCTGGAAAGCTTATGTTTCATCAGGACAATACTGATGATAGGCATTCTTAAAATCCAAAACTTTGTTAACCTTCTTGGTAGAAATAATAAAGAAAAAGTCCCAAACAAAACTCCTAAACATTTCCTTATGACTTAAGTTGCTATTTTCTTGCAAGCTTCAGAATGGATCAGAATTGTACTTCTCTCAAATTAAGAAACGTAATCAGAAGATAATGCTTCTAGAGCTTCCTATTGCTGCAGAAGGACAACAAAAATTGTACTTTTAAGAAACAGAGAGTGTATTTTTTTTAAGAAACAGAGAATTTGCGATGATGTTTTCTTAAAAACTTCCCAAACCACAGAATACAATTTAAATATAAAGCATGAGAACTGTATTCCTCCTTGAAGAAGACACTAGGCACACCGTGAAACTACCACTGAAAACTTCGATGGTTACCTTTTCAAGGGCTACAACTCTATCACAGGCTACTTCAAATATATCAAACATTCCAAAATAAACAAGGTTTTTCTTAAAAGATATCAAAATGCTCAGATCCCAAAACTGGCTTGCCAACTTCGGATAAAATTCAAACATAAAATTTCTTTGGATAAACCAAAGCAAACTTGTACAAGAAGAAAATTCAGTCTCGCCTTTCAGTTCCCTAGGTGAGTAGCAGTCGGATCGTGCACTCTATTTCAGTCAAGCGGACTTGCTCATAACATTTCAACGATACTGTTTCAAACATAAAAATTAATTTTGGAGGCTTGTGAACAAGGCTGTAATGCAAGAGCTGTTAATGAGGAGATAAGGCTTTCTTGAAGTAGCTAAAGCTTCCTAAGAAATCACAACTCTAAGATCCCTGCCTACTAAAGGAAAGAAACATGATCTACGAAGATTACAAAGAAGAGGTTACTGCAGCAAGGTGGCTGAAAATGCAAGAGAGCAAGAAGCCTGATAACTGGCTTGTAGACATCAAGAAGCTCAAAGCCCTTTTACCTTTTAAAGAAATTTTTCTATCATTTCACTAATAATGTTGCCTCTATTAATCTACATGCATAACATAAAAATCAGCTACATAGACTTCAGTTTTCCAGACACTAAGGATACTTTTGAACTACTGAAAACAACAAGTAAGAAGTCACTGAGCGAGGCACTTACTTGCCAAAACTACATGTTTTTTGTGTGGTATACTGTGCCCTCAATTAGAATACTAATATATCTGTAATTCGTTAAATATTAAAATAGGAAATTATTTTACAAGTGTTTTTAGGTAGTAATCACTAGCTAAAACTCAAGTTACCTCACATTCCATCCGCAGTAATGCACCAAGTAAAGGACCTCTCCACCTTCGACATCAGAATCTTTAATACTAGCTTCATACATTTTTTGATTTTTCCCTCGTCCATACCGCACTTGGACTTTCATGCCTGGTGGATAGCACTCAAACTCCTCTTCTTCATTGTTGTCGTCATCCTCTTCATCCTCTTCCTCCTCCTCCTCCTCCTCTTCTGCTTCTTCATCATCTTCATCTTCCTCTTTATTCGTTTCATCTCTTGAAAGGTTTAAAAAATTGCAGTTAATAAAAGACACTTCATAAGCTTTTCACTTCCAAACCACATAAAATGATAAAAATCGTGGCTGTGATTGTTCCGGGAACAGCAGGTTCCAAGTGTATGATATTCTCTGAGTTTCAATTTAATATTAAAAACTAAAACTGTGTAGGATGACCTTGGATGGTTATAGAAAGATACATTCAGAGAAAATGAAAACGGAAAAGTAAGTGCATTAAAAGAAAATGTCCAACAGCCAGAAGAATAGAAGTTGTGTTGAATAGCAAGAAACTAGTAAGGTCGAATGTAACATTTTTCTCATGTTTTATTGTAAAAGTGTTTTACATCTCAGTTGACAAAAACAAAAATCATCACACCTTACAGCCATTTTCTGACTAAACATTATTTTTCATTCAAATATTTCCAACCTCAGGATGTTTAAACAAAACTTTTTACTAGCCAAATGGCTAGTCTTAATAACTTTAAAGTAATTCCAACTAAATTTTCAAAAGTTATACTAAATGAAATATTACTTTACCTTTCACAGGAATATCCTACTAACTTAATATTACTATCACATCAGGTTTTTTCTTTCTATTCTTCTAAACTTCAACACAATTTCTGCTCTCTCTAACACATATTTACTGCAAGTCCTCTTCTACCAATTCTCTCAACTTTAAAGTTCTGAAGAAATAGGTATATGAGAGGCCAATTCCAAATAATATGAAACTAAAAGTCATTTGCATTCTAGAAGCAGCAATGCAAACCATTCTGGTCTTCTCAATATCATGCACCTTCTAAAGCTGAGCATTCATTTTATATTAGCCACAAATCTGTATTCAACAAATTGAAGAAAATCTTAAATTATAAATCCTTCCAGGCACTTGATTTACAAAAAAAAAAGTAAATTTCAATAGGAAATTCTGGACTATATTTAGTTTTAATTTGCTCTGCAATATGTCTATACTTATTACAACAGTTTTCTCTCAAAAAGAATCCATCACTTTACAGCTGACAAATGAATAAATGTCATAAAACAGAACCACAAGACAACTTAAGTAATTAAGCTTTAAAAGTTAATGGCTATTAATATTTATATAAAAAGTCTTCCTCCACTGGTAACTTGAGTTTTATATTCTTATATGCTAAAGTACCAAATGAGCCAATTTTCTCTGAAATACATCACAAAGTCTACAAAGATCCTTGAGAATTACTCCTATTTTAAAGACTCATTTACAGTCAAATAAATAGGTACTTAAAAAATTAAATGAATCCAGCTGTAATCTGAGATAAAAAATATGAACTCTGTTACTGAAAATATATTAACATTTCTATAATGAAGAAAAACTTATTAGTAAGGCTAAAATATCTAAGAAATTATCAGAAAGGGCGTTACGGATGATAAACTATTATTAACAACTTTAAGTAAATGATTTATATATACTATATATGTAGTATACATATATAAAATTAAAACAGTTAAGACTTTTTTTTGAAAGAACACTACACTTGTTTAAATCATAAAAGTATATCCCTGCACATCAGGGAGAAAAGGAAGTGTATTCTGGTGGCTACAACAGAGATTGATTATGTACCAAAGAGATTTGTCATGCACCTCAGAATCATCATAAAAGAGACAAAAGATATATGAGAGATTAAAAGTCTGAAATTGTTAAAACGAAAACTAACTCTAAACTGTATCTTACATGATATAACGCACTGAGCACAACTGGTAAATGCCAATGACAGCAAGCACAACCTGACTTAAAGTGGCAGCCAGGACAATCTTTTATTTAATCTGGAATAAAAACCTAATATTCTGTATTAATTTTAAAAAGCAGTCAAAAATTAAAAATTAAAAATTCTCATTTAATGTCAACCTCAGACGCAAAGCAAATAGGAATCACTCAAATAACACACTGAATTATAGAGAAGCAAACAACACAATTACTGGTTATCAGCCAAAGCAAATATTTTCCTCCTCCTCCTCTTAGTGGCAAAATCAGAGGTAAATGCACTAAACTAAACAGAACACAGAATGCCAAGAAAGAGAGCCTTTCAAAGTATAAAATGCAGCCAGTACACAGGCTAAAAAAATTAAGTTGATGTACATATTACACACACACACATACACACAAACACAAAACACACACACACACACACACACATGCACGCCCCATTAGTTATCTTTTAGAGAACTACAGTTTGGGAAACCAAATGTATCGACCAGGAACTTTTCATCCAAACTCACAAAGAAATATCAAATTTCCCAAGTTTGATGTCATATTCCTTATTTACAATGGAACAAATTAAAAACAAAAAAACTACTTCAGTTTATTAGTACCTATTATGGGCCAGGCACTGAACCAGACATTTTACATAAATTAAATGATTCACTCTCCCATACCCGGACTATGAGGGAAGGACACTGAAAGTTCTTGGTAGCAGCTAATTACTTAGAGAAAGTTTATATACTAGAAAAATACTTATACATTAATTCTTTATAATTATAAAAGTTTCTATTGCACTTATCTAATAAAATTCAGAGATCAGTTTTGGACATTTCTAACCTGTAAATCTTCTGAAGAACCCATAACGCTTCTAAAGCAGTCACAACAGGAAAATTTCAGTTTGTTGTATGATACATTTATAAATATCTGTGGTAAATAAAAAGGCCATATAGTTGAAAGATTTTTTAAAACTCTGCAAAATATAGTTTATACCATAAAATAAGCTGAAGTTCCACCTTGAAAATTTAAGATAACTATTAGTAACAAAGAGAAAATACAGGCTAATCACAGGGCTTTCCACACAGTAGATGCTCTGGCAATGTCTACGTATTTAAAAATTCAGCAAAAAGCTGAATCCTTACTAAATTTCTTAATAGTTAAAACAGTCTCCAAGTAGCAGCAAGAGTACTTCAAATATACATTTAACACACACGGAAATATAGCCACGTAAAATGAACAAACACTTATACTATATTCATCTAAACCCAGTTTTGTTTCGTTTTTTCATGTATATTTGCATGTTGTGGCCAAAATTTCAGAAGAACACTAAAATGAGCAGAGATTTTAGGCAAAGAGCTGAATACTTACTAAGTTTCTTAATAGTTGAAATAATTTCCAATATCAGTAAGGAGTACTTGAAATACACATTTGTACACACAGATATATGTATTACAAAGTATAATAAACACCTTTTACTATATTTATCTAAGCATGGTTTTTTCTCTTCCCTGCTTGTCTGCATGCTGTGGCCAAATTTCAGAAAAATATGAAAATGATCAAAAAAAATATTTGGTTGTACTTATTTAAAAGAACCACTAACAATGGGAATATTTAGGTTTTTTAAACCTCAGACACAAAATCAGATGCCAAAGATCACCTATAAAATCCAGGGGTCCACTGTCAGTACAGAGATTACACTGCTAAATAATTCATTATCCCAAACTGACCAAAACAAGTAAATGCTACTATCACATAAAACACAACAAAACAATTCTGGCTTTTTAAAAACTAATTACTAGCACTTTTCCATTCTTATTTTTTGCTTAAAAAATGGTTACAATTCTCAAAATCTAGAGCCAACATACCATCTACAAAACACTGGAGAAGGCCATCTTCCCAAATTTATATTATCTGGTTATCCAGCAGAGGTTAAGGCAGTAAGAAGTGCGCTTCTCTAGCTCGAAATTTCATAAATTTCCATGATGAGAGCAAGAATAATGGATCAAAAATATGATCTTTTGCTACAAATTTGCATTAGTAGGGTCTCTGAAGGAGGCAAATACTATTTACATAATAAATGCAAATTTAAATCACTCATTTATTTTGTCAAATTTAGATTCATACACACACACACACATACAAAGAGCAAATTATAAGAATTCATTCAGCCAAAATGCATCTTAACCAAAAACAAATTTCTTACCCAGATTTTGCTTTTTCTTCTTCAGCTTCTACCTTTATGCTGAGGGATTCATCTATCCCAGCTGTCTCATCATCTTTATCTTCCAGATTTTCATTTTCTTCTGTTTTTTTCACATTAACCTCTTTTTCCTGATCAGACTGTGTAGGTATAGATTCTGATACATTCTTTTTACTTCCCTAGAAAAAGATCAGAGGAACTATACCAACAAAAGTAAAAATTGTCAACCTAATTCCATTATCTAATTGTTAGCAAAAGAAGGTACCAACGAATACTAATATTGAGAAAGTTATTTTAAGAAACTCCTAAAACACTAGGCAAAAATAGTTAACAGCTATTTTAAACACAAAAATAGCACTTAATGAAGAAAGTGCATGAACAATAAAGTATAAAATTATATAATAAATTAACTATGTAATCTTTACAGAGGATGTAGAAAATGCACCAAAGAAGGCAAAGGACTATCAACAGTATCCTATTTACCAGAGAGGGCTGAATATTTTCCTTTCTTTCAATACCCTCTTCGGTAGGCTTTTCTTCTTTTGGTATTACATTCTCCTCCTCTTCAATCTTTATTTCTTTGATTTCTGGTTCATTTTCTTCCTTAACTTTTATGTCTTTTACATTTTCACACTCCTTACAAGGCTTGTTAACAACTTTCTCTGGCAATGCCATCTGAAATTCAATATTGGCCGACCTACAGTACTCCTCAAAACCATATAAGTATCTGGAAATATGAAAAGAAGTTACATTTGGGAAAACATTTTGAAATGTTATTGTAGAGTTGTAGTTCTTAAAATATGTGTTCATTTCTCCTGTTTAAGTGCTCAGATATTGAGCTATGTTAATATTCAAATTTATTCTAGTTTAGTTCTTCCCAATCTTTTTTACTCAAACAGAAACATTTTTCAAAGAAAAATAAATTCATTAAAAAAAGATGCTAAAAGTGAAAAGACAGTCATCCTCTTAAATGTAGTAACTGTAACAACAGTAGCTATTAGAAGAATTAGTAATAGCATCTATTTGTTGAGCACTTCTTATATGCCAGGCACTGGACCTCTGAGTGCATGTAAAATTTCATTAACTCATCACAGTAATCCTATGAGGCAAACGGTATCATCTCCTTTAAAAAAAGAGGAAATTGAGGCTTGAGAGAACAAATAAATGGTCCAAGGGCACAAAAAGCAAATAACCGGCAGAACCAGGACTCGAACCTGGGTTTATTTGACTTTAAAACTTTGGCATTTTAACTTCTACACATACTTTCCAAATTTACTTGGCCACAAAAACTTTCTTCACAGACACTCCCACAGATCTAGTATTCATGGAATACACTCTAGAAAACGCTATTATAGAGTGATTACTCTAGTAAAACTCTTGATTTCTTCTTAGAAGAAATTACTAGCCTCAGTTATATGGTAAATTCCATCCTGCTTTCTAGGTAAAATATTGAATATAGCTATATCAAGTACACCTACTTACTTTTTATAAGCACATTTAACATTGTATCCTGCTGCTGAATTTAAGACAGGGATTCCAAGATCTTGGTAGACTTGTTTCCAAACAGCTCCGCTTTCAATCTAACAGACAAAGTGAAATGAAAACTCCCAAATTAAAAGGTGGGAATGTGATAAAAGTTTGATAAATACTATATATATGTGTGTGTGTGTGTGTGTGTGTGTGTGTGTGTATACACACAAATATTCCTATATTTGTTGGTTCCAGTCTCAAGGAATGAAAAATATCAATCTTGATAAATTCTAAATCAAAAATCTGGTTTACAACAATGTTTTAAAGTAAGTTTTGGTATTCTAACAAATCTCAGAGAATTACAAATGTTGAAATACTAGGCCATCTGACTTTTCTTTTTTTTTGGCCGCGCAGCACAGCATGCAGGATCCCACTTCCCCAACCAGGGATCGAACCCGCGCCCCCTGCAATGGAAGCACGGAGTCTTAACCACTGGACTGCCAAGCAGTCCCCATTTGACTTTTAAAGAAACCCTGCTATATATAATAAATAAGAAAACATCCACATTCCTAAATCAAAATCTTAATGAAAAGACAGAGATAAAAAATTTTTAATGATGTATGATTTCCCATAAAATATATAAGCTAATAAATCAAAGCAATTTTATGAATCTTAGTAATGCAGAATACTTTTTTTTCCTCCAGAATAGTCTTAACTGGATGGGCACCATATATCATGGCAACCTTAAGATAATTTCTTCAGTTCAACAAAGATCTTCTGCATATATATGCAAATAATGTTTTCTACATATATAAGGCACAGTGGTAGAGATTAAGGATATAAAGAATATTAAGACAGATCCCTTATAGTCTAATGGAAAAGAGACAGAGAAAGAAAGAATTTCCACTAATATGGTTGTGTTATAACTCAGGTAGTTTATGAAAGTTTGACAAATTTAACAGTAAATCAGAAAGATCATTTCTTAAAATCTTTAATTAAATTTAAATTTGGACTGAGGAAGCTAGCTGTTTCTAACTTGTACTCTCCATTTTCTTTTCCTTTTATTCTTAGGTTTTTATTAATAGACAATTTTAGATAATTTTTAGATGAGAAAACATGTATGAAAAACATGTTTCACTTTTGATCGTAATACTTACATTATCAAATCCTCCAAGTTTGTGTACAAGTCTGAATAACTTAAAGAGATTCAAATTTCGATATCCAAGTACAGGTCGCTTGTTAATGGGTGTGCCTATTAAAGGAAACACGAAATATATTAGAACCATGCTATATTTTTAACTTAAACTTTGAAAAGATTCAAACATTACCACCAAATATACATAGTGCAAAGTGTGTATATATGAGGGAAAAAAATCCCTTGTTAATCAAAAACATGATATCTAGTACTTAAACCCATTTCATTAAAAATTTTTTTCCCTATATCAGAGTTTTGAAACCTTATTTATATGATTTCATTCAACTTTCATTCCCCTGATGAGCAAAAGAATAAATACTAAATGAAGCAAAATAGACTACCAACAAAAATTTTTAAAAATCAGGGTAACAAGGTTTGGTAGAACTGAAAAAAGTTTTGAGATAATTGATGGGCAACTGCGTCACAATGAGAGTTATCTTTATGATACTTCCTTTGTATTTTACTAATTTTCTACTATTCTAAAGAATAATTCTAGAATAAAGCTATAGTGTTGTTTATTCTAACATGTGAAAAATGAAAATGTAGAAGGACACTAAAACTATCAAACTGTTAGGATGTGGTAGAGAAAACAACAGGATAGAGATACAAAACTTACTGCCCTTTCCAAAAAACATACGACTGGCATAATCACATTTTTCACTCTTTTCTAGTATTAGATTTTATTCATTTTCTTCACTTTTTTATTTATCTTACACAAAAAAGCTTAAGAAATAGCCTGCCTTCTTAGGCCAAGCCTCCGTTCATACAAATAAATAATATAGGAATCAAGGACATTTTATATTGAAGAATAAAAAGATACCCACATTGTAGTAGCCACTATGATTTATGAGAGCAAAAAGAAGACCAAGCCAGTTTCTACTCATCAACAATACAAAACTGGATTAAAAAAACATTAATTCACAGAGCACAGTAGCACTTTCAAGTATTATTCGTTCATTTTGCCCTTCTCCTTAAGCTAGAAAGCTTTCTGCCTCTCACCACTCCTTTTCTAGCATCTTCCCAGGAAAGGAGAAACTATACTCTGAACAGCAGATAAGAAAGAGAGTAACAGGGCCATAGTTACCGGTGGACTACATCATCACTGCAAATTAAAAGTTATTGCTAGGTACCCATTCCTCTTTCCCCCAATGCTCTTATTTCTTAAACCACAAAAGCAGATTCGATAAGTTAAGCCCAGGCTCACCTTGAGACTTGGTCACCTTTCTCTATGGATGGTTTAATTCTGTTCTTAGTTCTATGTGGCTAGGTTATAAGAAGACTTATAAGGCCCATCTTAGAATGTGTGCTCACTCTCTCTCTCTCTCTCTCTCTCACTCACATACACAAACACACACACATGCTGGGAATAGCAAACAGTGGTTTTAGAGAAGAGGCTTTTCTACAGGCATGTATGTAGGCTCAAGTAAAATGGTACTCTGATTCCCATTCTGCTACTGTTGCCTAGTGTAAGAGCTCTTTGCGGGGGGGTTTCCATAAATGAGTGGGGGGACAGACAGGACAGAATACAGTAATTTATGGGTCCATGGCCATAATATCCATCAAAATACTGTCAAATTCCATATTCCACTTCCTATGTGACAGACACCATACTAGGATGCTGGTGATTGGAAATCAAAAAGATAGCCATGATTACCAGTGACATGCAGCTTAATAAACAGAATTCTTATTTTAAGATATTAATTATCTGATACCTACATTCATGATGAATAAAAGAAAAAACACTCACCTCTATCTTCCATAAATTTGTACAACTGTTGAAGAAAGTTCTCCCTTTCCTCTGGAAATGGTTCTATTTCTTCCTAATTTTAGTCACAGAAGAATAGAATATTATTTTCCTCAGTTAAGCATTTTACTAACACAAGTAGATTTCCTACCAACAGCAAAGACTAATACTAGAATATTTCAAAGGCTTTTTACCAAATTAAAATTATTTCTTAACACTAAGCTATTCAAAACCAGAAAGCCTGAACATTTTTATGCTTTACAGAGAAATATGTCCTAAAAGGTATCTCAATAGTGACAATTCCAAATGTAAATGCTCATGTAAGAAATGAGACCAGCAAAATGATTCACGAACTTTTTACCAGATCAGAGATCTAGTCTTTCATCAGGGTCATAGGCTCAAGAAGACCTACTCTCACTTATATTAAATTGGGTCAGGGTTCACCATCAAAACTAACTCTATTATTGCTCCTCAAGGAACTAAACAAGTGTGGGTCCCATTAACTGCAACTACAATTATCCTTCATTATATATGGCCCCACTGTATAGTGCTTCGAGCTTATAAAATCAGTAAAGTGGGGAACAAACTTGATCTACAATACCTGAAGATTCAGACTTAGGGAAATCTTCAAGTAATAAAATAGTTCCCTGATTTATCAATTACAAGGGAGGGACTAGCTTCTTGCTGCTGTGGCCAGGGGCTGTGGCAGTAGGGAGCTGGTCCTGAAGCAACCTGCAAGGAGCAGGGTAGTAGTAGGTGAGATGGAGGAACTCATCAATTCAGTGACTATCAAGCCATTCAACAAACATTTAATGAGCACCGGTAAGTGTAGGCACTACGCAAGGTGCTGAGTCAAATAAAAGAGAAAAAAGTGATGGCACCTGCCATTACAGAACATGATCAGGAGTAGCTGCAGAGGAAGTGATTCAAAACATACACCTAGGCTTTACAGTTACTCTGGCTGAAACAAATGTAGTCCTAATAGTAAAAGTCAGGAGCATACTTTTCAACTGGTAGTCTAAATAAATCATTTTAGTTTTAAAAATCATGAGCCTAAAGCCACTGTTTGAGTGAGATTTGCCTCTTTATTTTATAAGCTAGCAGAAAAAAGGAAGGAAGTTAAAACAACAAAAACTCATGTTGATAAACTATTATGCTTGCTAATTGGAAGAGAAGAATCAACGACAATTATTAGTTTGCTCAGGATAAATCTGTATTTCTCAACTTAAGCATGGTCCACATACACTGGATTGTGGTAAGGTAGTCAGATGTAAGTCTAAGGAAATCTGTTTTCTAGATATTATCTTAAATGCCCCCAAGGTACAATATTTGACTTACATAAACTGTCAAATGTATTCCTGTTGCAACAAAATTTAAGTGAAGTTTGTATTTAACTTAAAAAAAAATGTTTAAACTGGAAACCAGATCTGCTTTTACAAAAACATTTGTAAAACATAAATCTAAGTGACAGAAGTTTTGACAACTAATACTTATTGATCATCTGTTACACATTACACACTACGACAGAGTACAAGTAAGACAGAGTCCCTACCGTTGAGGAGCTTACAGATTAGTAGGAGAGAAAACAAATAGAAAATAAATGTATGTACACGTATATATGTAGGCAAAAATTTCTACAAGGAATAGTAGTAGTTTAGATTAGCAAATCAAGTGATTAACTTTTCCTAAGGTGAGGAAGGTGATAGTTCTCAGAAAGTTTCCCTTTACAGAGGGGACATGTCAGTAGGATTTAAAAAACCGAACAGGACTGTGTCAGGCTGACGGGGGGAGGGCACTGTAGGCAGAGGTATTGCTTTGTGCAGAGGTGAGTAGAAACGAGCTATGTAATTTGATGTTGCTGCAACATAATGTTCATAAGTAGAAGCGTAGGGAGTTAGTTCCCTGGCGGTCCAGTGGTTAGGACTCAGCACATTCACTTCTCTGGCCTGGGTTCAATCCCTGGTCAGGGAACTGAGATCCCGCAAGATGCACCACGCAGCAACCCCCCCACCCCCCCCCAAAAAAGGAGGAGGGTATACCAAGGGAAGTAATATAAAAAAAGGCAGGGGTGGGACTACAAAGGGAGGTTCTAAAAGTGAAGCTTGATTTTCAGAGTGATAAGAAGCAACTGCAGAGGTTTTAAGCAAGGAACTGATGGCTCCGAGCACTTTAAATAAAAGGCAGTGGGGAAGAAGACTGAAGCCTGGGAAACTTTTACACTACACACTGTCATAGATCACTATATTACAAAACATAAACTCTAAAACAATCTTATTTCATTACTAGTTGCTTACTACAGTTAAATGGCAGAGTTTCATAACTTAACCTAAAATATTACATATTGACGTTAACTTATCTTTGTTTCCTAGAAACATTAAATACAATTCACTTCATGGCCACGTACTGCAGCTTCACTATCTGCACCATTCCCCCAATAACTTTGATAAAGTTGTCCAACAAACCATTAAAGAGCACAGTGGTGTAATGTCACTAGTAATATTATGAGCATCTTTTCCCAGTACTTGTCATTGCTAGACCTAAAGTAACAGCTACAATAAAATCTAAATTTAGCTCCTTGATCCATATAAATTGACAGATGTCTTATTTATGATCTAATTAGAACTATCTACCCACTTGTATTAGATAAAGTCATTTAAGATTCTCTGAATCAGAGATAATAATCTTTACTTTTTTGCTATTTATTCCTTTAATACTAGATGGAAGACATATTTTACACTTTACTAGGTATTTTAATAAAATATGCAGATGTAAACATACTATGAGGTGACAGCTGTCTACATGATGGTAAAAAGCATATGAAAGTAGAGTTTTCCTATATTAGGTAGGGATTTCCTTAAGCATCTGATAAACAAAAAGCACAGTAAGATTAGGAAACACTTTTTTCCCTTTTTATTTTTTTAATTGAAGTATAGACAACATACAATATTATATTAATTTCAGGTGTATAACATATTGATTCGACACATACATTATGGACTGAAGATTAAGAAATATTTTTGAGGTTACTGAGATAACTATACTTAATATTTTTAATTTCACAAGACCATATTTCTGTTTTAAGATAAGCAAGCAAACTACCTGATTACGATGAATGTCACAAGCACAACTGTATTATGAAATACTTCTAATGCTAAAAATATTTAAGTGATTGATGACTTTAGCCAAATCCCAACGCACAAAGGAAGCACGCGTCCTTCACTTGAAAAGGCGTGAACCATGTTTACTCACCTCCTCTTCACTGCTGTTGTCCTCCTTTGCTTTTTCATCATCTTCCTCCTCCTCTTCTTCCTCTGCTTCACTGCTAGAACTATCTTCTTTCAATTCAGTCTTCCAGTTAGCAGGAATAGTTCTACTTTTGTGAAATTCAAGTGCCTGATCAAAGGCTGGAAAGAGACCATAAACTATATCAACTGGAGAAATTAAGACAACTGATTTGTCTAAAACTACTAACAGGATAGAGAAATAAAAAACTACTGTGCTGCCACCACTGGCATTTATGAAGTGTTTGCTATGAGCTAGGCACTGTGCTAACTGTTTTCCCATGCAGCAACTCATTTAATCTTAACAATCTTAGGCATTAGGCACCCATTTTATAGATGGCAAAACTGCTACCATTTGAAGGTGACTTAGGTTCAAACAAAGACAAGAGAAAAGGGGCAGTTTTCTTCTTTTAAATGAAAATTAAGAGTGTCTAGTAAAAAACACTTTAAGATAGGTAAATCTTTAATCGTTTTATCAAAAAAAAAGAGATTATTAAACAGTATTATATACCAGGCACAGAGTCATTGTAATAACACACAATACCTGAAAATATACTATAAATATGTCCTCTACATTTTTCGTTAAGCCTGAATTAAAATTATATTAACAATTAGCTTAAACCAAAATTAGCCAGACAGTTATTCTCACTTTATAATACATGGAAATAAATTCTAAACCATAAATTCTTGATGATTTTTAACCAGTCTACATAGCATATTATTTGATTCAGTGAACACAGTCAAAGAAAAAATAAACAGCTATTTATAATGCCAAAAATCAAGCAAGAGATGCAATTATCACATATTCCTTAATAAAATAGAACTACGGTTATAAGAAATGCCAAATCAAAATTACTTTGATTCCTGTTTCTACCATCCTCAGGAACTAATATTTTATTTACTAGGCAAAAGCCAGACTACAGTAACAGCTGATGATATTTTTCTTTCCCATTTTTAGATTATTGTCCCAATTATAAGCTAAAAAAAAGAAAAAGAATACCTATGATAACAAAGGGCACGTGGGTTTACAAAAGTATAAGTCACATAGAACCCAATGTAACTTCAAAGACTTAAAAAAAATTTTAAGACCAAAAGAATATTTAATCTTCAGAAATACTTTTTACTTTTTTTTTTTTTTGGCCATGCCACGCAACTTGCAGGATCTTAGTTCCCCAACCAGGGATCGGACCCGGGCCCCAGCAGTGAAAGCTCCAGAGTCCTAACCACTGGACCGCCAGGGAATTCCCCATCAGTTTTTAAATTAACTATAATTTGTTCCAAGATTATCCTTACCTTGTTTTAATACAGCATCAGGCTTTGGTGCAGTGTCGCTAGTAATTTCATGGACATCCTTTCTTGGTACTGAAGTACTATATTATTTTTTTAATTTTAAAGGAAAAAACCCACAAAAATACAACAGAGATTAATTAAGAGTCCAATTACCTACCACAGAAAGATACTGAAAACATGGGAATACTGACATTTACAATGAAAATGATTGCATACAGGGTTGCAAGTCCCAAATAAAATGCTAGGCAGGATGTTAAAATATGTAATCATCTACAGAAGGACCCCACCTTAAGAGATGTTTTATAAACAACAAGGTATTCTCAAATATCAGAGGACTTAGCTAAATGCAATACTAAAAATACTGAAACACTGAAAATAATAAATTAAAATGTTTGGATAGCAGAATGCATCAATCCAATAAAAAATAAGTTAAATAGCAAGAATTGGCCATCATCTTAGGATAAGCACAAGAAATTACTAAATTTAAGACTGGAAGAACATGTACTATTTTATAATGTAAAATATAACAATTTTTTCTTAAACTGAATTCTAGGTTCACAAGCAAACTTCTAATATATAATTTAAGGTTTTTCATGGAACTTAGCAACCATAAGGAGGGGTTGGATGCAAGCAACTGGGAGAGGTTCATTCTATCATATACATCATATATATTTCCTGTTTTACACTAATAAATCATCATTCATCTTTTCTGCACTTGGTTTGTCTCAACCAACCCACAAAAGCCTAAAAACTATTCCAAATACATTTTTCAGCCTGCTTTTTTGAACTTTTTATTTAAAAATTTCAAATATATACAAAAGTAGACAGAACAGTACAATGAACTCCCACATATCCATTACCCAACTACAATAATCATTAACTCAGAGTCACTGTTTCATTTATACCCCTACCTACCACCTCCCACCCCAACTGGATTATTTTGAAGCAAATCCCAGACATACATTATATAATTTAATTTATAATATTTCATTACGGAGCTTTAAAAGAAAATTCTTTTAAAAATATAACCATATCACTATCACACATTTAAAAATTCACAGTAATTTCTTAATATCATCAAACCAGTATTCAATTTCAATGTTCAAATTTCTCTGATTATCTCCATTTTGTGAAAGTGAGTTTCATATAGATGTTTTTAAAAATCACATTTCAGAACTTGAAAACCTGAACACCAATCTTAAAGCATGATGATTCTTTTAAAGTATAGTCACCCAATAAGGCAAAATATAAAATACATGGATTTTCTAGTCACACAATTCTTCAAGAAAGAAAAAAACATAAGTTTTTCAGTTCCAGAAAAGTTCTACATGAAAGGTCACTTTCTTAATACTTAACATACATTTATAGTAACTCACTTTAATCCTCAGCCCTACTGCAGAAGTCACATGTTACACAACAGGGTAACACTAACCCGTGTAGACATAATTAAAAATGAGAGAAGATCCTAATTAGACATTCAAAAACAATAAATATATCAATATCAATCAAGTATTAGATGTGGTAGATATATCGAATTTTCCTCAATAAATCATCAGCTATTACACAGGCAAATACTGACAAATTAGACAGCACTTAGAGTCTAGTTTAGAAAAGACCAAATGAACAAGAAAAGACATATCATAAGACTACTATACTTAATGATAATACGAAAAATGATCATACTCTGAAACATTCTGTATGATGAGAAGGAAAAGCATAAGGTCATTGGAAATAACTAATTTATAATTTACCATCCCAATCTGGAAAAACAGCATATTTTTCATACCAAGTGAATTATACTTACAATTTGCCATCTTTGAAAGATCGAACAAGAATATTGTCTTTTTTCACAGCAATTTCATCACTACAATCAGGACAAACCACCTTTTAAAAAAAGTGTGAAACTATTATAACTAAAAGCACATTTATAGATAGTTATGTAAGTATCAATTATTTAAATCCTTTTCAAAATAGTTTCAGCTTAAAATTTAAAAACTAATTTTAGTTTGAGGGTAAACAGCTACACACACATGTGGGAACACACACAAGTAATTTTAAGTTTATCCTTCCAGCTCTCTGGATTATCCACATTGTTTTCTGACACAGGCACGGTGTTGAGAGCAGAACTGTGGCTATGACTAGACTGAAGCTGTGGACCAAGTCTAGGCAGAAATAGAAAGCTGGAATGAGAGTAGCTCAGGGGTGGAAAAAGAGGGAGAGCTAGTCCTAACAAAGGATCTGCAGCAGGGCTAAGAGAACAGCAGGGACCAAAATGGGATCAGATATCAGAACCTTAATCAGAGCAGTCTCTATCTTAAAAAAGATAGAGATGATGTTCTACTGATTATTTACATTTAAATATACACGTTAACACATGCTAAAATTTCTCCATAATACTACCCACTCTAAAAAGTAAGCATTTTAAACTGGGTACCTTCCTGGAGTCTGTATAAGATTTATTATGAACAAAATAAAAGATTTATTTTATTTGAAGTCATCTCAACTATTATTTAAAGTAAGGATAAAGCATGCCTTCCCAAAGGTAATACTAACGTTAAGACACCTATAAATTTTTATTATTTTAATCCCTAGATTGCCCACTATATATACCAAGAACAATAGTATAGTTATAGTTTTTAATGAAAAATGGGCTAAGTATGACAGATTCGTTTTAAGGACTGTCTCATTAGCTCTGAAAAATGACACAATAGTACATAAAGGCATGTATTCTCACCACAGGTTTGAGAGGAGTGAGAAACAGGTAAGTTCTAGTTCAGTCTTTAAAAGGTTAACAATTTCCATAATTGTAACTGCACTGCATTAAGCGTTGCTTAAATGTTGATGGCATTATGAAATAATTCACTCATGAAAGTCTTTTACATGCATTAGCATCTACGAAAACTTTCCTATCATTTCAAAAAAGTCCAGAAGTAAGTACTTAATACCTGTTCATTCATTCATCCAGCCACTCTACAAATATTAACTATTTCATCAAAGTACCGTACTGGACCACAGAGGCCTAATCAGTCACCGTTCCTCCCCACAATCAGCTTGTAGTCTAGCTGGAAAGACAAGCACTAAACAAGTTAAGTGCATATTTATTTAACTGCTATTGTGATAAGTCCTTATCTAAGTGGTCAGGGACCAGTTTCTTGAGGACACAACATTTAAGCTCAGCTTTGAAAGCTGAGTAGGAACTGGCTTGACGAAGGATGTATGTGTGTACACGTTGTGTACCACAGGGCTGCGCTGCAAGCAGAGGAAACAGATTATGCGAAGGACCTGACACAGCAAGCAGTGGAGCCCATTCTAGGAAGCAAAAGGTCAATGTAGCTAACTTTCTGCCTGGGCTAAATAAGTGAGGTAAGCAGAGTTCAGATTTGTCAATCTTGTAGGCCATGTTAATTCTGAGGATAAAATCTAAACTCTTCAAGGGAAGGATCCAAAGCAAGATAATGTCATAATAGAATTGCCTTTTAAAAGATTGCTTTGACTGTCATAAAGAAAATGGACCAGAGAAGGACAAGAGTTGGAAGAGATGAAGCTACTGCAAATCTTCCAGGTGAGAGATGGTGACCTGGATGTAAACTGGTGCTGATGGCAAATCAGAGGAACAAGAAATATTAGAGATAATTAGGGAAGTGGAGAGATGACAGAGAAAAGGATGCTTACACTTCTGCCTCGTGCAAATGGTGTCATTCACAGGGAGAGGAAACAACGGAGAAGGGTCATGTTTGGGAATAAGGGAGGAGAGCATAAATTTAGCTTTAGTCTTATTAAATTTTGAGGTGACTAAAGGGCAGCCAAGTGGAGATAATGATAGATAGATACCCAGGTCCAGAGCTCAGAGTAGGGGTCTGAACTCTAAGCTGTAAACTTGGGAGTAAACAGTCTAAATATCAGGGCTCTAAAACTGTGAGCCAAAATCACACATTTTTTTCTTTCTCACGAGCTTAGGATTTTGAAACCCATACACGTGACAGCTTTGGCCAGTGCTGATGATGGCGTGTAAGTGGGTTCACTCTCCATTCTGTTACAGGAACTACAATCCACATTTTATCCCATTCACCCATGCATGTGATTTTCTTTGGTCCCTAAGACATTTCAGTTTATTATCTCTGCAACCAATGCTATAAAAGGGGATGAGATCACCCTAAAGAGAATACAATGTGATATATTCTGAACCTTGAACAACAACATTTAAAGCTTGGTTAGAGGAGAAGCAGTGAAGGAAACTAAAAAAGAGGACTGCGTGAGTCAGGGAAGCTAAGATTTCCTCCCCTTAAAATGGGGGTAAATACCACTTATGTCTCAGCCTCAATTAGGATTAAATGAGACCATGTGCTTACATGAACAAGCTAGCACAGTGCCTGGCCAGGGTAAGTGCTCAAAACATGGTGGCTATTAATAGTTCCTAGAAGTATGCAATTGTTCTCTAACATGATGTTACCAAGCACTTGTTAAAATTTACTCAATTTATAAACACTAATTTTAAAAATAGAAATGCAAATACTGTTTATGTGATTATGTCAAGATTGTTTGATTCAAAACACAATTTCACACTCTAGTTGACAAAAATTATTTATCACTTTCCAAAAGATCTCAAATTTGTGGGGAGGATAATATGTATCACTAATGCTAAGATTTTTAAAATAATGATAAAATCGTTGACTAAGCAGATTACTAACCTTTCAGTATTGTATATCTTTAAATATTTTTCTCATCATCAAGGAAACTATTTAGAAATTATGATGAGAGAATCTTAAATTAATACTGAAAAAACTAAAGTGCAAATTTTAATGTTCCTTTTGTTTTAGAAAAAGACACACAAAGCTCTTTTAAAACATGTTTTCAAAAGAAATTCTTTCAAAGAATCTTAGTGCTTTAGGAAAAAAGAAATGATCACATACACTGACACTTAAGTTTTTAGCTTGCCATTAACCCAAAGCTTGACAAGTTACTTAACCCTTCTAACACTCAGTTTCCTTATCTCTAAATGAGGATAAATAATACATACCTCATAATCAGCATAAAGACCTTAGCACAATCCTTACACATAACAGGCATCCAATAAATGTGTAATGGATAGATGGATATATGCAGAAGTACAAACGTATCATAAAGTATTTAAATTTATTAAAATAATTGCCCTCATCAGTTTTAATTGTAACTGTAAGAGTTGACAATTATTGGGCACTTATTTTGTGCAAAACACTTAACACTCGGGATAAAGAATACGAAGTGTTTACCAAAAAGGATGAAAAATTGATATCATTTGTAGACAACAGTAGAAAACAAGATTCTGTTCTTCTTTTGCAGCCTTTTGCATGGTAGATTTAGAAGTTTTAAAAGTTTGCATGAGGAATTTTTCACCCAAAATTGAGCAGTGTAACATACCTAGCCTCTAAAATTATCATGATTTTCATCCTTTCTCGGATGACTGCAGGAGTTCTTTGTACTCAGAAATAACTTTCAAAGTAATTTTGTGTGACCTGAATGATGCTAAAACCATTTCCCCATTTTGTACCTATGAAAAAACACTAGTAAGAAAATCAACTGTTTTCTTCATGAACTTATATAGTTGAAAATTAAACTCTTTCATACTGAAGTTACTCACCAATGCAGGAAACCATAGTGCTTTCTTTTTATCCAAACTAACGTAATCTACACATACAACTTTTCCTAGCAGCTCATCAATCTGTTTCCTATCATCCTCATCTTCATCACTGGAGGATGAAGAAGACTCTTCCTCTGGTCTAGGGAAAGAAAAAAAATGAAATATTTCTATTTATCTTCACAAAGAATAAGCACACCAAGCTGATGAATACAGGTATTCTAGAAATCTTACCCCGTTTCCTACAACCTACAGAATGGCTAATTTAAATTTTTAAATAATTTTCTAAATTTCTAAAGAATAATTTTAAAAAGGTTATCATTAGAGGAAAGCAATCCATTTTCCTAAAAATCTTCTGGATTTATTTAGTGCTATTTTAAAAGATTAAGGGAAAAATCAGAACAGAATAACACTGGTCCCCAAATTATCAAAAAGCTAAAGGCTCCATATGAAGCATCCCAGTACTGCACTAAAATATACTAGATCCTCCTCTCAGATTAAAGGAATTCTGGAGGTGGTAGTTTTACACTCCCAGTACAAAGCTCATTTTATTTATTTATTTATTTTGGCCACACCACACGGCTTATGGGATCTTCAGTTCCCCAACCAGGGAACTGAACCCGGGCCACCACAGTGAGAGCACTGGAGTCCTAACCACTGGACCGCCAGGGAATTCCTCCAAAGCTAATTTTAAAAAGGGGAAGGCAGATCTTTATTAATGGGGGTCAGGCTGGGGAGAGGAAACACTCTGGTAAGAGAGCACCACTGCTGTCTTTAATAACAAATATACACAAACTACATATTCATAAGATGCACAATATGGTTCTTTTGTATTATGCTAAAAATTCCTTTCAGTTACATTGTATACTGGACTAGTAAGTTAGAAAAAAGAAAAAGGAACTATCCAAAACCATCCATTTGATGTTAGAGGAAAGTATAGTAAAAAGGAAAACAAAAACAAAAACAAATTCTGAATCTGGTTCCCAGAAAGCCCACCATTAGTGGTAAAGAAAACAGATTCTAATAACTGTGCTCAAAATGCCCGGTGACCTAACTGTAGTGACCTAAATGGGAAGGAAATCCAAAAAAGAGGGGACATATGTATACGTATAGCTGATTCACTTTGCTGTACAGTAGAAACACAACACTGTAAAGCAACTATACTCCAATAAAAATTAAATGAGCTTTATGAATCAAAAAAAAAAAAGCCCAGAATAAGTAATGATACTAAGAATGCTGAATAAATAGACTGCAAGAGAATGAGAAATATAATAAAATAAAAATGATATTTTTATAAAATAAAACAGGATAACAATATAAATGTCATCCTTTTATATTTATATATTCCAATGTATTCCAATATATATTTATATATTCCAACGTAAATATAAAGGAAGCAAAACCTATTATAATACTATTAAACATTTTAGAGTGATGGGGGAATATCACTATCTAATTTCAGTGATCACTCAATTAACCCAAAAGTTGTCCCCTGATAAAAAAACAAAGCAGGGCTTCCCTGGTGGTGCAGTGGTTAAAAATCCACCTTCCAACGCAGGGGACACGGGTTCGAGCCCTGGTCCGGGAAGATCCCACATGCCGCGGAGCAACTAAGCCCGTGCGCCACAACTACTGAGCCCACGTGCCACAACTACTGAAGCCCGTGTGCCTAGAGCCCGTGCTCCGCAACAAGAGAAGCCACCACAATGAGAAGCCTGTGCACTGCAACGAAGAGTAGCCCCCGCTCACCGCAACTAGAGAAAGCCCACGCACAGCAACAAAGACCCAACGCAGCCAAAAACAATGAATAAAATAAATAAATTAAAAAAAAAAAAAAGCAAATCTTCAAAATTTGCTACTGAGTAGAACTACTGTACTTCAAATGGCACTTAAAGCAGTTTAACCCTTACTTAGAAAGTAGGTAATAGGTAGCAGGAAAAACCAACATACCTTCATATTAGCAGAGCATAAAACCTTACAAATTGGCACAAAGCTTGGGATAATAATGACAGACTTCACAAGTCTGATTTCTACTTGATTAGAAGAACTTCTCAAGGACAACACAACCAAACTTAAAACCATAATTACTGCTTTTTTCAAAGGAGTCACAGAAGACTCATTCAGCTGGGGTTTTATGGACACCCTTTATGCCATTATCATTAGCAAGACAGAAAGTCACAATGTCACAAATAACATTAATCAAATCTGTAAAACATAGAAAGAGAAAACTGGGCTTTACTTGGCTAACAAAGTCATCTGCAACAGTAAAGAAAATTCTAATTTCTTTCATAAGACTTAACAAATGTGAAGACTTCAGACACGAGAAAGTTATATATATATAAATGTAAACTGACTGGCTACATAAAACATCCATCCACCTCACATCATGTCCAGACTCCACTCCAAAACCATTCCCCGCTCGTGGACTAGATTTCCTCCTCCCTCTCACCTACTCAAGCCTTTATTCCAGCAATGCTCGCTTCTCTCTCCTGTATCAATTTCTCTGCCTCTACAAGATTGAGTCCTACCAGTATAGTGTTATTTCTAAGAAAATGCTGTTACTTCTCCCACTTAAAAAAACAGAAGATCCCCTGACCTCACTTTCTCCACCAACTACTCCTCCCCTTGGCAGAGAAAACAGCCTAGAATGCTTTATCCCCAGACATGTGGAAACTTTTTCACCTCCTGTAAGTGTCTGTTCAAATGTCACCTCAATTACGTTACTCTGATCACCTTATTCAAATTTATAACCTGCCCATCCCAATCCCCCCGCCCAACCTTACTCTTATTATTTCCACAGCACTTACAAATCTATCATACTACATAATTTACTTAATTCTTCTGTTTTCTTCTGTATTGTCCATCTCCCCGCATACGAGAGAATGTAAGCTCTAAAGGCAGAGGGGTTTTTTTGGCCACACTGCAGGGCACGTGGGATCTTAGTTCCCCAACCAGATATCAAACCCATGCCCCCTGCAGTGGAAGCGCAGAGTCTTAACTCCTAGACCGCCAGGGAAGTGCCCCGGAGATTTTATAAGTGCCTGTTTTGTTCACTGATATATCCCAAGTACCTGAACAGTGCTCGGCACAGTGCAGATGCTCAATAAATATTTGTTGACTAAGTAAATGAACTGAATAGGTTTATTTCTTTTTACTGTGGTACTTCTGATTTCTATTTCTCCTGAAATCGCAAAATGTATACAATCAGTATAATGTATACAACCAGTATTAACCATACCATTATACCTAAGGCTCCTTTTAACTTTACCTTTTAGCGGAGTTTAGCCAGGAAATTGTTTACATAAGACTAGTACTCAATAAACTGATATACTAAAATAAATGAGCATCAGAAATATGTTAAGGGAGCAAAGATAGAACAAGCAGAGAGTCTGCTTGGTGTTTATTCCCTCTGTCACTGTTGCTTCTCTGGTACCAGGTATGTGTTTATAGAGCCACAACAAAATAACATACTGTCTCTGAAATAACGTCTGATGATGCCACTGGAAACAAAGCTAATTACATGATAATGTTTACCAAACAAACTAACAGCTAGACACTTAAAGCTGATCACACATCACTATTAACTGTAAATTAATTGTAAATCAAGTAAGAAGAACTTTAGACAAGACACTTGCCAAAGAATATCAAATGAGGAGGTACAAATATAAAATTGAGCCAGAAACTGCAGAGGCTCAATCTCTGAAATGCAATTCGAACTTTAATGATCCTTATTCTTTCAAACAACTAACTCAGTTTCAAATTTTGTACCGTAAATTAAAAATCTGTATTAGTAGGGGCTTCCCTGGTGGCGCAGTGGTTAAGAACCCGCCTACCAATGCAGGGGACATGGGTTCGAGCCCTGGTCTGGGAAGATCCCACATGCCGCGGAGCAACTAAGCCCGTGCACCACAACTACTGAGCCTGCGCTCTAGAGCCCGCGAGCCACAACTACTGAGCCCACGTGCCACAACTACTGAAGCCCACGTGCCTAGAGCCCGTGCTCCGCAACAAGAGAAGCCACCGCAATGAGAAGCCCGCGCACCGCAACGAAGAGTAGCGCCCGCTCTCCACAATCAGAGAAAAGCCCATGCACAGCAACGAAGACCCAATGTAGCCAAAAACAATAAATAAATAAAATAAATATATTAAAATAAAAAATCTGTATTAGTCAGTATCAGGAAGACTGAAAATGTGTAGCTTCTTAGAGATTAAAACATATAGAACATAAGAACATGTACAGACTTACTAAAAGGGTTTTAATTTTTTCCCAATTTTTATCAAGAAGGAAACTAGAATCAAATTCTCATATCAGAATAAAGCAGTGAATAATAAAAAGAACTTCTGGACTTAGATAGTGGTGCTGGTTGTAAAAATGTTGTGAATGTACTAAAAAACACTGACCAGTGAATACTTTAAAAGGGTGAATTTTGCATGTGAATTATATCTCAAAAAAAAATTTTTTTTAAAGGTCTGCAGGTACAAATCACTAGTCTATTGGGTAAATCTTAGCACTGTCACTGGGTAGAACCTGTACCCACAAATAATCTCTAACAAATATCATTATAAGCCTTATTATGCTTTATCCTTTTTCTGAAGGATAACAGCAAGTAGACTGCTTTCCTACAATAGCAGTTGCATATATACTTTTGCCAGGTTATAGGAAAAAACTTTTGAGGGAGAGGGGCACAAATACTTCTATAATTTCAGAATTCTATTCTTTAGGTAGAATCAAAGAAAACCTCTGCATACAACGTAAATTATAAGGGCAAAATTCACTCAAGTTATACATAATCAAAAGGATCAATACTTGCTTTAAAATATTAAGCTAGAGGATGATAATCTTTAAAAAATAAAATATCTGAATATATTAGGATTAAAAGCAGAGTATAAATAAAACAATTAAAGGAAGGTATCAAAAATAATTTTGGAATAGCTGGAGGCAGATTAACTGGTATGTGGATTAACAGTTCTTAAAAGAAAACAAAGGTAGTGATAAAGCATTGCAACAGTGGAGTCCGGGGACTCCTGGGAAGAGATAACCTTATTTATCTTTGTACAAATTTTAAATGGCAATCAGAGAACCATAATGAAGACCTTTTTGAGTTGAGTAATGGAAGAGGAAATGAAGGTCAGATAAATGACCTTAAGATCCAGGTTCCAGACTTTGTTGCAGAAAATCACTCTGAAGAAAGGGGAGAAAGAACTTTGAGGAAGCGTAATTTAAGGAGATGGGCACTTTAAACTGTGGTACTTGCCTGTGGCACTTACACACCAAGGCTTAAAGCACTAAGCATGAACATCATGACGTCTCTTGGCAGTGAGAAAGACCACAGTAGTGAGGCGGAAGGAACAGCAAGCAAAGTAAGATTGCACATGGGCTGCGCTTCATTTCCAACACTAGTAATTCTCAACCTTTTGCCTGCCTTCATACTTTGCACATGTACAACATGATCCCAACAGCAAATCTTTCATTACACACAGATTCTCAACAGGAAAATCACTAACTCAGAATGCTAGAGTCTTTAGAAAGCAAAGATAAACTTGCTCAGTGACAACTGCATGCTTTCTTCTCATATACAAGAAAGGGAGACCTCAGCTAAGGAACATAGCAGACATTTTAATAGACTATAATTTTTGGTCTTTTTTTTGGGGAGCCGCACTGCACGGCTTGTAGGATCTTAGTTTCCCGACGAGGAACTGAACCTGGGCCCTTGGCATTGAAAGCACGGAGTCCTAACCACTGGACCACCAGGGAATTCCCGTTTGGTCCTTTTTGTAGACCATTCTATGTGATATTCCATAAATTATCTTATTTAAAAAAATTTTTTACACTTCTGGATGACATTTGTAGAAAGGTAAAATATGTCTAAATATTAGATGCAATTTTTTTCAAAATTAAAAGAATTCTTGGTTCAAAAACTGTTTTCCCTATAATATGTATATAATACACAATACGGGAATACCGTTTTTAAATTCATAAAATATAGCCAAAAACAGTCCTTCCTGTTGGACATAAGCACTAGTAAGCAGAATTTTTACATACTCACATATAAACACATTATTACATGTAAACGAAATCATGTTACATACTAGTATTTCATTAAAGTTTTTTCATTCAATACACGATGATGATATCCAGTACTTGCATAGTGATTACTACTTAAACCCTTTGAAGGACAGAATTCATTTCACCTTTGCAACAACTCTGAGAGACAGGGAATACTATTATCTCAATTTTACAGACGAGAAAATTGAGGCATGAAAAGACTAAGCATCCTGCCCAAGGTTACACAGCAAAGAAGTGGCAGAGGCAGGCGTCAAACCCATGCCATCTTGCTCCACTGTTCACACTCTTTTATTTCGGGGGGCGGGGGGTCGTGCGGCATTCTGGACCTTAGTTCCCCGACCAGGGATCGAACCCATGCCCCCTGCAGCGGAACCACAGAGTCTTAACCACTGGACCACCAGGGAAGTCCCTACTGTTCACACTCTTAACTCAGCCACACTTCCACTCTCAAGAGCTAGAGAAGTGGAAAATCTTTGCCAATGAAATAATTTTACATTAAATACACCCACACCTCACTGTTCTGACATCATCAATCATAGTTAATTAAGTTGACTAGGGGCTTCCCTGGTGGCTCAGTGGTTAAGAATCTGCCTGCCAAGGCAGGGGACACGCGTTCAAGCCCTGGTCCAGGAAGATCCCACATGCCGTGGAGCAACTAAGCCCGTGCACCACAACTACTGAGCCTGCGCTCTAGAGCCCGTGAGCCACAACTACTGAGCCCGCCTGCCACAACTACTGAAGCCCGCACACCTAGAGCCCGTGCTCCACAACGAGAAGCCACCGCAATGAGAAGCCCGCGCACCGCAACGAGGAGTAGCCCCCGCTCGCCGCAACCAGAGAAAGCCCACGCGCAGAGACAAAGACCCAATGCAGCCAAAAACAGTAAATAAATAAATTTATTTATAAATAAATTTATAAAACAAAAGAGTTGACTACAAAGCTACGGGAAGACCCTAATGATCGACAGTAGATAAAATTTTAATTCACAATTGAAGTTATTAATTTTCAAAGAGATGTCAAAAGATTTAACCTATAAGTGCTTCAGTGAGTATTTTATGGCAATATAATAGCCCTCTGAAAAAACTGAAAACAATATTAGATCACAATAACATCTAGTAATCACAAGAGGACTCTTTCATACTAAGAATGCCATTACACATTTTTCATTTATTTTCCTTTCTGACTAGAAGACTCATATTTTCAAAGTTATACGAAGAAGAGTAAATAACAGTTACAACCTCAGTATCCTAAAAATAATCAAGTCACCAGCAAGTTACACTGCAAGTGAGAGACATTTTTCACCTATTAATTGAGAAAAACATTTTCTAAAATATTCGGAGTTATGTGAGAAAAAGAAATGCATGGCCCAAATCACTAGCAGGAAAATAAGTAATATTAAATATTTTTTCAATGCAAGGATTAGTCTTTTAATTTCCTCCCTCAAATGAGTCATTATTTATTTCCTGTTAAAACTCATTTGGAAAGTAACTGTAGTACTCTAAACAAAACAGAGTCAATCAATTGAATGGGAAAAGGCCTATGGAACATGGGTGAGTTCAAGTCCTGGTCTCTTCCTTCCTGTGTTCCTTGGATTAGTTGCTGTCTCTGAGGCCAATTTCCCCAATTTTTAATAGGGATAAAAATAATACCTACCTTCATGAGTTCGCTGTAAGGCTGAAACTAAGCTATATGAGAGATAGAGCTTACCCAATTTTTATCTCCAAAGCTTAGCCCCTATTAGATTTAATACCTGACTCTATTACTTTGAATGAAAGCATTCACTTACATTACAAGTTTCAATAATTCAATTCAATATTTTTAATAGCTACTCTGACAATATTTGGCTCAGGCACATTAAATTTTTAAAAATTTTATCCAAGTAAAATATTCAAAATCGTTTTTAAACAATTTATCCTCCAACAGAATAAATTAAAAACTACATTCTCTTGCCCCATCCTCTCCCATTTTCTTCTGCTCTGTGGAGGCAACTGCTTTTAACTCTTTCAGCTCTGACAGTTAATACCTTATCTCTAAGTAATATTCCTATACCGCTATTTCTATATTTATACATTTTAGACGTTATTGTATTGACTTCCTGTTGTTTTAAGGACTTAACTTTTACATTTAAGCAACCTCTCTATCCTCCATCCTACTAATATAGTGTTCTTTTCTTATATAATTTTGAGGGGAGTAACTAAATGCCTTTACTGTTTTTTTCTCTATTTGTTATCATCATATCTTTAATTTCCCCCCAATGTTCCATCATACTAGATAACAAGTCCTCCCTTTAATAGAAACTTCCATTCCTCCATTCTGCATTCTACTGACCACTAGCATCTAGTGTTACTATTGAGAAGTCTGATGCCATTCTGCTTCTCACTCCTTTGCAATAAATTATTTTTTCTTCCTGGAACTGTTTGAAGATTGTTTCTTTCTCTCTGATGACCTGAAATTTCATGACCCTTTGATCCTGTAATCCTTTTTAATTTAAAGCCTTTTGGAGCCTAAGCACATTTCATTGACAGTAATTTGTTAAACATGTAGAACATGTGTCACAACTGTAAGAAGACATAAAAATAAGATAGTTCAGCTGTCAGGAAGATTTAAATTACTAGGAAGGGAAAACAAACACGACAATGATAATAACAGGTGAAATATTGTCTATGACATTAGATAAACGCAAAGGATTTAGAGGGCTCAGAGAAGAAAAAAACATGTCTGTTTTTAAGGAAAGAGTGGGGAGGCATAGAATGGTTCACATAAATGTGGGAGCATTTCTGGTTAAGAACTGAAGAATGAGTGAGCCGGTGGCATGGAAGGGTGGCATTTAAGACAGAAAAAAACAGCATGAATAAAAAACATGATATCAGGAAAACAGAGGATGTATCATTCAGGAAATATTGACTAATTCCATTTTGACAATGACATCAAGATACATGTAAGGAGAAATGGCAGGCAGATAAATAACATAGCTGTTAAAGTTGACTGAGCATGGAGAACCTCAAGCACCCACGCCAAAGAGTCTGAAAGTACTCTTCCATTCAGTTAGCATTTTGCAAGTTACAATTTAAAATTAATAACTACTAAAACAATACTGGAAGGAGAAATGAATTCAGGTTCAACTAACAGTTATGAAAATGGACTTACATATGATTAGATCTTCTTCCTCTATTTGTTTTCTTTCCTATGACTGGAGTGCCAAAATGTTCAGGGTTGGTGAGTGGGAGCTGGTCTAATGTCTGTGGGTAGGAACATAAACCCATCAAAAGTTATTACGTTGCAAGTTCTTTTTTTTCTTTTTAAACCAAATCAGTTTAAGAATATGCTTAGATTTTGAGATTTAAAACTTCTCCTGAGGGAGACAAAAATACAACTTTTCTAAAGATAGAAAACTCTCATTTCAAAGATATTAGAATAAAGATGAATGAGCCCATGGCTGGAAAAAAAAAAGTGAAAAATTTAGTTGTTCTCTCCAGATAATTTCATTATCTATTGGAGGATTGACAGACTTCTAAGAATGATTAAAATATAAAACAAAACAAATAAAACTCAGTGGAAACAACAGATTTGGGAGATAGGAAACCTATGTGCAAGTACCTAACCCCTAGGTTGGGCCAACTGCAGCTCAAATTTTTCTTTGCATATAGGGAATCCCAATCCACAAGATAGAATTCTTAATAAGTAACAGAAACAAAATTACCAGGATAAGCATCAACTGCTTGAAAAAAGGGCTTCAGATACCCTATATTATGACTTCGCAAACATTTTCTGCAGTAAACCTTTCTCCCCCGACCCCTGACCCTGCCACCCCCACCCCTTGCGGCTTGCGGGATCTTAGCTCCCCAACCAGGGATCAAACCCGGGCCCCAGCAGTGAAAGCACCTAACCACTAGACGGCCTGGGAATTTCCTGTAAGAAACCTTCTTTGAAGAAAATGTAAAAATCAGTTTTTCTACAGTTAATATTTTATTTTCCCTTCCTTTCTAATCTGCAACATCCAATACTGTGCTTGGTATGAAGATAATAATCAACAAATGAACACTTCTTTCTTGCTATCAACTGGTAATTCATGTCAACCCTTTTGTCCCTCACCCCATTCAAAAATAATGATTTCCAGGGAAGGAATTGGTTGTTGGTTAAAAGCAGAATGAAGAAAAAGGGATTCTGAAATCCCTTCATTTCTCCATATCAGAGACTTCTTGGATTTTTCGTGCCACTATTTCCTGAAAAGGTTTATATATCTAAAAAGTTAAGGTATCAATCTGAAGATGCTATCCCAACTAATTCTCTGAATATCAATGTTGGTAATATTCTTACTTTTTCTGCATCTTAATGATTTTCCACAGTTACTATTCCTTTTATCCCTCCATCAGAACCTTTGCTATTGCAGATACTTTTATGAACACAAGGGGAACTAAAGAGCCCAGGAAAACTGTCAGAGTGGAAGTGAGGGTGAGGAACTACTTAGGATAAAGACTTCTCAAAGTTACAAACAAGAATGTTATATAAAAGGGTGTCCATCAACTTAAAGATCAAATATCTAAATACAAACTAATGTTAATATTTAAAAGAAAAATTTTAACTTTTATTTTTAAAACTGAGATAATTTTGTTGAAACAACGATGAACTAAAACATGAAAGGGGGAAGCATATTAATCTATTTTGCATAATTTGTTAGAATATATGTAAATATATTTAAAGTACATATAGATATCCAACAACAAAGAATACAGTATAGGAAAAAGGCAGTAACGACAGACAAAAATCGTAACTTTTATAGGGCTGAAAACCTAACCTTTCAAATTTAGTTTGTAAGTCGGGCATTTAAAAAATATGTGGAGGCAAAAGCTGGCCCAAATACAATAATATGCCAGACAAAACCTCTTCAGAAATGACCTGTCATTAACTCCTGATTATGCTTCCCAAGGGTGAAAATTTCAAAGTACTGTATTTGGTAAACAGGAAAAATAAATTAATTTGGCTTCACTTTCTGTCAAGCTAACAAAAGAATTAAATGCCCCTCCCCTAAAATTAAGGCTGCTCTCTTGAAAGCAGAGATTTCTATTAAGTACTGTGATTTCTATTTTCAGTATCTGCTAGTCATTTCACTTGATTTAGGAAAGAAAATATCCAGGATTTCTGAAGAGTTACCTAGGAATCACATATAGGAATTCTCAAATAAACCACAATCTCTCCCTAGTATGTAAAAAAGAATTAGAACAATAGGAAGCAATATCTCTGTCCCTGGCCCCAATCCTGGAAAGCAGGAACACCTTTATTACACATGACAGAAAAGAGTAAGGGGAGGGTAGACTTTGTCTTGTCTCAAACCAACAAAGCAAAGCCAGAGACTCCTGGCTATATCAAAGGCTCAAAGAAAATTCCACATGCCTGGTGGAAACACGCCGATAGCCCTGTTACCTAAAATGGGCTGCAGGAAATACGGAGCTGGGAGTTCATCTAAATTTTCTTCAGAGTTTTCAACTGAATGTAGTAAATGCACAGAGAGAATACCAGCTGATAAAACTACTTTTGGATAATATTCAAATTATGAATGCTCTATAGAAATACCCAAACACTCCAACAGATGTCAGGAAATAGGCAACATCCTCACTAAGCTGGTTATTGCTAGGACCAGTGATTTTGGTGTGGGAATTCAAACTGACTGACCCGCTTATTATGATCTCTTATTGTGAAAATCTTGAATTTAAGTCTTTGTTTAGGTATGCAGCTTATTAATGGGATTAGTGACCCCAAATACTGCCAAGTGTGATGTGGCTTTTCACTCAAAGGCCAAAGTTATTAGTAATAATAACAATTCTCTGAGCAAACTTCCAAAAAATTGAAATTGTTTTTTGAAAATAGCAGAAATATCAAACAAGGGAAAGAATGTACATAGATGGTAGATTAAATATACTCCTGGCCATGTCTCCACAGCGCCTAGTACCCTTAAATTTTTATATGTTTGATTAATTAATGCTTTGTCTCCTTCAGAAGCAAAAATAAGTTACCCAAGGAAAAATTCCACATCTACTTAGCTTACCCATGTACCCCCAGTACCTAGCATAGCATGTGGCATATGGCAATGGGTAAGGAATAATACACCAGTATTCCAATACCCTCTAGCAAAACATGAAGTTCAACACATATAGCCACACACAGTAAAACCGATCCTTCCTGAAGTTAAAAAGGATACATTGAGCTACTTGCTCTTATTGCTTCAGCCTTTATACTACAACTGTCTTATGAACAATTCCAACTTACAATTCTCCTGGCAAATACAAAATTAGTATCTTCGATATTTCTCTGGATTAAATACATAAGACATATATACCTTCACTTAGGTGAAAAAAAATCAAGTCTTCCAAGTACCCATATTCATTAACCTACTATAATTATCACATGTTCTAACTAAGGGAAATGAAATTATTTCTAAGAATTACATAAACTCAGAAAGAATTCTGTTACTTCATCAGTGTAAGAAGCCAAATTCACTGTACTTGTCCAAAGCTATATCTATTTCCTATATTTAAACTTTCACAATTAATTCATTAAATATTTACTGAAGGCTTTTGTGTAGAAAACACTACTGGGAAAAGGAAAGCCCATCAAGATGACAAAAACGTGGCTATTCCACCAAAACAGCTTACAATTTTATAGAAAAAATGATAAAAGTAACCAAAAAGACCATAAAATAAAAATAAGAGAAGTGGAAAAGTATCAAAGGATATAGAGATCAAATTTGGTTAGAGAGCTCATGAAAGACAGTCATGAAGAAGGAAGCATTTCTCATGGCCTTGAAAAGAGCAGGGCTCAGCAGAAACCAAGAAAAGAAAGTATGAGCCATAATCTGGAAACACCAAGTAGTCTTATAAGTCAGAAGTACAAGGAAATAGCAGAGTATGAGACTGAAAAGATAGGCCAGAATCATAATACAGAGAATCTGTCCCAAATTCTGAGTTGAAATGGGAATTCAATCATTTACGGGAAGGGAAAATAACAAAAAAAAAAAAGTCTAATAATTTAAAAGAAATATCAAAATTCCCCACAAAAACACTGTTCTAAATAGTTACTAGAAAAAAGAAATCTTGGTTTGGCCACACTGTGCATTAATTAATATTCACAGGCTGGACTAGAGAACATAACACTATTTGCAACAAATATGTCCATTTTTAAAATTCTGAATTGCAAGTTACTGATTTACAAAACTTTTGTGAACCCTCCACTCTTAGTAACTTAATAACATCTTTCAATTTTAGAGCATGATTTTGGTGCTAGAAAGTGCTGGTTTGAGAACCAGTTCTGATCATCACTTTCATCAACTCTGAGTTAGAGATAAGCATTGTATCTCCCTCATAATGTTGTAAATGCAAGGATGTACGTAAAGCACTAAGCAAAGTCCCTGGCAAATATGAACACTTCATTTATTCATCCAGCTAATGTTTATTCAGTTCCTACTCTGTGCCAGGCACTGTTCTAGGAACTGGGAACAAAGTGGTGAAGAAGACATACAAAATCTCTGCCACTGAGACACATTCTAGTGAGGAAGGCAGACAATAAATAATTAAGCACATATACATATTTAGGTGGTGAGAATGATCTGGGCTATAAAGAAAACTAAACCAACCTTAAAGAGTTATGAGGAATGGAAGGGACTATTTTAGAAAGGGCAGTCAGGCAAGCCTTCTTCAAGGAGAGGCTATAGTAAATGTCAGTGGCTGGCAGCAGTAGTAGTTAGGGATGGCTTGCAGCATCTACATAGCCTTTAATGATGATGGGGTTCAAGTAGATTACAAATGAGACATCTCTTTTCTACAATTATTTACAAATTAAAGGACTCTATAAAAACGTTGCCTAAGGGTAATAAACAATCCCGTTGTTTCTTTCTTCATGGACAAATGTTAAAATACGTTTTTTTTTAGACAAAAAAACCCACAGAGAACCTGGTACTCAAACACAAGGCCTTAAACAGGTTTCACAGACTACACTCTCATGCTGTTATGTATTAACGAATTTTCCTGATTAACAAGTAAGCTGCTTGAGTTGAGAAAGC
This sequence comes from Eschrichtius robustus, assembly GCF_028021215.1. NCBI lineage: Eukaryota > Metazoa > Chordata > Mammalia > Artiodactyla > Eschrichtiidae > Eschrichtius > Eschrichtius robustus. Next base: position 10,518,223 of record NC_090830.1, on the reverse strand, counting down.
AAAACTTTACTGCCCCCGATAGTAAATACTAGGACGTGTTCATTCGTTAAGTGATTACTTACTTCACTTTCGGCAAAATGCCTCTCTCCTTTCAGGCACAGTGAAGACCGTCTCAGTGTCTTCTCATCTCCATCATCAAAAACTGTGAGAAGAGGTAGAAATGGCAACTACTGAAGGGTTTTTCAAAGATTAACAAAATGACATAAGTTATCATTTAACTTTCTCAGTGCAAACAGAGCTATTGTTTTAAAAGATTAGATCTGAAATTCAGTACACATTTTAAGTTTTGTAACAAACAACTTCAAGTGTAGAGTATGTTTTCCAATTTCTAGGGGAAAAAAAAAAATATACCTGTAATGAAAACACCTTCCCTGGAACAGAAAACATCAAATGAAAATAAGAAGTTAGCATTTCAGAAAGAAACCTTTTAAATGCTGATTAATCCTTCTCAATATGGTAAAGAAAAAGCAAATTTTCCTATTGGTAAATACTGACAAATCTACCTAAGAAACAAAAAATAACAGTACAAGTTTATATATTCAGACTGCCCCTAAAACTTACCCTATTTTTATTATTTAAAGCAGTGTTTCTCAACCTCAGCACTACTAACATTTTGGACCAGACGGGGCCTGTCATGGGGACCTGTGCACTGTGAGATATTTAACAGCATCCCTGGCCTCCAGCCACGAGATGCCAGCAGCACCCCCTTCCCAGTTGTGACAACCAAAAACGTCTCCAGATATTGTCAAATGTTCCCTGGGTGGCCAATTTGCTCTCACTTGAAAACTACTTATTTAAAGTACTAAAATGTCCCAGCAAATTTGTTGTAAGTTTATATACACACAGAATAGATGTATACTTTATGATATAATTTTAGCATATACTACATTCCTCACAAATCACGGGAAGAGAGTACCTCTATTTTAAATAAAGTTACCAGGCCTTGATTTTATAAACAGAGGTTTTTGCCAAAAAAACAAAATTAGGTTCTTATATATAATGTGAGCTTTTACATCACATGAGACTGGATAAATAACGCTTCGTACTTTTTTAAAATGCAGTAACTAAAATAGTCAATGATAAAAGTGCCACATTTATAAGACTATCACACCTAATTATCAAACAGACTTAACTACACAGAACTGCTCACAGTCTTGTAACCTACACAAATGCAAATATATCCTTACGCTTCAAAATCAAATTTTCCCTCTCCACTAGGTTTTTTTTCTCATACCACAAAACTCATCAGTACTATTTGAAAGCTCCATCAAATTCTGACATCACCAAAGACATTTTACTAGATGTTTACTCTCATCTCTGAGATCATTAAACAGTAAGAATTTTTACCATTCAATAAATAATACTGGGATAATTACTCTGTTATCAATTTGGAAAAAAATAGTATTTGATCATATTTCAGAATGTTCAAAAAAACTGTGGGTGAAATAAAAAGCTCTTTGTAAAACAAAAAATAGAACTTTAAATTGAAGAATACATTGGAAAACAAATTTACAACACTGATGGAAGGAAAGCCTTCTTAAACAAGACTCAAACTAAAATGACAAAGGAAAAGGTGACCACAGGAAAATTGACTATGATTTGAAAACTGCTAGCACAGATAAGAGTAAAGCAATAGAAGAACACTGGCAACTGAAGTGGCAAAGGTTAACATTCCCTTTATACATTTAAATATATAAACTCATACCCTGAAAATAAGAAAACAATAACCTTCCCAAGAGGAAAAGGAGCGGACTGGGAAGACACTATAAATTGGCAATTCAAACGAGAGAAAATACAAATGAAATAATGTTCCTTTCAATAGACATATGAAAATATGTCCAATCTCATTACTAATCATGGGAGGAGCATATTAAAACAAAACTGAGATACTATTTTGTGTCCAGATGGGCACTAATTTTAAAATATTACTAACATCACATTTGACAAGGGTTAGGACGACAACCACACTTATATACTGTTTATGGAAGTGTAAATTAACAGTCTTTTAGAAAAGCAGTTTTCATAACCTACTACAGCTTTAAAAGGACATTTCCCTTCAGTCTATGCCTAGTTCTCAATGTACACACTAGGGAAATATTAGAATAATGTCCATGTACAAAAGACATTCAATCCAGCATTTATTACAACAGCAAGAAAACTGGCAACATCATCAGTAAGAGAAAATAAACTATGGTACATCCAATGCTATGAAACATAATATTGCAGTTTAAAAAATTTATCTGTTGCACAACAACATGAATATACTGAACACTACTGAAATGCACACTTAAAAATGGTTAAGATGAAAAAAAATTTCTGTAAGATATACTCTGAAGTGAAAAAAGCTAGAAATCCAATTGTATAATATATACACTAATTTCAAACTATATGTTATGTACATATTTATGAAACAAATTTTTTAAAGATCTGGAAAGATAAAAAAACATTAACAGTAATAACATGTACGGCAACTAGGGGAGGAAGTAAATCAAGAAAAATCTGCTTTATTTGTACTATCATTGAAAATATATTTTAAAAAGAAGATGTATTCCCTTACCTACAGTGTACCAACTCGCATCTGTTAATTTATTGATTACAGCTTCTTGATATGCACCATCAAGATTCTTCACTTCCACAATAGCTCCGACCTAAAGTATTAAAAAAAAAAAGTTAGGAAAACTTTAAGAAGATAAATGAACAAACTAAAAACTGGCTCTCTTTTTTTAAACTAATTTGAGTGCATGATGGTGAAGAATAAAATCACTACTGATTTGATTTGTGTTAAGGTGCCAGCAATTTTACTCACCACTGTTTCCACACCATCAGTGAAAATGTCAACATAGTGAAAAAGGCAAATAATATCTAAGTATTACTATGAAAATAGTTTTGCCCTTACAATCTCCCTGAAAGGGTCTTGGGAACCCTCACAGGTCTGGGGGTCCCTGTCTGTGAAACTGACTATCTTTGCCCCATATTACGACTCTTCTTTGAAGAAGGCTGGGGAAAAATTAACAAATAACTTTGAGGTTCTCCTTATGAGTTATAATGTACCAATAGTGACAATCATCTGAAATATTTTCATCTCATCAAGAAAATGCTGATAATTTATATAGCTTATAAATTTATATGGTTTTTATAAGTACATCAAACTAAAACGCTTCTGTACAGCAAAGGAAATCATCAAAAATTTGAAAAAGCAACCTAATGAATGGGAGAAAATGTATCCACAAATCACATATCTGATAAGGGGTTAAAAACCAAAAGATATAAAGAACTCATACAATGCAACAGCTAGAAAAGAATCAAACAATCCAATTGAGAAACGGGCAGAGGTTCTCACACCATATACAAAAATAAACTCAAAATGAATTAAAAACCAGAAACCGTAAAACTCCTAGAAGAAAACACAGGCAGAACACTCTTTTGACATAAATCGTAGCAATGTTTTTTTGGATCTGTCTCCTAAGGCAAAGGAAACAAAAGCAAAAATAAACAAATGGGACTTAATTAACTAAACTTAAAAGCTTTTGCACAGCAAAGGAAACCATCAACAAAACGAAAAGAGAACCTACCGAATGGAAGAAATATTTGCAAATGATGCAACTGACAAGGTGTTAATATCCAAAATATATTAACAGCTCCAAAATTAATATCAAAAAAGCAAAAAGTCCAATTTAAAAAATGGGCAGAAGACCTGAATAGACATTTTTCCAAAGAAATCATACAGATGGCAAACAGGTACATGGAAAAATGCTCAATATCACTAATCATCAGAGAAATGCAGATCAAACCCACAATGAGATATCTCCTGACACCTAATGAGAATGGCTTATTATCAAAAAGACAAGAAGTAAAAGTGTTGGTCAGGATGCTGGAGAAAAGGAAACCCTCGTGCACTGCTGGCGGGAATGTAAATTGGTGCAGCCACTATGGAAAACAGTATGGAAGGTCTTCAAAAAATTAAAAATAGAACTACCGTATGATCCAGCAATTTCACTTCTGGGTATTTATCCAAAGGAAATGAAAACACTGATTTGAAAGGATATATGCACCCCCAAGTTCACTGCAGCATTATTTACAATAGCAAAGATATGAAAACAATCTAAGTATCCATCGATGGGTGAATGGATAAAGATATGTGTGTGTGTGTGTGCATGCAAGTGCGCGTGCGTATAATTCAGCCATAAAGAAGAATGAAATCTTGCCATTTGCAACAACATGGGTGGTCCTTGAGGGCATTATGCTCAGTGAAATAAATCAGTAAGAAAAAGACAAATACCATACAATATCACATATACATGGATCTAAAAAACAAAACAAACAAAAAACCAAGCTCATAGACACAGAGAACAGATTGGTGGTTGCCAGAGCTGGGAAGGAAGTGCAGGTGGACAAAAGGGATGAAGGGGGTCAAAAGCTACAAACTTCCAGTTATAAAATAAATAAGTCATGGAGATGTAATGTACAGCATGGTGACTATAGTCAAGAACACTGTATTGCATGTCTGAAAGTACAGGGTAAGTCTTAAAATCCTCGTCACAAGAAAAAAAATTTGTTTACAACCATGTATGGTGATGGATGTTAACTAGACTTAATGTGGTGATCCTTCTGCAATGCATACAAATATTGAACTATTACGCTGTATACCTGAAACTAATAATAAAGTTATATGTCAATTACACCTCAATTAAAAATAAAATGTATATGGTCTTTGCAGTGATAACAAAAATAAACTTGTTCACAGAAGAGACTGTCAGCCCCACACAATGCCCAAAAGAGGGATGGAAATGCTGAAGAATTAACAGAACTTTCTTTTTTTTTTTTTTTCCTTGGCCGTGTCGTGCAGCATGCGGGATCCTAGTTCCCCGACCAGGGATCGAACCCAGGACCCCTGCAGTGGAAGCGCAGAGTCTGAACAACTGGACCACCAGGGACTACTGTCAATAAATACATAGTACATTTTTTTAAATTTAATACTCAAGTGGTCTAGTATTATTTTCATGTGAACTCACTGAAGATATATTGAGATCAAATGACCATCACTATGGGAAGTTTATTTCCTCTAGGAGAAACATAAATGCTAATACTTTCTATCAGCTGATGGAAAGCCACAAAGTACATTAGGGAACAATTCAAAATCTATATACAAAGAAAAACTCCATAGGCAAGAGAAATATTTTAACAATTTTGAGACCGAAATTTAATACACTTACATACATCAAAATCAAAATGGTCCTAAGCCCTAATCAAAAACAAAGAAAATTTTAATAAATAAGAAAAACCAAACAAGCAAAATAAACCAACTATGCCACAATCAGAGAGGCTGGAGCAATAGCAGAGAAAAATGGCTTGAGGATACAAAGTAATTGTCTCTCCTATCCCTTGCAACACTGAACATTTTTTGTAGTTGGTACCAGCTAGCCTGTGCCAGGTGAACCGGGTAGTCAGGCAGCGAAGAGCTACGCTGGTATGCTTATGAGGCAAAACACAAATAAGGCATGGAGATGTGTGTGTTCTGATCATCCAGGGGGCACAACGCTTCAGTGACAGGCTGTGAGGCCATCAGAACTTGGGCTGCCAGTACTGGCTGTAAGACTTTGGCCAGAGTACTTTACCTCCCACCTCCCTTCACAGTTTCCTCTTCTGTAAAGAGTTATTATGAAGATTACATAAGATAATATGTGCAGAGGACTTGGCACAGTACTAGCACGTACTAATAAGTGCTAAATAAATGGCGGTTAACATCAAATTATACATGTGCATGTTTTTCTCCTTTTGTCCCTACAAGTGATATACACGTGCACGTAAAATTAAAGATGGCACCTATAGGGACTTCCCTGGTGGCGCAGTGGTCAAGAATCTGCCTGCCAATGCAGGGGACACAGGTTCGAGCCCTGGTCCGGGAAAATTCCACATGCCGCGGAGCAACTAAGCATGGGTGCCACAACTACTGAGCCCGCACTCTAGAGCTCATAAGCCACAACTACTGAAGCCCGCATGCCTAGAGCCCGTGCTCCGCAACAAAAGAAGCCACCGCAAAGAGAAGCCCGCGCGCTGCAATGAGGAGTAGCCCCCGCTCGCCGCAATTAGAGAAAGCCTGCACACAGCAACGAAGACCCAACGCAGCCGAAAATAAAATAAATAAATTTGAAAAAAATGGCACCTATAAAACAGAAAGGGTGGAAAATAATTTTCACAAGGCAAGATCAAAAAAAATTACAAGTTTTAGTCCTCCATAGTGCCTACTATATATGCAAGGTACTAATGCCCTGGGGATCCTTAAGTTTTTAAATCAACCACCAGCAAAAACTGGCGGATACACACATCTATCTAGTTCTCTGAAAAGTACAGCTTCATTAGGAAAGGACTTTTCTTGCATCTACAAATGTCTCTTCAATTCTGTTAGCATTTCTTAAAATTCACCCAGCTAGGCCAATGTCCATTTCAGACATTCTATAGGACCAAACAGCACACAGTGGCTACCCGCACATTCCCTTTAGCTTGCTCACTAGTGGAAAGTAAAGCAGCACTAATTTCACTGGCCAATGAAGAAAAACTAATGCAAAGAAATGAAACTATCTGTATATATGAACATATTTATCACTTATAACTGCCTGATGACCCTTTAACAATGTCATATGCCAGTAGTTGCTTCAAGGAATTAAAAGCTCTGAGGATTTGTTTTGTTTTCTCAATTTTCACATCATCATGGAACTTACATCACTTGATCCCTAGTTCACCACCTATTACTTCTGGAAATTGTACCCTTTTAATAAATGAAACATGGTGAGATCAAAACAGATGAGTAAATAAAAAGCAATCAGTTTTTCCTTGATGTTCATTTCACTTCTGAACACAGGTTTTACTGTCATATAGGTTTTATTGAACACTAAGTCTACTTTTTTTCTATTAGTCTATTCAGAGAGAATTACATATTTATCAACCCAGTAACAGAGTAACCAATGAATTTTGTAAAAGACTGAGATAATTACTGTTTCCCACTGAAGCATTAGAAATAATAATGAATAAATGAATTACCTTTAGTGGGCCCTTTATGTGGTCATCCTGAACTTCCACTGTTGAAGAATCATGTCTAAATGTTACCTAAAGATTATAAATTTAATTAGCCACCAAAAAAGAAAAAAAAGCAACACAAGCTCGTTAATGCATGAATTCATTTTTATTATGACTAATCTAAACGGCTGCCTAGTTTATACAATATTTCAGTCCCTACATAGATTAACTGAAAAATTTATTATTTAACAGAAACTTCCCAGACTAATTTACTTGACAATTTACATATCATATTTTATTCAATACTATTAGTTGTGAGTTTAATTGTATAATTTCTTTTCCTAAAAATAAGGAAAAAAGAGGTGGCGATCTTAGACTATTAGGTACTCTACCATTTTGTGAAGGCCTTGCTTAATAATAAGCAGTAGCAAAAAACACTTACTGACAGCCAAGTATCAGGCTCAAGCATCAAACATATAATCTTCACAACAACCATATTAGGTAGGTATGATTATTCCCATTTTGTTGATAAGAAAACTGAGGAACAGAAAGTGTAAGTAACTGGTCCAAGATCACAGAACTAGTACCATGGTGGAGCTGAGATGCAAACTCAGGCCAACTAGATCCAGAACTTTACTGTACTCTCCCTCTGTATCAGCACAGAAATCAGAGAATGGGAAACCAGATGTGAGGTAAGTTAAAATAAAGGGATCAAGTTTAAATATTTAATTAGTTGGTAAAAAACAAAATAGCTTCCAGTACTCTGTATAGAAAAGGCTGTTTTCCTTATACAAAGCAAGAGTTCTTACAGGGATTGAACCATTAATGTGGTCTTATCTGATATGTGTGGTGATCAATTTAGGTAACAGGGTCACAAACCAGCTATGAAAGGAGATGTCCTGTACTCACAGCATCCCAGGTATTTCTGTCTCACACAACACACTACTACACTTTATTTAAATTATGTGTTTAGATATCTGCGTCATTCACTAGGCTGTAAGCCACTTAAGAATGGAGACCAAGTCTTAATATTAGCGTTTCAATACCTGATATAGTGCTTGGCATGTAGTAAATGCTCAATAAATGAAAACTGATGGGGAAGAAGTGTTGTTCTTCTTCCCCAGAAAAATGTATTAACTCTGAATCATAAACTAATTAAACTGATATAGAAATACACTACCTTATCTGTTGAGAAAATCATTAGCTTTGAATTATGAACAGATTTTTAGAGCAGCCCAAAAAACTAACAACAAATTTTACATAGCCACTACTTACAAGACACAAGGCACAAGGTACTGGCTGGCACTCTGTGCGATCAGCAGAAGCAGTATAGACTGTTTTCTTCCTTTCAATGACAGCAAGAAATGGCAGGACTGCTATGTGTCATTTTGCTGGTTCATTCATTACAGAGACACCCAGCTGAGATTATAAATCGTAGCTAAAATCCAGTGAAGCATGGGTCCTGGAGTAAGACTGCTCCTGCCCAAAGGAACACCATTTCTAACCAGCACAAAAGTGTTATCTGTAGGCCAAGCTCTGCTAAGGAGGGTCTCTACCAGCAGGGAGAGATTTTTGTCTAATTCATGTTAAGGTGTTACATGTGCTAGCAGTAGCTCTGTCTGAAAGAGTGAGAAAACTGATAAAAAGCTTTCTCTTCATCTCTAAGATAGTAATGGCAAAAAATGAGTGCTCAGGGAACACCACTATACGAAGTCGGGAACAGGAAAGGCCACTGTAAGAGCTCATGCGCACCAATCATGCGAAAACTAAAGACAGGGTGGGGGGCTAAGAATAGCATCCTACAGGCTTATGGTTAATTTAAAGGCCTTATCACAATGGTTCTTAACTGGCAGTGTAAATTAGAATCACCCAGGAAGCTTTTTTCAACATGTCCATGCATAAGGAAGGAACCTAAGCATACAAGCATGGAAGAAGCTCCCGAAGAGACTCTGACACGCTCCCCTGAGGTACAAAATCTCTACGGCCGGTTTAACCAGTGATGTTCAAACCAGTATTTTATGGGGTATCTGCTAATGTGGATTATAAACCCCTTGAAAATAGAGATCGGGTTATTCTCATATCCTCATCCTCCTTCCCTCCTGCAGTTTGCCACTCAATAAATAATTAACAATTATTAGGAAGATTTTTCAAGAAAAGTAGAGGATAAGGAACCAACAACTAGATCTACCATCATCAATTATAAATCACATCTCAATTTCATGGTTAAAATGGGGAGCGAGTCTTAAAACTGATGTACTATGGTAATTCCCATTCTGCCACTAATTTGCCGTAATGGCCTTGGAGAAATCACTAACCCTTTACTGAGCCTCATTTTTCTTACAATAAAATTAAGGAATTAAACTACATGACTTCTAAGGTCCTTTCCAGTTCTGAAAGGCTAACAATACAAACAATACCAAGTCTGTAGCGAAATGGCGTTCAAAATACCAACTGTGATCATCTAACTTCATTCCAATTGGAATAAAATCACAAGTAATGCTTTGTTTTCAGGTATTTTTACAATCATTACTCCTAGAAACTAAAAACTCATCTTGCAGAAAAAAAAAATTCTTAAATATACTTACCAGTAAAAGTTTAAGCATCAAATACTAAACATATAATTTAGAAAATCTACATATACTGTACCTTGACTTTGACAAGTCTTTTTGCTGTCTTGATCTTGGCTTCACAAAAGGCTCCTCTGTATTTAGCACTCACATCAGTGCCCACTGTCAAGTAGGGAGGTTCATCAAGGGCCTAAAAATGCAAACAAATATAATTAGATTTAAACTTCCTAGTTCTTTCCCAAAATCAAACCTCAGAATGGCAGATCTAATCCTGTTCCAGCTATAAAAGTTGTAATAGATGAATGTATTGTTAACAAAAACAATCTATAAAATACTCTAACTTAAAAATAAGTAAGGGCTTCCCTGGTGGCGCAGTGGTTGAGAATCTGCCTGCCAATGCAGGGGACACGGGTTCGAGCCCTGGTCCGGGAAGATCCCACATGCCACGGAGCAACTGGGCCCGTGAGCCACAATTACTGAGCCTGCGTGTCTGGAGCCTGTGCTCCGCAACAAGAGAGGCCGCGATAGTGAGAGGCCCGTGCACTGCAATGAAGAGTGGCCCCTGCTTGCCACAACTAGAGAAAGCCCTCGAACAGAAATGAAGACCCAACACAGCCATAAATAAATAAAATTAAAAAAAAAAAAAAAAAAGAACCGTGTGCTCTGACATATCTCAAAATGGTTCCTTTAAAAAAAAAAAGTAAAATACATATCATGAAGCCTATTTAAATGTACTAAAACGTACATCTATAAAAGATAAAGCCATCTTTTTTCTCTATATAAAATACATATGGTCCAAGTATATCATTCCATCCACCCCTCCAACCACCCATTCATTCAAAACTTTTTATTAAATGACCACTGAAAGAAAAGGCAGATCCTTAAAACACAGTCTAAGAAAATTTCTTTTAATATTTAGGCTACATCTTGGCAGCCACCCAAATTCAGAATAGCTTTGTTATATCCCTATCTAGACAATGCTAAGGTAGAACAGCATAAAAGGGGTGGGGGAAACCCATATGCATTCAAACTACTGATGAAAACGACATGAAGAAATCCAGTCTGAAAAACCTGAAGTAAAAAATCAGCCAAAATGTCTCAACTGCTTTGGCATGAGTTCACTGTTCACTTCCTGTCTACAATAAATATTATTTTAAGTTTCCTCACTTGTGATTTAATTTTTAATAGTCCTAATCTAGCTGCTCTTTTTATAATCAGGTACTTTTCTGCACAGGATCTATTTCTAAAGAGTTCTACTTATATTAATCAATTCTATAGCCAAAGAAAGATTATGTAAGTAACTTTTCCCAAAGTGTTTTACAAGAAATACTAATATTCCAAGATGCTCCACCAGAAAGAAACAGAGTTGGGAGTTTGGGAAAATCAGTTCATTGAATGAATTCCTACTCTGCCTCATCATTTCGCAATCTATTTGTCCAAAGAACCGTTTTAATTTTTAAAAATTTTTTAATAGATTTTATTTATTTATTTATTTATTTATGGCTGCATTGGGTCTTCGTTGCTGCATGCAGGCTTTCTCTAGTTGCAGCTAGCAGGGGCTACTCTTCGCTGTGGTGCACGGGCCTCTCATTGTGATGGCTTCTCCTGTTGCGGAGCACGGCTCTAGGTGCACGGGCTTCAGTAGTTGTGGCATGTGGGCTTCAGCAGTTGTGGCTCGCAGGCTCTAGAGCACAGGCTCAGTAGTTGTGGCGCACAGGCTTAGTTGCTCCGTGGCATGTGGAATCCTCCCGGACCAGGAATCAAACCCGTGTCCCCTGCATCAGCAGGCAGACTTCTAACCCCTGCGCCACCAGGGAAGCCCCCAAAGAACCTTTCTTAAATTAACATCTATTAACATCCTGCAGAAATTCCACAGACCGTAAGGTGGAAGATGCTGTTATACAGCAATAAATAATGAATATATCAATTTCATTTGGATCTTAAAATAAATTCATCCCTAATAGTTGTGGTTAATACACCTAGAAGAGATTTATCTCAAAAAAAGAATTCTAATGCTATAACAAAAGTGACCATAAATATATCAAACAATTTTAATAACTTTTTGAAAGGTGGGGAGGTATCACAAACCAAAACAAGGGTGCAACAACTAGAAGTATCAGGTCACCCTCCTTAATGGCCATTTGCCTCACATTCTATGTATTTCATGAACAGTATTTTTTTTAAAAAAACCCTCAAAACATATCAAGTATATGATTTCTTAAATCTACTTAGGAAAATGCCTATATTTCAATTTATTTATGCCACAACAGAAGTGTACCGTCATAGAAAGGTAATCATTTCTGCATTATTACTTTTAAAATCTGTTGATATCATTAATTAACTACGATTTGATAACTTTGTACTGCTCTTGCACCTAAAGTTAATAAATGCATTTCTACTTTACAGATTAGCCCTCTTAAAATATCATCTTCCCAGGTCAAAATTTTGAATAAATTCCAGACAAGCTAGTGGCTTTATTTTAGCAAGAATATGAAAGGGACTCACAGCACTTCACCCAGAAATTTTAGGAAAATTTCCAAAAGATATCAATCCACTTTGTGGTTCAATTGGTATTGTGTGTTACTGCTAGACAAGCCCAAATGGAGGGGCACTCTTCATGACCATAAGGTTCATTACCCTCCACAACTTGCAACCTCTCCCATTAACACTTCCTGTCTTATTAGCCAGTAAAATTCTGAAATGTAGAACCAGAAATTCTGAAATGTAGAAGAGAAAAAGAGATCATCTAAAAGTGCATGTTTGTGCCTACTCAGGAACAAATAAATATTTAAGAAGTGATAAAAAAATTAAAAAATAAAAAAAAAGAAGTGATAAGCTTTTTAGAGGTACTTTTATTATAGAGAATTTTGAACCAAAAAGGGGCGGGGGGAATAGGATAGTAATATATTTAGACTACTAGTATACAGAAACCCATGTATGTTTTCTTTTCACTAATATTCAATATCAAACACCGGCAACATTCCAACCCTAGCAAACTATAAACATGCTTAACGAACAGACTTATTCATCTTGAATTTGAGAAAGGGAACTTTTCCCCCAAAACTAAGCCCCATCCTACATCCTTACTAACATGAAAATCCATGTTGACAGAAAAGAGTAATAATTAGCTCAAATATCATGAGGGCAAATTATTATTTTTGAAGGGTAATATTTTCCTTCCTTCAAGCTAGAACACATGAAAAGGAATCAGCAAGGTATATAAAGAAAATGTCTGTTACAAAAATACTTGCAAAGGGAAGCCAAAGTCTAACAAAAACCTGCTAAATACATTGTTAGAGCAGGGTTAATTTCTCAAAAAGAGCATAGGAAAAGCAAAGGTCTATGTTCTGATCTTAATTTCTGCCTGTATTTTTTTTTTTGGTATCATCTTAGGTAAGTTACTTTTCTGTCCCTAATTTCTCATCATTAGATGAATAAAATAATCTGAACTCTGTATACATTTGTTTAACATGCCTATGTCAAAGGACTAAGGTTATTACAAAGATGGTCAGAATAGGATACTCTGAGACACGTAATTGTCTAGAAGTGAAACTATGCTAACCAAAGTATGAATTTCTACAGAAAAAACAAATGAAACTCACAACCTACATGGTCATATCTGTATATGTAATTTTAGCAGACCATAAATTATCACTCTATCATTAGTGTAATGTGAGACTAATATAGCACAGTTTTTGAAAGCAAAAGACAAGGTCCTAATCCCAGCTCTATTACTTATGCTAACTACATGAGTCTTCATAGGCTACTGAACCTCCCTAAACTTCAGTTTCCACAACAGGAAAATGGGGCCAGTATTAGAAAGTACAGAAGTATTTAACTATTCACAATTACTATTATGAAACACTGAGTGTGGGCAAATAAGTCATTAAACCAATGTAAATTCAGAATTGGCACCTCCTCCTTTTTTCCTTTTTAAAATGGGAAAGGCAAAACCTCATTTTAAATGATTGCTCACCATAAGTCAGTGTAAAAAGAAAGTTAAACCACTTTTCTCACTTTTTCAACTAATGTCAATACTCCTCAGAATACAGTATTTTTTAGCATTAAATCTAATGAGAACATAATACAGGATAATTGGTACTATGTATATGTCTTTAAAGTATTATACTTTTTCTACTTCTAGAAATGCAGAAATAAAAATATATACATTATACTATACATATAGAAAAAACATACATATTAAAGATAAAAACAACTGTTAAAGAGGGATTAACCTATGAGAAAGGGAGTGGAAAGGAGGGGTATGTATATAAAAACATTTTATCCGAAGTATGTCTTCCTGTTTTTTTTCTAAAAAAAAAAAGGTTCCTTTTTGTTTTTTACAATTGGCATGTAGCCTTTGCTTTTTAAAATGTATACTAAGGAACATTTCAAACTTATAAAAAAGAAGACAGAACTGTACAGTAACTCCCCTATATACTCATAATGTGACTCCCACAATTATCAACTCAATTATAATACTCAAAGTATGGGATTATGGGTTATTTTGAACGTTCGTATTAATACTTGTCTATATTCTCCAGTGCACTTGGAATGACTCTATTAATGAGAGTCAGTATAATACGGTAATTAAGAGCACAGGCTCTTGAATTAGATGCTTAGGTTCAAATCTACCACTTAGTAGCCAGATGACCTTGCCTCTAGATATAATAAACAGTGACTATCTCACAGGGATGAAGACTGAAATGCTTGCTACATGTAAAGTGCTTATTAGAACAGACCCCAGCATACAATACCAAATAAAGGCTGTTATTATTCCTCAATAATCTGGGGTACAATTGTGAGTTTAAAAAAAATTTGAGTCCTACACCAAAGAGATCCCACATAAACAGAACAGATGCCAGTATAATTGTGTATATGGGGGGAGGGGTGTTTAAAATATTATGCCCCTATTCAATTCAGAAATAAAGTAATCAAGTTGAATTCTAGTAGCAAGAGAGGTAAAGTGTTTGTGGGGATGTCCATAAAGTCTATCACAGTCTTTCAGTGTGGCAGAAAGACAAAATCAAGACTATACACACTTATTCGGAGGCTACTGTACTGCGATCCAGTGCAGAGATATACAAAGAATCATGCCAGCAGGTTTACCAAGATTGCTTTGCCCAACACCAACCCTGTTAGGTGTATGTACATGTATATCACCAGGGGGAAAAAAACGAAACAAAACTCTTACCTTCTCTTTGTTCTGCTTTTCTGATTTTGGTCAAAAATACAGACCATCTCAGAGGCTAAAATAAAATGTTTTTATATAGCACCTCCATGCCAAAAAAGAAATTAAACTACTATATTACCATCCCTTTGTTTAGCAAACATAACAGTTTTCCAGTTGTCAAGGCAACAATTACCTCATACTCATCCCAGCATTGCTTAAACAATTATTTTTCTAGTCAATCTACCAAATGTCCTAACTGGCACCTAAAAACCATTGAATTCCATGGAAACACTAAAAGTGTAAGCAATTTTTAAATTAGATATTGGTGGATAATAATCCTTCAAGAAGCCAAAATGCCATGGAAATATATAAGTACCCAAATGAATCAACAGTAATCTCTAATGTGCCTTGGGCTACAGTACACCAAATATACAAGTTTCAGAAAGATAACAGTTGAATGAATGCTTCCAATGGCTAATGTTGACACTGCCTAAGAAATATTCAGTTATTCAAGATCTATTTTTTAAAAAGCAAAACATGCTAGATGACATTTTATTGAGGTAGGTTTTTAAAAACAGTAAGCATTCAAATTGGTTACTAAGGCAGTGCCAATGCAGCCAAGAGAATCAGAACGCAAGATATTAAATTTGATGCTAAAATCCTCACTAAATAAATGTATTTAAACTCACAGTGTGACAACAAAGCTATGAAAACAATCTTTTTGTTTATGACAATCCCAAGGAGGCATTAAAACAATCATGCAGATAATTCCAACAGATGAATGAACGAAAAACGCATGTATATACCAAAGGGTACATCATTTTAAAACTACGCTTAAAACTAAAACACGTAATTTTTTAGGACATACCAAAAAACGAGTACATTGAGGAAAATAAGAAAACTGTGCAATCTAACTTTAAAATCTTCTCTGGAGCCATTCCCTCTCCTCCTTTTCATGTCGCTTTAAGGACATGGGGTAGTGAGGGGTGAGTACTGGGGACAGGAGCTAAGGGACAGATGCTGAGTATACAAGGTGGTGAGGAGGAGGCTGGGGGAGCCACGTGGAAGCACAGGCAGGCTCTGTGGCTGAGAACGTTCTGGGAGCTAAGCAGGGACGGAGGAAATGAGCAGCAGGGTTGGAAGATTTGTTACAGTGGCCAAGTAAGTAAACTGAATGATCAAGTAAGTAAATATATTGAGGATAGTTGGGGCCATTTTTCTCACTGACAAAGAAATTTAAAAGGAAGGGGCAAGGCTAAAAAGAAGTCTAAGGTATTGGAATGGAATTAGAAATATGAATTCATGGCTGTATTGCATATATACAACATAGATATTATATATATACATATGTATTATAGATACACACACAAAAATGAACACGTAGTTACAGATGTATATGTGTATGTGCATATATATTTGTATGTCTGTGTGTGTGCATATATACATCCATATATTTTCCTAACTCTCTCCACTAAGAACAACTGACAGCTCAACTCTGACTACTCTTACTTCTTTGATTTTCAGGCTCCCCAAGTGGGAAACAAGAGCCACTCTACCACTTCCCTGGCGGCATTTGATTCCTCTGACATGGAAACAGAATCAATGTGTTAAATGAAAATGTCAGAAGTTGAAAAACAAAAAAAACAAAAAGCATATCAGTGGCGTATATCCTGATTTCTAAAACCCATCCTACATTAAAAGGAACCAGGAATCCTTGGAGAAATGGCTAATTTCAAAGTTGGGCAGGGAAAGTACAAGAAGAATGTAAAATATCTTGTGCCAGAAAGTAAGGAAATGCTCAAAAAATAATGCAGACATTTCAAAGGGACACAGGAGCCACCTTGAAGGGCTACTACTGGCCAAACGGGGGGAAAGTTTGAGCATCAAAAAAAAAATATTGGTTGTCCTGATATCCTGTTAGGGATGTATGTGTATGTCAAAACTGAATGACTCGGGGCTTCCCTGGTGGCGCAGTGGTTGGGAATCCGCCTGCCAATGCAGGGGACACGGGTTCGTGCCCCAGTCCGGGAAGATCCCACATGCCGCAGAGCAACTAGGCCCGTGAGCCACAACTACTGAGCCTGCGCGTCTGGAGCCTGTGCTCCGCAACGGGAGAGGCCGCGACAGTGAGAGGCCCGCGCACCGCGATTAAGAGTGGCCCTCGCTCACCGCAACTGGAGAAAGCCCTTGCACAGAAACGAAGACCCAACACAGCCAAAAATAAATAAATGAATTAAAAAAAAAAAAACTGAATGACTCAAGATGTGTGTATTCTACTGTAATTTATATAATAAATTATATAATTTATATAATAAATTATAACCCATTCAGTAAAACTCGCATCTCTGAGTCCATATTGACAAACACATGAATGAATGATGAATAAATAAATAAATGCAGAAGAAGGAAAATGCAGAAGGAAGAAAGCTCTTCCTTACAGTAAAATGTTAATAAATATAGCAGGAATGATGGAAACAGAGAATCATCTTTCGGCAGCCATCATGAAGGTGACTGATTTCACAGAGTTCTCAATAGATCCTAAACTGATGAGTGAAGGTTTGATGAAGAACAAGATACTGGCATATTCCTGGAATACTATTCAATTATCAGTGGTGGAATGATGTGATGCACTGAGGACAAAAGCACATCGTTTTTGTGGTATACCTGGCAAGAATAACTTTGACAATGAGAAAAATTAGATCTACAGAATGTAAGGTCTGTATTCCTTAAAACTCCAAAGGACATGAAATATAGGGAAAACTGGGAGTTTCAAACTGAAGCAGTCTGAAGAGACGTGATAATCAAATGCAACGTGTATTCCTGGATTGAGCATAGGTCAGAAAGGAAAAAGAGACATTAGGAGAGTTGGTGAAATTTAAAAGGGGCCTGAGAATAGGATGGTAGTGTCATACCAATGCTGATTTCCTGATTTAGATGGGTGAATGCAGAATAGGTAGAATAGTGTCCTTTTTGTTGGGGATTACATTCTGGAGTATTTAGGGATGACAGGACATCATGTCTTCAGCTTGCTCTTAAAATAGTCTGAAGATAATAAGAACAGGTACATATATCTGTATATATACATAGGTTATATGAATTCTTTCTACTGTAAATTTGAAATTACATGAAAATAATTTTTAAATAGTGTATATTTATTAGGCATGTGCATATTTTTTCTATGAATTGCTCATTTATGTTCTTTACCTGTCTGAGTTACTAATTTTTTTTAAACTGGATTATAAAAGTTCTTGCATATTAAAAAAAAAAAAATCAACCCTTTCCCCTAAACACAAAAATCTTCTCTGGATGGTACACATATTTCTTAGTTTTCTTCCTAAAATTTAAGTCACTTTGGGGGATGGAACTACTAATTATTTATAAGTAAATTTTAGACCCACATCTATTAACCAGAGAGATACCTACATATTCACAGATATTAACAGAGGAGTGGCTGCATATTCCTGGAAACTTAAATAACTCACAAAAGACATTTTAACTAGAATGTTCATCATCAGCAAAGAGGTAAGAGAGAAGTATATTGGGAAAGACATTTATTAAGTGCCTCTTGTATTTAAAACATTTTTCTATGTGCCAAAAAAGCAAAGGCACTTTTAACACAAAGGTAGTCAATTTATTTTGTCCTCAAAAGAGGTTAAACTTATTTGTAATCTTGCTAGTGAGATCAGAAAACCTTATTCAAGGGACTTCCCTGGTGGCGCAGTGGTTAAGAACCCGCCTGCCAATGCAGGGGACCCGGGTTTGAGCCCTGGTCCGGGAAGATCCCACATGCCACGGAGCAACTAAGCCTGTGTGCCACAACTACTGAAGCCCGTGCGCCATAACTACTGAAGCCCGCGCGCCTAGAGCCCGTGCTCTGCAACAAGAGAAGCCACTGCAATGAGAAGCCCGCGCACCGCAATGAAGAGTAGCGCCCGCTCGCCGCAACTAGAGAAAACCCGCATGCAGCAACGAAGACCCAACACAGCCAAAACTAAATAAATAAATTTATTTTAAAAAAAAAACCTTATTCAAATGAATCTGCATTAGCATAACATCATTCTCAGAACCTACCTTGCTTATTTATAATATTTAAACTTTAATAATCTGGAAATTAGTGGTGCAGCCAGTTCAAAAATCAGAAGCACAAAGAAAAACCATAAACTGGCATTGTTATGATTTATATCTGGCCATGTGGACTTGCGGTTTGGGTCTTGGTTCACTGGCTCTCGGATACAAGCCATCTCCTATTTGTTACATGATTTCAGAATGGTTGCTGTCTACTTGAACTGCTCAAGGTACAGATTGAGACCCTGGCAAATTTGGAACCAGAGACCCTGGCAAATTTGGAGACCTTGGAACCAGAGAGACTGCAATTCATGTACTTAATAACTATCTGTCTTTGGGTATGTCACCCCACCAGTTTGGTTTTTGGCTTCTTCTCTGTAGACTGATCTTGCAAGGTGCTTGCAAGTTTTAAATTAAATTAGGTAGCATATTTAGAATCTTTAGGAGACTGACAGGTCCTGAGTAAACACTTGGCAAACATTAGATTAAACCACATGAAATTGCTATTTTTCATGAATCAAAAAAAGGTCAAATATTGGCAATTTTATATTCGGTTCAATCTCATACTGATTTTCTCCATTTCTTTCAAGCAGGTGGGAAACGACAGACCAACACCCAAGAAACATAAAAGTCCTGTTCCACAATCTGCTCAGACTCTGCTCCTGCTCTACTGCCCATGAGCAAGACACAGCTTTGCACCACCAATCACTCTGTAGCTCACAGGACTCCACCTATGTATATTTCCTCCTGTGGCCAGAGGACTAGGCCTCACACAGAGATCTGGACCCCTTATACCACTAATGGAGCTATGGCTATTTTCCCACTTGATGGCTGTGTGGTCCACCAACCAAGCTTTTGTTCAGTTTTATATTCTCAAGAATATGACCTTGGGAATTCCCTGGCAGTCCAGTGGTTGGGGCTCCATGCTTTCACAAGCCATGCCGCCAAAAAGAAAAAAAAAGAGTATGACCTTGAAAGAAGCCATCAAAAGGAAACAGTAACCTCCAATCGTTTGAAAATCTATCCATTCTTTGTCTAGTGACCAAAAGAAATTGACCTGTGGAGTATGTAGGTCATAAATATTCTAAGTCACAGAATTCACTCTAATTTCAGAGCCCTCATGTATTAACCCCTCTAGTAACCAATGCTACAATACTCATTGCCATGCTATATACTGGTTTTGCTTGTCCCAAATGGATACAAACATTCTGTAAAGGTAAAAGTTTCACACAGCATTTCAGTGATTTATATCTGTCATCTCTCCTGGATTGAGCAACTAAAGGCAGAAATAGCATCCTTATTTATCTTTGGATGTCCTGGTCTTAGAATTGCACCTACATATAGGAGGAATTCAGGAATCATTTACTGAACTGAAAAAGTCAGGCATTAGTTAAGCCCTGCTAAATGAGATTTCTCTTAAGGTAAAAATTATTTATATTTCAAAAACACCTTATATTGGGAGGCATCTTATATATTGAGAATTCAAAAGCATGAGCTCTGGAATCAGAGTATCTGGGTTCAAACTCCACATCTGTGATGTACTAGCTAGGTGACCTTTGGGACATGGTCTTTAACTTCTCTGAGCCTAGCTTCACATTTGTAAAGTGGGGTTGATAACAGTAATATAATAAACATATAATATGTATTTATATATATCATAAATAAATTATATAATATAAACATATAATAAAGTTGTGACCTTGTTATACATAAAATGTCATATGCTGATATATCTAAAATGCGCTTTATAACTTCTCAGATGACCAAATTTTTACAGTGAAAAAAAGTCCATGTAGTCTCATAAAGAATAAGTTGTGACAAGCCCCCACTACTAGATTATTTCTCTTAACAAAGAGCTATGTTCCGGCAATACACTTTGCTGACAAGAAGTGGACTATACAGATCGCCAGCCATCTATCTGATCCAAACTGTGCCAAAGCGGTTCTCTCTCCTAAAAATTCAAAGCTGAAATGCTAATCAAATTGTTAGTAGAGCAAGGTGATACAGCCTGTGTTAGCCATTTTCTGGCATGCGTAGGGAGAAGGAGAGAAAACCGGTCTGTAACGAGAGAGAGGAAGAGCGATAAAAAGAACAAACAAACATGCAGAGAAAAAAAGGGACACATGCGAGACTGTGTCCTTTGAGTGACTGAGAGAACCGCTAGCCTTAGTTCCTGTTAGCTTTCCAAAACTTAAATCTCTCCTCAAACCTGACTGGACTTTCTGCTTGTGGGTGCTCAGTATCCATAAAATAAATTCTCTTTTCTGCTTTCGATAATCTGAGGTGGTTGCTATTACCTGTAACCAAAAGAGCCTTAATTAAAACCCATCAGAAACATATCTAAGAAGACATAAAATGTAATTGCAATTCTACAAACATCTACTGAACATCCACAATGTCCTGGGATATTTAGGACTTAGATCCTATTCATACAAATATTAAACCAATTCCAGTTTAAAATTTTAAGCTAAATTGTCACAATATACAAAATCCTAGAAGATCAATAAGGAATAATGAAATATGGACCTACAAAGTAAAAAGAGATTTCTTATGGCAATTCAAACTTTATTATTTAATACAGAAATATTTGTAATGAATGTTTAAGATGTGAAAGAAACATCATAATAAAGCATTCTTGAGATTACTGCCAACTGTAAAACTCCCAACACCACTGACCCTGCTTCCTCCACAGAGGAAACCATTATTCTGTACATTTTGGTTACCCTTCCCATGGAAAAACCAGATTTTTTAAAAAGCTATTCAAGGTCATCAGGTCACTATTACAGCATTAGTAGCATCAAAAGACAGCAGTAAAAAAACAACCTCTGGTTCTCAATTTTTAAAAATCAACTTATAAGCCTTTTCTATATAGGTCTGGCCCTACACTCTTATCAGCTTATTAAAAATATATTTATACTTAAAAAAGTTTCTGTTTTCAACAGACTTTTCTCCTTTTTCCACACATATTTTTCAAAACTTAGAAGTATCTTACCAAATCAGAAGAAAAAAACAGAGCATTAACCAGGAAGAAAGCAGGAATACGGAATTCCCTGGCAGTCCAACAGTTAGGACTCGGTGCTTTCACTGTCGGCGCCCCGGTTTTATCCCTGGTTGGGGAGCTAAGTTCCCGCAAGCCTGGAGGCACAGCCCAAAAGAAAAAAAAAAAAAGGCAGGAATAATAACTGCTCAAGAAAATACTAAGTGAATGAATGAACGAATGAATCAATCAATCAAACCAAATCAAAACTGAACTGCCAGTAGGCAGTTCCTGGCTAGGTCTCCAAAATATACAAAAAACAAAACAGTTTTCCTGTCTTCAAAAAGTCATTATCTAGTTGAAGAAAATGAGCAAAAAAACCCAAATCAATGTTTAAAGATAAAAGAATTTTCCCCCTACAAGTTCAAATTAATCTATTTATTTATTCACTTGTTTTTTTATATTCCATTTATAAGTGATAATATGCAGTATTTGTCTTTGTCTGGTTTATTTGATTTAGCATAATGCCCTACAAGTTCAGCCATGCTGTCAAAAAGAATTTTTTTTAAAGTAATTCTTCAAGGTCTGTGACACTGAGAACACTTAATTGGACACATTTAATACTGTATATTCCAGCTAGCATGATTTGGATTGGGGCTGGGGAGTTGCCAAAGCCTTTAAAATTAAAATCTCAGCAACCTAAGTGTCCATCATTGGATGAATGGATAAAGAAGATGTGGCACATATATACAATGGAATATTACTCAGCCATAAAAAGAAACGAAATGGAGGTATTTGTAGTGAGGTGGATGGAGTTAGAGTCTGTCATACAGAGTGAAGTAAGTCAGAAAGAGAAAAACAAATACAGTATGCTAACACATATATATGGAATCTAAGGGGAAAAAAAAAAAAAAAGTCTTGAAGAACCTAGTGGCAAGACAGGAATAAAGACACAGACTTACTAGAGAATGGACTTGAGGATATGGGGAGGGGGAGGGGTAAGATGTGACAGGGTGAGAGAGTGGCATGGACATATATACACTACCAAATGTAAAATAGATAGCTAGTGGGAAGCAGCCGCACAGCACAGGGAGATCAGCTCGGTGCTATGTGACCACCTAAAGGGGTGGGATAGGGAGGGTGGGGGGGTGGGATAGGGAGGGTGGGGGGGTGGGATGGGGGGGTGGGAGGGTGGGAGACGCAAGAGGGAAGAGAAATGGGAACATATGTATATGTATAACTGATTCACTTTGTTATAAAGCAGAAACTAACACACCATTGTAAAGCAATTATACTCCAATAAAGATGGTAAAAAAACAAAACAAAACTCAGAAACCACAAAACTAATTTGATCCACAATTCTGAAAGATTGCAATACGAAAAAATTAACTCCTAGTCTATTAATCTACTAACTATTCTTTTCTTACTGAACTGAATACTTATTGAATAATTTATCTAAGTTCTTGTTAACCATAGTGTATATATTTCATTATAATACAAAGTTAGATACTTGAAACTGCTCTAGGAAAACAGTAAATTTATTTAAAGAATGAAATCATAATAATATATGGTCCTTGCCTCCTATGGAGTCTCAATTTGTATTAAAACTATCACTAAAACTGGAAAGAACTTTCCAATACATCTCATCAAAAGAATTCTTTTATTACAGGTTATTAGTCTACAACACAAGATAAACAGTGATACTAACATAAGTGAGACTTTTTAAATACCTTATATTTAATGTGTGAATATTTTAGAGATTTTTTTTGTTTTGTTTTGGGTATTTCTCCTGATCATCATCCCAGCATCTTTCAAGTTTTTAATGGCGGCATCAAATGGCTTTACTTGGTTGGCTACTTCTGCCATACTCTATCACGCTAAACGGAGATTCTGTTAGTTGCTGAGGATATCTATTCACTTAGCACCTAGAGAAACAATTTTCTCTAGGTGTAGAGAAATAGGTGTAGAGATATATACTTAGGTCAAAACTCTATCTCCTGACTCTCCACAGGCACCTAGTCTTACTGCTAGATCACACTGGCAGTCTTCTGGGTCACCAGAAATTATCATTCCACTAGAGCCAATATCCAATAGTTCCTCCCACATTTTAAGAACTGAGTATTTCCCCTTCCCCACAGCACAGCTATTTAAAGTAATTGAACACAAGGTATCATTAGTGAAGGCAGGTAGGAGGGGATCACACTACATACAGGGATATACAACAGGCCCTCCAGGGTACTCGATCTTGCCTTTTTTCAATGGGCTCTGAGGCTCTTGCCTTCTTTCAACAGACTCAATCTCAAGGCACTATAACAGGATAGCTTACATCAGATTTTCATTATTAAACCTGGATTTTAAAAAAAACTATACCAAGCAAGTTACTAGGTTGCTTATCAACCTAGGGATCCCAGGTAGATCAGAACATTCTCAGAATTTCATTATCAAACCCGCCCTGCCATCTTTTATGATGACCATGCCCACCTTGCCACCAGCTATAAACTCTGCCAACTTATGATTCTCTGACTCCACTGAAGTCATGAAACATATTTCAATGGCATTCCCTTCCATAAAGCAGTCCCAGCTGGAAAGAAAAGCCAATAAAGACCTTAAATTCTAGCATTTCGCTTGCTAATCCATTTTCCCCAAGAAAATATTAAAGAGAGAATCCACTGGACTGTGATTACCCTGGTGACATGATAAATTCCAAGTGGTGTGGGGAAGATTCACTGAGCACACAAAACATAAGAAATCTTTTATTTCCCTTAAAAAGATGGACTTCCCTGGTGGCGCAGTGGTTAAGAATCCGCCTGCCAATGCAGGGGACATGGGTTCGAGCCCTGGTCTGGGAAGATCCCACATGCCGCGGAGCAACTAAGCCCGTGCGCCACAACTACTGAACCTGCGCTCTGGAGCCTGCGAGCCACAACTACTGAGCCCGCGTGCCACAACTACTGAAGCCCGCATGCCTAGAGCCCGTGCTCCGCAACAAGAGAAGCCACCGCGATGAAAAGCCCGCGCACCACAACAAAGAGTAGCCCCCGCTCGCCGCAACTAGAGAAAGCCCGCGTGCAGCAACGAAGACCCAACGCAGCCAAAAACAAATTTAATTAATTAATTTTTAAAAAAAGATAATAAAGTAGGCTTTTCTAATACCATTTCTTATGTTGATATACATGAGCCTGTGTGTCCTATGAACGTCCTGAGAGAAAAGTAGCAGGTGCACAACACACAGAAGTTGACAATAGTGCCATCACCTGTTCACTCACTTTCAGCATATTGTGTTAGGTATGCTCACACATGTAAATTCTACAGATTACATTATGCTTGTTTACATGAATTTGTGGATTATGTTATAAACTAGAAAAGAGGTTTTTAAAGTGTGTCCCCAGGAACAACGGCATCAACGTCACCTGGGAACTTGTTAGAAATTCAAATTCTCAGGCCCCACTCCAGGCATCCTGAATTATAAACTCTGGGGGAGGGAATCAGCAACCTGTGTTTTAACAAGTCTTCCAGAGAACTCTGATGCACCCCACAGTTTGAAAACCAATGACCTAGAGGTTACTTCTCTAGGAACTTGTAATAGATATATTCAGCAACTAACAAACTCTCTGCTTGGTTTCCTGACCAATATAGTATGGGGTGTTATGGTAGGAACGGCCAAAGTAAAAGCAATTTGGGGAATTATGGCTACCATTTAAAGACTTGAGAGATGCCAGGATGGTGATTATGAAAAAAACAGATAACATACACACAGAATGAAATAATACAATGAAAGCAGACTCATTTAAAATAGTATAATATCGGGACTTCCCTGGCGGTCCAGAGGTTAAGACTCCACACTTCCAATGCAGGGGGTGCGGGTTCGATCCTGGTCAGGGAACTAAGATTCTATATGCCGCGTGGCGCAGCCAAAAAATTTAAAAATAAAAATAAATAAATAAATAAAAATAATATAATATAGAAAAGTGGCTTAAGAAGGTTCTAGCAAATAAATGAGAATCTGAGATTAAACTATCAATGCAAAAAGTAAAAACTAAGAAAAGTGAAAGCTAAAACTTCTCTACAGAAAAGAGTTAACACAGCAGGCCTGACTGCTATTTTTGGCCTACTTGCAAGATCGGCCCTTGGATGGCATCTGGGAAGTTATGGGAACTTGAATTTCGGGAGGGTTCCCACAATTAATTGATAAGAGTGGCTCACTGCGCCTAAACTGTATATACAAATAATACAGTTTATGCTGAACATCCGCTTTGATTCCCAGAGTAGAGAATTTGGATATGTGCCCAGTGCGGGGCTTCTATGTGACTAGCCCCCAGTAAAAACCCTGGGTGCTGTGTCTCTAACATGCTTTCCTGTTGGCAACAGTTGTGAAATGTTGTCACAATTCATTTCTAGAAGAATTAAGCATGCCCTGTGTGACTACTGAGCAAAGACTCTGGAAGCTTGCACCTGGTTTCCCCAAGACTTCACCCCAAGCATCTTTTCCTTTTGCTGATTACGCTTGGTATCCTTTTTGTTGTAAAAAGTCACAGCCTAAGTGCAACTATACACCGAGTCCTGTGAGTTCTCTCAGCCAATTACCAAACCTGGGGGGGACCTTGAGGACTCCTGACACACTCTCTTACTTCAATCATGAGCTCTTTGACAGTCACATAACAGGGTTAAAAACACTGACAAGCCCACCAAATCTGACGTTTATACTATTCTTACTTGATCCGTTCATAAAAGAAAAGATTTTAGTATTATTTAATTTCCATTTTCTTATTCTTTTTAACATATCTAGTAAGTGTACCTTGAATTACATGCTCAATCCTTGGCCAGTGAAGGGCAGGGCATCTACACTGACAGTCCATTAAGGGAAAGTGGCATGCTGTTGACAAATGAAGGATGACCACTGAAATCAGGCTCCTTGGCAAACACAAAATTTACTTCAAGGATATTGGGAAAGCACCTCAAGGAGAACAGTTATGACCTCTCAAAGTTCAAACTAAGTTACAAAAAGCCCTGGGTAACTTCTAGTTGTTAGTTTATATGTTAAGACATAAAAACAGAAAAAAAAACAAAGTGGTTTCAAACGTGAGCCCAAAATAAAGTCACAGACTCTACAGATTGAAGGGATGACTTGCCATCATACTACTTCTCACCAAGGCATCTCTACACAGCATGCCGCCAGGTGAGCAGGAGTTATTATTTAACTCAGTGGTCGGCAACTCTAGGGAGGCTGGGTAATATCTAACAAAACTCTATTCTTTACACCATTTAAAAGACCAAGGAGAAATGCTAGAAATATTAGAGATAGACAAACGAAGAGAAAGTAATGTATTACTAATCCTGTTAGATATCAATATTATCAATAATGGAATAATTTTCAGGCACCAAAATGGTCTTTAAAACTTTCCTATTTGGGGTAAAATATTGGCCTAGGGATATATACCATGATTCAGGAAACGGGGGAATCTAGTATGGAATAAAGACAAACACTGAAATACTAGAATTTAGTGGCATATTTGGAGGAATTAAAATCATCAAAAACGCAATCACTTCGTAAAGCATAATGGTGCCTAATAATGGTCGGCCCTTAACACTGCGACATCACATGAAACTGTTTACAGCCTTGACTTTACCTACTCATATCCTCAACAGGCGAAGTTTTTTACATGGTCTAGTAAACCCAAGACCTTACTTTAGCACTGCACTGATTTTATCCCTCACTGCTGCCTCTAATTCATAGAAGGTAATATTTTCCTCTAGATTACTCCAGAGAACACAACCAGCTAAGACTTTGGGATAACAGTTTGTAAATTTAGTCAATACAAAAATTAGTTCCATGGGTGTGTCAGACTTTGGAAGCACAAGTAGGTGAACCAAGGTGCTGTGAACAATGGATGAAGACTACTTTATATACAGGCATAGTCATCCTGGAAGTCATAAAAGTGTTTCTGTAGGTCTCTGAAGACCCGGCAATTAAAGACAGAATTTTTAGAGATTATATGTACAAATACAATAAAGCTTGTGCTTTCAACAGACCCAAAAAAGTCTAAGAATTTCTACTGCAGAATGGCTTTTCATAAAGGTTACCTAATTAAAATAGGAAAAAGGGAGAGAACAAGAAAGCTTTGAAATTAATCAGATTTAACCAGACATGGAATTATTTACTACCTTAGATATTATTTAATATTATTACAAAATAATACATTTGACACCACATCTTTCAAGGCACATTCATTTCTTTTTTGTTGCTGTTCTTGTTTTGGTTTTTTTGGGGTAATATAGTCATTTTTTTAAATTTAATTTCATTTATTTATTATTTATCCAGCAGGTTCTTATTAGTTATCTACTTTATACATATTAGTGTATACATGTCAATCCCAATCTCCCAATTCATCCCACGACCACCACCCCACATGGCACTTTCTCCCCTTGGTGTCCATACGTTTGTTCTCTACATCTGTGTCTCTATTTCTGCCTTGCAAACCAGTTCATCTGTACCATTTTTCTAGATTCCACATATATGCATTAATATACAATATTTGTTTTGGGTCATTTGTAGAGACGTGGATGGACCTAGAGACTATCATACAGAGTGAAGTCCTAAGTCAGAAAGAGAAAAACAAGGCACAATCATTTCTATCCAAAAAAACAAAAACAAAACCTCTGTAGGCAATAGGAAAGGTACTATTATTGCCCACTGGTAATTTATTTTACAAAGAGAGACAGAACTTTAAGTGGTTTTAAGGTCACAACTAATCAGAGGCAGGAAAAGAGCTTAAACCCAGATTTCTGCTCAATGTTATTCCATGCTGCCTGTCAGGTAGTAACAACCTACCAACATTTTAAAATTTATCTATAACGAATATATAAATTAAACTGATCTACCCATTTAGGAGCCAATGTTAAAAATGGTTAAAAGAAAAATTATTATTAACAACTACTCTAAATACACACACACACACACACACACACACTCACACACAGAGGTAAAGACGTAAAAGGATATAATAAATGTTAACAGCAGTTATCTCTGCAATGACTGAATTATGGGTAAGTTTTTTCCTGTCTACTTTTCTATTTTTTCCATATTTTCTATAATGAGTTTTTTATAACCAGAAACCAAATAAAATGCTTATTTTTATTATGAAGTTATTAATATGAAACATTAGTATTTAATATTTACTTAAAGGCTGTCAGTTATGAGATTTCTTGCCAAGACTGTACTTTTCTTTCTAAAAAAAAAGAAATTAACTCACGGGACTTCTCTGGTGGCGCAGTGGTTAAGAATCCGAGCCTTGGTCCGGGAAGATCCCACATGCCTTGGAGCAACTAAGCCCGAGAGCCACAACTGCTGAGCCTGCGCTCTAGAGCCCACAAGCCACAAATACTGAGCCTGCACCCTAGAGCCTGAGAGCCACACCTACTGAGCCCGTGTGCTGCAACTTCTGAAGCCCGCATGCCTAGAGCCGGTGCTCTGCAACAAGAGAAGCCACCGCAGTGAGAAGCCCACACGCACCGCAACAAAGAGGAGCCCCCGCTTGCCGCAACTAGAGAAAGCCCGCGCGCAGCAATGAAGACCCAACACAGCCAAAATAAATAAATTACTTAAAAAAAAATTAACTTAGACTCTAAGGAAATGAAATCCATCCTATATTTTAAATGAATCTCCATTAATTCTATAAGGCCTAACATTGCCTGCTCTCCAAGTACACTGTAAAGTCATCTTAAGATGCCATGTGATAAACTGATCTGATAGAGAAATTTCATTACATTTATTTCACTGGCTTTCATCTGTTTGTACTTGTATGATAAGCATACCTTTAAAAATACAATGTGATTATGGCCTATTATTTCAACTAAATATTAAGTGATTTAATTGTAAATGATATACATTTTCACCTCAACTTGGTTTTTATTTTAACTTTGCCAAAATTTCCCTATTTTCTGCATAACTGGCCCTATTGTCATTTCCATGGTTTTCAAAAAGAAGTAATTATGCTTCTTCCACAAGGTTAAAATATTATATTTGGTTAACCAGAGAACACAACATATAAATACTACGGTATTTACTCTATTTTATACCTCAGATTTAAGGGGGCACTAAGGTTTATCAATAATACAGTCACTACCATCAAGAATAGGGATAAATTAAGTTTAAAACAACCTTTTAGACAATATGAAATACCAAGACATTTTATAAGAACTCCATTCAAAAATTTTAAGGCTTAACGTTAGAAAAAGGTATAAATTGTACTCAGTATCTAGAAGTGACTCACTTTTTCCCGAAGGTTCCCCCAAACCTAAGTTTTATAGCATCCTCAAGTAATATAACTATTCAAATATTACCAAAAAAATGCAAACCTTCTATTAACTATAATCAGCATGAAATCTTAAAGTAACATTTATGACACTAACCAAAACGCTTCCACAGTCTCAGTGAGATAATGTAAAAGAAGGTACAAGTAAGCAGAGGAATAAATAGATTGATAAAGGAATGAAACTCTTAATGACAACCTGACCTTCTGTCTAATTCACAAACTTAAATATTATCAGCCCAAATCCCATGAATATAGTGAACTAAACTGATCATTTGTTCACCAGACACTAGGCATAAATTTTGATGCACCATTTCTGTGTTTCTGGAATCATGACTTATTGATTTTTTTTTTTAAATGTGTACGATATTTTCTTCTAAAGAAATGATTAGTCTCCTCCTTCAGCCAAAATGGAGTAACAAGCAACCAGACTCACTATCCAGCCTAAAACAAAAAACAGATAAAATTCTTTAAACAATGGTTTTCAAGTCACTGAACACCATGCAAAACAGGACAGATTCTCCTAAAAACAAAACAAATGAGGTGAGTCCTATAATTGCCCCAGTTTACTGCCTTGAGCGTTATCAGGCCATGGAACAATAAGAGGGAACTGAGGCAAAAGCCATAAGACTCCTTTGAAGAAGCAGGGGTAAGAGTCTAGAGAGGCCAAAGTAGCCAGAATTCATACAACAAACCACCAGGGAGGAGAAGGCTGCAGAGAAAGAGAACTCTGGAGATGGGCAAAGGGTCCCCTTCAAGAATTCAGCAGAGGACTTATCAGCACATGCATGTGAGGAAACCAACCAAGGCCATGGAAAGAACCATCAGAAAGGGTTAGAGGAAACAGTGCCTGGTGTTCACATGGAGCCAAAAAAAAAGCGTTTGTTCCCGCCAGCCAGACTAGAAAGACTCATAATTTATGGGACATTGGGTAGTGTACTCAGGAAGGTCTTGTCTTAGTAGTGGAGAATAATTAGCCCTTGTCTAAGCTCCTGACCTGTCTAACAAATTTTAAAAGCAAGACCTGATAAGATCAAACTGTTTCCAAGTAACTTAACTACATACTAAGAAAAAGCCCAGGAAGATTTATAGGACTACAGAAATATCCAGCACCCAACATGGCAAAATTCACAATGTCTGGCACCCAATCAAAGATTAAAAGATTAAATTATTTGATGAACAGATTTAAAATTTTGTGACTTTTAGGTGAAAAAGGCTGAATTTGAATGATTTAGTGTTAAGCCATTATCCCTCTGAATTTATTTCCAGATTTTTGGTGGGGTTGGAGTGAAGAGGAGGGGTAACAATTCATATATCAAACTACTTAGCTGCACTGGATCTGCTGCCACTTTTTAAAAATTATCTTTTCTGAGGTCACTTTTATTGTCTTTTTTTTTTCAAAATGAAGTTTTAAGAAGTGGAAAAAAAAAAAAAGGCATGCAAAGAGGTAGGAAAACATGATCCATAATGAGAATAATCGATCACTCAAAACTGATCCAGAACTGTCACAAATGTTAGAATTAGCACCTAAGGACATCAATTACTTGTAAGTGTATTCCATATGTTCAGAAAGTCAAATAGAGACATGGAAAATATTTTTAAAGGACTCAAACTTCTAGATATGAAAACTACGGGACTTGCCTGGTGGTGCAGTGGTTAAGAAACCGCCTGCCAATGCAGGGGACACGGGTTCGAGCCCTGGTCCGGGAAGATCCCACAGGCTGTGGAGCAGCTAAGCCCGTGCACCACAACTGCCGAGCCTGTGCTCTAGAGCCTGTGAGCCACAACTACTGAGCCCGTGCACCACAACTACTGAAGCCTGCGTGCCTAAAGCCCGTGCTCTGCAACAACAGAAGCCACCGCAATGAGAAGCCCCCGCACCGCAACGAAGAGTAGCCCCTACTTATCACAACTAGAGAGAAAGCCCGCATGCAGCAAAGAAGACCCAACGCAGCCAATAAATAAATAAATAAATAAATAAAATTACTTTTAAAAAATCAGTAAGAAAAAAAACTACGATGTCTGAGATGAAAAACCACTAGATGAGGAAAAGATTAGTGAACTTGAAGACACAGTAATAGAAACTATCCAAAATAAAACAAGAAGAAAAAGAACCCCCGCCCCCGGCAAAAAATGAGAAGAGCATGAGGAAGGTTCGGCACAACTTTCAATAGCCTAACATACATGCAGTTGGAGTCCCCAAAGAAGAAGAAGAAAAAACTATAAAATTTTTGAAGAAATTATAGCCAAATTGTTTCCAAACTAGATGAAAACTATAAACCTAGGGATCCAAGAAGTTCAACAAATCCCAACCACTGACGGTAAATAACACTATCAACAAACGCAACCTGATTTACATCTATAACAGTCCACCCAACACGAACAGAATATATATTCTCTTCAAATGCACACAAAACATTTACCAAGAACATATTTTGAGCCGCAAATTAAGTATCTATAAGTTTGAAAGCATTTAAATTACACAAAGTATGACCACAATGGAATTAATGTAGAAATCAGTAACAGAAAGATCTCTGAAAAGTCTACAAATATTTGGAAGTTTAGTAACACATGTCAAAATAACCCAAGGGTAAAAGAAGAAATCAGAAGGAAAATTAAAAAGTATTCTGAAAAGAATGAAAACAAAAATACAACATATCGGAATGTGTGGGATGTTGCTAAAGCAGTACTTAGGCATATACTTATTGCACTAAACATGTACATAAAAAAAGAAGGAAGTTCTCAAATCAATGACCTCAACCTGCACCTTAAGAAACTAGGAAGAAGGACTTCCCTGGTGGTCCAGTGGTAAAGAATCTGCCTTCCAATGCGGGGGACACAGGTTCGATCCCTGGTCGGAGAACTGTGTTCCCACATGCCATGGGGCAGCTAAGCCTGCGCACCACAACTACGGAGCCCATGCACCCTGGAGCCTGTGCGCCACAACTAAAGAAGAGAAAAACCCCGCAGGCCACAACTAGAGAGAAGCCTGCGCGCTGCAACAAAGAGCCTGTGTGCTGCAAGGAAAGATCCTGCATGCCTCAACAAAGATCCCACATGCTGCAACTAAGACCTGACACAGCCAAAATAAAAATCTTAAATAAATAATTAAATTTTTAAAATATTTAAAAAAAAAGAAACTAGGAAGAACAAATGAAACCTGAAGTAAGTAGAAGACAGGAAATAATAAAAATTAACATGAATATCAATGAAATAGAAAAAATAGAGAAAAATCAATAAACAAAATCTGACTTGCTGAGATCAATAAAATTGCTAATCTAGACAGGTCATGAAAAAGAGAGGAAAGGTTCAAGTTATCATTATCAGGAATGAAGGAAGTGATATCACTACAGAGTATACAAATATTAAAAGGATAACAAGGGAGTATTATGAACAACTCCATGCCAATAAATTCAACGAATAAGATAAAACGGACAACTCTCTTGAAAGACAGAAACTACAACAGCACATTCAACAAGAAACGATAACTGGAAACAGACCTCTATCTATTTTAAAAATTGAATCTGCAGTTTAAAACTTTCCCACAAAGAAAACGAGGCCCAAAGAGCTTCACTGGTGAATTCTATGAAACATTTAAAGAAGTAATAATAATCTACAAAAAAACCTGTGGAACTAATAATAAGTGGTTTTAGCAAGATCACAGGATTCATAATCAATATAGGTAAATCAATTGTTTTCCTACACACAGAACGATAAGAAATTGAAAATTTAAAACAATACCATTTACAATAGAATAAAAAATTACTAAATACTTGGGGATAATTCTGGCAGAAGATGAAAGTACTCTCTCTCATTCTGAGAGTACTAACTGATATACCAAGTTTCCCTTACACAAGTGGTTTTCAAACTGTGAGTCACAACCTCTTAACGGATTGTAAATGTAATTTCATGGGTCCTGACCAGCATTTTAAAAAATGAAATAGAAAAGATCAGAAAATATCAGAGTGAAATGAACATGGCAGAATTATTATCTTGGGAAATTTGTGTTTCCGTTGTTTGTGGGTGTACACATATTGGGTTGTTATACAAAATCTGTGCTCAAAAAAAGTTTGAAAGAAAGACTTTTTATACTGTATTATATTACCCCTGGAGTGCCTTTTTTTTTTTCTTTTTTTTTTAAATGAGGGTTAAGGCCAAAGTAACAGATGAGCCCTCTAACTCCAAGCACTGGCCCTGAAGCACGGAACGAGAGAGGTACGGGCATTGTAGAGTGTCATTCTAGTCAAATATTCAGAGGTGAGAATCGGGCAGGAACAGGCTCTATGCTCCAGCCATGCCAGGCTTTCACCACTTTAAATTCTCCCAGCACAGAGGGCCTTCGGCCACAGTGCCATCTGTCCCTCCCCCAAGTTTTTCCATTCGCCAAAGTTCTGCTTAAATATAAAGCCCTTCCTCAGTTTCCAGACAACGTCTCTGTTTGTCTTACCTTTTGTTGGTCAGAGCACACACATTCTACCACACTCTACTTACTTCAGGACACATCTTTCCACCACCCCTCTACCGAGCTGTGAACCATTCATATTTAAAGTAAATGGCCAGAGACTTCCCGTTTCCCACCTAACCTGTAAGGAGATTGGAAGTCATCACTCCCAGCCCCACAACAGGAAAAAAAAACCAAACTGAACATCAATAACTCTTCTTAGATCCAGCACAGAACTAAGGTCACAGAACAAACCACTGCCCCCCAAACTGGAGAGAGGAACAGGCAAATACGGAAAACCACAATTTATCAGAGAAGCAGCAGTGCAGGAGCAGAAACCTCTGCCGGAGCCGGTCAGGTGTAGGGGATGACGTGCTGGAGCCTCAGCGTGGACAGCTTGAGAGTTAAAAACGCCAAGGGGACTCAGTAGTAAGGCAGTCTCCACCCTCGTGAAATGGGAACACAGGTTCTCACAGAGAAGATCGGAGCAAAATCCCCCTCAGGCTCTGGCAGCAAGAGAGAGAACCTTTTCACCATTTTGAAATATGCCCGGAGCATTCTGTTTTCCTTAACAAGGCCTGCCCTCAAGAGAAACTATGCTATCAGAGCCTAACCTACTGGGGTTTTTCCAGAGCCTAACTGACCTGGGGAAGTACAATACCCAACGCCAGCCCCCTCAAGCCTTCCCGTCTCATCTAAAGAGGAGAAGCACCTGCGAGGGTCACATCCCAGGGACACCAGCGCACTAAAGAATGAGACCTGATCATAGGACTACAGGGTGGTTCGCATCCCCCCACACCTTGACATCATATCCGTAGAACTCCTGCAGAGTAACAGCGGATTACAAGTGAAAGAACTGCATATACCAGACCTTACTTAAGAAATCTCTAGGAAAACGCAAAGACAGAAACAAGGACACCAAAGGAAATTTTAGCCTCTGACACCTACAGCTACAACAAACAGTAAACACAGCCTAACTCCTAGATGATAAACATAAACCCTCATATTAAAGGCCTCAGTTCCTTTTACCCAGTACATGTCCAGCCTTCAATAAAAAATTACAAGGCATGCTAACACGGTTGGAAGAAGGAGACCATGTATCAGGACCAGACTCAGCTATGGCAGATGTTGGAACTCTCAGACAGGGAATCTCAAGTAAATGGCAGACATCGGTACACTTTCCCTTAATACTTCAGCATATTGTCTTTTTAGTTTTTAAACTAAAAACCGTATCACTTGCCCAAAAATCAGAAATTGAAACAGCATCTGTCCATTCTTTGTAATAATGATAATAAATTACTTTATCCTTGGAGTATGAGGGCGGGGAAGGGAATTAGACATAGAATACTAAGAACCCAGCAGCAAACTTTCCTTGCATTCTTCTTCAGTCTCCTTTTTCCTCTACCCTTTTCCCTATTTCTTCTACTCCCTCTATCACTAGGTGGAGAAAGAACATGAGAAAGAAGGGTAAAGAGAGGAAAACAGCTGAGAGGTTGGGCGCATGATAAGATTAACCATTCACTGATTCGCACGTCTGACCTAAAGCCTAGAACATACAGGGACTAGTTAGGAAATGGGGATATAGCCTAAGGCCTAGTCTTTGTTTCCAAGAAGTCTAGTGGAGGAGTCAGTTAAACAAGTGAGCAATTGCAACACAGAGGTCACTACTGTGATCAAGTTCTGTATACGGGGAGCACAAAGGGGGACATAAATCAGTCTCAGGGTATCAGGGAAGGACAGCTGGTAGTCAAGGAAAAAGAATCAAGATGTTTAACGACCTGCAATGAGAAATACAGTCTGGAGAACTGGAGTGCACAGGGAAGGTGGCAATACAGAAGGCTGTAATTATTCATGATCATATAGAGAAGCATTCTGATGGCCAAGGGGGAAGCAGGGCCTGACAGCAACAGGAGAACCATTACAAAATTTTATGCAGAGGAGTGACATAATCTGATGTATGTCTTAGATCACTGTGGCTGCCATGTGAAAAACAGACTAGAAGAATACAAGGCAGAATCAGAGAGACCAGTTAGGAATCTCTTGCCATAATCTAGAACGAGATATAAGGTAGGGATAGAGACAGAAGGACTGACCGGAAACATCTTTATGTGCAGTGACTCACTGAATAAAGGGATGAAGAAGAATTTTATCTTTTTTTTCTCTCACTGCCGATTCCCATTTCATAAGAGCAGATCTGATCCTGGGCCAGTAAACTAAGAAAACTGAACTAGAGAGAGATCCAGACTGCAGGAGAGGTTGCAGAAGCAAAGGGGAGAACAAGAGAAAATTCCAGATGAGGATACAGGGGAAGAGAACAGCTCTATGTTTACCATCTTGCATGATTTTAGAAACGACTAGTATTCATGATGGTATACGGGAAAAGATCTACTTATTTTTATTCTTGTATTTGCCCTAAAGTGATGAAAATGCATCACATCAAGTAAATTAATCAGCAAATCAGTAAAATATATCTTAATTCTCTACCTAGTGATTCAACTGGCAGCTAGTATTTTCATTAAGAACTGTTAAATGAGCCTGACAAAATAAGATTATATCCTCATATGACTTCTTGGTCTCAAAGATTTTAGTCTTTTTTGCGTCATACACATTACTAATGAATTCATTTGCTTTATGAAAATAGAGAAATACAGATGTATACAAAAGTACACGTTGTCTCTCTTCATCTTCTCTTCTCACATCCCTCATCAATACAACTACTGTCACCTCTTCAGGATATCCTTCCAGTCTTCTTTCTCTGCATTTACAGGGACATATGCACAAACAGCATACTTTTACTGCCAAAGTATGTGTAAAATTAGCTTTTAGTTACACAATCTATGAATATCTTATCCCTGTATAAATAATAAAACATTAAAGTTAGTCCTAAGTTACCATACCCAATCCCAACCACTTCCCATTGGTAATCACTTTTATCATTTCAGGATATGTCCTTCCAGATTTTTTTCCAGACTTTTCCATTTATATACATGTATATGTGTCCAGATATAGTATTTCTGTGAATACATTTTTCATACTTGGTACTATTTT
The DNA here is from genome assembly GCF_028021215.1 of Eschrichtius robustus. Taxonomy (NCBI): domain Eukaryota; kingdom Metazoa; phylum Chordata; class Mammalia; order Artiodactyla; family Eschrichtiidae; genus Eschrichtius; species Eschrichtius robustus. Next base: position 10,480,629 of record NC_090830.1, on the reverse strand, counting down.
AACACACTGCCTTTCAACTTTGCTTTTTCATGGAAAAAATGTTTCGGAGATCTTTCTGATCACTAAACACTGTCAAATTACTTTTGTGATAACAATCATTGTAGGAATTTACCACGGTTTAACATCTCCTCTACTAATAAGTGGCGACCAGTTTTTCACTACTACGAACAGGCTGCAATAAACATATTAGTACATGCTTCCTTGTGCACATGTACAAGTGTTGCTCTAGGGCAGATGTCAAGAAGGAGAATGCATAATAGGCACTTTTTTTATTTTAAGAGATAATGGAAAAATTTCAAGAATTTCTAAAATATAATTCTGGTGCCTTGAAGACCAACACAAAATGAAAAAAGAAGATTCTTATTTACAGCTAAGTATTCTATTTTCAACCAAAGCTTTTCTAGTAGCACTGGAGGAGTTTAACAATCTGGCACCTTGAACACAAATCACCATTAATTTCCTCACCAGTTATTAACAATGCAATATCTTAATAGTCTTGGAAAAAAGATGTATTCAGTGTGATGGTAACTGTCAAAATTTTTAAAACACATATATCCACAGCCCCAAGAATATATACCAACATTTATCCAACAGATATGCTTGTATATGTGTGAGATAACATATGTTCAAAGGTATTCATCACAGATGCAAGTCAGTAGATCTGGCTAAATCTCTAACTTAATTCAAAGTGATGATGAGTTAATGACCTTGGAAGGATATTTAACATAGGCCTTACTTTAAATAGTAAATAAACTCAGGAAGGATATTCAACACAGGCCTTACTTTAAATAGTAAAGAAACTCAAAGTTCAGAAGTTATAAAAGGAAATATTGATAAATTTAGCAATAAAGAACTCTACACAGCAAACAAAAACTATACAAAGCAAGCAAATCGAAACACAAATGACAAACTGTAATCTAAAAGGATTGTAATCCATATCGCTACAAAGAGCTAACCTCCCATATATAAAGAACACCTAGAAATTAATAATTTTTAAAAAGACTAACCACTTAACAGAAAAATGAACATATTATAAGAAGACGCAGTTGACATAAAAATAAATACGAGTGACTCTTAAACATATAAAAAGATGTTCAACTCACTCATAAGAGACATGCAAATAAAACTACTCCAAGATACCATTTTCCACTAGCAGACTGGCAGAAGTTCAGAAATCTGGTAACATACTTGGCTGGTAAGGTTTGGGAAAATAAGCAATCATGCTGCTGGGGAGAATGTAAATTGTATAACCTACATGGGGAAAAACTGGCAATAATTATCAAAATCTAAAAGGTATATATACCCTTTAAACAAGTAACCCTACTCCTGCAAATTTATCCTATACTCTTGCATAGGTATGAAATAATATATGTACAAAGTTACCTCATCTCAGAACTGTTGGTAAAAGCCAAAGGTCAACGACAACACAAACATCCAAAAATAGGGGAGTAGTTAAATAAACTACATTACCTCCATAAAACTGACTAGCACAGAACTGCAGAAACAAATGAGGAGATCTAGGGTTGCGTGGGGCTAAAGATGGGAGTGAGCATTGACTGCAGATGGGCAGGAGGTAACTTTCTAGGGGGGATAAAAATTTCCAAAACTGGATTGTGGTGATGAATGTGCAACCCTACACATTTATTTTAAAAACACTGGCTTTTATACTTATAATGGTTTAATTTTTTGCTGTCAAAAATTACACTTCAAAAAACCTGTTAAAAGAACACACAAATGAGGGCACTCTCCATGCACTGGTATAGAAACATTTCCCAGATGTGCTAAGTGACAAAACTGAAAAGTGCAAAATAGTATGTATGATTTAAAACTGAAGGTAAAAAAGAGGAATAAGAAGGAAAATTTGTGTTTGCTTTTCTACGCATAAGTAACACAGGAATGATACACGAGAAACAGTGGTGGTTATCTGTGCAGAAAGAAGGAAATGCAACAAATGGAGGAAAAAGGTGGGATGAAAGATTTTTTTTACTGTATTACTTTATGTATTTTTGTAAAATCTTTTCAGCCATGTAAGTGTTTTAACCATTTGAAAAATTAAATTAAAAAACAGATATTTGGGGGCTTCCCTGGTGGCGCAGTGGTTAAAAATCCGCCTGCCAATGCAGGGGATATGGGTTTGAGCCCTGGTACGGGACGATCCCACGTGCCGCGGAGCAACTAAGCCCGTGCACCACAACTACCGAGCCTGTGCTCTAGAGCCTGCGAGCCACAACTACTGAGCCCGCGTGCCACAACTACTGAAGCCCATGCGCCTAGAGCCCATGCTCTGCAACGAGAGGCCACCGCAATGAGAAGCCCACACACCGCAACGAAGAGTAGCCCCCGCTCGCCGCAACTAGAGAAAGCCCACGCGCAGCAACAGACCCAACGCAGCCAAAAATAAATTTAAAAATTAAAAAAAAAAAAACCTATAAAAACAAACAAACAAAAAACAATCTTATTTCCTCGGTCTACACACTGAAAAAAAACCTAGAAGCAATAACAAAACCAGTAGCAATTAATACCCCTAATACCCTGATTGTGATTTCTAAAAACCATTTCCCTCTTGAGGAAACCAGGGCTCCTTGAAGAAATATCTGATTCCAGGTCTGGGGCAAGAAACGTACAAGATGAACCTGAGATTTCTTGTGCCAGAAAGTAAGGAAGTTATCAAAAACTAAGCAGATCATACTCAAAAGAATACAGGAATCCATTTGAAGCGACTCCAAATGGCCAAAGATGAGGCAATTAAAATATCAAAAACAGCAACCACAATGGATTAAGACACAAAGAGTACATAAAAATCCATGATACTAAAACAACTAAAAGCAAAAACACTTCATTGGTTGTTTTAGGAGGTTCCTAGGGCACCAACCCATTACATAATCTAAAAATCAGCAAAGTGAGGGGGAAAATAATCGATCATTTATCCTGCATTTCTGTATTGTAGAGTTACCAAACATAGAAGAATTTCAGCGAACAAATATAGTAGGAGTGATATAATTATAAAACCAAAGCCTTTAGAATTACCAGCTTACAGGAAATTCAGGGGTTAAACAAAATCAAAAACATGCAATGAGCCAAACACAGAATGTGAGAAATTCTATGGGTTAAATGACATGGTTCCTTCATCAAATAAATAGCATGAAAAGGGAGGAGACTTTACAGAATAAAAGACTCAGCTTAAGAGACATATCCTTCAGTTGCAACATGAGGACTTTATTTGGATCCTGATGTAAATAATCCAATCAGTATTTTTGAGACAGAGAAATTTGAAAATTTCTAACTATAGGATTGCATTCGGGAATTGTTAATATTATTAGCTGAGACAATAGCATTGTGCTTATGTTTTAGATAAAGATATCAATGAAATGATACTTGGAATTTGCTTTAAAATGCTACATGGTGAGCGGGGAGGGGAGACAAGGAGCAGCAGAGTGAAACGGATAAAACAAGAATGGCAAAATGTGGACAACGGCTAAAGCTAGGTGATAAATATGGGAAAATTAGCTGAACTTCATTTTAGTATGTTTTAAATTTCCATAATAAAGTTTTAAAGCTGTTACCCTCCAGTGTATTCATCTCTGACCATCTATTTTTATTACTTTGAGTCCCCAGATTTGAATATCATTGAATTTCCCAAAAATTAAAAAAACTTTGTTTCAATTAATATGTTTATATTAATCTAAAGCCAATTACTACATCATATTAAACACATATATAAATTACTACCTGCATTATAAACAGTCACTGTGCCTATCCACTAGACTGGTTAAATATTTGTTTAGCAGATTGGTGCTTAGTAATATACTGCTTCACTTTATTTGAGATCTTCATTGTGCTTAATTAGGACCCTATATTTGTTTCATTAACACTTAATCACAGCTAATATGCAATCAAGGCAATTTAAGTTATAACTGGAGGGACATGGAGATGGGGAACTAAACCACATTGTTAATGCTTGCCATAAAAGCCGGCTTCGATCCATACACGGAGGCATTTCATTCATTAAAAACTGCAGTCTTATAAGTCTCTCACTGTACTTTCTAGAGCCACCTTAAAGTCTGAACCTAATCCAAGCTCATATACGTAAGAAGCTTTTAGTGTTTTTCTAGGGGATAAACTGTGTTTTTAAAATTATCCAAAAGCTTAATATCCTAATAACAATAACAAATCCTGAGAGTTCAGCCTCGGTCAAAAAATTAACACCAGACACTAATACATCAAGGAGTTATTTTCTCATACAAAACAAAAACAAAAACAAAAACACTTCCTGCCTATCACTATTGAACCTTGCCATCTGAAGAGATCCGAATCCTGGCGCTGGTTTAGAAGTAGAGCAGTTCTCTGCGGTATGATGGACAGGAACACTGGATTATGAGTCAAGAGATCCAAGCGAGGAGGCTGGCCCACACCAGTTTGAATTCATAGTTCTTATCCATGGGTGGTAGCTGCCTAAAGCATTAGTTTGCAAAGGATTCTAACGCTTCTTTTAGGAGCAGCAGAAGCCTTTAGAGTCCCTGACAGTCTTTTTAAATGTATGACGTATCCAGAATAAATATTATTCTCCCCATTTTCCATAACTGCCTAAGGGTCTGCAACTAGTTAAGGGGCAGAGCAGGATTTAAACCTAACAACTTCAATCCACTATTTCTCTACCATCAGGGTGATGAGGCAAGCAACAGCACATCCTGAAACACAGGCTCTTTTGCTTCTAATACACCTGTGAGGAAGTCTGACAATGAAGGGTGGTGCTTGAATTTATCACCTCCTTTAAAATGAGGTACTGAGATCTAATTTTTAAAAAGTTAGATAATTTGAAGAAAGTACCATATGTACTATCAAACTCAAATCATTCATATATCTATATTCTAAGAAACACTAGACAAAATATTTGATATATGTAAAACAGAAACTTTGAGAGCATAAATTTACAACTCAGGCAGACAGAACTTTGTGAAACTTATTTTGTGTACTGACGCATGGATGCAAATAAACAGTTGTCCAGTATTTACTGCCTGTCATTAGAGTGTTATGGGGGCACTGCTAGAAATATGTGTATAGTGATAGGACAAAGGAGAGAAGGGTTAGAATCAGAGTCAGAGGACCCTGTCATGCTACAAGAACCAAATGACTGGTTACAACTCAATCTTTAGACACATTCTAACTTAAACCATATTCAATCAGCAGTTATGTGTGCAAATAAATACATGATAATGCAACGTAGAAAAAGACAACTTTTTCCAACCACAGAACTGCGAAAATTTCAATCACTTACTTACTTGAAACAGGTCTGTAATAAAACAGAATTAGTGGATTTCTTTCCATCTATACTATTTACAAGGTAACCCAGTGAATGACCACACGGAAATGTTTTGCTAAATGTATTCTAGAGCTACGTAACTCAAATTTTAACCTGGATATAGAAATAACAAAGAAGACACATCTACCCATACAATTCGCTTCGGCAGGGTTTTCTAACAGCCATTTTCACTATCTACTGCTTCACCCTGTGAATCTTGCCTCACAACACCACAGTTGTGAGAGTTGAAAGACTCACAAAGAAAAATTAGGAAATCACATTAAACACAGCAAGTCTCCAAGTTTAACTTCAAAAAGGAATACCAACTTGGCACATACAAAACAATCAATCATAAGCAATTGAGATTTAAAACTGCACTTACTCAAGGCCTCTCCATTAATTATTGTCATAGTAGTTCTTTGAAAACTCCTAGCAAGTAGAAAAGCCTACTGCTTAAAAAATGTGTTGTATCTTTGAGACTAAAACAGATTCCAACCATAAAACAAATTACGGTTAAGCATTGGTCTATTTTTTTCAACACTATGCTATAAATTATCACTGTCCTCAACACGCAAAGGTCTGGAAAAGCTGAATTCTAAAACAAAAACCTGCCTTTATAAGAGTCAAATGAAGAGTAATCAACAGTAGTGAAGCCTCATTCGCTGGAAAGCGTTTGATTCACTGACATCTTGTTCTGCTTCCAGAGGCCAAGCTTAACTCCAGATATTCAGACTGGAGTTTACCAAGCCCACTCACTGGTTACCTTGGAGACTACCTATCCGCAAGCATCCACCTAACTCAGAAAGCATCAGTTAATATTTCTGAGCGTATTCTATGCGTGGTCTGTCTGCATGGGCATATAATTGCCATTTTCATTAAATTCCTTTGTAGTAAACAGTAATATTAATCTCATTTTACAGAAAAGCCTGAAAGGTTAAATAGATTTTGCTGAACTAAAGAGTCTGTGGTAGGCATAATAATGGCCTCCCCAAAGATATCTGTATCCTAATTCCCAGAATCTGTGAAATTGTTGTTAAACAGCAAGGGGGAGTTAAGATTGTACATGGAATTAAGGTTACTAGTCAACTGACGTTGAAATGGGAATATTATCCTGGATTATTTGGATGGGCCCAAAGAAATCACAAGGGTCCTAACATAAGTGAAAGAGGGAGGCAGAAGAGGTAGTGTCAAAGCCAGAGAGATCTGAAGATACTAAGCTGCTGGCTTTGAAGACAGAGGTGAGAACACAAGCAACGGAATGTGCACAGCCTCTGGAGGCTGGAAAAGGCAAGGAACAATCTCCTCTAGAGCCCACACAAGGAATTCAGTTCAGTGAGACCCATTTCAGACTTCTGACATCCAGAACTGTAAAATAAAAAGTTTGTGTTGTTTTAAGCCACTAAATATGTGGCAACTTGTTACAGCAGCAATATGAAACAAATAAAGCCTAAATCTGTCACCATTCTACAAGAATTTGCTAAACAGTGTTGTGAAGAACATAGGTAGTAAGCAGTAAAATTTAGCCATGATTTGCTTATAAAAACCTCTGTCCCGGCTTCCCTGGTGGCGCAGTGGTTGAGAATCTGCCTGCCAACGCAGGGGACACGGGTTCGAGCCCTGGTCTGGGAAGATCCCACATGCCGCGGAGCAACTGAGCCCGTGAGCCACAATTACTGAGCCTGCGCGTCTGGAGCCTGTGCTCCACAACAAGAGAGGCCGCGACAATGAGAGGCCCGCGCACCGCAATGAAGAGTGGTCCTGCTCGCCGCAACTAGAGAAAGCCCTCGCACAGAAACGAAGACCCAACACAGCCCAAAAAATAAATAAATAAAATTAAAAAAAAAAAAAAAGAAACCTCTGTCCCATTCAATGCCTCAAAATTCAACTTGCATACTCTTACATAATAGTTTCCTGACTTCTAAAAAACAATTACACAGGAATTAACCCTGAATTTTAAAATATTCTTTTAAAATATGACAGCAATTTATGGAATAATAGAATCAAGTCCTAACAAGTAAATAGAGAATGATTCACACAACTAAACTTATAACTTAAGGAATGTCACCAAGATTGTAGGAAGTTTTTTAGTCTAGATAACCTTCCATGTTGTTACATGGCGGAACAGTTGGGGTCTAAATCCACAGGTTCAAATATTCTTTGCAAGTCTCTTCTGGCTCTATGAGCCTCAGTGTTTCAACTCAAAATTACTTGCGGAAATATACCCTGACGATTCATTTTTCTCCTATTTAAAATATCTTCAAAGGGGGCTTCCCTGGTGGCGCAGTGGTTGAGAGTCTGCCTGCCAATGCGGGGGACACGGGTTCGAGCCCTGGTCTGGGAAGATCCCACATGCCGCGGAGCAAGTAGGCCCGTGAGCCACAACTACTGAGCCTGCGCGTCTGGAGCCTGTGCTCCGCAACAAGAGAGGCCGCGATAGTGAGAGGCCCGCGCACCGCGATGAAGAGTGGCCCCCGCTTGCCACAACTAGAGAAAGCCCTCGCACAGAAACGAAGACCCAACACAACCAAAAATAAATAAATAAAATTAAAAAAAAAAATCTTCAAAGCCTTGTACTGTTTTCCTCTAATTTATGATACTAATTTTCAAGCCAGTATAGGTTCTCCCAGGAAAACTAAGTCCACTGCAGTTCATTTTAATATATTTTCATATAATTTTTTCTGTTTTATAAGAGAATAGGACAGATTTCCCTAAAATATTTAATACTATAATGCAAATAAATCCTAGCTTTAAAACTGTTCCTTTCAATAAAAGTAGGTAAAAGGTTTCTAAACTATTCCATAAAGCCATCAAAAGGTCACTAAATGGCAACACCTTTATTACTCTCTTATAACTAGCAGAGGCAGCATGGTTCAGTTTACTAACAGGAGAACAGATGCTGCCATCAGTTTAATGTGTGCCTGTGGGCAAATCACTCAACATCTTTGCATCTGCTTCTTCAACCATAAAAGAGGAAAAATGCTGCTGACCTGCCTCAAAGGGATGTTATAAGAAATAATTAATGATTACGAAACTTTACAAACATAATGTGCCATTTAAAAACCTAACTGTAGTGTTACAAAATCCTTTACAAACCACATATTCTGACTCTAAACATCTGCTGGGGTCACTGCCTACAGTGGTCTGTCCCAAATTAACCTTTCTAATAAGAGCCCAAGAACATTAGCTTCTTTAGAAGCAGCCATACAGCACGGGATGTTCCCTCACTACCTCTCACAGCTTACCTTTTAAAAGCAATCTCGGGACTTCCCTGGGAGTGCAGTGGTTAAGAATCCACCTGCCAATGCGGGGGAAACGGGTTCGAGCCCTGGTTCGGGAAGATCCCACATGCCGCGGAGCAACTACGGCCGTGCGCCACAACTACTGAGCCTGCACTCTAGAGCCTGTGAGCCACAACTACTGAGCCTGCGCTCTAGAGCCCGTGTGCCGCAACTACTGAAGCCCGCGCACCTAGAGCCCGTGCTCTGCAACAAGAGAAGCCACCGCAATGAGAAGCCCGCGCACCGCAACGAAGAGTAGCTCCCGCTCGCCGCAACTAGAGAAAACCCGCGCGCAGCAACGAAGACCCAATGCAGCCATAAATAAATAAATAAATAAATAAATAAACAAACAAACAAACAAACATTTTTAAAAAGCAATCTCATGCAATCAGATTTCATTAATAGTAGCTGTAATAATAATCTATAGGGTTATGAGAGACGATTATAAATGTTACAGATGACTGGGACTATTCACCACCTAGTATACTAGATATTCAAATACATTAATAATACTTACTGAATATCTACTGAATGCTAAACACTGCTAAGCGAGCCCTATACATATCTGCCATAACGTAAAGCTAAAGAAACACAGTGGTGCCTTAAATAAATCATTTGGTGGTAGAGAAGATAGCACACTAAATGCAAATAAAACCTTGCTGAAGGCATCAAAAAAGAATGACACATATCTGTTATATACTGATATAGAAAGATGTAAAAACAGCCACAGAACAATATGCATAGTATAAGCCCATTTTTGTAAAACCAAGCATATCAAAAAATACTCAGATGTCCGTTTATATGTGCAAGGAAAAACGTATGGAAGAATACACCCCAAACTTTTAAATCAAATTGCCAACAGGAAGTGAGACCGGGGAAGGTAATGACTTTTACTATTCACTGTATACATTACATTTCTGTAATTTTCAATATTTACAGCAAACTGTATTGCTTTTATAATTAAAAAAAGAAAACTTCTTTAATTTTGCTAGGAATAGAACTAGTTTAGAAAAGTATTTCTCCAAGTTGGGGCAAAGCAAAATTAGGTGACTTACTACTCACTGGTGGTCCAGTGGCTAGGACTCCATGCCTCCACTGCAGGGGGCTCGGGTTCGATCCCTGGTCGGGGAACTAAGATCCCACAAGCCGTGGGGTGCAGCCAAAAAAAAAAAAAATCAATGAACAACTTTCAACAAGGATATTCAGATAAAAAATTGAAATGGGACCTCGGATGAGCTATACTTACCAAGATAAAACTGAAAATATAAAAAGCTAAATGTTTTAAAAACTCCCAAATAGGTGTAAGCCAAGCTGCCTCATTTAAACTTTGACAGCGACAGTAGCTGTCTGTCGTCAAGCCTGTTCGGTTTTCCTTTTACTCTCGAGTAGAGACGCAGGCTTGGCAGGGCCCCAGCACGCGTTCGCCCCATCCCCACAGGCTCGCCACGCTACAGCAGCTTCAGGTGACTAACTGCCACATCACAACAGTGATCTGACCCTGAGAAGAAAAAAAATGTCCCCACACAAGCAAGTCTGGGGGTCGATGCCCACTTAGAAAGTGAAGATCTCCTGCAGCTCACTTAATGCAATAACCACCCTCTAGGCTTGGAAGTAAAATTTACTTTTCCCTTCAAAGAATCCCATCTGGGCAAGCCAGCAGCAAATGAGAAGAGAGAACAAGTATTGTATTTACTAAGAGAAGCTTCTGCATCAGGAAGGGCTAGAATAAATAAAGGTCTGAAATGGCAGCAAAGAGTTCTTAGAATAAAGAAATCTGGTTTTCACCTTCCACTGAACACTCTGTTTTTAAGGATTTCATAAAAACAGCAATAACAGGCTTTAATCTCAATCGCAAAATTGCAACTTCTTCCCCCAACTTCCAAATCAAACTTTAAGAGACTGGAGTCACTGCATCACCCCAAAAGCCTATTTAAATTCACAAGAGTTTACACATTCTTTCCATGAACTAATAATAATAGCTACAATTTTACATAATAAGTAATAACTTATCATGGAGTAGGTCTTGTTATTACACTTAGTCATCCCAACAGCCCCATGAGGTAAGTGCTACCACCATTCCTCATCTTAGACAAGGACACCAGCCCTCCTAAAGAGTTTAAGAAAACTGCCCACAACTTGGTAGCACAAGAGTCCCAATTCAATCCCAAGCAGTCTTGATGAAAGAATCCTCACTCTATCCATTTAAAACAGAAATGACAGGCTTTTACCAGAATAATGCAGCTACCATGTACTGACCGCTCAGAACAATGCCGAGCACAGCGTACGTCAAATGTAATTTCATTTAGTACTTACACAGCCCTGTGATGTAACTGTTATTACCCCACTTTGCAAAAAATGAAACTGATGTTTACGTTCAATTCAAAAATAAATAACTTTACCTAAACGTCAACAGCCAAGTAAAGAACACAGAAAGACAGGAGTGGCGACAAGACCTCTCTCTTTCCCAGCCATGTGCTCTTAATCACTAAGCTACACTATTTACTGAGTACTTTAACTAAACAAAGTGGTTTTTATAGCCATTTTCAAGTATAACTTTGACTATCAGTATGAGTTTTTTCTTTAAGTACCATTTGATCAAAGGTTTGGCAGTTTATTATCTTCATTTCTGCTATTAAAGAAAATGATAAAAAATTAGTGTGACTTTAAATGAAACTTATTAAACAGTTATCAATGACTATACTCTCATAAGCAATTACGCCCTGCAAGATTATCAAATTAGGAGACAGCAGTCTGTTACTTGTCAAAACCTTGACATAGGACTTTAGATATCCTAGAGTTAAGTCACACTGCCAAAAATTCATCTATTAATTAGAAAAAAATGGCTTAAATAAGGAAAGTCTAGGTAAAGTATCCATTCCATTGTCCCATATGGACTGTAATCTGACACATTTGAATAGTAAAAGACTACGTACAGAATTATTATTCTCTTAATTAATAGCTAAATTTATAACTTAAAGGTGATACATTACTTTCTGTAAAGATTTTCTTCCTTCAAATCATAATAATGGCCCAGAGAATCAGGCTCTCTACCTCCTGACTGCCAGCACCAATGTTAAGCTGGGAAGACACACCAGGCAGAGTCAGTAGAATTGTATACTTATCTCCAACTGCCCTAAAGCTCAGTACATCTAGTTATTCACAGTTGGATATTATCCTCAGAGTAAGACAAGTGTTGTTTTAAAACTTGCTTTACTGCCTCTTTTATTTTGTCCCTTTAGTCCTATTAACCAGCCTAAAACATGACTGTTAGTACACAAGGTGAACATGAAGTTTGGTTTCTCTGTCTTTGTAAACTGACCCTAGCAGATCTTTTTATCTTCTGGAAAACTGTTTACATACTTTTTAAAACTCATTTTTCCTCCCCAAACTTGAATGCTGTCTCCAATCTTAGTATGAAAATTATCAGATTTCTAGAAACACATTATCTTCCATGGAAAACTCGAATGTCAAGATTTTCTGCACTCCTAAAAGAAATGTAATAATTTTTATAACAAAAGCTCTTTCTTAAAATTAAGTTAAACATAATGATTAGCAGTTTAAGAGGTAACAAATATACTGTCTTATTTTGATGTAAAGTAAATAAATGAAAAAGTTCAATCATCTTGGGAACAAAAGCTCAGTATTTATAGCTCATGTTTCATTCAATGTCCACTAGGTTTAAAGAAGGCCCAACTGAAAAATAGTGACACGTTTGTTTTTTTAATATTTTGTCTTTCATATTCAAATTAAGTTATAAGCTAAAAGTGATGCTTTGCACTTAGGTAATCAATACAAATTTTAAATAATTCTACTTGCAGTATATGCCTTATCAAAATCCACACCTTCTAGAATCTGCAACATTTAAATATCAAAAAGATTTTGATCCTTTTTGACCCACAGATGACTGTGGGTGTCATCTTACACAAAATACTAGTGCATGCGTCTCATGAATGTAGAAACATCCTTGTTCTGTGACACCAAAATGAAGGCGGCAGTAGCAGTCCTGCTTTTAAACAATTCAACAAGAATGAAAGGCTCCAATGCTTCTAAACGTCTGTTACTAAAAAGCTAACCCAGCTGACTGTTGAACAACACCAGGGTTAGGGGCGCAGCTGAAAATCCTGCTGTAACTTTACAGCTGGCCTTCCGTATCTGCAGTTCCACATTCTCAGATTCAGCCAGCCACACACTGTGTAGTACGACTGTAGTATTCACTGCAAAGAATTCTCGTCCAAGTGGACCCAAGCGGTTGAAACCCATGCTGTTCAAGGGTCCACTGTATAGCATATCTACATTTTGTTTACAGCCACATTTCACAGAGCAATATACCAGTCAGCATGCTTCACAAATATAAAATATACTTATAAATTTATTAAATATAAATGTTTACTTCCAAAAATTACGCAGCCTTTACTTCATCATAAAATCCCAATTTTCCAGTTATTCAGCCAAAACATCTTGGTATTCTCCTTGCCTTTCCTCTGCATTCAATCTGACAAGAACTCCTTTTGGCTCTACCCTCAAACCACATCTAGAATCTGACCATTCCACACCTCCCTCACGGTGGCAGCCAGCCACCATCCCTTATAACTACACCTTCTTAACTGGTCAGGTTCTATCCTGTAGACTTGCCTACAGCCTGTTTGTAACACAGCAGTCAGTGATCCTTTAAAAATATAATGAAAATCTGCCACTCTGTAATGAGACTGCATCACTCCTCTGTTCCAAACCCACAACTGTTCCCCATTTCTATCAGAGTGAAAGCCAAAATCCTCACAAAAGCCTGCAAGGTCCCAGGTGACGTGATCTGATCTGCTCCACCCCCAGCCTGCATCCCCCTTACCTGTCTGACCCCATCCACTCCCGATCTCTTCCCTCCTTCCTTCCTTCCTCCACTCCAGCCACCCTGGCCTCTGTGCACTTCACTGAACATGTCCAGATGCCTCTGAAGCCCCATGACTAGCTCCCTTACATCCTTCCGTCACGCATCTGCACAAATGTCTTCTCAGTGAACCCTACCTGACCACCTCACTTAGTGGTACAACCTGCCCACTCCACAGTCCCAATCCTCCTTACCGAGCTCCCCGCTTACTTCCCTACTGCTGACCGCCTAACGGATTAGATAATCTACTTACTATGTTTATTCTGATTTGTCTGCCCACCTCCCCACCTTAAAAGGTAATATCCACAGGGCCAGGACTTTCTACCTGTCCTGTTCCCTGATATATCCTAAATGGCTAGATCAGAGACTCGCACGTAAGCATTCAGTAAATGCTGAGCGAATTTTTTCTTTTGCCACACTAAGAAGCAGTGGGGATGAACCCGTGCCCCTGGCAGTTGAAGTGCGGAGTCTTAAACACTGGACCGCCAGGGAAGCCCCAAGTGAATTTTTTAAATGTCTAACTTCTTGGTGGCCATTTGCCACAGCAACACAAAACATCTGAAGTCCAACACTCAGCTCTCAACAGGGTTACCACAGGTAGTACCACCACCCTGAAAACTGAGACGTCCACTCCTAGGACGCCCCCCAAAACTGAAAATACATGTCCACACAAAAGCTTGTAAATAATGTTCACAGCAGCATTATTCATAATAGGCAAAAAGGAGAAATAATCCACATGTTCAACAACTAATAAACGGATTAACAAAATGTGGTACATCCAGAAAATGGAATATTATTCAGCAATAAAAAAGAATGAAATACTGACATATGCTACAAAAATGAATGAACCTTAAAAATATTATGCTACGTGAAAGAAGTCAGACACAAAAGGAATACTGTATGATTCCACTGCTAGGAAATGTCCAGAATAGGCAAATTCTTGGAGACAGAAAGTAGATTAGTGATCGCCAGGGGAGGGGTAAAGGGAAGAGAGAACTCTTTGGGGGAAGGTGAGAATGTTCTGGAGTCAGACAGTAGTGATGGATACACGATCTTGTGAAAAGACTAAGAAATAACTGAATTGCACACTTTAAAGAGTGAATTTTACCTCAATTCCTAAAATTCAAAACAAAAACAAAAAAACAAAAACAAAGGACTGCTCAGCTCAGTGTTCACTGCTCACCAGTAAGGGAAGGCTAACAGTTGGCAACGGCTTCTTGGCTATACTCAGTTCCAAGAATCCCATCCACCACCTAATCACAGCAAAAAGATTTTCTTGATTATTTAAAGGGGCCAGGGATGGGAGGGTTAGTCATGTGAAAGTAGCAGCAAGCAGAACCTTTCCCTCACACCCAATCCATTAGAACTCTATGTCCCCACCTTCAATACAACCATTTCCCACACCTGGTCCACCACCATCTCTCTCACCAGAACTGACGTGCAACTCACCAGAACTGACGTGCAACTCATCTCCCTGCTTCCGCTCTTGCTCCCTACAGCCTATTCTCTACACAACCGCTTCACTCTCTTGCTCCAGACTCTGCAGTGACTTCCTAGCACACTCAGATTTTACTCTAAGTCCTTACTGTGGCCTACATTGTTCTGGCCCTTGTGACCTCTCAAGCCTCATCTCCTCCCACTCCAGCCCTAAAGGCCACCTTCCTGTTCCTTAAACATCTCAAGGTCAAACAATCTAATCTAAAGCAACACTCTTGGTCACTCTACCCTCTTATCCTGATTCTGCTTCACTTCCCTTCATACCACTTATCACTTCTTTTTTTCTGGTCTGGTGTCTGTCTACCCTAATACAGTCGACCCTTGAACAATGTAAGAGTTAGGGGCGCCACTACCCCCATGCAGTGGAAAATCCATGTATAACTTCTGACTTCCCCCAAACTGAACTATTACTAATCCAATGTTAACTAAAGCCTTACCAGTAAAATAAAAAGTCGATTAACACATATTTTGAGTGTTATATGTATTTTACAGTAAAGTAAGCTAGAGAAAAGAAAATATTAAGATCGTAAGAAAGAGAAAATACATTTACACTGCATATTTGTATTTATCAAAAATCCACATATAAGTGCAGTTCTAGGGTCGACTGTAGACAGTAAACTCCACAAGAATTCTTATTTTGTTTACCGCTGTATCCTCAATACCTACAACCATGTCTGGTACAAAGAAGGCACACGATACCTCTTCAGTGACTGAATTTACAAGCTAAGTTAGCAAAATCACACTCTTCAGTGTAATGTGTACTCGTCTAGCATACTTTTTAAAATTACAATAAGCAAAGGATTAGAAATTTGGACAGGGCTTCCCTGGTGGTGCAGTGGTTGGAAGTCCGCCTGCCAATGCAGGGGACACGGGTTCGAGCCCTGGTCTGGGAAGATCCCACATGCCGCGGAGCAACTAGGCCCGTGAGCCACAACTACTGAGCCTGTGCGTCTGGAGCCTGTGCTCCGCAACAAGAGAGGCCGCGATAGTGAGAGGCCCGCGCACCGCGATGAGGAGTGGCCTCTGCTTGCCGCAACTAGAGAGAGCCCTCGCACAGAAACGAAGACCCAACACAGCCAAAAATAAATAAATAAATAAATAAATAAATAAATAAATAAATAAATAAATAAATATTAAAAAAAAAAGAAAGAAAGAAATCTGGACAGAAAACAAGTCAGTATTTCATAAAATTACCTGTTCATCAAAATGACCACAAATTTATAGCACAAAATACATTTGCCATATTATGGGTCTAAATCCCTTGAAATATTATGAATATTAACTACAGGTTAACATTCACACTGAATTAAGCAAGCCTCTCCTTTCTCTTCACTCGACCTGCTCTTACCCTTAACATCTTAATTAGTAAGTCCACCTGGATGTGGACCTCCTACAAGTCCCTTAAATACTCAGAACCTTATTCATGTTTACTCCAGTGACAGCATGATTCAAATGACGATAACATCTATCTCATGCCCCAAGAGAGAAACCTCCATCTTCTCCCACCCCAGGGTGAGTTATTAGTCCTGAATTCTACGTCCTAGGTATTTCAGATCTATTCCCTCTGTTCCACTCCCACCACATGAGTTCAGGTCCTCATTCACTTCTCACTTTGACTTATCACCTGGAATCTCCAGACTTTCCATTCAGATCTCCCTTCTGACGTATTCACTACAATACTACCAAAGTGATCTCGCTACAGTACAAACCAGTGTCTTTACCTTCAGCGGTTCCATGTAGCTTTCCAGAAAATTTTCAACTCCCTAACTTAACTTCGTCTCCCATCACTGCCCTCCTATTCCCACCCCAAATACATCACGCTTTAAGTTAATCCAGCCATAGTGAACTACTTACAGTTTCCAGATACCTCATCTTGTTCTTTCCTTTATTTTCCAATACGTTGTTCCCTATCTGAAACACTGTCTTCTACTCTTCTTGCCTAGCAAAAGCTTTAACCCTCAGCTTAGATGCCAGTTCCACCAGAGAACTTTCAATGGCTCTCTGCTTTAAGTGTCCTCTTATGTCCTCCCATTGCACTTATCACAAATACTGTATATTGCAAAAAATACTCTTATAATTCAACATGCACTGTTTGCTTTATTTTTCTGCGTCTTCAACTAAATTGTGAGCTCCTTGACAGCAGGTCTGAGAGCATATTTACCTTCATGCCACACTGCCTGACACATGGAAGGGGTTGTTGTTAAATGAATGATTTATAAAAGGGGGAGGGAGAAAGGAAGGGAGATGGAGAGAGGGAGGGAGGAAAGAATAAGGAGGAAGAGAGGAAGGAAAGGTAGAAGAGAAAGAGGGAGGGAGAGAGGGATCCAGAGAGAGGAAAGGGAAAAGGAAGGGGGGGGGGGAAGGGGAAAGGGACTGAGAATACTCACACAAGCAAAGGACATTAAAAAAGGCACTTGTAATCAATCCATTATTTTTATGTGGTCTCAGGCAGTGATTACTGAGGAGAGAATGGTATATCTGAAAAAGCCCATCTCCCCAGATCCTAAGTACAACCACCTAAATCACTTATCCCCTAAAGATTCTGAAATGTCTACTCTATCCAGCCCATTTCCACTTCAAAATTTACTACAGTGTAATGAGAGATGTTAATAACCTGCGCAACAGAAAAGCAAAAAAAAAAAAAAAAAAAGTTTTAGAAAAAAGTAGGAAATGTATCTGACATAATTAAGTCTTAGAATTATTTATAAACTTCAATAATCTATCATTTCCTGATAATGTGCTATCAGTGACATTGAAAGGTTTACCAAAAAGATGAAAAATAAACTGAACATAACACCAACATCATGATCTATGTTAAAGCACAAAATTGCTTTTACGTTATAGTCATATGTCTCAAAAACACACTGGGCAAAAATACCATGAGATACAGTATATTCGTCAGTAAAGAGGCCTTATTTATTTATTTATTTAAGTAAATTCTGACAGGAAAATTGCTTCTAAAACATATAGCACTTAAAATGCTACATATATTTTTCCTTGTTTTGGGACTTTAAAGCAACAACCAAAAAAGTGTACTCCTACACACTTTCAATTACCTCAATACACTATCACTTAATAAAATTTAATTCTGTGACTAGTAGGACACATACTACAAATTTAAAAGCTTGCTACAAGTACAAATCTGTTAGAGAAGATCCGATAATTGGCATAAATCCTTCTACAGCTCAGTTGTCATTACAATATAGAAACTGGGAACACACAAACAAGAAAATCTAAGCCTAATATAATCAATACTACATACTTTTTGAATTGCAATTTTGTTAAAGCAAAATACCAATCATGGGCAGCCTCTCAGCTTTCACAACATAAAAAATTAAGTTGAAAGAAATAAGCTACATCTTTAGGACTTCTGATTACTAGCAGATTCCCAAAGAGAGGACTTACTATACTGACAATAACAGAAGTTCTTCTTTCATAAAATTACAAGATTACCTTAACAATTCTTTCCTTTTAACGTTACCAGTAACTTTTTTTATAAGCCAGTAATAATGGAAATGCTGAGCCCTTAAAATGAGTAGTTCTAAAATGATACCAAAATATTTGCATTTGCCTAATACCGTGAAACTTTCAGGGCTGAAGCTTCCAACGTACTTTCATTTTTTTAAACAGATAAGTTGAAGAAAAAAAAAAAAAGGAAATGAAAGGAAGAAAGAAAAGGTAAGAAAATCTAAAATCTAAAAGACCTTCAACTTACTACATTTCTTTTAACCAAACATTAACAGAGGGCTCGAGATGTGCCAGGCACTACACTGGAAACTGTGACAGATTACAACATTTATTCCAAACTAAATCCTGTATTAATCAGCTTCTGAACTTATTACATATTATTCAACCCAACACTTTTCTTAAGAAATTGTTGTCCAACACCAAAGAAGATATATAGTTTTCCCTGATAAATTTACTTGTCACTGATTTATACAGGTCACAGAAGGTGTAGCTAGCATCTGTGATTAACAAAAGGGATTCATGTCTGAAACATCACTGTTTTTTCATTTACATGAAGGTGAAATAGTAATTCAGCAGATATAAACTGTTTCAGGTAGGAGTTTACAGCACCCCAAACTCAAGAATAAAAAAACCTAAAAAAAAAAAAACAAAAAAACCAAAAAACCAAAAAAACTGGATGAAATTTAATTACTTTGTGTAACTGATAAATATTTAACTGGCCACAGCTTTCACTTTCTACCATAAACACAAGTATTGCAAATCTTAATCTGAATGCAGTACTATGAAAGCGGTCCTGATTCTGAAGAGAAATAAATTAAAAAAAAAAATTCAAAGGAACTATCAAAAGTAGATGACATCCACATTTTAACATACTAACTGTTGCATTTCTATCCTTGTGAAAACCCTGTACTCCTTTCAAGCACTTGTGAATTTGTAATGGATGAAAAATATCTGCTCGTCTCTAAGTTCCACCAGTTGAATCTAGACATTTCAGATATCTAAGGCTTTTCATCCTCAAGTGCGTTAAAAAATATGACAGCATTCAATTACATAGTCTCTAAAGTGAAAAAAAACCCTGTCCTTTTATGACTTTTCTTCCAGCATTTAAGTAGATTGTACTTTTTAGACAACATCCTACATTCAGTTAACATGTTTACATTTAAGAGAAACCTGACCATCGGTTTTCCCCATCGGTTTTATCACAATGCAACAGAGCATCTGATAATTTAGAGACCAAATGGATCAGTAGAGGAAAACATACCATATAATCCTAAATCACCAGAAATCCGAGGAACAACTGCTATCTGAGTTTTCTAAAGATCACAAACATTTTCCTGAAAAATCTTTCGATTAAGATTATATTTGATTTCGCTAATCTAATAGGTCTTCTACTAAAAATTCACAGTACTGTTCGCACAATAAATGAGATGTTCTTTCATCGGCGTAACCGATAGAACCACAGTACGGTCCAGTTTCTAGAGTCAGATTACTTGACCTGCTTTTAAAACACTTAAATTCACGCAGTTATTTCTATCATTCATTCCCTGCAAAAAGAGAGGATCTATACGGGGAAAAAAAAATCATCCTCAGCGAGATATCCTATAACCGGCTCCAAGTCCACAGCAAAGCCCACCGAGATCCATAGCAGCTGACCCCCGTCGTCCCTGGGGACGAGCTCGGGCCCCAAGCCACCCCACACACCTTCCTCGGCAAAACTCGGGGGTCGCTCACCCGACCCCGATCAAACCCCCCCACTTCCTGGATCCTCTAGCCCCCGAGGCCGGCTTTCTGGAGGCGATCTTACCTTCATGATGATCCTGGGGCCGCGATCCCCTCGAAAACACCAGATTCACCTGCACCTGGAGGCGAAACAAAAGACACCCCGTCAACACCACGGGCACCCCTCTGCACCGGCGGAGGCGGAGGGAACCGTGCGAAGCCTGCACCCTGACAAGGAGCCGAAGGAGGCGTCAGTCACCGAACCACCAAACGCCGAGCCGGGGCCCCCTCTGGACCCGCCATCCCCGCAAACCCGACCACCTACACAGCTCGACAGCTTCCCGTCCCCATTGTCGGGACCCGACGGAGTTTCCCGTCTCCGACAATGACGCCATTTCTGTCAGAGAAGAAACTCACTACAAGCCCGGGGGCCGGCGCGGGGTCGGCCGCCCTCCTGCCCGCGGGCCTGCGCGCCGGCCCGGCCGCTCCCCCTCGGAAGGGCTGCGCACCCCGCGTCCGAGCGGGCGCGGGCCGGGCCTCGGGGAGCACGGCGGGGGCGGCGGACCGGCCGGAGGGCCGCGGGCTACACCGACCCGCCGCAGAGCCTCAGCCCACGTCCCGCTCCGGGGCGGACACCGACAAGTGCGAGCGGGATCCACGTCTGCCGGCCGCGGGGACGGCGAGAGCGCCGAGGGGCCGGGCGGCGGCAGAGCCTCCCCCCACCGGTCGGGGCCCCCCACCGCGGCCGAGGGGCACTAAAGCGCCAAGTGTGCGGCCGCCAGGGTGGGGGGCGACTCGGACTCGGCAACTGCGGGGGGGAGGGGGGCGGCGCGAGTTCCTCGGAGGCCGAGGCCCCGAATTGGGGCGCCGGGGGACACCATCCCAGCGATCTTCCCCGGCTCCCCGGCCGGGCCCAGTGACTCCCCCGAAGACCCCCATACGAGACCGCGAAAGCCCCAGAAAATGCCCCTACCTTCCTCGGAGGCAAGCTCCGACCCTGGCACGTCCAGAGTCCCCTCCCCTGCTCCCCCCCAAAACCAGCAGGCCCGGGGGAGAGATGGGGGAAGAAGGGCGGCGGGTCCAGCGGTTGCTGAAGCTGAAGCTCCGGCTCCTCCTCCTCCCGCGGCGGCGACTGGTACCTTTGTTTGGCGGCCGCTCGGGCTCCCTCGCTGGGGGGAGGGGGGACGACGAAAAATCCCTCCTGGACTGGAGGTCCGGGCCCCCAGTCGCGCTGCCCTGTAGAGGACGGCGGCGACAGACCCTCTGCGACTCCCTCCGGGCAAAGGTCCAGGCGGTGGCCGTGGCGGCTGCAAGCTTAAGCGCAAGAGTCTCCCTCCGCTCCGGCGCCTAAGCTCCTCACTCCGGACTCGACTGACGGGCAAACATCGCTTACCCCCCCCACCCCAAGTCCCCCCCCCTTTCCCTCCTTTCTCCCCTCCCCTAGACTTTTTTCCCCACCCCTACCTCTTTCCCGGATGGCCTCTTAGACGACCTCGGATTGGTTAGACTTCTTTAGAACCTGCCCACACCCTGTTCCTATTGGTCCCCGCGATACAAACAACGACGCCATTTTCCCACCAGTTCTATGGAAACAGAAAGTTACGCCTCAAAGCTCCCCGGGAAATGTAGTCCAGCCTCTGGGGCCAATGCGCGAGGCCTTGCCCCTGAGAACTGCAAGACCCGCAACGCCCCGCGCCTACGTGAGACGGGGAGGTGGGGGGAGGGAAAGGGGGCGGGGCGACAAAGCAAAGGGGAGGCGGCAACGACGCCTGCGCAGTGTGAGCGGGATGGCGCATTTTCTTGCACTGAGCAATGCGGTGTCGCTGGCGGGTGAGGAGGGTGGAGAGTGCTATCGTGAAGTGAGGGGAGGGATTCATGTAGGCATCCGGGGGAGCCTTGTTCTGAACTATAAGGGGGGAAGTTGATGCTGGGTACTGCTACTCCCGGACCCCCGGCGTGAAAGTTGTGATATCATCCTCGAACCGTGAGTGGCTGTGGTGGCGGCTGGGGGGAACCCGGATGGGGAGTGAGGGTGGGGGAGGTTGGGAGGCGGAGCTGAGAGGAAAGAAAGAAAGGAGGGTGAGGACCCGGATGCTGAACCGGATTGTGTCCGAATTTTCCATCCTCTCGCTGGAGAAGGGGAGGAGCGGTAGGGGACCCCGCGGAGCGGAAGGGGGCCTCGGGGCGGAGAGGAAGCAGGAAACTCACCGACCCTGCGGGCTCTGCTAGACGGAGTCGGCGTTGGAAGCCCTTTTGCCAAGACTCTGTGGAAAATATGCCTCGAAGTTATTTAAATTCCCTTCATGTACCTCTCTGGCAATTTTCTTCACACCCATCCATCGTCTCCCGGAGTTCGAATGGAAGGATGCATTCCGCGCTTCACAGCCGCGCTTACACTTTGTCGATTTAGCAATTCTGAAACCAGACCCATCCCTTTTTAAAAAATTACTTTGCACGATATTTTCACTTTTCTGTGCGTGTGCCCGGATTTCGTCCTCTAACGCATTGGAAGGTACTCGCCGTACGTCCCTTCGTTCATTTCGTCTTTCCCACATTTGAACGCCACCGCCTGGTGTGGTCCCTGCCTTCGTGAGCCTGAGCCTAGTGAGACAGGCAGGGTGGTCACACAAGTCAGTGTGATATTGCAACAGGTGTGAGTGCCACGAAGGAGAGTTTCGTGGTGATAAGAGAATTGGAAATAGGGAGTTTGCCTTAGGGAGATGAGGGAAGGCTTTCCCGAGGCAGTGAGGATCGAGCCGAGAGTGGAAGGGTTAGCGGGAGTTAACTACGGAAAGAACATTCTAGAGAGAAAGAACATCACGTTGGAAAGCCTTCTTCCAGGAGGGAGCTTTTTAAAGCATGAGGAGCGGCTGGGCGGGCGGGAGCTTGGCTGTCCTAACCTGATACGCTATGTTAGGGAGTTTTGTTCTTATCTAAGAGCCGTGGGATAACTTCGTAGGGTTGCCAATCAGAAGGGAGATAGGACCAGATTTGAATTTCGAAAAGGTCACTGGCTGAAGAGTAGAGGACCAGGGGGATATTGCTTCAGCAGTCCACACGGAGGAGAGAATCTGATTTTGTGTTAATTAATATTCATCATCCGTTGTTTGAACAAATGTAAGTCAGTTTCCCAGTTTTGAAAATGAGTAGTTTCAGACTCTCACAGAGGCATCCTGTGGTGGTTCGTTCTAAACGTAGATTAGACACAACATTGTAAATCAACTATACTTCGGTAAAATAGTTTAAAAATTAATTACTTTTAAAAAAGTAAATTAGTAGAGTTCATGTAACACATTAATGCCTCTTTATACTCGGGTCCAGTATGTGATAGCTGAAATTTCTAGGTGTTACAAATTGGAGTCTTTTGGGTTAAAAAAGAAGAAAAGAAAAAGAGCCAAATCAGAGTATATGCCACGGTAATGTAGAAACCCTTAGACTCTTTAGAAGACAGGAAACTTTAGTTTTCAGTACCTAGCAAAATTGATGCTTCTGTGTTTCCCACTGTTGAGAATACTTGCATACAAACATTCTCTGGGGAAGGAACATTAATTGACTTATTTGTTAAGTGAGTATTCTTAAACTTATCGGAGTGAGCAAAGGAAAGAATGATTTTTTTAAAGTTCATAACTAATATTTTCAGTCGAACAAAACATCAACCAGCTAAGCCCTAAGAATTGAAACAGATTAGCGCTGAAAATCTGTCCAGCAGCATATTGTTGTTACTGATACAGAGACAAAAGAGAATTATTGAAAGTTGGTCTTACTGATTTTTAAATTAAGTCAGATGTGTTCTGGAGGCTGTGAAAAAGATAAACATAATTTTTGTTCTCAACCTAGTTGGGAAGAGATGGCTACTAACTGGTTTAAATAGAATAGTATATAAGGGATACTTTTTTAAAATTCTACTTTTAATTCTGTTCAATAATCTTTTAACCTAAGTGATTATTCTTCCTGCGCATCATCTTCTTTTCTTTCTTTAATCTCTTAAGAATAAGATAATCTGTGTCAAACCTTAAACAGTATAGGTAATAGGTTACTAAAATGGTATTTGGATTATTTCGAAATATTTTCTGAACTTTTTTCCCTTGCAACATACTTAACATTAATTGTCGGTCAAGGCAGATGTAGAAGTTTCCTATATGAAAGGTTTCTCTTAGGATTCGTATTGCTGAAAAGATTTCCTTTGGGAAGTGCTGATTTTTTATGATTGTTTCACCTAGATACTCAAGAGTAGACTACAGAAAATACACTTTTCAATCTTTTAGGCTTATGATCCTAGAGACCAAATCATTGTCCCAAGAAGTAAAAGAAAGTAGACAGAGGTGAGAAACCTTCTAAAGTGTGCCAATTAGAAATGAAAACTCCCTCCCATCCCCCAAAAAAGAGAAAAAACAACAGAAACAGAAATGAAGACTCCTAATAGGAGGACAAACAAAAATAGCAATAGATATTTACAAAGAAATAGTAGAGATTCAATAGTAAAGGGGGATTCTAGGAAAACTGAGTGATGTTCTAGAAAATATTGAAGTAAATATAAAATTCAGAATAATAAGTCACTACAGGGGAATATTTTTAATAATATAATTGTACTCAAGTAAATGCATATCTTAGTCAGAATGTCTAAAGTGGATTGATTGTGAAGAAAATGCAGAATAGGATTTTCTCCTTATATTTTAAATACACAGTTGACCCTGAACAACGTGAGTGGGAACTGCTGGGCTCCACTTATACATGGATTTTTTTTTAATAAATACATACTACAGTATTACATGATTTGCACTTGGTTGAATCTGTGGCTGCAGAAGATTTTCAGCTGTGTGTGTGTGTGCGGAGGGGGGGTGTTGGTGCCCCTAACCCCACTGTTGTTGTAAGGGTCAAATGTGTAAAACATACTTATTTTAATGCTCTTAGAAAAAAAAGTATGTTTATTAATTTATGTGATCAATCAAGTATAGAAGTATCTAATTCTGTGGTTTTCTCTTGATGTTGATGTCAACAATTTAAGCCTTTTATGGTTGGTAAAATAGGAGAGGCTTTTAATGTAAGTTTTGTAACTAAGGAAACCACTTAAAATCCAGGTGAACACCTTGACCAATATAATCACTTAAATGAAGACTTTGCTTTTTTGTTTTAAAAAAGAGATATAATTTACATATCGTATAGTTTAGCCATTCAAAGTATTCAACTCATGTGTTTTGTTATATTCACAAGGTTGGGCAACCAGCACCACAATCTAATTCTGGAACATTTTGATCCCCCCAAAAAAGAAACCCCCATTAGCAGTCACTCTCTCTTTCCCCCACCCCAGCCCTATGCAATCATTAGTCTGCTTTCTGTCTCTATAGATTGGCCTGTTCTGAACATTTCATATAAATGGAATCATATAATATGTGACCTTTTGTGACCATCTTCCTTCACTTAGCGTAATGTTTTCAAGATTTCATAGGTGTAGAATTTTCATTTAAAACCAAACTGAAAGTTTACCTTTACTAAAACACCTTGAAATACAAATACAAATTCCTTTGCACTTTGATACTCAGATAATTTAGTTAACTACATCATCTTTATGTTTCTCCTTTTTTACAGATCAGCTTTGAAATTAAAAAACAATGGAGAAGACCCAAGAAACAGCCCAAAGAATTCTTCTAGAACCTTACAAGTACTTACTTCAGTTACCAGGTAACAGTTTAGTTATAGTACATATAGGGTCATCTATATAAAGTAATGGTCATTTAAATATTAGCATACAGAAAAGGTTAGAATTGCCAACTCTTGAGAGTTTCTATTTTCTATTTTGTAAGAAGATACATATGAGGAAAATAATAATAAACTTTTACAACTTTTTGTTCTTAAAAGGCACGTTTTTGAGGCACCCCTTTAAAAATGTCCAATTTTATAACATAACTAAAAAAATAAAAACACTTAAAACATTTGAGTATCTCATTAGAAGTTTTATTCTTTATGGATGCCACACATTCCTATTCCCTACTCTTTAGATATTAGGGGATGTTCTGCCAATTTGTGAAACAAGAAGAAGCTTCACTTAACTTCCCTGTTCAGGTTTTCCATTATCACATACACTGCATTTCTTATACTACTAGTTCCTTTAAGAGACAAATAGTAAAGCATCCAAAGCACATTACTTGGAAGCATAGCCCACATTATTCCTATATAAAGATGAGTCACTTGGACATGGCTTCCTAAAGAAACACCTGCCTAATCATATGTATGCGCTTGTTTTATTTTGCTTTTTTTTTTTTTTTTTAAGCTTTTCTGGGAAATGATAGTAGCAAGGAAAAACTCATGCATGTGATAAGTGTGGCTTCTTGTAATGCAACTTCATGTATAAACCAGTTACTAAAAGGTGATAAGTTGGGACTTCCCTGGCAGTCCAGTGGTTAGGACTCTGCACTTTCACTGCTGAGGGCCCGGGTTCAATCCCTGGTCAGGGAACTAAGATTCCACAAGCTGTGCAGCATGGCCCAAAAAAAAAAAAAAAAAAAAAGTAAGGTGATAAGTTGACAACCGTAGAAACCTATTTAGCCCATAGTGTGGCTCAACTGTAGTGATGATCTCAACTCAATCACAATAAAAAGTTTTTCATTTCTGTTCTAAAGTGCAAACTTTTCTTGATGAGCACTCCTCAGTGGCATTTCTATTCTTCATGAGTCTGGGGAGGATAAGTACTGTTGTCTGAAGCCGGAAGAGTGATAGCTCCCTACCTGCACCTTGGAAACCGTCATGGTTAGTGTCATTTCTCTTCTGGCAGACCCTCATGGAGACATACGTGTTAATGTCAATGCTTCAAAAGAATGGAGGAGAGACAGAAGCAGAGAATGCAAGGGAAAAGTTGCCTATTGTTTAAGAAAAAGCCAAGAGACTGCTTTTGAGTGACATTTATTCAGCAGCCAGTAACTTTACTTATTTTAGAGTCTCCCATTGAGAAAGGTAGCACTATTTCTCCTGTACTCTTCCCACCTATTGCTGGACTTATTTTGTTACACGCTGGCAAACACTGGTTGGAACTGGGCTACCATAAAACATGCCAGTTACCAGTGATGACAAGTGTCCAACTAGCACCACCCAGTGTCTCTGCTCCACTACTGTGCAAAACAAGGACTGCCTGTAGTTACATTTTAACAGTAATGCTTACCTGTGTAATGAACTACTTCTGTAACATTTTTTTTAATCCTCATTATTTGGAAGTAATGTTTTAGGCCATTAGATAACATATTTAAGACTCTCATTAGGTATCCCATCTTTTTATTTTTCAAATCAGATATACTCTTGCACCCATGATAGAATATAACCTCAAAAGAGTTTCCTAAAGAAAGAGGAAACTGTGTTATGCATAAAGTATTTTTCACAGAGAGCTTCAGAGTTACTAAAGTGACTTAAAGATGGGCCAGACCATTTATTCCATTGTAAAGTTACTCTTGCTGATAAGAGGTTATAATAATTAATAATTGTTGGTATTAGGATATTCTGAAATTAGTGAAGTAAAATGACATTTATGTTTCTTTATTTACCCTAGTGTAGAAGTGTAGGTCCCCAGGCCTTTGCAGTGGGACGTGGAGGGTGGGTTTTGAAATGGAGGAAGAAGAGGGCCTGCAGAAAGGGAGTCAGTAACGTTAAGGTCTTAAAGAGGAAACAGTAATTACTGTAATATTAAAACAAAACCTGAGGGGACTTCCCTGGTGGCGCAATGGTTAAGAATCCGCCTGCCAATGCAGGGGACACGGGTTCGAGCCCTGGTGCGGGAAGATCCCACATGCCGCGGAGCAGCTAAGCCCATGCGCCACAACTACTGAGCCTGCACTCTAGAGCCTGCGAGCCACAACTACTGAAGTCCTTGCACCTAGAGCCCGTGCTCCACAACAAGAGAAGCCACCGCAATGAGAAGCCCACACACCGCAACGAACAGTAGCCCCCGCTCACCGCAACTAAAGAAAGACCATGAAGCAACGAAGACCCAATGCAGCCATGAATAAATAAATACATAGATACATACATACATACATACCTGAGTACGTGTAAGTTAAGCCATTTATTGTACTGTTTTCTAAATACATTCTGAAGTGAAGGGGAAAATGTGCCTGCACACTGATTCTCTGTTCTTCATCTTCTTAACTTCTTTTTTAAGGTGATAGGATTACTTTGCACAGTTGTACCTTCTCAGTATAGCCCAGATTGACCTTTGTCAAACTGGAAAGTAAATCAGAAGGATAAAGGATATAATTGCTACTCAGACCACATTCTAAGGGTTAGTAGACAGAGGATACTGCTTCCAGAACCCTATGAGATCCTTCCCTTTTAGACTTCTCACAGAAAGTGAAACTTTGTTCCATTTGGGTATGTGACAAGGGTGTGTGTATTCATTTGTTTGGCTGATTGGTGCAGAGAAAACACAGGACTCAGAAAGTACTGTTTTTGTTTACTGAAACTTTATGTAACTATGTTCCTGAAACCTAATCTGAAATTAGGGTGTTACTGTGCATTCGCTTTGGCAGGAAGCTCATAGAAAGAACATTTTTATTAAATGAACTGGTTGTGGTTTTTATCTACCATTCCTTTATATTTGGGCTAAAACGACTTCTAATGGTGACTACTACCCAAAGACCTCTCTTGAGCTTTCTGTGTAAGAAAAAGATAATATTGAAAAACTAAGGGCCCTAGTCAAAATAAAGAGATTAACTTTTGACTAAATTCAGGACGTTAAAAGGGAATACTTCGTGGAGTGGTAATTCACTTTTTGATAGGAAAGAAGTAGAGCTGTCCAGTCTCTAAAATCTTAGTATAAAGGAATGGTAGATAATTTTAAGACGTAATTCTATAAGGTAATTCAATAGCAAAGTACATTTACTTAAAAATACCTATAGTTATATATGGAATGGATAAACAACGAGGTCCTACTGTATAGCACAGAGAACCATATTCAGTATCCTATGATAAACCATAATGGAAAAGAATATTTTAAAAGAGAATGTATATATATGTATAACTGAATCACTTTGCTGTACAGCAGAAATTAACACAACATTGAATATCAACTACATGTCAATAAAAAAAAAAAATACTTATAGCCTCTGAAGTGGATGGTG
This sequence comes from Eschrichtius robustus, assembly GCF_028021215.1. Classification (NCBI taxonomy): domain Eukaryota; kingdom Metazoa; phylum Chordata; class Mammalia; order Artiodactyla; family Eschrichtiidae; genus Eschrichtius; species Eschrichtius robustus. Next base: position 10,451,385 of record NC_090830.1, on the reverse strand, counting down.
CTAATTAACTGCCACTAACTAGACTGGCTCCCTTTTCAAAAAAAGGAATGAATTAGATCATAATTCCCTAAAAGCACATTCCATATTACTCAGCCATAAAAAGAAACGAAATTGAGTTATTTGTAGTGAGGTGGATGGACCTAGAGTCTGTCATACAGAGTGAAGCAAGTCAGAAAGAGGAAAACAAATGCCGTATGCTAACACATATATATGGACTCTTAAAAAAAAAAAAATGGTTCTGAAGAACCTAGGAGCAGGACAGGAATAAAGGACACGGGGAGGGGGAAGGGTAAGATGGGAAGAAGTGAGAGAGTGGCATTGACATATATACATTACCTAATGTAAAACAGATAGCTAGTGGGAAGCAGCCGCACAGCACAGGGAGATCAGCTCGGTGCTTTGTGACCATCTAGAGGGGTGGGATAGGGAGGGTGGGAGGGAGACGCAAGAGGGAGGGAATATGGGGATATACGTATGCATATAGCTGATTCACTTTGTTATACAGCAGAAACTAATACAACATTATAAAGCAATTATACTCCAATAAAGATGTTAAAAAAAAAAAAAAAAGCACATTCCATTCCAAAACTGTTGATATAAGTTAAGATGAAAGGAGTGAGCTTACTGATGGGTCCCTGGAGTCCTAGAACTCTCTTTTGCCTGCCCTAACTTTAAAAGGTTGTGCATTTTAGGATATGAGTTTTGGCAGAGGGAGGTAGTAGGGCCCAGCAGTGGAAGACAAGCTGTACAGTAGATAATGGATTGGTGGGGCTGGATTTGTCAAGTTTTATTAGTTTCACAGGAAGTTTCTGAATGTGTTTCTTGTAATTAAAAATATTAATTTATTGCCAAATTTTATTCTTTAAATGCAGGTAAACAAGTGAGAACCAAACTTTCACAGGCGTTTAATCATTGGCTAAGAGTTCCAGAAGACAAGCTACAGGTATTTAGGCAATTCTAACCTTATTCTTTTTTTTTTTTTTTTTTAATAAATTTGTTTATTTATTTATTTTTGGCTGTGTTGGGTCTTTGTTGCTGTGCACGGGCTTTTTCTAGTTGCGGCGAGCGGGGGCTACTCTTCGTTGTGGTGCACGGTCTTCTCATTGCAGTGGCTTGTCTTGCGGAGCACAGGCTCCAGGCTTGTGGGCTTCAGTAGTTGTGGCACATGGGCTCAGTAGTTGTGGCTCATGGGCTTTAGAGCACAGGCTCAGCAGTTGTGGCGCACGGGTGTAGTTCCTCTGCAGCATGTGGGATCTTCCCCGACCAGGGCTCGAACCCTTGTCCCCTGCATTGGCAGGCAGATTCTTAACCACTGCGCCACCAGGGAAGTCCTAACCTTATTCTTTTTTTTTTTTTTTTTCATAAATTTATTTATTTATTTTTGACTGTGCTGGGTCTTCGTCTCTGCGTGCAGGCTTTCTCTAGTTGTGGCGAGTGGGGGCTACTCTTCATTGCGGTGCGCAGGCTTCTCATTGCGGTGGCTTCTCTTGTTGTGGAGCACGGGCTCTAGGCGCACGGGCTTTGGTAATTGTGGCTCACGGGCTCTAGAGTGCAGGCTCAGTAGCTGTGGCGCACGGGCTTAGTTGCTCCACAGCATGTGGGATCTTCCTGGACCAGGGCTCGAACCTATGTCCCCTGCATTGGCAGGTGGATTCTTAACCACTGCGCCACCAGGGAAGTCCCCTAACCTTATTCTTAATCTCCAAGAAATTAATAGATATCATGTAAAAATACTCCTAGCTCTTAATTCAGCTTAATGATCATACAATATCTTACATTGAGGTCGCTAGGTAATAACTAGTTGTAAAAACTAAGGCACCTGACACTTTGATAATCTGTTAATATACAATAAGTATTTATAAGCTCTTTTGAATTTCAAATAAAATGAAATTTTTCAATTGTATTTCTTGTTAGATTATCATTGAAGTGACGGAAATGTTGCATAATGCCAGTTTACTCATCGATGATATTGAAGACAACTCAAAACTCCGTCGTGGCTTTCCAGTGGCACACAGCATCTATGGAATTCCATCTGTCATCAATTCTGCCAATTATGTATATTTTCTTGGCCTAGAGAAAGTCTTAACCCTTGATCACCCAGATGCAGTAAAGCTTTTTACCCGCCAGCTTTTAGAACTCCATCAGGGACAAGGCCTGGATATCTACTGGAGGGATAATTACACTTGCCCCACTGAAGAAGAATATAAAGCAATGGTGCTGCAGAAGACAGGAGGACTATTTGGATTAGCAGTAGGTCTCATGCAGTTGTTCTCTGAATACAAAGAAGATTTAAAGCCACTACTGAATACACTTGGGCTCTTTTTCCAAATCAGGGATGATTATGCTAATCTACACTCCAAAGAATATAGTGAAAACAAAAGCTTTTGTGAAGATCTAACAGAGGGAAAGTTCTCATTCCCTACTATTCATGCTATTTGGTCAAGGCCTGAAAGCACCCAGGTGCAGAATATCTTGCGCCAGAGAACCGAAAATGTAGATGTTAAAAAATACTGTGTACATTATCTTGAGAACGTAGGTTCTTTTGAATACACTCGGAATACTCTTAAAGAGCTTGAATCTAAAGCCTATGAACAAATCGATGCATGTGGTGGGAACCCTGAGCTAGTAGCTCTAGTAAAACACTTAAGTAAAATGTTCAAAGAAGAGAATGAATAATATTAAGCCATTCTTGATTAGGCCTGATAGCCTAGTTGACTTTTTTTTTTTTTTGTCTTTTAGCCTATTACCTTTTTTAGAATTTGGACCAAGCTGTTAGTCTCCAAAAACTGAGTGATAGTGGTGATGTGAGTGAGGTTGTTTCAATATAGAATCCCCGCGTACAGATAATCATAGTACCAAGTTGAAGGAATCAAAAGGAGCCACGTTTAAATGAGTCTAATTTGAATGTCAGAATGTGCTGTGTTGGGACGTTGTGGCCAACTCTGCCATGCATGTTCTGTTGATTCTGTCAATAAAGAAGACTTCAGCTCCAGGAATTTTTATCCACATACTTCCTAACTGTACTATACGGGCAGTTCACAATTCATCTACCCCATTTCCAAGCCATTGACTACTTGGGACCAGTTTCTATAGCTAGCTGGCCCAAAGACCACAGGAACTCTTCTTTCTTCCTAAATGTTGTTGCTTAGAATAGCTCATTCTCCTCCCTGGAAACTCCCTTAGTAAAGTCTTCCATGAGAAAGCTGACAGTGACAAGCAGTAAGCATTCTGGGCCTCTTTTCCTTCCTCCCAACCCAGCAAATTCTGCTGTTTATTTAACCAAGGAGTCTCCACTGCGTGAAATATACACACTAGCCCAAATTCTTTTTCCTTCTAATGTAACTTGTGCCTCAAAACTAATTAGTATCTGGGTACAGCAGTATCTTTCCATTTGTTGGGGGGGGGAAAGGTACATGGAAAAAGTATTTTAGGAAGGAGCCTTTAAACCTTTTTATACTGTCTTATCATTAGTAGTAAAAATCATAAAAGAGCTGTTTGCTCACAAGTACAAAAGCTGGGGGAACTGTCCTTTTCCTTCCCACCCGCATCGTTAACCCCGCTGTAGGCAGTTGGTGCTTGAATGGAAAAGGAAGTAGGCATCTTTAATCTCGATGATTAAAGGAAAGAAAAGTGTTAACCTGAGAGCTAGTGCCTGACTGAAAATTAGCCAAAGGCTACACTATCAGGCACAGTTAGCTTTATAGTGCCTTAACCCTGACTATCCCTTTTGTTTCATTTTAAACCCTCAGCCCCTGGAGCCGTCTTACGGCACAAGAGGTATGAAAAAAGAGACCCTGATTTCTGTATGAGAAGTGTCACTGACATCCCAAAATGAAAGTATGTACTTCTCAGTAGTATTACATTTTGCTTGATAGGTTGTACAGTGTGTTATCTTAGATCAAACCACCATATTTTTGTATGAGAAATTCTCACCAAAGCACTCAACCTAAATCTTTTTTGAAAAGTTGCGTATTGCCTTTACTTTTAGAATAATTTGAATCTTCCATTTTAATTGATCCAAGGAAAGCTCTTCTGAAAATCATACATATTTGTGTTATACTATGGATATTTGAACTTTGTTTTTATGAACCCATAACAAACTTGATATTAAAAAAGATCTAATGCTAACTATATAGACAGAAATGAAGTTATTTACCTATAAGTATAATGATTGCTTAAGTAGATTATTTCTTACCTAATCAAATTAATTTTGGCCTGGTGCTACTCATGATTCTTTTCTCATTTTTTTTTTTTTAATTTATTTTTGGCTGTGTTGGGTCTTTGTTGCTGCATGCAGGCTTTCTCTAGTTGCGGCAAGCGGGGGCTACTCTTCGTTGCAGTACGCGGGCTTCTCATTGCAGTAGCCTCTGGCTCCAGGCATGCGTGGGCTTCAGTAGTTGTGGCTTGCAGGCTCTAGAGCACAGGCTCAGTAGTTGTGGCACACAGGCTTAGTTGCTCCGCGGCATGTGGGATCTTCCCGGACCAGGGATCGAACCCATGCCCCCTGCATTGGCAGGCAGATTCTTATCCACCGTGCCACCAGGGAAGCCATCTTTTGTCATTTTTATCTTGCCTTTCAGTGGCAGAAATGCTTGGCATTGAATTGGGGACTTATAAAAAGAGTTATGTATTAAATCATCAAAAATCTATTCTTTTCACTTGAACCGTAGTCATGATGGTTAATACAGAAGAAAATCAAATTGATTTTCTTTGTTGGCAAAATCAAAAGAATGAAGGCTAGTTATGTTGCTATAAATGACTTTCAGACCTCAGCAAGATTTTAAATATATCAGCTCTTCTCTTATTCCACTCTATCAACTTCCTTACTTGACTTCCTTCTCTTCTTAACCTATAACCTATAGTCTTTCACTTCAGGGAGCCTTTCAAGAGCTTTCTCGGATCACTTTCCTCCTTTCCTTAGGCCCCTCTCATCCTGCCAGTTCCCAATCCTGCATGAATCCAACGGCCCACGTGCTTTGCTCCTCCTACGTTGCCAAGTGCTGCTGGGGAACGTTTTCACAACTGCTGTAGCCATTGCAAATTAATGTATTAAAACCTCAATAGCCCTTTTATTTTTCATCTAATCCTGATGGAGGTTTAAACTGTGTCAATCTAGGGACTTCCCTGGTGGTGCAGTTGTTGACACTCTGCCTGCCAATGCAGGGGACACGGGTTCAATCTCTGCTCCTGGAAGATCCCACATGCTGCGGAGCACCTAAGCCCGTGCACCACAACTACTGAAGCCCGCGCGCTTAGAGCCCGTGCTCCACAACAAGAGAAGCCACCGCAATGAGAAGCCTGCGCACCGCGACAAAGAGTAGCCCCCGTACGCCGCAACTAGAGAAAGCCCACGCACAGCAACGAAGACCCGACACAGCCAAAGATAAATAAATTTACAAAAAAATTAAAAATAAATGAAATTTGTCAATCTAGCATTCCCTCCTCCTCCTCCATTCTTCTCCTGTTAAATGTAAACTCTTCTAACCTTCCTCCCCTATGCTTATTTAGGTCTGCCTTTCATCTAAAGAAAAGTTGTTTGTCCTCCTGCCCTAGACCAAACAAGCTCGCCTGTTTTTGATTCCCTCTCTTTCTGCCTCTTGAGGGCCTTATTTCATTCCCTGCCTTATATCCTCAAGATTTATCCATTGGCTCTGTTTTAATCAGTACACTGAGAGGAAGAAAAGAGGGAAGAAAATGTACATTTGTGAAGGACCTATTAGGTACCACCTGTTTTATGTTTTTTTCTTCAGGCATTTACTGAGCAGAGCCAGGACTTTGAATACAGGTCAGAGCACTTTGCTCTTCTGTACTGTTAGCCTCCCATTCTAGATGCACACTTAAATATGTTTAAAAGTTTAGAAAGCACTGGTCTATTGTAATAATGTACTAAGCAGCTTCCCTCCTATAATCTCTACCCACTCCAGTCTATCCTTCACACTCCAACCAAAGTTGTCTTTCCAAAGAGCAAATATGATTATGTCATTCCCATGTTTTAAATTCTCAGAATCCTCAATACTGCCACTTGTAAATTCCTTGGCAGAGTATATAAGGCTTTCCAAAATCTGATCTCCAAACGACTTCAACCATATTTCCTAATATTTTACTCTCCCCACACACGTTATACTCTGCCAGAAAATAATGTTCGTCATTGCTGAGACACTATTCTGTTTTTCATTCATTTCATTTAGAATACTTCTTGAGTGCCTAAAAGCTAAATCCTTTGCTAGGCTTTGGAGATAGAAGAGTGATAGACACTCTCTCTTAGCCTTATGTGATTTTCCTGTAATGGAGACTGGGAAGTAAGTAGCCAATTATTAAACAGTATTGTTAGTGCTGTAATCAGGGCCCCTAATTTCTTGTTTACATGCCTGCTTCTCCCATTGGATTAGAAACTCATTAAGGGCAAGGACTGTGACTTACCCTCCTCTTCTCAGTAGCACTTAATAAATACTTGTGAATGAATAAATCTACTTGAAACTAATCTCCCACCTCTCAAGGGTTCCATTAAATATAATGTATGTGAAAAGATATCATAAACTTCAAGTGTTAGCTTTTATGTTAATGTGGTTCTTCTACCTCTAATTTTTTCTGTAATGATTCTTAATGTTTTCCCTTCTGAAAGCATTCTTAGACTGTTTACTTTCAATTTTGTCCATAATTACCATTGTATCAAAACCCTGACCTCCTCATATTGAAGTCCTATATTTTAACTGTTCATCTGAGTTTTCTGTTATCAGCTTGAAATCAACATATTTAAAACCAACTTATACCTCCCTCCCTATCCCTTTACCAAGCCAAATAATGGAATGAAACCACTTCTACCCCCGCCTCTTCTATCACCATTGTCATTCTTAAAGTGATCCAGGAGTGTCTTTATTTCTTACCCTTGCCTCCTATCCAGTCCTCCCAAGTCCTATAGACTTGTCGTTTGAGATGTCTCTTATCTGTCCCTTACTTTCCATTTTCACTTCCTTTTCACTTTCACTATGGCACTTAGAACAGCCTTTATTGCCATACATGCAGGGCTGATATTTGGTGGATGGAATACAGAAAAGGACTCATGATAACGAACCCTACAATGATATGAACTCAGAATGCAATTGGCATTTGGCTCCTCAACTTCCCACCACCTCCAGTTGGCTAACTGCACACTTGCTTTGGATATTTCATTAAATCTTGTAATGATGCAACCTCAGCTTTTATGTGATTGACAATATTGGACCTTACAGTTGTGTGGCATAATTTTACTATACTCTTGGTAAAGATTATAATAGTACGTGCAATAAGCAAAAATCAGTAATACAAATTTCCATATTAACCCATTAGTTAAAGTTAATTGTGTAGAATGTTTAATGGGCATCTTGTCATAGAGATATCTGGGAAACATTTGCAGCACTACCTGCCTTGTCATGCATGTTGTTTATAAAGCACTCTATGCTTAAGGAGAATGACCCACTTATTTTCTTTGAATTATATTTGTTACTGTACAGAAAGAAAAATATATCTGAAGAATTGAAAATTGGTATAGTGGATAATGGAAGCTATTTAGACCTCAATGGGCAAAGCAGTACTAATGGTAAGCTACAAAAGTAATTTGTAAATCTCACCAAAACTTGTAAAGTCACATAATAGAAATTGCAAAATGGGAATAGTTAAATATTTGAAAAGTAAAAAATTTAAAAAGATTTAGCTTTAGTAAATTATATTCTAACAGCTGTCCATATTTTACAAGAAAGAAATGATTTATTAAAGTGGACAGATAAAGTCAAAAAGTCAAACTAAAGAAAACTGAAAATGAAGCAGAAGGTTATTGAAACAAATAATGATAAGCCCTTTGAAACAAAACAAAGTAGCTATTCTAAGAGGCAAACTAATAGATTTTCTAATACGGTTTATGAAAATGCATTTGTGGTTTGATAACAGACATGAAAGCATAATTTTTTTTAAGTTTGTTCAATTTATTGAATCCTGAAACCTGGCCAATTTAAGTTTGTAAAGCTCTGGATCGAAGAAGAACGAAAATAAAATGACAGCATTCACTAAATGACTTAGCACTAAAGATATAAAATATATAATTTTAGACACTATTATAAGGCTTAGAAAAATTTTGAATATAATTCCTGGTAGTTCAGAGGAAACCAGGAGAGGATTCAGCAAAAGAATGTCATTAATATTAGGAGAAATTTTCGATTTATTGAGACCACAAGTCACCTATGACTATCAATTTATTTCATTTTATTTTTTTGGCCACGCTGCACGGCCTGTGGGATCTTAGTTCCCCAACCAGGGATCGAACCTGCGCCCCCTGCATTGGAGGCACGGAGTCTTCACCACTGGACCACCAGGGAAGTCCCATGACTATCACTTTAATGAGGAAGTTGTTGGGAGAATTTATTGCAGTTTACTGTGTTACATCATGGCTCAGACAGTATCATTTAGCTAGTAACTGCTGCAACAAACAAAAGATCAAACCAATCATTTCCTCCTGCCTTGGAGTATCATCATAGCATATATGGATAATTAATGTCACCTAACTTGTTTTACTGGAATCCCTTCTCTTCCTTCAGCCCATGTTGCACAGAACTGCCAAACTAATCTTAATTAATTTGCTTTCACTTTAAGCCTCTATTCACAAATCATTTCCTTTTAGGACAAACACTTTAGCTTCACAGTCAACGCTCCCTGTAATCTGCTTCTCATCTTATATATACACACACATATATATGTATATATATTTATACTTATATATAATTTTTTAGAAACAGCTTTATTGACTCACACACCACATAATTCTTTTAAAGGATACAATTCAGTGGGTTTTAGTATATTCATGGGGTTATGCAATCATCACCACAATCTAATTTGATAATATTTTTGTTTCCCCTGAAAGAAACCACCATCACTATTAGCACTGACTCCCATTTCCCCCACTCCACCCCTAACCCCCACCCGAGGCAGTCACTAACCTACTCTCTGTATTTATAGACTTGCCTATTCTGGTTGTTTCATATAAGTGGAATCATGTACTACGTGGTCTTTTGTGACTGTCTTCTTTCACTTAACATAATGTTTTCAAGGTTCATCCATACTACTTATATCATAACTTCAATAATTTTTAAGTCTGAATAATAGTCCATTATATGAAAATACCACATTTTGTTTATCCAGCCATCGGTTGATGGACATTTGGATTGTTCCTACTTTTTGGCTTTTATGAATAATGCTGCTATGAACATTTGTGTCCAGGTTTTTCTGTGGCTATATATTTTCATTTCTCTTGGGTAATATTATGGACTGAATGTTTGTGTCCCTCCAAAATTTATATGTTGAAGCCTCAAGCTCCAGTATCTCTGTATTTGGAGATGGATCTTTATGGAAGTAATTAAGGTTAAATGAGGTCATAATGGTGGGAATCTGATCCAATAGGATTAATTTCCTTACAAGAGGAGACCCAAGGGGACTTCCGTGGAGGTCCAGTGGTTGAGACTCTGTGCTTCCAATGCAGGGGGCACAGGTTCAATCCCTGGTTGGGGGATTAGGATCCCACATGCCGTGCGGCCAAAAAAAAAAAAGACCCAAGAGAGCCCTTTTCTCTCTTTACACCATGTGAGGACACAGTAAGAAGGTGGCCACCTGCAAACCAGGAAGAGAGCCCTCACCAGGAATCAAATCAGCTGGCACCTTAATCTTGGACTTCCAGCCTCCAGTACTGTGAGCAAATAAATTTCTGTTGTATAAACCACTCGATTTGTGGTATTTTATTACAGCAGCCCAAGCCAACTAAGAAAGTTAAATACCTAGATGAGTCATATGGTACCTTTGTTTTACATTTTGAAGAGGGAGTATATTCTTAAGATATACTCCCTTAGTTGTACAGAAATGTACATAAAAGTATATTCATTGCAGCAGTATTTGTTTTTTTCTAAGATTTTTTTTTGACGTGGACCATTTTTAAAGTCTTTATTGAATTTGTTACAATATTGCTTTTGTTTTATGTTTTGGTTTTTTGGCCGGGAAGCACGTGGGATCTCCACTGAACCACCAGGGAAGTCCCTGCAGCATTATTTGTAATAGAAAAAAAGTAACAAATGTTCATCAATATGAATTGATTAAGTCACAGTTCAGTGATTTAATGTGGCAAAACTATCTGTATACTATACGTACAATATATAGTAGCAAGATAATTTTTATATATTCGTGTTCTTTTCCCTCTATTTTTTCCATCTTTAGTTACAGAAAGGTACCCAGTCCATTTTGTACTTTCTTGCCTCAGGGAATTATTATGATGATAAAGCTAAAAGAAGGCTCTTGTAAAACACTTCCTTTCTGAATTAATTTTCCTACAACCTGAGCCTGTTGAAGAGATCAGGCTAGGTGTACTGGAAGGGAGACACAGAGAAAAGGAGCAGTGACTTTAAGGGCAAACAGAACAGAGGAGAGAGGAGAGATTCCTGGGAAGGGAACAAAAGCCAGAAGTTCCCATGGTGGTTGGTAGTACTGTAGGAGGTGAGCAAGACTTCATGGAGGATGGACTAGACAGTAACATTCCAGCTTTCTTCCTGAGACAGGGAAGCAGAAAAGTGCCAGGCTTTGAGGGATCACTGTTGGCTTCAATAATAAACCTGCCAATGGAGTCTGATGCCTGCAGTTGAGAGGTAAGGAGGCCCTAACACTGACTGAGATTAAATTTTCTGCTAGCCCTGCAAGAAGGGAGTGAAAAAAGAACATTCGTCCTTTTCAAGATGCTGGACTGAGTACGTGTTTATCTTTTCTCCCTCTTGAGAGAATACTAAAAGGAAAGAAAAAGAATAAAAAGGCTAAAATATCAAAATAACCTTGAGAATTGGAAGGGCTTTGTTAGTGGATGAGAAATTCCAAAAAATGTCTGGAATACAGAAAGCAGAAAGACTGCTGATTGATGTAAGCAGTGGGGATATGGCCAGAGCTAAGGCTATGTAGAGAAGGGGTTGTGGCTGAAACAGGACCCAGCAGGCTCAGGAGAACTGAAAGTACTTGGCAGAATAATGGACCCCCAGTGATGTCCACGTCCTCATCCTCAGAGCTGGTGAATAGATTAGATTACATGGGAAAGGGGAATTAAGGTTGAAGAGAAATTATGGTTGCTAATCGATGATCTCAGAATAGGGAGATTATCCTGCATTATCCAGGTGGACCCACCGGTAACTACAAGCTTCCTCAAAGGAGAAGAAGGAGGCAGAAGGGGAGAGTCAGAATGAGATGTGACATTGGAACCAAAGTCAGAGTGGTGTGATGAGAAGGACTCAACCCACCGTTTCTGCCTTTGAACATGGAGGAAGGGGACCACAAGCCACAGAATGCAGGTGGCTTCTAGTAACTATAAAGACAAGGAAACAGATTCTCCCCTGGAGTCTCCAGAAGGGAACACAGCCCTGCTGATACCTTGAGAAGTGTTGGACTTCTACAGAACTCTATATAATAAATATATGTTGTTTAAGCCAGTAAGTTTGTGGTAATAGGAAACTAACTGGAACAGCTCTATACTTGTCAACAAAGAGGACTGGAGAGATAAATATGGATGAAAACAGAAATTAATTGATAGTCTGTAAATGGAAGGGTACATCTCCCCATGCTACCTCTTCCTTACACCCCAATGGGCAAACTAAATCATCACTGCCAGATATTTTATCCTCAAGCAAAAGAGTAAGACATCTTTTTAGAGAAGTAGAAGTGAGTTTCTGGGAAGAATTTGAGCAAATAGGAAAGGTATTGGTGTCAAAGAGCTACATTCTTCTGTTCTGGCATCAGGGAGCCTTCCTGGAGCATCATGGCTGCTCCCTTCCCAATCACATGACATTGAAACTTACCAGTCAGCCAGCCAGCCCTGCTTGGAAAAGCTGAGCTCCCATTAGCTCACATTTAGCATTTCTCATGCCTCATTCTGTCTTAAACACAAATGGACAACCAGAAACTCCCACACATTTATAGAATACCTGCAGTATGACAGAGAAAGACCAAGGTAAAAAAAAAAAAAGCAAAAACAAAATGAAACAAGAAAAATATAGAAAAACTCAAATTAGAGGAAACAGAAAAAACAGAGAACACCTTAAAACAAAATAAGACAAACCATAATCTGTAAGTAGTATCACTGGAGAGATCTGAGGAGATATTGAATTGAATCTATGGCAGCTGTTGTTGTTTATCTTCCTAACAGTCATCCCTCACTTCTACTTCATGAAAAGAAACTTGATATTTTCCCCATGTTGCATGGCCATGTGTTTCAGGAAAAACAGAATTCTCTCTTCCTCGGGGGACCTTAGTCTTTGTCACTTAAGGCCTTCAACCAGTTAGGTGAGGCTCACCCACATGACGGAGGGCAATCTGCTTGACTCAAAGTCTTCTGATTTTTTTTTTTAAAGTGTAGCTCTTTTTTTTTTAAAATTATTTATTTATTTTTATTTATGGCTGTGTTGGGTCTTCATTTCTGTGCGAGGGCTTTCTCTAGTTGCGGCAAGCGGGGGCCACTCTTCATCACGATGCGTGGGCCTCTTCACTATCGCGGCCTCTCTTGTTGCGGAGCACAGGCTCCAGACGCGCAGGCTCAGTAGTTGTGGCTCACGGGCCCAGTTGCTCCGCGGCATGTGGGATCTTCCCAGACCAGGACTCGAACCCGTGTCCCCTGCATTGGCAGGCGAATTCTTAACCACTGCGCCACCAGGGAAGCCCAAAAGTCTGCTGATTTAAATGTTGATCTCATCTAAAACATACCTTCACAGCAACATTGAGACTGGTGTTGACCAAATATCTGGGTACAATGGCCTAGCCAAGTTGACACATAAAGTTAACCTTCACAACCACATGCCAAGATGAAAAGTTGCACATCAGAAGGTACCAAAAGTTCCTTAGAAGAAGGCTGCAGAGAACTTGGTATGATAAACCTCTGCCGCTGTGAAGTCCCCTGTGGAAGGCTGACTCCTCCTTGGGATGGAGCTGTGAGGAGGACAGATACGGAAGAAGATTGTAAAATGTTACAATAAAAGAATTAGCTTTTGATTTTTTTTCTTATATAAATCTTTTTCAGGATGTCCTTATGAACAATTATTCATAGCCTCAACTCCTATGGTGTCCAGTAAGACACTGTGAAATCAAATAAATCTCCGGAAATTGAATGGGTTTAACTGATCTTGATTTTCTTTTACGTTACCCTACAACTCCAAAGGGCTTGTGTACTAAAGTAGGCATCATGCACAGAGATGGCCAGCAGGCACATGAAAAGATGATCAACATCTCTAATTATTAGAGAAATGCAAATCAAAACTACAGTCAGGTACCACCTCACACCGGTCAGGACGGCCATCATTAAAGTCTACAAAAAACAAATGCTGGAGAGGGTGTGGAGAAAGGGGAACCCTCCTGCACTGCTGGTGGGAATGTAAATTGGTGCAGCCAATATGGAGAACAGTATGGAAGTTCCTCAAAAAACTAAAAATAGTTGGGAATTCCCTGGCAAACAGTGGTTAAGACTCAGCACTTTCACTGCCTTGGCCCAGGTTCAATCCCTGGTCAGGGAAATAAGATCCCGTAAGCCATGCATTGCAGCCAAAAAAACCCAAAACAAACAAAAAAGATACATGCACCCAATGTTCATAGCAGCACTATTTACAATAGCCAAGACATGGAAGCAACCAAAGTGTCAATCGACAGATGAACAAAGAAGATGTGGTATGTATACACAATGGAATACTACTCAGCCATAAAAAAGAATGAACATGGATTTGCAGCAACATGGATGGACCTAGAGACTATCACACTAAGTGAAGTAAGTCAGAAAGAGAAAGATAAATACCATATGATATCACTTATATGTGGAATATAAAATGACACAAATGAACTTTCCTACAAAACATTTACAGACATAGAGAACAGACTTGTGGTTGGATGGGGGAGGACTGGATTGGGAGTCTGGGATTAGCACGTGCAAACTATTATATATAGAATGGATAAACAGGATTTCCCTGGTGGCATAGTGGTTAAGAATCCGCCTGCCAATGCAGGGGACACGGGTTCGATCCCTGCTCCAGGAAGATCCCACATGCCGCAGAGCAACTAAGCCTGTGCGCCACAACTACTGAGCCTGCATGCCACAGCTACTGAAGCCCACGCACCTAGAGCCCCTGTGCTCCACAGCAAGAGAAGCCACCACAATGAGAGACCCGCGCACCACAACGAAGAGTAGCCCCCACTTGCTGCAACTAAAGAAAACCCCACGTGCAGCAATGAAGACCTAACACAGCCAAAAATAAATAAATAAATGAATAAATTTATTTTTAAAAAAAGAGAATGGATAAACAATAAGGCCCTACAGCACAGGGAACTATGTTAAATATCCTGTGATAAACCATAATGGAAAAGAATATGAAAAAGAATGTATGCATATGTATAACTGAATCACTTTGCTGTACAGCAGAAATTAACATTGTGAATCAACCTTACTTCAATAAAACAAATTTTTTTTAAAAAGTAAAATAGGTGTCATGGTCCCAGTGACAAAAATCAAGACAGTAGATGTAGTCACTGAGAGAGGATGTAGCCCAAGAAGAGCAGTAATCAAGGACAGTTATCAAGGAGGGAACAATTAAAGGAATAAGGAAACCATGAAGGAAGAGACCAGCTAATTGAAAAGAGGGGAGGTTCTTAATCTGTGATCCATGGACGTCTCTGGGGCCCATTAACTGTCTTCAAAGGGTTAATTAACTCCCTGAAATTATCTGTGAAATTTGCATGTATGTGGATAGCTGTCATCAGATTTCCAAAGTTATTTTTTAACTCCCGGTCAATGACAACGACCACAACAAAGAAAAGAAAAGAAAAACAAAACCAAAAAATAATCACTGGAAAGAAAGCATGTGGTTTCAAGGAGTGAACCATTCAAGTGTAATGCAGTAGAGATACCCGATAGGATATTGACTGAAAAACGTTCAATCAGTACGGCAATTAGAAGGTCTCTTCTTTGAAGAGTCATTTAGCTGTGCTCCCTCAACCTCCTTTCCACTTCAGCTCACTGCAGTCTGGCTCCTGAGGCTGCTACTCTACCAAAACTGCTCTAGTTAGCGACACTGACATTTATTTTGTGAAATCTAGCGAATGGTTCTCTCTTCTCATCTAGCTTGACTTCTCAGCAGTGGTGACCCCACAGTCTTCCAGTTTTGCTCCAACCTCTCTGGTTTAAACCACCATTTCCTTTTGTGCCCCAGATGAAATGACTACAATAGCTTGTAAGTGACCGCTCTTTTTTTTTTTTTTTTTTTTTTTGGCCACTCGGCTTGCTGATCTTAGCTCACCAACCAGGGATGGAACCCAGGCCCCTTGGCAGGGAAAGCGCCAAGTCCTAACCACAGACCGCCAGGGAATTCACCGTAAGTGACCCTCTTAATTCTCCCTCAGCCCTGCTTCCCACTCCTGTTTACCTATAGACCTAGAAAGATCGTCCTCCAGTTTTTTTTCTTTACATTGCTTGATCCTTCTTATCTTGCAGCTGTCAGTTCAAATGTCACCTTGAAAGTTATCCTCCCCTTACTTCCTACTTTCAGTTTGTAACATATTATCACAGAACCATCTGTTTCCAGATAATCTGAAATTATCTTATTCATTTTATTTATATATCATCTGTCTCATACCATTAAGATATACATTTGTCCAGAACCGGAACATTGCATCTCTTTTTCTCTGCTAGATCTCCAGTGCCTAAAAATAGTGTTTGGTGCAGAGCTGGCACTTATTTACCTGATGCATGAATGATGAGACTTAAAATAAATTGCATTACAAATATTTGATATTTTAAGTTTGCACTTTTTTGAGACAGTGCTTTAAATATGATCTTTACAACAAAGGGGGATAAGTAACCCTATCAACCTATGCTATAGAGAAATCAAGGGATATGAGGACTAAGAAACCACTTTGGTGATCTGAAGTCAGTGGTGATATTTGAAAGATAATTGTGGAAGAACTGGAGGGAAGAGAGAAGCCAGAAGGCCAGGCTGAAAAAGATTAAAGTGAGAGGAGGGTGAGGAATGAGAGACAGGGTATATAGATCTCTTTTAGGGAAAAACTTTAGCAGAGAAAGCACTTCAAGGAGATAACATGGTTGAGGCAGCAGTGCACAGGATCAATGTCTCGAGAAAAGGACAGAGCAGAGAGGGATCATTCTTTCACTCTAGGCAAAACCAGGCAAGTACTGTCACAACTCAGTGGAGACAGGAAAATATTTTACAAAGAAAAGGAAGGTGCATGCTTCCTATATCTGTTGTGGGGCTGGTCTGAATTTGGTGGATGCCAATAATCTTCAAAAAGTGTGGCCATTCTCTGCCGGAAGATAATTTAAAACTCTCCAGTTAGAAAGTGCACAGCTCTTCTCAGGACACAGCTGAATGTCAATAAATAACTTACCTTTATTCTGCTTCAGTTTTTGTCTAAGTTGGGGCCAAAGTTGTCCTCCAACCTTCATGAGTACAGGAGGCTTGATCAAAATAAATAGTGATAAAGCCCATCTGATAAAGCCACCTGAGTCAAACCTGTAGTCTAACAAAATTTATTAAGTTGCTGAAACAAGGAAAACCACCCACCAAAGGAACTAGGGGAGTTTAACTGGAAGAAAAAAAAAAAAAAAAAGGAAGAGGCAGACATAGCATAGGATTTGGTGGAGTGTATTAATAGATAAGAATTAAGCAGGCTCAGGCCTGAGCTGTGAAGCCGACTCCAAGGTCATGTATCCTTGAAAACCATAAAGCTAAAATAAATGTGGAATGTTATATCTGAAAATTTCTTATTTGAAGCACTATGCCTGGGCTGGCAAAGTGTCAAAATGATCCCCAGGACTCAGCTCTGCCAGGCAGACTTGGGATGTTCCATTATTACTCATATGATTTCAAACAATAAAGCTTCTGAAAGTTTGTTTTTTGGAACAAGTTTTTTTAGCCTATGCCGTTTCATTAATCAACAAAAGCAGTTTCTACAGCTTCATAATTGGTATCTGTATGTGCTGAAATTCGGCTTAAATTTAACATTCAGCTTGAAGGCTACCTCCCTGAAGTGTTATTCAATTTCCCTTTGGTTGGGTTAAAGGCCTCTTTTATTTTCACCAACGATAACAATACTATGGGTATTATATGCTTTAATCATGTACCAGGCTCCACAGCTAAACGTTGATTTATGTATCATCTCATTTGATCCTCACAACTCTTGAGATACGAGAAAACTCTTAGAAATTAACATGCCTACGGAATTTGCTTTTTCTATTACTGCATTTACTTTCATCCTGCTTTGCGATTCAGCGAGTTAATTTTCTTCCCCTAGTTTTTGTGGAATCAACCCTACATTCTTCTCTGTGAACACCACAGGCTTCCTACGTGGTAGATTCTCAATGAACGTGGAACTGAATCTCATACAGGACTTGTAACTCGCTTCCGTGATAACAAGTAAACTGGAACCTGCGCGTCCCTTGCGTCGTTCTGTCATCCCGGGTTTCGGGGAATCGCTTGAGCAGCACAGGAGCGGCGAGCTCCGCTGGGTTTGGGCGCTCTGACCACACCTTCCGCTCCCCAGACCCTAGCTGATAATTACCACTGAGCTCCAGCTGCCGCCGCTCCTTCCCGAGGGGGCGGGACTTCCTCTCTTCCTAAAGGAGCACTTCCGCCCAGAGCCGGAAGCTGCCCTGGGGCAAGACGCGAGACGGGGGCTGCCGCTCAGACCACCCTGGCGGACCGCAGGTAGGTGAGCTTCTTCGGGGTCTGGGGAGCGGAGGGAGCCGTGCGTTCCTGGCTGGCTCGTGACCGGTGCAGGCCTGCGAGGCTCTCGGTCTGTTTTGCCTTTAGAAACTTCCTAGGTGGCCGGGCGTTGCCTGCTTCCTGGGGCTTTGAGCGAACCCAACTGCGCCGGGTCCAGAGGAGGCGTCCGTGGGGGCGAGCGGTGTCCCGGGCTGGGGCCCGCGGTGGGCGAGCGGGAGTGGTAGCCCCGCACTGCACTTCACAGAAAAGCCGTACTGACTTGTCACTCTGCGAGAGGTGAAACTGGCACAGGCGACCCACGACTTGGTGTCAGGTTAGAGAAACAGCCCTGACCGTCCAAATCCTTTAACATTTGTGATGCAGGAGAAATAACGTTAAGTAGGTGGAGAACGTTTACAGGTTTTACATATTACTCACTACCACCCGGGGACTGTTCTAGGTTGTGGGTGAGAATAGACTTCTCTTTTGTCTGAAGTTAATATATCCATGGCCATTGTCATTTGATACTTGGCTCAACTGTTTTCATCTTTTTAGGGTTTTTTTTGTAAATAATTTTTTTTTTTTGGCTGCGTTGGGTCTTTGTTGCTGTGCGCGGGCTTTCTCTAGCTGCAGCGAGCGGGGGCTACTCTTTGCGGAGCACGGGCTTCTCATTGCGGTGGCTTCTCTTGTTGCAGAGCACGAGCTCTAGGCGCGCGGGCTTCAGTAGTTGCGGCACGTGGGCTCAGTAGTTGTGGCTCGCGGGCTCTAGAGCACAGGCTCAGTAGTTGTGACTCACGGGGCTTAGTTGCTCCACGGCATGTGGGATCTTCCCGGACCAGGGCTTGAATCCGTGTCCCCTGCATTGGTAGGTGGATTCTTAACCACTGCGCCACCAGGGAAGTCCCTTTATGTATGCTTTTGTAACTAGCATATTGATGGGGAATTTTTTTTTTTTTTTAAACCAGGCGGACAGTCTCTGCCTTTTGACTGGCAGGCTGATTGTACTTACATTCACTGTCATTACTGAGATATTTGTTGAGGCCTGTAAAACCTTCGGCGTCATCCTTGACCCATTTCTTTCTCACCACACATGTAATCTATCAGCAGATCCAAGAACTCGGCCTTCAGAGTCTATCCAGACTCCCAAGCCCTTCTCAGCACCTTCCCTTATTCAAATTACAGTCATCTCTCGCCTGGATTTCTGCAGTAGCCACTTAAATAGTCTGCTTTTTCTTTTTTCAGTCTTTCCATCGCATGTAGAGTGATTCTTTTTTTAAAAAAAATCAGATTATCTCCCTTCTCTCAAAAAATCCTCCACAGACTACCCATTTCACTAAGATTAAAATCCAGATTCTTTAGAGGGGCCGTCAAGGTTCTGTATGACCTGGCCCTTGCTTTCCCTCTGATCTCATCTCTGGCTACTCTCCCCCTTTGCTCTATGTTGTTGCCTCGGGCACATCCTAACCTCAGGATGTTTACACTTGCAGTTCCTTTGTCAAAATGTCCACATGGTTTAATCCCTTACCTCCCTCCTGTTTTTTTTTTTTTTTTTTTGAATATTACCTTCTCAGTGAGGTCTCCCCTGACATAGCCTTCCCTTACATTTCCGTTGTACTCGTTGCCCTTGTACTTATTACCATATGACCTGCCATGTGATTTATTCATTTTTCTGGTTCATTACTGTTTACCCCACTAGGATAGAAGTTTCATGAGAGCCGCTATTTTTCTGTGTTTTGTTTACAGCTGTATCCCTAGTGCCTAAAACAATATTTGGCTTTTAGTGAGCTCTCCATAATATAATTGTTGAAAAAATGGATTTGGCCTTTTTTTTTTTTTGCCATCTGATACTTTGTACTTTCTGTGCTTTTTCTTTCTCTTTTCTTGCCTTTTTTTGAATTGAGGTTTTGTCTTGTTTTCTCTCTTCACTTTTTCCCTTCTACTTGTTTGGAAGATATGTTACTCTATATACATTACTTCTGTTCTTATAGTGGTTAACCTTTTAATTTATCTAATCAGAATCTTAACCTTGCAGAACAATATTGTCTTTACCTGTAAGCTACTGATTTTAACAGGCTTCCTGGATCATCTCAGTACTTATTTTCATAAGATGTAAACGTTCAACAATAAAACTAGTAGTTGTTACTATTTTCTGGTGGTTTTGATGTTTTTCCTTTTTGGTTTATTAAAGTAAATTTATCATACAGCTTAATAGAATATTTACTGTATACTTAGCACTCCAAAGTTTATTTTTTTTAAAGTATATGATACTTTCCCTACCTTAGCATTTTGCTGGGAAATGTGCAAAAGAGTCCATTAGAAAATAACATGATAGACATTATTAAGTGTGAAATGAATATTGCCCAGAAAATAGGTAGAGGCTACCAGAAACGAGGGAATTTAACAGTTTGCTGGTTATTAGGAGCAGCTGGAATGAATTTGTGGAGGAGTGATTTGGGAAGATTTGGTGGTATTTGAAAGTGTGTAGAGAAAAGGCACTGATTGGTTCATTAATTTTATTATTTCTGCTTCATATAGTTGTATCATAAAAATTGTGGGCTTGGTGTGGATTTCAGTCATTGGTGTTTGAGAGAGAAGACATGTCTACAGCCTCTTCAGAAAGCCTAAGGCTTTTTGGAGGCGCTGCTTAAAATGATGAAACAATTCAGTGTGTGAGGGCCAAGGAACTACTGTGAGGATGTAGTAGAACTTGGACACAGGCTTTGACATTAGCTATGACGTGCATGGAGGACAGCAGGATATTATGCTAAGTGAAGTAAGCCGGTCACCAAAGAGAAATACTGTGTGCTTCCACTTCTGTGAGATATTTGGAGCAGTCCGGTTAATAGAAATGGAGGGTGGGGTCTGGGAGAGGAGGCTATGGGGAGTTGTTTCAGGGGTAGAGACTTTCAGTTTTGCAAGACGGAAAAGTTTTGGTGATTGATTGCACAACGTTGTGAATATATCTAATGCCACTGAACTGTACACTTAAAAATGGTTAAGGTGATAAATTTTATGGAATGTGTATTTTATGACAAATTTCTTTTTAAAAAGGACGGCAGGTGGGATTCTTTAAAATTGGGCTAATAAATACTCAGAAGTTGTTACATTTTAGGTGGTCATTTAAAAGCAAATGACATTTTTTGCCCTTATATTTTCGCTTTCTTTAGTCTCCCATCATGAACCTCCAAAATGTCAGTGAAACCCTCTAACATTTCCCTACCTGGAAAGCTTGTTCTCTTAATTTCTGCTGCTCATTTCTGTCAGCTTAACCAGGGAATGGTTTCCACATGGAGTCCTCCTCACTCTTAACCCACCTGTTTCTTCTTCATC
This sequence comes from Eschrichtius robustus, assembly GCF_028021215.1. Taxonomy (NCBI): domain Eukaryota; kingdom Metazoa; phylum Chordata; class Mammalia; order Artiodactyla; family Eschrichtiidae; genus Eschrichtius; species Eschrichtius robustus. The sequence goes on along the minus strand of NC_090830.1, from coordinate 10,430,314 downwards.
ACTGAATTTGATCCTTACATTACTAATTATAGGTCTTAATTGTTTGCTGTTAGTTATCTCTTCTAATTAAACTCTGATTTCCTTATAAGTGCATGTCTTATACTTGCTTATGTTCTTCATGACAGAGAAAGGTTAACAAATGTCAGGATTCACTGCTTGTAAGTTCCTGAGCCAGGATTACTGACTACAGTTCCTAATCTCAGTGAAGCCTGTTTCCTGTTGATGTTGAGTTTTCTACTTGACAGGTGTCAGTCTGTGAATGATAATTCAGACCTCATGCCAATTATTTTGGTACAATTTAGAACAAATATCAGAAAAGATTAAGCAAAATACATTTTTTTTTTATACAGCAGGTTCTTATTAGTTAACCATTTTATACATATTAGTGTATGTATGTCAATCCCAATCTCCCAATTCATCCCATCCCCCCCTTTCCCGCTTTGGTGTCCATATGTTTGTTCTTTACAACTGTGTCTCTATTTCTGCCCTGCAAACCAGTTCATCTGTACCATTTCCCAGGTTCCACATATATGCGTTAATGTACAATATTTGTTTTTCTCTTTCTGACTTACTTCACTCTGTATGACAGTCTCTGTATCCATCCATGTGTCTACAAATGACCCAATTTCATTCCTTTTTATGGCTTAGTAATATTCCATTGTATATGTGTACCACATCTTCTTTATCTATTCGTCTGTCAATAGGCATTTAGGTTGCTTCCATGACCTGGCTATTGTAAATAGTGCTGCAATGAACACTGGGGTGCGTGTGTCTTTTTGAATTATGGTTTTCTCTGGGTATATGCCCAGTAGTGGGATTGCTGGGTCATATGGTAATTCTATTTTTAGTTCTTTAAGGAACCTCCATACTGTTCTCCATAGTGGCTGTATCAGTTTACATTCCCACCAACAGTGCAAGAGGGTTCCCTTTTCTCCACACCCTCTCCAGCATTTGTTGTTTGTAGATTTTCTGATGATGCCCATTCTAACTGGTGTGAGGTGATACCTCAGTGTAGTTTTGATTTGCATTTCTCTAATAATTAGTGACGTTGAGCAGCTTTTCATGTGCCTGTTGGCCATCTGTATGTCTTCTTTGGAGAAATGTCTATTAGGTCTTCTGCCCATTTTTGGATTGGGTTGTTTGTTTTTTTAATATTGAGCTGCATGGGCTGTTTATATATTTTGGAGATTAATCCTTTGTCCGTTGATTCGTTTACAAATATTTTCTCCCATTCTGAAGGTTATCTTTTTGTCTTGTTTGTAGTTGCCTTTGTTTGAAAAGCTTTTAAGTTTCATTAGGTCCCATTTCTTTATTTTTGTTTTTATTTCCATTATTTTAGGAGGTGGATCAAAAAAGATCTTGCTTTGATTTATGTCAAAGAGTGTTCTTCCTATGTTTTCCTCTAAGAGTTTTATAGTGTCTGGTCTTCATTTAGGTCTCTAATCCATTTTAAGTTTATTTATTTATTTATTTATTTTAAAACGTGATGATCCATTTATTTGTTTATTTATTTATTTATTTATTTATTTACTTACTGCTGTGTTGGGTCTTCGTTTCTGTGCGAGGACTTTCTCTAGTTACGGCAAGTGGGGGCCACTCTTCATCGCAGTGCGCCGGCCTCTCACTATCGCGGCCTCTCTTGTTGCGGAGCACAAGCTCCAGATGCGCAGGCTCAGTAATTGTGGCTCACGGGCCTAGCTGCTCCGTGGCATGTGGGATCTTCCCAGACCAGGGCTCGAACCCATGTCCCCTGCATTGGCAGGCAGACTCTCAACCACTGCGCCACCAGGGAAGCTCTTAAGTTTATTTTTGTTTATGATGTTAGGGAGTGTTCTAATTTCATTCTTTTACTTGTAGCTGTCCAGTTTTCCCAGCACCACTTATTGAAGAGACTGTCTTTTCTCCATTGTATATCCTTGCCTCCTGTGTCATAGATTAGTTGGCCATAGGAGCGTGGGTTTATCTCTGGGTTTTCTATCCTGTTCCATTGATCTGTATTTCTGTTTTTGTGCCAGTACTATATAGTCTTGATGACTGTAGCTTTGTAGTATAGTCTGAAGTCTTGGAGTCTGATTCTTCCAGCTCTGTTTTTATCCTTCAAGACTGCTTTGGCTATTCAGGGTCTTTTGTGTCTCCATACAAATTTTAAGATTTTTGTTCTAGTTTTGTAAAAAATGCCATTGGTAATTTGATAGGGATTGCACTGAATCTGTAGATTACTTTGGGTAATATAGTCATTTTCACAATATTGATTTTTCCAATCAAAGAACATGGTATATCTCTCCATCTGTTTGTATCATCTTTAATTTTTTTCATCAGTGTCTTATAGTTTTCTGCATACAGGTCTTTTGTCTCCTTAGTTAGGTTTATTCTTAGGTTTTTTTTTGTTGTTGTTGCAGTGGTAAATAGGAGTGTTTCCTTAATTTCTCTATCAGATTTTTCATCATTAATGTATAGGAATGCAAGAGATTTCTGTGCATTAATTTTGTATCCTGCAACTTTACCAAATTCATTGATTAGCTCTAGTAGTTTTCTGGTGGCATCCTTAGGATTCTCTATGTATAGTATCATGTCATCTGCAAACAATGACAGTTTAACTTCTTCTTTTCCAATTTATATTTTATTTCTTTTTCTTTTCTGATTGCCATGGCTAGGACTTCCAAAACTATGTTGAATAATAGTGGTGAGAGTGGACATCCTTGTCTTGTTCCTGATCTTAGAGGAAATGCTTTCAGGTTTTCACCATTGAGAATGATGTTTGCTGTGGGTTTGTTGTATATGGCCTTTATTAGGTTGAGGTAGGTTCCCTCTTTGCCCACCTTCTAGAGGGTTTTTATCATAAATGGGTGTTGAATTTTGTCAAAAGCCTTTTCTGCATCTATTGAGATGGTCATATGGTTTTTCTTCAATTTGTTAATATGGTGTATCACATTCATTGATTTGTGTATATTGAAGAATCCTTGCATCCCTGGGATAAATCCCACCTGATCATGGTGTATGATCCTTTTAATGTGTTGTTGGATTCTGTTTGCTAGTATTTTGTTGAGGATTTTTGCATCTATATTCATCAGTGATATTGGTTTGTAATTTTATTTTTTGTAGTATCTTTGTCTGGTTTAGGTATCAGGGTGATGGTGGCCTCATAGAATGAGTTTGGGAGTGTTCCTTCCTCTGCAGTTTTTTGGAAGAGTTTGAGAAGGATGGGTGTTAGCTCTTGTCTAAATGTTTGATAGAATTCACCTGTGAAGCCATCTGGTCCTGGACTTTTGTTTGTTGGAAGATTTTTAATCACGGTTCCAATTTCATTACTTGTGATTGGTCTGTTCATATTTTCTATTTCTTCCTGGTTCAGTCTTGGAAGTTTATACCTTTCTAGGAATTTGTCCATTTCTTCCAGGTTGTCCATTTTATTGGTATAGAGTTGCTTGTAGTAGTCTCTTAGGATGCTTTGTATTTTTGTGGTGTGTGTTGTAGCTTCTCCTTTTTCGTTTCTAATTTTATTGATTTGAGTCCTCTCCCTCTTTTTCTTGATGAGTTTGGCTAATGGTTTATCAATTTTGTTTATCTTTTCAAAGAACCAGCTTTTAGTTCTATTGATCTTTGCTGTTGTTTTCTTTGTTTCCATTTCATTTATGTCTGCTCTGATCTTTATGATTTCTTTCCTTCTGCTAACTTTGGGTTTTGTTTGTTCTTCTTTCTCTAGTTCCTTTAGGTGTAACGCTAGATTGTTTATTTGAGATTTTTCTTGTTTCTTGACGTAGGCTTGTATTGCTGTAAACTTCCCCCTTAGAACTGCTTTTGCAGCATCCCATAGGTTTTGGATCATCGTGTCTTCATTGTCATTTTTCTCTAGGTATTTTTTTATTTCCTGTTTGATTTCTTCAGTGATCTCTTGGTTATTTAGTAATGTATTGTTTAGCCTCCATGTATTTGTGTGTTTTTTTTTACTTGTTTTTCCCCTGTAATTGAATTTTAATCACAGCATTGTGGTCAGAACAGATGCTTGATATGACTTCAGCTTTCTTAAATTTACTGAGGCCTGATTTGTGATCCAAGATGTGATCTCTCCTGGAGAATATTCCGTGTGCACTTGAGAAGAAAGTGCAATCTGTTTTTGGATGCAATGTCCTATAAATATCAATTAAATCTGTCTGGTCTGTTATGTCACTTAAAGCTTATGTTTCCTTATTAATATTCTGTTTGGGTGATCTGTCCATTGGTGTGAGGTGTTAAAGTCCCCCACTATTGTTGTGTTACTGTCGATTTCCTCTTTTATAGCTGTTAGCAGTTGCCTTATGTATTGAGGTGCTCCTATGTTGGGTGCATATATATTTATAATTGTTATATCTTGTTCTTGGGTTGATCCCGTGATCATTTTGTAGTGTTCTTCCTTGTCTCTTGTAATAGTCTTTATTTTAAAGTCTACTTTATCTGATATGAGTATTGGTACTCCGGCTTTCTTTTGATTTCCATTTGCATGGAATATCTTTTTCCATCCCCTCGCTTTCAGTCTGTACGTGTCCCTAGGTCTGAAGTGGGCCTCTTGTAGACAGCATATATATGGGTCTTGTTTTTGTATCCATTCAGCGAGCTCATGTCTTTTGATTGGAGCATTTAATCCTTTCACGTTTAAGGTAATTATCAATATGTATGTTCCTATTACCATTTTCTTAATTGTTTTGGGTTTGTGTTTGTAGGTTCTTTTCTTCTCTTGTGTTTCTGGCTTAGAGAAGTTCCTTTAGCATTTGTTGTAGAGCTGGTTTGGTGGTGCTGAATTCTCTTAGCTTTTGCTTGTCTGTAAAGCTGGAAAACTTTTTTTCTAAAACTAATTCACAAAATGCCAGTGTTTTCACCTTTTCTGTTGTGCATCACACATCTTTTTTGATCCCTTGGATCCCTTGGTGGCTAAACAAAGTAGGAAACATGGTAACTGAATCTGCACCTACTGTTGGTTTAGGCTCACTGGGTTTAAACTTCCCCATGTCAGCTACCATTATTTTTTTTTAATTTAATTTTTTATTTTATATTATAGTTGATTTACAATGTTGTATTAGCTTCAGGTGTACAGCAAAGGATTCAGTTATACATATACATATATTTATTCTTTTTCAGATTCTATTCCCATATAGCTGTTACAGAATTTTAAGTAGTGTTCTCTATGCTATACAGTAGGTCGTTGTTGGTTATTTTATATATAGTAGTGTGTATATGTTAATCCCAGTCTCCCAATTTATCCCTCCCTCTGCCTTCCCCTCTGGTAACCATAAATTTATTTTTAGAGTCTGTAAGTTTGTTTCTGTTTTGTAAATAAGTTCATTTGTATCATTTTTTTTTTTTTTTAGAGTCCACATGTAAGTGATGTCATGTGATATTTCTCTTTCTCTGTCTGACTTCACTTAGTAGGGTGATATCTAGGTCCATCCATGTTGCTGCAAATGGCATTACTTCATTTTTTTTATGGCTGAGTAATATTCCATTGTCTTTATGTACCATATCCTCTTTATCCATTCCTTTGTCGATGGATTTTTAGATTGCGTCCATGTCTCGGCTGTTGTAAATAGTGCTGCAGTGAACATTGGGGTGCATGTATCGTTTCGAATTATGGTTTTCTCCGGGTATATGCCCAGGAGTAGGATTGCTGGATTGTATGATACCTCTATTTTTAGTTTTTTAAGGAACCTCCATCCTGTTCTCTATAGTGGCTGTACCAACTTACGTTCCCACCAACACTGTAGGGGGATTCCCTTCTCTTCACAACCTGTCCAACATTTACTGTTTGTAGACTTTTTGATGATGGCCATTCTGATTGCTGTGAGGTGATAACCTCATTGTAGTTTTGATTTGCATTTCTCTAATAATTAGAGATGGTGAGCATCTTTTCATGTGCTTTTTGGCCATCTGTATGTCTTTGGAGAAATGTCTATTTAGATCTTCTGCCCAGTTTTTGATTGGGTTGTTCCCTTTTTTTTGATACTGAGCTGTATGAGCTGTTCATATGTTTTGGAGATCAATCCCTTGTTGGTTGCTTTGTTTGCAAATATTTTCTCCCATTCTGTGGGTTGTCTTTTCGTTTTGTTTATGGTTTCCTTTGTTGTGCAAAAGGTTTTAAGTTTCATTGGGTCCCATTTGTTTATTTTTGTTTTTATTTTCATTACTCTAGGAGGTGATTCCAAAAAGATACTTCTGTGATTTATGTCACAGTGTTCTGCCTATGTTTTCCTCTTAAGAGTTTTATAGTATCCAGTATTGTATTTAGGCCTTTAATCCATTTTGAGTTTATTTTTGTGTATGGTGTTAGAGAATGTTCTAGTTTCATTCTTTTGCATGTAGCTGTACAGTTTTCCCAGTACCACTTATTGAAGAGACTGTGTATTCTCCATTGTATATTCTTGCCTCCTTTGTTGTATTGTCGTAATAGAGTAATTGACCATAGGTTTGTGGGTTTATTTATGGGCTTTCTATGCTGTTCTGTTCTATATTTCTGTCTTTGTGCCAGTACCATACTGTTTTGATTACTGTAGCTTTGTAGCATAGTCTGAAGTCAGGGAGCCTGATTCTTCCAGCTCCTTTTTTCTTTCTCAGGATTGCTTTGGCTGTTCAGAGTCTTTTGTGTTTCCATACGAATTTCAATTTTTTTTGTTCTAGTTCTGCGAAAGGTGCCATTGGTAATTTGATAGGAATGGCATTGAATCTGTAGATTCCCTTGGGTATTGTAGTCATTTTGACAATATTGATTCTTCCAATCCAAGAACATGGTATATTTTTTTATCTGTTTGTGTCATCTTTAATTTCTTTTTTTCCCCCCCTCATCTTCAGTTTCTTTCATCACCATCTTGTAATTTTTGGAGTACAGGTTTTTTGTCTCCTCAGGTAGGCTTATTCCTAGGTATTTTATTCTTTTTGATGCGATGGTAAATTGGATGGTTTCCTTAATTTCTCTTTCTCATCTTTCATTGTTAGTGTGTAGAAATACAACAGATTTCTGTGTATTAAGTTAGTTTCTTTTTTTTTTTTTTTTTTTTTTTTGTTTTGGGCCGTGGTGTACACCCTGCAGGATCTTAGCTTCCCTGACCAGGGATTGAACCCGTGCCCCCAGCAGTGGAAGTGCGGCATCTTAACCACTGGAGCACCAGGGAAGTCCCTTTGTGTATTAATTTTGTATCCTGCAACTTTGCCAAATTCATTGATTAGCTCTAGTAGTTTTCTGGTAGCATCTTTAGGATTTTCTATGTATAGTATCATGTCATCTGCAAAGAGTGACAGTTTTACTTCTCTTTTCCAATTTGGATTCCTTTTATTTCTTTTTCTTCTCTGATTGCCATGGCTAGGACTTTGAAAACTGTGTTGGCTAAAAGTGGAGAGAATGGGTATCCTTGTCTTGTTCCTAATCTTAGAGGAAGTGCTTTCAGTTTTTCACCATTGAGAATGATGTTTGCTGTAGGTTTGTCATATGTGGCCTTTATTATGTTGAGGTAGTTTTCCCTCTGTGCTCACTTTCTGTAGATTTTTCATCATAAATAGGTGTTGAATTTTGTCAAAAAGTTTTTCTGCATCTGTTGAGACTATCGTATGTTTTTTATTCTTCGATTTGTTAATGTGGTGTATTACCCTGATTGATTTGCGGATGTTGAAAAATCCTTGCACCCCTGGGGTAAATCCCACTTGATCATGGTGTATGATAATTTTAATGAATTGTTGGGTTCAGTTTGCCAGTATTTTGTTGAGGATTTTTGCGTCTACGTTCATCAGTGATGTGGGCCTCTAATTTTCTTTTTTTGTGGTATCTTTGTCTGGTTTTGGTATCAGGGTAATGGTGCCTCATAGAATGAGTTTGGAAGTATTCCTTCCTCTGCAGTTTTTTGAAAGAATTTCAGAAGATAGGTGTTAACTCTTCTCTGAATGTTTGATAGAATTTGTCTGTGAAGCCATCTGGCCCTGGACTTTTGTTTGTTGGAAGTTTTTAAATCACAGTTTCAATTTCAGTACTTGTGATAGGTCTGTTCATATTTTCTATTTTTTACTGGTTCAGTCTTGGAAGATTGTACCTTCCTAAGATTTTGTCCATTTCTTCTTAGTTGTCCATTTTATTGGCATATAGTTGCTTGTAGTAGTCTGTCATGATCCTTTGTATTTCTGTGGTGTCAGCTGTTATTTCTCCATTTTCATTTCTAATTTTATTGATTTGAGCCCTCTCTCTTTTTTTCCTGATGAGTCTGGCTAAAGGGTCTCAATTTTGTTTATCTTTTCAAAGAACTAGCTTTTAGTGTCATTTATCTTTTCTATTGTTTTCCTTATCCCTATTTCATTTATTTCTGCTCAGATCTTTAGGGTTTCTTTCCTTCTACTAATTTTAGGTTTTGTTTCTTCTTTCTCTAGTTGCTTTAGGTGTATCCCATAGGTTTTGGATCATTGGGGTTTTGTTTTCATGTGTCTCTAGGTATTTTTTGATTTCCTCTTTGATTTCTTCAGTGATCCATTGGTTGTTTAGTAGCATATTGTTTAGCTTCAGTGTGTTTGTGTGTTTTACAGTTGTTTTTTTTCTTGTAGTTGATTTCTAATCTCATTTCATTGTGGTTGGAAAAGATGCTTGATATGATTTCAATTTTCTTAAATTTACCAAGGCTTGCATTGTGGCCCAGCATGTGATCAATCCTGGAGAATGTTCTGTGTGCACTTGAATGTGTATTCTGCTGCTTTGGGATGGAATGCTCTATAAATATCATTTAAGTCCATCTGGTCAGATGTGTCATTTAAGGCCTGTGTTTCCTTATTGATTTTCTGTCTGGATGATCTGTCCATTGATGTAAGTGGGGTGTTAAGGTCCCTGACTATTATTGTGTTATGGTTGATTTCTCCTTTTATGGCTGTTAGCATTTGCCTTATGTATTGAGGTGCTCCTGTGTTGGTTGCATATATACTTATAATTGTTATATTTTGTTCTTAGATTGACCCATTGATCATTATGTAGTGTCCTTCTTTGTCTCTTGTAATAGTCTTTATTTTAAAGTTTATTTTGTCTGATACGAGTATTGCTACCCCAGCTTTCTTTTGATTTCCATTTGCATGGAAAATCTTTTTCCATCTCCTCACTTTGTATGTGTCCCTAGGTCTGAAGTGGGTGTCTTGTAGACAGCATATATAAGGGTCTTGTTTTTGTATTCATTCAGCCACTCTGTGTCTTTTGATTGGAGCATTTAATCCGTTTTCGTTGATTATTGATACATATATTCTTATTGCCATTTTGTTCATTGTTTTGAATTTGTTTTTGTAGGTCTTTTTTCTTCCTCTTTTTTTCTTTTGTGATTTGATGACTAACTTTAGAGTTGTTTTTGGATTCCTTTTTCTTAATCTTTTTGTTGTTTTTTTTTAATTTTGGCAATGGCTTTATTTTATTTATTTTTTTGCCTGTGCTCCGCAGCATGTGGGATCATAGTTCCCGGACCAGGGATCGAACCCACACCCCCTGCAGTGGATCACAGAGTCTTAACCACTGGACTATCAGGGAAGTCCTCCTTTTTCTTCTTTGTGTGTATATATTGTAAAATTTCAGATTGTGGTTACCATGAGGTTTTTTTGTTTTGGTTTTGGTTTTCTTTGGCCACACTGCATGGCTTGTGGGATCTTAGTTCCCTGACCAGGGATCAAACCTGGGCCCTCTGCAGTGGAAGCGCATAGTACTAACCGCTGGACCACCAGTGAATTCCCACCATGAGGTTTTGATATAGCAGTCTGTACATATACAAGAGTGTTTTAAGTTGTGGTCTCTTAATTTCAAATGTGTTTCCAGTATTATGCATTTGTAGTCTTCTCACTGTTGCTGGTTTTGATATCATGTTTGTGTGTGGATGATTTCCTACATTTTCTGTAGGTTTGCTTTTTTTTTTTTTTGTAGGTTTGCTTTTACCGGTGAACTTTCCTATTTGTAATTTTCTTGTTTCTGGTTGTGGCATTTTGTTTTCCTTCTGGAGAAGTTCCTTTAGCGTTTGTTGTAAAGCTGGTTTGGTTGTGCTGAATTCTCTAGCTTTTGCTTGTCTGTAAAGCTTTTGATTTCTCTGTCAAACCTGAACAAGAGCCTTGCTGGGTAGAGTATTCTTGGTTGTAGGTTTTTCCCTTTTATCAATTTAAATATATTGTGCAACTCCTTTCTGGCATGCAGAGTTTCTGCTGATAAATCAGCTGATAACCTTACGGGGATTCCCCTGTATGTTATTTGTTGTTTTTCCCTTGTTGCTTTTAATATTTTCTCTTTGTCTTTAATTTTTGTTAATTTGATTAACACGTGTCTCAGTGTGTTCCTCCTTGGGTTAGTCCTATATGGGACTCTTCACGTTTCCTGGACTTGAGTGAATGTTTCCTTTCCCACATTAGGGAATTTTTCAGCTATTACCTCTTCAAATATTTTCTCAGGCCCTTTCTGTCTCTCTTCTCTTCCTGGGACTCCTATGATGCAAATGTTGGTGCATTTAATGTTGTCCCAGAGGTCTCTTAGACTGTCCTCATTTCTTTTCATTCTTTTTCCTTTTCTTTTTTTAAAAAATATTTATTTATTTATTTGGTTGCACTGGGTCTTAGTTGCGGCATGCGGGTTCTTAGTTGTAGTACGTGGGGTCTTTGTTGTGGCATGAGGGATCTTTTTAGTTGTGGCATGTGGAGTGTTTTTTTTTTTTTTTTTCAGTTGCAGCATGTGGGATCTTCATTGTTGCTTGCGGGGTCTTTAGTTGTGGCATGCCAGCTCTTCGTTGCAGCATGCAGGGTCTAGTTCCCTGACCAGGGATTGAACCTGAGGCCCCTGCATTGGGAGCATGTAGTGTTAACCACTGGACCACCAAGGGAGTCCCTCATTCTTTTTTCTTTATTCTGTTCCGTGGCAGTGATTTCCAGCAATCTGTCTTCCAGGTCACTTACTTGTTCTTCTGTCTCTTTTTTTCTGCTATTGATTCCCTCTGGTGTATTTTTCATTTCAGTTATTTTACTGTTCATCTCTGTTTGTTCTTTAACGTTTTTAGCTCTTTATTAAACATTTCTTGTATCCTTTCAGTCTGTGCCCCAAGTCTTTTTCTGAGATCTTGGATCATCTTTACTATCAGTACACTGAATTCTTTTTCACGTAGGTTGCCTTTCTCCTCTTCACTTAGTTGTTCTTCTGGGGTTTTATTTTGTTTCTTCGTCTGGAACATATTTCTGTGCTTTCTCATTTTGTCTGCCTTTCTGTGTTTGTTGTCTCTGTTCCTCAGGCTGCAGGATCATAATTCTTCTTGGTTCTGGTGTCTGCCTCCTTGTGAGTAAGTTGGTCCAGGGGCTTGTGCAGGCTTCCTGGTGGGAGGGACTTGTGTTTGCCCAGTGGTGGGTGGAGCTGGGTCTTGTCCCTGCAGTGGGTAGGGCCGTCTCAAGTGGTGTGTTTATAGGCGGCTGTTGGCTCAGGTCAGCTTTAGGCAGCCTGTCTGCAGATGTGTGGGGCTTTGTTCCCACCTTGTTGGTTGTTTGTCCTGAGGTGTCCCAGCACTGGAGCCTGCAGACTTACGGGTGGGGCCAAGTCTCAGGGCGAAAATGGCGACCTCTGGGAGAGCTCATGCTGGCTGGTGAGTATTCCCTGGGCATCAGTGGCCAGTGCCCTTGCCCCCACAGTGAACCACAGCTGCCCTCGCCTCCCCAGGAGACCCTGCAAGACCCAGAGGTAGGTCTGGCCTAAGCTTCTCTGGAGTCACTGCTTTGCCCTGGGTCCCAGTGCATGTGAAAACTTGTATGTGCCTTACAAGAGTGGAGTCTCTGTTTCCCCCAGTCCTGTGGAGCTCCTGCAGTAAAGCCCCTCCGGCCTTCAAAGCGAAATGCTCTGGGGTCTCCTCCTCTTGATGCCTGACCCCCAGGCTGGAGAGCTTGACATGGGGTTCAGAACTCTCACTCCTGTGGGAAAACGTCTGTGATATATTATTTTCCAGTCTGTGGATTGCCCACCCGGCAGGTATGGGATTTTGATTATATTTTGAAAGTGCCCCTTCTACCGTCTCGTTGTGGCTTCTTCTTTGTATTTGGGTGTAGAATATCTTTTTTGTTAGGTTCAAGTCTTATTTTGTCAATGGTTGTTCAGCAGTTAGTTGTCATTTTGGTGTTTTCGTGAGACAAGGTGGGCTCAGGTTCTTTTACTCCGCCATCTTGTTTTCAACCTCAGCTACTGTTATTTTGAACTTGTATTTCTTTTGATTTGTGGAATTTTTTCCTTTATTTAAATATAGAATCTGACCACTTATATGAGGTACCTAGAATAGTCAAATTCATAGACTCAGAAAGTACACTGGTAGATGCCAGAGGCCGGGGGGTGGGGAGGGGAAATGGGGAGTTAGTGTTTAATGGGGATAGAGTTTCAGTTTAGGAAGGTGAAAAATTCGGGATATGGATGATGATGAGAGTTGCACAACAGTGTGAATGTACTTAGTGCCGCTGAACTGAACAGTTAAATATGGTTAAAGTAGTATGTTTTATATTATGTGACTTTTACCACAATAAAACAACATAAAAAAATATGTGGAGTCTGAGTTATGATCTTATATGACTAACATGTTTACTATATGTTGAACAATTCTATGTATAGTAACTCATTTAATTCCTACAGCAGCCCTGTGGTCTTAATATTATCTACATTTTACAGACGGGGAAACGTAGACAGAGGTTAAGTTGTCCAGTCTCCCATAGCTAGCATGTAGTTGAAGACGTAGAATTTCTCTCCAGACCACTGGCTGCATATAATGTCCATATAACATTAAATAGGAAAGAATATGACCTAAATTCTTACTTATTTTTCAGAATTCTTTCAGTTGCAGGAGAAAGAATCCCAGGTCAAACTGATGTAAACAAAAGAAGGAATTTCATGCTTCAATTAACTGGGCTAATGAAAGGCTTTAGGCATAGCTGGGTCAACTCTGCTTTTCTATTTGGCCTTGACAAGTTTTTTCTGAAAATAAAAAACACACATAGTGGCAAAGGTGTTCCTCAGCTATTCTAGGTTTAAGTGGTCCTTTCGTTTTAGGATTTTGGGAAAGAGAAAGACCTCTCTTCAAGGGTCCATGTTGTTGACCTAAAACAAGTGGACTGCCAGTTATCTCTCCAGCAAAGATGGGTATATTTGGGATCAGCAGAGAATTGCAGTTCACGTTTGCAGCCATGGTGGGCCACGTGCAAGTCTCCACATGGCATGGGAAGGAGAAGGCTTTTATAGAGAGAAAAGGAAGTTGGGAGGGCTAAGTAAACAAAGTGTCCATGGTTTTCCATTGGCTGTGGACTTTCAGGGAAAGGAGTCTTTCCTCCTATTGGGCTTTGCTAGGGTTGCAGGGCATGAGAGCTCCCTGTTTCTGGTCTCCTGACTATTTAACTGAGGTTTCTGTTTATTAATTTTTTTCATTTTCATTTCCTAAAAGATTGGTTCTGTTTGGGTTAGGATCTTCAAACATGGACCAGTTGCTGTATGCAAGGAAACGGGGTTGAAGAGTCATCACATTGGCCATCCTGGGTCATGTGTCTACTCCTGTAGTGGGGGAATGGTAGCCCACTGGACAGAGAAAGTGCACTTCCCAAAAGGGGATGATGCTGGGCTGAAAGGTGCAGAAAGTAGGGAGAACCATTTTGGCAGCATAGGGGCAACTCTTGCTCTTTGTTTACTTGCCTTTCCCAAGTTAAGATTCTTCCACTCTTAAAAAATAACACAGTAGGGGCTTTCCTGGTGGCACAGTGGTTAAGAATCTGCCTGCCAGTGCAGGGGACGTGGGTTCAAGCCCTGGTCCTGGAAGATCCCACATGCCGCGGAGCAGCTAAGCCCGTGTGCCACAACTACTGAGCCTGCACTCTAGAGCCCATGAGCCACAACTACTGAAGCCCGCGCACCTAGAGCCTGTGCTCCGCAACAAGAGAAGCCACTGCAATGAGAAGCCCGCTCGCCCCAACTAGAGAAAGCCCACGCGCAGCAACGAAGACCCAACACAGCCAGAAATAAAAATAAAGTAAATAAATTTATGGAAAGAAAATAATCTTACCTTTAAAAAAACCCCACAGTTATATTTGAGAAATTATTAAAATTTTGAATAAATATTGTGCAGTTAAGATAAGGAAAATGAAAGTACTTTGTACAGTGCTGTAATTTATTTTCAATCATGTGCTTTGTTATTGATGCTGGAGACTCACCACTAAATTCCTCTCATGTCCTCCAGTTTTCTTAATTGATTCTTTATTTAGAATAGAGACCTCTTAGCAGTCTAATGAAGACTGTGAACTCCTTAGAATGTTTTCAAATACAGAAAAACAGGATTTCAAATGAAATCATTTACGTGGAATAAAGTTAACAAAATACTTTTAAAATTGTAATGTAATATGTGAGTTTCTTTCCTTCTTTTTTTTTTTGGCCACACTGCATGGCATGCAGGATCTTAGTTCCCCAACCAGGGATTGAACCCATGCCCCTGCAGTAGAAGCACGGAGTCTTAACCATTGGACTACCAGGGAAGTCCTTTTTTTTTTTCTTTTTAAATGCTGTGTGTTTCTTTATTAATATGTTAAATAACAGTCTAGTGGCAGGTCTAATAAATATTGTAATTTTGAAGTGGTGATGAATGGAACGTTTATTTTGAGATATCTGTAACGGCTGTAGTGTTACATAAATACTTGTGATCACCGGTGCTGCTAATCCACCTGATTTTTTTTTCTTATTTTTATAATTTAGGAAATGCTAAATTTCAGTTAGAAGTTAGTGAAAAATCTTCAGTTTGGAGATACCTTGAGAGTCTATGGACCTCAGGTAGAAAACACGTTACTTAGGCTCTGTATGCGTAATCAGCCTAGCACTCCAACTTCCTGGTCCCACTTTGCTCTTAATAGTTACCTCTGATCCCCAGTCTCATGACTTGTATTATGTTTCTTTGACCAGCCTTCCTAGAGACAGGCTTTGGGTTTCTGAGAATCATCCACCTGGATTGTCTTATTATTGTGCTCTCCCCACTTTTGGGGAGAGTCATCTATGTTTTCTTTTTCTTTTTTTTTTTTTTAATAAATTTATTATTACTATTATTTTTATTTTTGGCTGCATTAGGTCTTCGTTACTGCACGCGGGCTTTCTGTAGTTGCGGTGAGCAGGGGCTACTCTTTGTCGCGATACATGGACTTCTTATTGCGGTGGCTTCTCTTGTTGCGGAGCACGGGCTCTAGGCACGCAGGCTTTGGTAGTTGTGGCTCGCAGGCTAAGTAGTTGTGGTGCACGGGCCTAGTTACTCCGCGGCATGTGGGATCCTCCCGGAACAGGGCTCGAACCCGTGTCCCCTGCATTGGCAGGCGGATTCTTAACCACTGCGCCACCAGGGAAGTCCATCTATATTTTCTTGAATCCACTGAAGCCAGATAATTAACCTTGACCCCCCTCCAATCTGAATTTCTGGTGGTCATGACTTAACCACTGAGATATATTCCTTCCCACATTTTATTCCTAATAAACATGTATAGTAACTCAGATCCTGACCTCTCTTCTCCTTTCTTGTCTTCCCAGATAATGATCAGCTTCATTCTGCCTCTCAGAGGCACTGGAAAAAATAGTTTTCAATAAGAATCAAGAAAACTTGATTGAGAAGAATGGATGCTAACATTTTATGGAGAGGGAAAAAGTTGCCCATGAAACATTGAATTAGACGCTGTTGGGAAGAGAGAGTGCGATAGATAACCAAAGCCCTGGAAGAAATAGCCCCAAATTTTTATTTAGGAAGAGATATTGTGGCAAAAGCACAGTGACTGAACTTGTGATTTCAGTGGTCCTTGCTAGGAAGATATATGCAGTACTGTGAATATCACTAAAATTTGCTGGGATAGGCTCATTATTTGAATGGAAATATATGTCTTTGTTCAAAACAATCCAGTATAAGATTTGTGAGAATGATAGTGGCTATCAGGAATATACATATACTTGTTTGGAGCCAAGAGTTTTGGCATTAGAGTGGAAAACATGAATGACAAAAGGAGAAAGAAGTAGAAGAGATCTATGGATCATGCTATAGATCATTTGGTAAGAAGGAGAATAAGGTTGTTGCTCCCCTAATACAGATTATAAAAGTGGCACAGAACTGTAATATTAACAGCCAAGGAGTTATTTGCTTGGACATATTGAAAGATAATTGGAGTCCAGCACTAGCTGTTTCTGAAGTCCTTTCTATCTGCTCACCTCTTACAGACTGTAATCCTGCCGACCCCTTGGTGGGAAGTATTGCCTCTCAGTATATGACCAACAGAGCAGAACATGAAAGAATGGCCAGACAGTGGGCCAAGAGATACACTACATAAATTGGGTTTTCACAACTCTTTTTAAAAAAAAATATTTATTTATTTAGGCTGTGCTGGGTCTTATTTGCAGCACGTAGGATCTTTGTTGCGGCATGCAGGATCTTTAGTTGCAGCATGCGGACTCTTAGTTGTGACATGCAGGATCTTTTAGTTGCAGCATGCGGACTTCATAGTTGTGGCATGCGAACTTTTAGTTGCGGCATGCATGCAGGATGTAGTTCCCTGACCAGGGTTCGAACTGGGGCCCCCTGCATTGGGAGCATGGAGTCTTACCCACTGGACCATGAGGGAAGTCCCGGTTTTCACAACTCTTTATGTTATTTGTCTGTCACAGAGCTGCTTATGATTTTGAAGGGGTGGGGGAGGGTGGGAGTCGGTAAAGAGTAGGGTATTTCTATAACAGATATTATTCAGTGCTATTTCCTTAGATTTTGTTGTAACTTAAGGTATCTTGCTACAGTAGATAGAACTGGTAATAACTATTAAAACTGTCATTAGCTCTGCAATATTAGCTGAAATGCAGTACAGAGAAGAATAGACATTTGGGTTCAGTTTCTTGTCTGTAAATTTAAAACAGCTTAATTTTGTATAGGTTACCCACATGGCCTTTTACGTAAAGTCTTTCCAAGACTACACAGTTTTTTGCTATAAAAAATTGAAACTTGTTTTCCCTTCTTGGAAGGGAACATTGATATTTAACAGCTTTTTTTTGGCCGGCTTCGTGCAGCATGTGGGATCTTAGTTCCCTGACCAGGGATCGAACCCGTGCCCCCTGCAGTGGAAGCGCAGAGTATTAACCACCGGACCGCCAGGGAAGTTCCAATACTTAACTGCTTTTAGAGACTTTCTTCTCATACATTAAAATGGACACGTGGCTATAAGACATCATATAGGAAATGAGTATTTATGTATTTTATTTTTTTTTATTTTTTATTTTTTTAAACATTGCTTTCCCTCTTTTTTTTTTTTTTAAAATAGGGAGCATTTTCTTTTTTCAAATTTTATTTATTTATTTTATTTATGGCTGTGTTGGGTCTTCGTTTCTGTGCGAGGGCTTTCTCTAGTTGTGGCAAGTGGGGGCCACTCTTCATCGCGGTGCGTGGGCCTCTCACTATCGCGGCCTCTCTTGTTGCGGAGCACAGGCTCCAGACGTGCAGGCTCAGTAATTGTGGCTCACGGGCCCAGTTGCTCCGTGGCATGTGGGATCTTCCCAGACCAGGACTCGAACCCGTGTGCCCTGCATTGGCAGGCAGATTCTCAACCACTGCGCCACCAGGGAAGCCCTATGTATTTTATTTTATATGCAAATCTACTTTATTGTGAAAAGATAGAGGTTTGAATCAGGACTTGTGAAAACCTGTAGTAAAATACCTTAAGCTGTTAACTGTAAGGCATGGAATAGGAGTTGCTCACTGGATTGGTTCTGTGTCGTGAACTACTTAAGTCTGCATTTGTTACTGTGCTGATAAACAAATATTAAAACAGACAAACAAGTGGCACAAAAATAAGATAGAGTTGTGATGGAAGATTTCAACTATCTTAAGTTCTGCTAGAGGCCCATTCCTTTCTAGGGACAAGATCTGATTTTCTTTTTTCCTGACCATTTAAATTCCTTGGAAGAAACAAAATGAGAGGAAAGATTACTTTGGTTTGAAATCTCATTAACAAGGAGGAAGAAACAGGTGAAGTAGAAGATCCTGAAATATTGTGGGAAGAGAAACTCTACTATTTTTTTTTAAATTAATTTATTTTTGGCTGTGTTGGGTCTTCGTTGCTGCACGTGGGCTTTCTCTAGTTGTGGCGAGCGGGGGCTACTCTTCGTTGCAGGCACATGCTTCTCATTGTGGTGGCTTCTTTTGTTTCAGAGCACGGGCTCTAGGCCTGCGGGCTTCAGTAGTTGTGGCACAGGGGCTCAGTAGTTGTGGCTCCCAGTATCTAGAGCACAGGCTCAGTAGTTGTCGTGCATAGGCTTAGTTGCTCCGCGGCATGTGGGATCTTCCTGGTCCAGGGCTCGAACCCGGTCCCCTGCATTGGCAGGTGGATTCTTAACCACTGCGCCACCAGGGAATCCCGAAACTCTACTATTTTTGAGAGTCTCCCTAAACAAATAAAATGTTGAATATAATCAAGTAGCTTCCTTGGGTATCAGGAAAGTATGTTTTGAAAAATAGAGAATTACCATACTTTTAATATTCAGTGTCCCAGTTAAAGCTGAATCGAAGTTACATGAAACCTAAAATTTGGGGAATTAAATTTCAAATTATTTTTTAAATTGTAGTAAAATACATATAATATAAAATTTACCATCTTTTTTGTTTGCTTTTTGTTTTTTTGTTTTGGTTGCTCTGGGTCTTAGTTGTGGCATGCATGTGGGATCTAGTTCCCTGACCAGGGATGGAACCTGGGCCCCCTGCATTGGGAGTGCAGAGTCTTATCCACTGCGCTACCAGAGAAGTCCAAAATATACCATCTTAACCATTTTTAAATGTACAGTTTAGTAGTGTTAAGTACATTCATATTATTGGTCAACCATCAGCACCATCTGTCTCCAGAGCTCTCTTAATTTTGCAAAACTGAAACTGTCACCATTAAACAACTCCTTATTTCCCCCTCGCTGCAGCCACTGGCAACCACCATTCTGCTTTCTCTCTGAAGTTGACTATTCTAGGTACCTCTTTTAAGTGGAATCATACAATATTTGTCCTTTTCTTTTTTTGAGCCATGCCAGGTGGCTTGTGGGATCTTAGTTCCCCGACTGGGGATTGAACCTTGGCCCTTGGCAGTGAAAGCGTGGAGTCCTAACCACTGGACCACCAGGGAATTCCCCAATATTTGTTCTTTTGTGACTGGCTTATTTCACTTAGCATAATATTTTTGAGTTTCATTCACGTATCATGCGGCAGAATTCCCTTCATTTTTAAGGCTGAATGATCCATTGTGTGTATATACTGCATTTGGTTTATCCATTCATCCATCAATGGACATTTGAGTTGTTCCCACCTTTTGGCTGTTGTGAATAATACTGCTGTGAACGTGGGTGTGCAAATATCTGCTAGAGTCCCTCCTTTCAATTCTTTTCAGATTATTTTATTTGAGGAATTATGTAGTATTTCATCATTAAGACCATACAGGAAACAGTTTAGATTTTAAAAACAAATTAAGAAAAAAGTCAATAAACCAATAGGAAATGGACAAAGGATTCTGAACAGGCAGTTCACAGAAAAGGAGATCAAAGTGAATAGATGCTTAGCTTCCCTCATAAAGGGAAATGCAAATAAAATACGTATTTCACTTATCAGACTGACAGGTAACTAAAAGTGTGTTAATATTCTGTGAAGGGCAAGGTTGTGATGATATGGGGGCTTATACACAGCTAATGGAATTGTAAATTGGTTCAGCCACTAGAAAGGGGCATTTGTCATTACTCATCAAAATTAGAAATGCATGTACCCTTTGACTTAGCAATGCCCATTTTGAGAATGTTTCCGACAGATGTTTTTGCACAAGTGTAAAAGATAAATGTGCAGGATTAATCCTTGCAGTATTGTTTGCAGTTGCAAAAACTTAGGAGTAACCTAAATGTCAATCAGTTTGAGGACTAGTTATATAAATTGTTATGTCTATACAAGTCCTATGCAGCCATAAAATATTTAAAAGCTCCTGACATGGCTGTGGATAAATTTCTAGCATGTATTATTGAATGCAAATATAAGGAATAGAATCACATATATAGTATGCCATCATTTGTGTAAAGAAAGAAAAGAATATATTTGCTTGTATATGCATAAAATATGTATGGAAGTATCTATAAGATACGAATAAAGCTGTTGTCAGTGGGAAGGGAGAATGACTGGCTGGAGTGGAAGGGAGACTTGCAGTGTGTTCCTTTTTGTACTTTTAAGTATCATCCATTCAAAAATTAGGTGAAAAAGATATGCATAGAAAAATGCAAAGGGATTACTAAAAATGGAAAGACAGTCCCAAACCAATGACTTTTAGACCCTTGAACAAACCTCTTAAGAAAATATCAGTAAGGTTGAACCTCAAAATCAACTTGAGAAAAAACGTGAAGACAGGGAAATAAAGCCTTTAGGATTGATTTAGACTAAAAAGTAGTGTAAGAAGGCTTACTCCTTGGGTATAGTAATACATTTCTTTCTTTTCTTTCCTTCTTCCTTCCTTCCTTCCTTCCTTCTTTTTGTTTTTTTAAAATAAATTTATTTATTTTATTTATTTATTTTTGGCTGCATTGGGTCTTCATTGCTGCGCACGGGCCCCCTTCAGCTGCAGGGAGCAGAGGCCACCCTTCCCCACGGTGGCCTCTCCTGTTGCAGAGCACGGGCTCTAGGCGCGCGGGCCTCTGCAGTCGCGGCACGTGGGCTCTAGAGCACAGGCTCAGCAGCTGTGGTGCACCGGCCTAGTTGCTCGGCAGCACGTGGGACCCTCCCAGACCAGGGCTGGAACCCGTGTCCTCTGCATTGGCAGGTGGATTCCCAACCACTGCGCCACCAGAGAAGCCCCCTCTTTCTTTTCTTTTCTTCTCTTTTTTTCATCTTTTAGTAATATATTTGTTTTAACTTTAAATCCTAAACATTTTTAAACATAAAAAAGAGAAAAATAAGTAGTCCTCCTTATCTTTGGGGGTTATGTTCCAAGACCCCCGGTGGATCCCTGAAACTGCAGATAGTACCAAACCCTAATTATTCTGTTTTTTCCTAAACTTTATAAATTATAAATTAGGCACAGTAAGAGATTAACAATAATAATAAAATAGAACAATTATCATATAAAAGTAATAAAAGTTATGTGAATGTGGTTTTTCAGTCTTAAAATATCTTACTGTACAAATTCAATCCCTTTTCCAATTATGCACGTGGCCGTAACTTTTGCAGTTTGAAGTATGACAGCAAAACTAGTGTGAATTTCTATTTCCTTCTTCACAGTTTCACGGATAGGTTTTTTTCTTACTGTAGATCTTAGCAACCTCAGCATATGATTTTTTTTTTTCTTCCCTTGTTAAGTGGGGAACTTTCACCTCTTCACTTAAAGGAAGCACTTTATGGCTTCTCATGGGCATATCTGAATTGCCAGCATCATTAATCTTGTGCTTTAGGGCCTTGTTTAAGTAAAATAAGGGTCACTTGAACACAGGCACTGCAGTGCATCGACAGTTGATTTGATAACCAGATGGCTACCAAGTGACCAGCGGGCAAGCCAGGGGAATTCGATGAGAGCAGTGCATTATTCCTCCCTCTTTTCAAAAATCATCCTTCTTTTCCTCCTCCTCATTAATAGAAAAAACAAAAATTACTTGTTCCAAAAACATTCATACAACTCAGAAGTGTATAAGCTAATAAGTGAAAGTATTCCTTATCTTACCCCAGTCCTCCTTTGTTTGACTGACAAGAGTATATCTCCTGACTGACAGTGTATTTTGATTTCAGCGAAACATTTCACAAAGTTCATGACATTCTTGAATGTGAGCTGGATAGGCTTGTAACTGAAAAGTTTTACCCGTGGGTTTCTGTCTTTGGTCAGTGTCTTATATTCTTTTTTTGTCTTTGTTTTTACAAAAATTGCACAGCACACAGCTGGGAAAGATAATATGTTGGATTATCGAATGTTTAATGTATATAAATGTAAAGTCCTACATTTATAATAATGTATTAACTTCTGCCTCAAACATTAGATATACAAGTACGGGATAGAGAAGACCTGATTTGAAAGCTCTTGATGAGAATTCCTAGGACTTTGTAGAAAGAATTAAACAAGTAGACTTTATCTTGGTGTCAGTGTCAGTAATTAACTTTTTTTTTGATGGACAATTTGGTTATGGCTTTCTAGAATCTTAAACGTATTTATTTACTTGGAATAATTGTCTCAAGAATTTTTCCTAAGGAAATACTTCAAAGACATAATAATTTAAAAATGAAAGATGTTTTTAGCTGTTTTCTTTGGGATAGTAAACAATGAAAACATAACAATAGAGAAAAGATTCAATTGTGGTATCTACATGTCAAGATTCAGGTGATTAATGTGATTCTGTGGCTGTATAGAAAAATGTTTACAGAATGTTAAAAGCAGTAGAACAGAAATTATATATCTCTATTGTAATAAAATTCTATTTACATGTTAATGAAATTTGAAAGGGCATTTAAAACTTTTGAAAACTTTTTTAGGGTAATGTAATTATAGTGAAATTTAAACATTTTAATTTTATGATCAGAAAGTGATAGTAGCTCAAAAATGGCTACAGAGTTTATTTCATTGTAATCTTAATAGCAAGCAACAGTCTTTCCCATGAAAAGGGGGAAAAGCGAAATGTAATATTAGGCTACATTATTAGATGTGTGATGTTCAAACCACTGAACCCACACACAGGTCAAGTCACATTTGGAACATGGTTTTCAGTTTTAGGTATTGTATTTTAAGAAAAGAATCAGTAAATGAATTATGGAGGAGAACTTGGAATTCACATGAGGGTGGAGCTGGGAATGTTTACCCTGGGAAAGGGTTTTAGGAGGTGGGGACAGGAAGAGGAGAGAGGAGAAATAATAACATAATAGTGGCCTTCAAATATTTAAATGTCAGCTGGAAAAGGGAATAGTTTGATTCTCTGTAGCTGCAGAGGACAGTACCAAAATCAGTGGGTGGAAATGATAGGTAGGGTGGTATATTTCATCTCTTTTTAAAGAACTATTATCCAGCAAGCAGAGTCACTTGAAAATTAAATAGGCTGTCTTCATTAATTAGTGAACATGTATTGGGTTGGCCAAAAAGTTCGTTTGGTTTTTTCTGTATGATGGCTCTAGTAGCACTTAGTTGTCTTTAACTTCATTCGAAACAATTTTGTTAGAGTGTATGTGACAGCTGTCATATCAGTGTGCATTTAAAAAAAGACATAAATATTGGTGAATTTTCGTGTTTGTCCATTTTAATATTAAAGATGGAAGAAAAAAAGCAACATTTTCGGCATATTATGGTTTATTATTTCAAGAAAGGTAAAAATGCAACCGAAACGCACAAAAAGATTTGTGCAGTGTATGGAGAAGTTGCTGTGACTGATTGAACGTGTCAAAAGTGGTTTGCGAAGTTTTGTGCTGGAGATTTCTCGCTGCACGATGCTCCACAGTCAGGTAGACCAGTTGAAGTTGAGAGCGATCAAATCGAGACATTAATTGAGAACAATCAACATTATGCCATGCGGGAGATAGCCGACATACTCAAAATATCCAAATCAAGCGCTGAAAATCATTTGCACCAGCTCGGTTATGTTAATCGCTTTGATGTTTGGGCTCCACGTAAGTTAAGTGGAAAAAAACCTTGACCATATTTCCGCATGCAATTCTCTACTTAAATGTTATGGAAACGTTACATTTTTAAAACAGATTATGACAGGCTATGAAAAGTGGATACTGTACAACAACGTGGAATGGAAGAGATCGTGGGGCAGTCGAAATGAACCACCACCAACCACACCAAAGACTGGCCTTCATCCAAAGAAAGTGATGTTGTGTGTATGCTGGGATTGGAAGGGAGTCCTCTATTATGAGCTCCTTCTGGAAAACCAAACGATTAATTCCAACAAGTACTGCTCCCAGTTAGACCACCTGGAAGCTGCACTGGATGAAAACCATCTAGAATTAGTCAACAGAAAAGGCATAATCTTCCATCAGGATAACATAAGACTGCATGTTTCTTTGATGACCAGGCAAAAACTGTTACAGCTTGGCTGGGAAGTTCTGATTCATCCACCATATTCACCAGTCATTGTACCTTTGGATTTCCATTTATTTAGGTCTTTACAAAATTCTGTTAATGGAAAAAATTTCAATTCCCTGGAAGACTGTGAAAGGCACCTGGAACAGTTTTTTTCTCAAAAAGATAAAAAGTTTTGGGAAGATGGAATTATGAAGTTGCCTGGAAAATGGCAGAAGGTAGTGGAACAAAAGGGTGAATACGTTGTTCAATAAAGTTCTCGGTGAAAATGAGAATTGTCGTTTATTTTTACTTAAAAACTGAAGGCACTTTTTGGCCAGCCCAATATATTTAAATAAAAGGCTTAACCAAGGCTCAGTTGGTTGTACCTGGATGCACCTAACCAAGGAACAGTGACATGCCATTCATAACTAAGTGGGCACCTGACTTCAGGACAGTTTGACTAGACACTAACTGAGAGGGAGGGCTTGGGTTGGGGGTGATCGAAGTGGCGGTGTTAGCAACAGGTCGTGGAGGTCCAGGGTGGACCAGTAACTGACATCAAGTGGGTCTAACAACAGAATGTAGGGACTTATTGGGTGACTGGCCAGAGGGAGAGAGATCCAAGGCATAGGTCACCAAGACAAGGATCCAGTTTCTGGACCCTCACAGAAGATCACAGTATCAAGAAACAATTATTAGAAGGGTTAAGAGACTAGACAGGATCATCAAAAATACATGATGCAGGGACTTCCCTGGTGGTCCAGTGGTTAGGACTCCATGCTTTCACTGCCGAGGGCCCAGGTTCAGTCCCTGTTTGGGGAACTAAAATCACAAGCCGTGCAGCAGGGCCAAAAAAACCCCAACAAAACAAAAACATGATGCAGAGCCAATTAATTACTGACCTTAGATACCTTCTACCTAATGATCTCAGGTCCTGTGGGCACAACATAGAGATGGGAATGAAAAGAATTGTTACTGGGCTTCCCTGGTGGCTCAGTGGTTAAGGATTCGGCTGCCAATGCAGGGGACATGGGTTCAAGCCCTGGTCCGAGAAGATCCCACATGCTGCGGAGCAACTAAGCCCATGTGCCACAACTACTGAGGCTGTGCTCTAGAGCCTGCAAGCCACAACTACTGAAGCCCACGCGCCCTAGAGCCCATGCTCCGCAACAAGAGAAGCTTCCGCAATGAGAAGCACGCGCACCGCAATGAAGAGTAGACCCCGCTCGCTGCAACTAGGGAAAGCCTGCAAGCAGCAACGAAGACCCAAGACAGCCAAAGATAAAATAAATTTATTTAAAAAAAAAATAATTGTTACTAGAGGTCAAATAGGATCGAGCAGGTGAAGGAACTTTATAATTCATGAATTACTTACGTATGTTAAAGGAAAACGAGGACGACTTCCTAATGTCTTCTTTCCTCACTTCTGCCATTTTTGCCACCTGGTTTCCTAATCACCAGTTGACCACTGACCCGTTCTTCTCACCAAGGTATTCTCGCTGTGAGCCTGATCTGCAAGGTGGTCCCCTTAGGCCGAGCCCTGGCCCAGAGCTTCACACTGACTGTGGGGCCTGGTTGTGAGTTTCTGGGTTTGGATAACCCCCATGCACTCTGGTTCATGGAACCAAGATTCGGCCTACTGTTGATACTTTAACTTCTTGTAGGAATGGTGCTCTACAGTGATCTTACCAATTTTTCTCCTCAGGGGCTAGAACTTCGCCATTGACCACAGGCTTGTGATTAGGCCCCTACCTACTGACCAGACCTCTTAGCTGCTGACTCCACATGTGTCTAAGCTTACTAAAACATGGCTTCCTCACACCTGCCTCACCCTCCTATTGACTTTATCATCAACTTATCTGAACTGTTTTGACTTTTCCCACCAATTTGAGGTTCTGGGCTGATTTCCCTTTTGCTTTTCAACCCTACTAGGCGAGTTTAGATCTAGATGTTGGCCCCGTCCTGACTGCCCTGTCCTCCCATGTTTGTTTGTTTGTTTGTTTGTTTTTGTTGTTGGTGGTGGTTTTGTCCTCCAGTATTTAAACCATCAAAATTCAGCCCCCCTTCCTTTTTTATTACGATATTCACCTTATTTTGGTGTTCTAGAACCAAACACAATATTTCAGAGGTTTGCCTGTATTTATTTATTTTTGAAAGCAATATTTAAAAAAATATTTATTTATTTGGCTGCGTCAGGTCTTAGTTGCGGTGTGCAGGCTCTTCATTGCGGGGTACGGGCTCTAGAGCACGTGGGCTCTCTTGTTGTGGTGAGCAGGATCTAGAGTGCACGGGCTTAGTTGCCCTGTGGCCTGTGGGATCTTAGTTCCCTGACCAGGGATCAAACCTGCGTCCCCTGCATTGGAAGGCAGATTCTTAGCCACTGGACCACCAGGGAAGTCCCAATCAGTATTTTTTTAAATTGAAGTATAGTTGATTTACAATGTTGTGTTTATTTCTTCTGTACAGCAAAGTGATTCAGTTATACATATATATACATTTTTTAAAATATCCTTTTCCATTATGGTTTATAATAGTATATTGAATACAGTTCTCCGTGCTATACAAGTAGGACCTTGTTGTTTATCCATTCTATATATAAAACCTTACATCTGCTAACCCCAGCCTCCCACTCCATCCCTCCCCCATCCCCCTTCACCTTGGCAGCCACCAGTCTGTTCTCTATGTCCCTGATTCTGTTTCATAGATAGGTTCATTTGTGTCATATTTTAGATTCCACATATAAATGATATCATATGGTATTTATCTTTCTCTTTCTGACTTCACTTAGTATGATAATCCCTAGTTGCATCCATGTTGCTGCAGATGACATTATTTCATTCTTTTTTATGGCTGAGTAATATTCCATTGTATATATGTACCACATCTTCTTTATCCATTCCTCTGTTGATGGACATTTAGATTGTTTCCATATCTTTCTTGGCTATTGTAAATAGTGCTGCTATGAACATAGGGGTGCATGTATCTTTTTGAATTATAGTTTTGTCTGGATATATGCCTAGGAGTGGGGTTGCTGGATCATATGATAATTCTATTTTTAGTTTTCTGAGGAACCTCCATACTGTTTTCCACAGTGGCTGTACCAACTTACATTCCCACCAACAGTGTAGGGGAGGGTTCCCTTTTCTCCACACCCTCTCCAGCATTTGTTATTTGTAGACTTTTTAATGATGGCCATTCTGACCCATGTGAAATAGTGCATTGTAGTTTTGATTTGCATTTGTCTAATAATTAGCAACTTTGAGCATCTTTTCATGTGCTTATTGGCCATCTGTATTTCTTCTTTGGAGAAATGTCTCTTTATGTCTTCTGCCCATTTTTTCGATTGGGTTGTTTGTTTTTTTGTTGAGTTGTAGGAGCTGTTTGTAAATTTTGGAAATTAAGCCCTTGTCAGTCGCATCATTTGCTAATATTTTCTCCCATTCTGTAGGTTGTCTTTTCATTTTGTTTATGGTTTCCTTTGCTGTGCAAAAACTTCTAAGTTTGATTAGGTCCCATTTGTTTATTTTTGCTTCTATTTCTATTGCATTGGGAGACTGACTTAAAACATTGGTACGATTTATGTCAGATAGTGTTTTGCCTATGATCTCTTCTAGGAGTTTTATGGTGTCATGTCTTAAGTCTTTAAGCCATTTTGAGTTTATTTTTGTGTATGGTGAGAGGGTGTGTTCTAACTTCATTGATTTATTACATGGGGCTGTCCAGCTTTCCCAATACCACTTGCTGAGTCAGAGGAGGAAAAGCCAGAAAGGATAAAAGAAAACCAGGTTTTCCTCTGACTCTTTCTTAGGGGTTTCTTCCCTTTCTCTTTTAAATATTATCTTTCCCCAGGGTTCTGTCAGTGACTCTCTTTTTCTTTCCACCCCCTTTTCTTTGCACCTAATACACTTTCAGTCTCATCCACTGTCATGGTTATCAGTTTTAAATTGTGCTGTTGACTCCCAAAAACACATTTCTAGTGAAAACGTGTCTTTTGAACTAGAGTCCTAAGTCCATCATGACATTCTGTAGGCACCTCAAACAAACTCTCTTCCCTCCCAAGCCTAAACCTTCTCTTGTATTACTCATGTTGGTGTCTGGCACCACCATATACCCTAGACAAAATCTTGTCTTCCTAGTCTTCAATTTTTACCATTTCTATCCATTTAATCTCCAGACCCTGTTCTAGCTCTTAACTTTCTCTCAAATCCATACCCTTCTCTCAGGTCTAACTGCCACTGGACTGTAAGCTTCTGAGGCAGGAGTCACACATGTAGGGTTTACTGTGTGCGCCGTGAGGTCCATGCATTAGCCAGCATGTGGTCAGTGCTTAGTATGTGTTGAATGAATGTATGGAGGCGAGTGCCTTGGCTCAAGCTGTCATTGTTTTCACCCGAATTACAGCACTATTTTCCCTACCTGGCCACTCTGCTTTTAACTTCCTTTCAGTGTATTGTCTATACTGCCACTGGTGTGGTACGTATAAAATACAGCTTTAAAAAATCTGTAAATAATTTAATGTGTATTTCTGTGAAATATAAAGTCTTACAAAAAGTCGTAACCACTATACCATTAGCACAGCTAAAACTTTAACAATTATTCTTTCCCTTTTTTTCGCAAAATAAATTGATTTTGTTTTAGCCTTATGGGAAACAATTATTCTTGAATATCATCAACTATCTAGTCAGCTTTTCAAATTTTCAGTTTTTTCATAATTTATTTTGAAAGTTATTTACAGTTTTTAAGAATTTGGTTTCCAAATAAAGTCTGTACATTGCAGTTGGCTTACATTTCTCTTAAGTTTCTTTTAATCTCTTTGTTTTCCTTCCATCTCGTTCTTTTTCATCTGTTGAAGAAACCAACTTGTTGAAGTGGGAGTTGGACCTAGTGATGGTTCCTAGATAGATGATACTTTTCTCTCGGGCTCCTTGTTTTTAGGGTTCTGAAATTTTATTTTTTCTTTTTTTTCTTTTCTTTTTTTTTTTTTGTTGCTGCACCATGCAGCTTGTGGAATCTTAGCTCCCCGACCAGGGATCAAACCTGAGCTCTTGGCAATGGAAGTGCAGAGTCCTAACCACTGGATCGCAAGGGAATTCCCTGAATTTTTCATTATATGTGTTCCTTCCTGCATCTGTTTATTTGTGTTTCTCCTTCCTGGAAAGAGAACGATGCCCATGTTGCCTGTTTCCTTTGCCTTTTCTCTGTAACCTTTATCCCCCTCTCTTCTATTCTCCTTCCCTTCCTACCCCCTTCAGTAAATGATAGAATACACAGTCATG
This sequence comes from Eschrichtius robustus, assembly GCF_028021215.1. Taxonomy (NCBI): domain Eukaryota; kingdom Metazoa; phylum Chordata; class Mammalia; order Artiodactyla; family Eschrichtiidae; genus Eschrichtius; species Eschrichtius robustus. Next base: position 10,401,032 of record NC_090830.1, on the reverse strand, counting down.
TGATGTGAGCTAACTGGAGTTAAGCAAGCTTTTTAAAAAAAGGATTAAATTATCAAAATATAGTTAGAGAGTAAAGTAAAATCAAATTCTGAGAGTCTGGTACCTAAACCTTTAGGTTCTTCCCTTCACCAAAATGTGAAGACTAAATTGGGTAGAAGTGTTGACCTCGTGAATAGCTACATAAAGTTAAAAAAAATTTTTTTTAAAGAGTTTTACTACGTCCTTGTCAATGTTGTGTTTTCTTCCTAGATCTCCTCATATTTTGGATTCTGGCAATGTTATAATGAATGACACTTTGACATCAGATGTCGTTGGTCGGAGAGTCGAAGTTAATGGAGAACATGCAACAGTGCGTTTTTCTGGCGTTGTCCCTCCTATGGCAGGTAATATATGATTTTGTGTGTGTGTGTGTGTGTGTGTGTGTGTGTATTTATCTTGTAGTTGTTTCTGGGTAGGCTTCTCAGTAGTGCTTTATAACACCAGTTTTGAGGAAACTAACAACCAAGTTATATGTGCCTCTGATATACACTTGTTTTACTTCTGTGACAATATCCTGTGATATGCATGGCTTTATTTGATTACACACTTATCTAATTATTCAGTGTTGCTCTTTTATATTAAGTCAACCTTAAAATATCTTCTGAGTAAACTTTAAACACTAACTAAAAATATTGAATTCCCATAATCTTAAGCTCAAAAATGAGGTAATATTTATGGAATTTCTCTTACCATTAATCCATGTGTATGTTGTAGTTTAAATTGATATAAATACAATTCTGTGTTACCGTTTTTAACTTATGATTCGGTATATATTTATCTGTGTTTCTGTAGCATCATTTTACTTGTATGTCCTTTTTTATTGAGATATAATTGACATATAATATTAGTTTCAGGTATACAACATGATTCAGTGTTTGTATACATTGCAAAATAATCACCACAATAAGTCTACTTCACATATATCACCACACATACTTATACATTTCTGAGAATTTTAAGATCTCTCCAGGACTTACTTATTTTATACCTGGAACTTTGTACCTTTTGACCCCTTTCATCCATTTTAGCCACCCCCCATCCTCCACCTCTGGCACCACCAATCTGATCTGTTCTCTGTATCTATGTGTTCTTTTCTTTCCTCCTCCCTCCCTCCCTCCTTCTCTTCCTTCCTTCCTTTCCCCTTTCCTTCCCCTTCCTTTCTTGTTTCTTTTCTTTTCTTTTCTTTTTACTTATTTATTTTGTGAATTTTGAGTATTTATTACTTTTGCATTTATATATATATATATTTTTAACATCTTTATTGCAATATAATTGCTTTACAATGGTGTGTTAGTTTCTGCTTTATAACAAAGTGAATCAGTTATACATATACATGTATCCCCATATCTCCTCCCTCTTGCGTCTCCCTCCCACCCTCCCTATCTCACCCCTCTAGGTGGTCACAAATCACCGAGTTGATCTCCCTGTGCTATGCGGCTGCTTCCCACTAGCTTTCTGTTTTACATTTGGTAGTATATATAAGTCCATGCCACTCTCTCACTTCGTCCCAGCTTACCCTTCCCCCTCCCCGTGTCCTCAAGTCCATTCTCTACATCTGTGTCTTTATTCCTGTCCTGCCCCTTGGTTCTTCATAACCATTTTTCTTTTCTTTTTTTTTTTTAGATTCCATATATATGTGTTAGCATATGGTATTTGTTTTTCTCTTTCTGCCTTACTTCACTCTGTATGACAGACTCTAGGTCCATCCACCTCATTACAAATAACTCAATTTCGTTTCTTTTTATGGCTAAGTAATATTCCATTGTATATATGTGCCACATCTTATTTATCCATTCATCTGTTGATGGACACTTAGGTTGCTTCCATGTCCTGGCTGTTGTAAATAGAGCTGCAATGAACATTGTGGTACATGACTCTTTTTGAATTATGGTTTTCTCAGAGTATGTGCCCAGTAGTGGGATTGCTGGGTTGTATGGTAGTTCTATTTTTAGTTTTTTAAGGAATCTCCATACTGTTCTCCATAGTGGCTGTATCAATTTCAATTCCCACCAACAGTGTAAGAGGGTTCCCTTTTCTCCACACCCTCTCCAGCATTTATTTATTTATTTATTTATTTTATTATTTTTTAAATTTTATTTATTTATTTATTTATTTTTGGCTGTGTTTGATCTTCGTTTCTGTGCGAGGGCTTTCTCTAGTTGTGGCAAGCGGGGGCCACTCTTCATCGCGGTGCGCGGGCCTCTCACTGTCGCGTTCTCTCTTGTTGCGGAGCACAGGCTCCAGACGCGCAGGCTCAGTAGTTGTGGCACACGGGCTTAGTTGCTCCGCAGCATGTGGGATCTTCCCAGACCAGGGCTCGAACCCGTGTCCCCCGCATTGGCAGACAGACTCCCAACCACTGCGCCACCAGGGAAGCCCCTCTCCATCATTTATTGTTTGTAGATTTTTTCATGATGGCCATTCAGACTGGTGTGAGGTGATACCTCACTGTAGTTTTGATTTGCATTTCTCTAATAATTAGTGATGTTGAGAATTCTTTCATGTGTTTGTTGGCTATATGTATATCTTCTTTGGAGAAATGTCTGTTAAGGTCTTCTGCCCATTTTTGGATTGGATTGTTTGTTTTTTTCATATTTAGCTGCATGAGCTGCTTGCAAATTTTGGAGATTAATCCTTTGCCAGTTGCTTCATTTGCAAATATTTTCTCCCATTCTGAGGGTTGTCTTTTCATCTTCTTTATGGTTTCCTTTGCTGTGCAAAAGCTTTTAAGTTTCATTAGGTCCTATTTGTTTATTTTTGTTTTTATTTCCATTTCTCTAGGAGGTGGATCAAAAAGGATCTTGCTGTGATTTATGTCATAGTGTTCTGCCTCTGTTTTCCTCTAAGAGTTTTATAGTGTCTGGCCTTACATTTAGGTCTTTAATCCATATTGAGTTTATTTTTCTGTATGGTGTTAGGAAGTGTTCTAATTTCATTCTTTTACATGTAGCTGTCCAGTTTTCCCAGCACCACTTATTGAAGAGGCTGTCTTTTCTCCATTGTATATTCTTGCCTCCTTTATCAAAAATAAGGTGACCATATGTGCGTGGGTTTATCTCTGGGCTTTCTATCCTGTTCCATTGATATATATTTCGGTTTTGGTGCCAGTACCATACTGTCTTGATGACTGTACCTTTGTAGTATAGTTTGAAGTCAGGGAGCCTGATTGCTCCAGCTCTGTTTTTCTTTCTCAAGGTTGCTTTGGCTATTCGGAGTCTTTTGTGTTTCCATACAGATTGTGCAATTTTTTATTCTAGTTCTGTGAAAAATGACATTACTATATTGGTAGGGATTGCATTGAATCTGTAGATTGCTTTGCGTAGTATAGTCATTTTCACAATGTTGATTCTGCCAATCCAAGAACATGGTATATCTCTCCATCTGTTTGTATCATCTTTAATTTCTTTCATCAGTGTCTTATAGTTTTCTTCATACAGGTCTTTTGCCTCCTTAGGTAGGTTTATTCCTCGGTATTTTATTCTTTTTGTTGCAATGGTAAATGGGAGTGTTTCCTTAATTTCTCTTTCAGACTTTTCATCATTAGTGAATAGGAATGCAAGAGATTTCTGCGCATTACTTTTGTATCCTGCTACTTTACCAAATTCATTGAATAGCTCTAGCAGTTTTCTGGTAGCATCCTTAGTATTCTCTATGTACAGTATCATGTCATCTGCAAACAGTGACAGCTTTACTACTTCTTTTCTGATTTGGATTCCTTTTATTTTTTTTTCTTCTCTGATGGCTGTGCCTAAATCTTCCAAAACTGTGTTGAATAATAGTGGTGAGTGTGGGCAACCTTCTCTTGTTCCTGATCTTAGTGGAAATGGTTTCACTTTTTCACCATTGAGAATGATGTTGGCTGTGGGTTTGTCATATATGGCCTTTATTATGTTGAGGTAAGTTCCCTCTATGCCTACTTTGTAGAGGGTTTTTATCATAAATGGGTGTTGAATTTTGTCAAAAGCTTTTTCTGCATCTATTGAGACGATCATATGGTTTTTCTTTTTCAGTTTGTTAATATGGTGTATCACATTGATTGATTTGCATATATTGAAGAATCCTTGCATTCCTGGGATAAACCCCACTTGATCATGGTGTATGATCCTTTTAATGTGCTGTTGGATTCTGTTTGCTAGTATTTTGTTGAGGATTTTTGCATGTATGTTCACCAGTGATATTGGCGTGTAGTTTTCTTTCTTTGTGACATCATGGTTTGGTTTTGGTATCAGGGTGATGGTGGTCTCGTAGAATGAGTTTGGGAGTGTTCCTCCCTCTCCTGTGTTTTGGAAGAGTTTGAGAAGGATAGGTGTTAGCTCTTCTCTAAATGTTTGATAGAACTCGCCTGTCAAGCCATCTGGTATTGGGCTTTAGTTTGTTGGAAGATTTTTAATCATAGTCTCAATTTCAGTGCTTGTGATTGGTCTGTTTATATTTTCTATTTCTTCCTGGTTCAGTCTCGGCAGGTTGTGCTTTTCTAAGAATTTGTCCATTTGTTCCAGGTTGTCCATTTTTTTGGCATATAGTTTGTAGTAATCTCTCATGATCCTTTGTATTTCTGCAGTGTCAGTTGTTACTTCTCCTTTTTCATTTCTGATTCTATTGATTTGAGCCTTCTCCCTTTTTTTCTTGATGAGTCTGGCTAATGGTTTATCAATTTTGTTTATCTTCTCAAAGAACCAGCTTTTAGTTTTATTGGTATTTGCTATTGTTTCCTTCATTTCTTTTTCATTTATTTCTGATCTGATCTTTATGATTTCTTTCCTTCTGCTAACTTTGGGGATTTTTTGTTCTTCTTTCTCTAATTGCTTTAGGTGTAAGGTTAGGTTTTTTTATTTGAGATGTTTCTTGTTTCTTGAGGTAGGATTGTATTGCTATAAACTTCCCTCTTAGAACTGCTTTTGCTGCATCCCATAGGTTTTGGGTCATCGTGTTTTCATTGTCATTTGTCTCTGCGTATTTTTTTATTTCCTCTTTGATTTCTTCAGTGATCTCTTGGTTATTAAGTAGTGTATTGTTTAGTCTCCATGTGTTTGTATTTTTTTACAGATTTTTCCTGTAATTGATATCTAGTCTCATAGTGTTGTGGTTGGAAAAGATACTTGATGCAATTTCAATTTTCCTAAATTTATCAAGGCTTGATTTGTGACCCAAGACATGATCTATCCTGGAGAATGTTCCGTGAGCACTTGAGAAGAAAGTGTATTCTGTTGTTTTTGGATGGAATGCCCTATAAATATCAAGTCCATCTTGTTTAATGTATCATTTAAAGCTTGTGTTTCCTTATTTATTTTCATTTTGGATGATCTGTCCATTGGTGAAAGTGGGGTGTTAAAGTCCCCTTCTATGATTGTGTTACTGTCGATTTCCCCTTTTATGGGTGTTAGCATTTGCCTTATGTATTGAGGTGCTCCTATGTTGGGTGCATAAATATTTACAATTGTTATATCTTCTTCTTGGATTGATCCCTTGATCATTATGTAGTGTCCTTCTTTGTCCCTATAATAGTCTTTATTTTAAAGTCTGTTTTGTCTGATATGAGAATTGCTACTCCAGCTTTCTTTTGATTTCCATTTGCATGGAATATCTTTTTCCATTCCCTCACTTTCAGTCTGTATGTGTCCCTAGGTCTGAAGTGGGTCTCTTGTAGACAGCATATATATGGGTCTTGTTTTTGTATCCATTCAGCCAGTCTGTGTCTTTTCGTTGGAGGATTTAATCCAGTTACATTTAAAGTAATTATCGATATGCATGTTCCTATTACCATTTTCTTAATTGTTTTGGGTTTGTTATTGTAGGTCTTTTCCTTCTCTTGTGTTTCCTGCCTAGAGAAGTTCCTTTAGCCTTTGTTGTAGAGCTGGTTTGGTGGTGCTGAATTCTCTTAGCTTTTGTTTGTCTGTAAAGGTTTTAATTTCTCCATCGAATCTGAATGAGATCCTTGCTGGGTAGAGCAATCTTGGTTGTAGGTTTTTCCCTTTCATCACTTTACATATGTCCTGCCACTCCCTTCTGACTTGTAGAGTTTCTGCTGTAAGATCAGCTGTTAACCGTATGGGCATTCCCTTGTATGTTATTTGTTGTTTTTCCCTTGCTGCTTTTAATATTTTTTCTTTGTATTTAATTTTTGATAGTTTGATTAATATGTGTCTTGGCATGTTTCTCCTTGGATTTATCCTGTATAGGACTCTCTGCGCTTCTTGGACTTGATTAACTATTTCCTTTCCCATATTAGGGAAGTTTTCAACTATAATCTCTTCAAATATTTTCTCAGTCCCTTTCTTTTTCCCTTCTTCTTCTGGGGCCCCTATAATTCGAATGTTGGTGTGTTTAATGTTGTCCCAGAGGTCTCTGAGACTGTCCTCAATTATTTTCATTCTTTTTCCTTCATTCTGCTCTGCAGTAGTTATTTCTCCTATTTTTTTTAAAATTTTTAATTTATTTATATTTATTTTTGGCTGTGTTGGGTCTTCATTTCTGTGCGAGGGCTTTCTCTAGTTGCGGCAAGCAGGGGCCACTCTTCATCGCCGTGCGTGGGCCTCTCACTGTCGCGGCCTCTCTTGTTGCGGAGCACAAGCTCCAGACGTGCAGGCTCAGTAGTTGTGACTCATGGGCCTAGTTGCTCCGCGGCATGTGGGATCTTCCCAGACCAGGGTTCGAACCCGTGTCCCCTGCATTGGCAGGCAAATTCTCAACCGCTGCGCCACCAGGGAAGCCCTGTTTCCCCTATTTTATCTTCCAGGTCACTTATCCGTTCTTCTGCCTCAGTTATTCTGCTATTGTTTCCTTCTAGAGAATTTTTAATTTCATTTATTGTGTTGTTCATCACTGTTTGTTTGCTCTTTAGTTCTTCTAGGTCCTTGCTAAACGTTTCTTGTATTTTCTCCATTCTATTTCCACGATTTTGGATCATCTTTACTGTCATTACTCTGAATTCTTTTTCAAGTAGACTGCCCATTTCCTCTTCATTCGTTTGGTTGGTGGGCTTTTACCTTACTCCTTCATCTGCTGCGTGTTCCTCTGTCTTCTCATTTTGCTTAACGTACTGTGTTTGGGGTCTCCTTTTCACAGGCTGCAGGCTCGTAGTTCCCGCTGTTTTTGGTGTCTGCCCCCTAGTGGCTAAGGTTGGTTCAGTGGGTTGTGTAGGCTTCCTGGTGGAGGGGACTGGTGCCTGTGTTCCGGTGGATGAGGCTGGATATTGTCTTTCTGGTGGGCAGGACCACATCCGGTGGTGTGTTTTGGGGTGTCTGTGACCTTATGATTTTAGGCAGCCTCTCTGCTAATGGGTGGGGTTGTGTTCCTGTCTTGCTAGTTGTTTGGCATAGGGTGTCCAGCACTGTAGCTTGCTGGTTGTTGAGTGGAGCTGGGTCTCAGTGTTGAGATGGAGATCTCTGGGAGAGCTTTCGCCGTTTGATATTACATGGAGCTGGGAGGTCTCTGTTGGACCAGTGTCTTGAACTTGGCTCTCCCACCTCAGAGGCACAGGCCTGACACCTGGCCGGAGCACCAAGACCCTGCCAGCCACATGGCTCAGAAGAAAAGGGAGAAAAAAAGAAAAGGAAGGAGGGAAGAGAAGGGAGGGGAGGGGAGGAAAAAATAATAAGAAAGAAAGTTATTAAAATAAAAAAAATTCACTGAAAATTAAAAAACTAAGAAGTAAAAAAAAAGAAGAAAGAAAGAGGGAGTAACCAAACCAAAAAGCAGATCCACCAATGATAACAAGTGCTAAAAATTATATTAAAAAAAAACACAAAAACGGACAGAGAGAAACCTAGGACAAATGGTAAAAGCTAAGCTATACAGACAAAATCACACAAAGAAGCATGCACATACATACTCACAAAAAGAGAAAAAAGAAAAAAAAACTATATTAACAAGAAGGGAGAGAGCAACCAAATCAATAAATAAATTGAATGATAATAAGCTCTAAATACTAAACTAAGATAAACATAAAACCAGAAACGAATTATATGCAGAAAGCAAACCCCAAGTCTACAGTTGCTCCCAAAGTCCACCTCCTCAATTTGGGATGATTGGTTGTCTATTCAGGTATTCCACAGATGCAGGGTACATCACATTGATTGTGGAGATTTAATCTGTTGCTCCTGAGGCTGTGGGAGAGATTTCCCTTCCCTTCTCTTCTTTATTCACACAGCTCCCGGGGTTCAGCTTTGGATTTGGCCCCACCTCTGCGTGTAGGTCGCCTGAGGGCATATGTTTCCCGCCCAGACAGGTCGAGGTTAAAGGAGCAGCTGATTAGGGGGCTCTGGCTCACTCAGGCCGTGGGGAGGGAGGGGTACGGATGCGGGGCGAGCCTGTGGCGGCAGAGGCCAGCGTGACATTGCAGCAGCCTGAGGCGTGCTGTGCGTTCTCTTGGGGAAGTTGTCCCCGGATCACGGGACCCTGGCAGTTGTGGGCTGCACAGGCTCCTGGGAAGGGAGATGTGGAGAGTGACCTGTGCTTGCACACAGGCTTCTTGGTGGCTGCAGCAGCTGCCTTAGCATCTCATGCCCGTCTCTGGGGTCCGCGCTGATAGCCGCAGCTCGCGCCCGTCTCTGGAGCTCGTTTAGGTGGTGCTCTGAATCCCCTCTCCTCGCGCACCCTGAAACAGTGGCCTCTTGCCTCTTAGGCAGGTCTGGACTTTTCCTGTACTCCCTCCCGGCTAGTTGTGGCGCACTAGCCCTCTTCAGGCTGTGTTCACGCAGCCAACCCCAGTCCTCTCCCTGGGATCTGACTTCCGAAGCCCGAGCCTCAGCTCCCAGCCCCCGCCCGCCCCGGCGGGTGAGCAGACAAGCCTCTCGGGCTGGTGAGTGCTGGTCGGCACCCATCTTCCGTGTGGGAATCTCTCTTCTTTGCCCTCTGCACCCCTGTTGCTGCGCTGTCCTCCGTGGCCCCGATCTTCCCCCCGCCCCGCCACCCCCAGTCTTGCCAGTGAAGGGCCTTCCTAGTGTGTGGGAACTTTTCCTCCTTCACAGCTGCCTCCCAGAGGGGCAGGTCCCGTCCCTATTCTTTTGTCTCTGTTTTTCCTTTTTTCTTTTGCTCTACCCAGGTACGTGGGGAGTTTCTTGCCTTTTGGGAAGTCTGAGATTTTCTGCCAGCGTTCAGTAGGTGTTCTGTAGGAGTTGTTCCACATGCAGATGTACTTCTGATGTATTTGTGGAGAGGAAGATGATCTCCACGTTTCACTCCTCCTCCACCTTGAAGGTCTCTCCCCCTTTCCTTTCCTATTCCTTCCTTTCCCTTCCTTTCTTTTTTCTTTTCTTTCTCTTTTCTTTTCGATTCCACATATAAGTGAGATCATATGGTATTTGTCTTTCTCTGTCTGACTTATTTCACTTAGCATCATAATGCTCTCAAGTTCTGTCCATGTTGTCGCAAATGGCAAGATTTCCTTTCTTTTTATGGCTGAATGATATTCCATTATATATATGTACCACATCTTCTTCATCCATTCATCCATCAGTGGGCACTTAGGTTGCTTCTGTGTCTTGGCTACTGTAAATAATGCTGCAGTAAATATGGGGGTGCAAATATCTTTTTGAGTTAGTGTTTTGTTTCCTTTGGATTAATACTGAGAAGTTTAATTCTAGGTTCTATGGTACTTCTGTTTTTAATTTTTTGTGGAACCTCCATAATGTTTTTCATAGTGGCTGCATCAATTTACATTCATACCAGCAATGCACAAGGGTTCCCTTCTCTCCGTAGCCTAACCAACACTTGTTATCTCTTGTCTTTTTGGTAATAGCATTTCTAACAAGTGTGAGGTGATATTCCTTGTGGTTCTGATTTGCATTTACCTGATAATTAGTAATCTTGAGCATCTTTTCATGTACCTGTTGGCCATCTGTATGTCTTCTTTGGAAAAATATCTGTTTAGAGCCTCTGCCCAATTTTAAGTCAGATTTGTGGTTTTTTTGCTATTGAGTTGTATGAATTCTTTGTATACTTTGGATATTAACCCCTTATCAGATAAATGATTTGCAAATATTTTCACCCATTCAGTAGGTTGCCTTTTCATTTTGTTGATGATTTTACTTGTGTTTCTTAATGGTTACATTTAGTATAGTACATAGTTTATTTAATCACCCCCCATTTTTAGACATTAATTTCTAGTTTTTTACTTTTGTAAACAACAGTATAGTAGACTTACTTATATGTTTTAGTCAGTCAAGAAATATTTAAGTATCTTCTGTGTATTAGGAACTGGCTTGAATCAATCCAGTGGGATTCAGTGAAAAACTTATACCGGAGGGTCTCAAAGTGTGGTCACTGACCAGTATCAACATCACTTGGTTACTTGTTAGCAGTGAAAATTCTGGAGCCTCACCCCAGAACTACTGAATCAGAAACTCTGGAGGTGGGGCCCAGCAGCCTGTGTTTTAAGAAGCTCTCCAGGGTACTTTAATAAGTTCACTAAGGTTTGAGAACCACTGAACTAGGTAGATACGGACTCTGCCTTCATGGACCTAAGGTTTACCAGGATATTTAGTGTGGAGAGAGTTTCTTCCCTTATTTGACTTGAATTATTGGTAAATTGGAAGAGAAAGTAATATTTAATCTTTTTTTTTACATATATATATTTTTTTAATTTTTAAATTTTATTTATTTTCTTATACAGTAGGTTATTATTAGTTATCCATTTTAAAGCTGAATAATATTGCATTGTATGTTTATACCACATCAAAAATAATAATATACTTAAGAATTAACCAAGGAGGTAAAAGACTTGTACAATGAAAACTATAATGCACTGCTGAAAGAAATTAAGGAAGACATAAATAAATAGAAAGACATCCCATGTTCATGGATTTGAAGAGTTAATATTATTAAAATGTCAATACTACCCAAAGCAATCTACAGATTCAGTGGCTATCCCTATCAAAATCCCGAGGACAGTTTTTGCAAGCTCTTTTTTAACTAGAATATTTAGTCCATTATCGTTTTATTTAATTGTTGATAATTTGGGTTTATGTCTACCATCTAATTATTTACTTTCTAATTTGTCTTGCCTATGCTCTTTTTTGCTTTTTTTTTCTTTCACTGGATTAATTAGTTTAAAATTTCCCTCTAATTTGGTATTTATACATTTTTATTATTTAGTGGTTACCCTAGAGATTAAAACATACGTCTTTGACTTATAAAAGCCTAATAAAAATTAGTAATTTTACTTCTTCCTGGACTCATGCAAAGACCTTAGAACACTTGAACATTAATTCCACTTACCTGCTTCCTTATCCATATGTTGGATATTTTAATCTGTGTATTTTATTTTATTTAAATTTTTTTTTAAATTTTATTTTATTTTTGGCTGTGTTGGGTCTTTGTTGCTGTGTGTGGGCTTTCTCTAGTTGTGGAGAGCGGGGGCAACTCTTTGTTGCGGTGCATGGGCTTCTCATTGCTGTGGCTTCTCTTGTTGCGGAACAAGGGCTCTAGGCGCACGGGCTTCAGTAGTTCTGGCACACGGGCTCAGTAGTTGTGGCTCACGGGCTCTAGAGCGTGGGCTCAGTAGTTGTGGCACATGGGCTTAGTTGCTCTGCAGCATGTGGGATCTTCCCGGACCAGGGCTCGAACCTGTGTCCCCTGCATTGGCAGGTGGATTCTTAACCACTGTGCCACCAGAGAAGCCCAATCTATGTGTATTTTAAACCCAAAGAGCTGATGTTACTGTTGTTTCGTATTTCAGTATTAATTTAGACTTACCATATATTTACCATTTTGTTGCCCTTCATTCCCCTCTGTATCCTCAGGCTTCCTTCTGGGATAATTTTCTTTTTCCTTGAAGATCACCCTTGTTGATATTTCCTTGTTGAAGTTGCCTTTACGTTGCCTTAAAAAAAATTTTTTTTTTAGTTGTGGTTACATATATATAAAACAAAATTTGCCATTTTACCCATTTTTTCCATTAAAATTTTAAAATTGTTATAAAATATATGTAACAAAATTTACCATTTTAATCTTTTTATTGAAGTATAGTTGACTTAAAACATTATATTAGTTTCAGGTGTGCAACATAGTGATTTGATATTTTTATCAATTACACACCATTTTAACCTTTTAAAAATAGACTTTGTTTTTTAGAATAGCTTTAGGTTCACAAGAAAGTTGAGTGAAAGGTACAGAGATTTCCCATATACCTCCTGCCCCCACACACGCATAACCTCCCCCATCATCAACATCTCCCACCAGAGTGGTACATATTTCACCCATTTCTGTTAATGGCCTTTGATGTACAAAAGTGTTTAAATTTTATGAAGTCCAGTTTATCTGTTTTTTCTTTTGTTGCTTGAGCTTTTGGTGCCATATCTAAGAATCCAGTGCCAGATCCATGGTTTTATAGATTTATCCTTAAGTTTTAGGATTAGAAATATATCCTTAGAAATAAAGTTTTCTTCTAAGAGTCTTATGGTGTTAGGTCTTATTTAGGTTGTTGATCTATGTTGAGTTATTTTTTTTATCTATTGTGAGAGTTGGGTGTCCAAATTCATTCTTTTGCATGTGGGTATCTAGTTGTCTCAGCACCATTTGTTGAAAAGACTGTCCTTTCCTGTTGAGTTGACTTGACACTTTTGTCAAAAACCAACTGACCATGTATGGGTTTATTTCTGGATTCTCTACTCCTTTGATCTGAGCCTTATGACAGTACCACACCTTTTTGATTACAGTAGCTTTGTAGCAAGTTTTGAAATTGGAAATTGTAAGCCCTCTGACTTTGTTATTCTTTTCCAAGATTGTTTTCGGTATTCAAGGCTCCTTGCTTGCCTTTACTTTTTTGAAGGATATTTTCACCAATTACAGTGTTCCAGATTACCAGGGTTTTTTTGTTTGTTTGTTTTTAACTTTTTTTTTTCCCCCAGTATTTCGAAGATATTATTCATTTATCTTTCTGGCTTTTACTGTTTCTATGGAGAAGTCAGTCAACTATTTCTGGTTGTTTTCCTTTGGAGATAATCTGTTTCCTCTCCCTCACCCCGAGCTGTTTTAAGATTTTTCTCTTTGTCTTTGTTATATGGCAACTGGTGGAGTTTGGTTTTGCTTTGTTTTGTTTTCTTTTTTGTGTGTGTTTTTTTTTTTGTTTGGCTTGCATTTGTACTGTTATTGTTCTTAGACCTTCTTAAATGTGTGGCTTGATGGCTTCCTTTAGTTTTGTAATAGTCTCAGTCATTATTTCTTCAGAGATTGCTCTTCCCACAATCTCTCCCTACTCTCTTTTTGGGGCTCCAGTTCTATTATATACATGGTAGACCTTTTCGTTGTATTCTCTGTGTCTCTTACATGCTAGTCTGTTTTTCGTCACTTGTTACTGTGCTATGTTCTGTATATATTTTTTTCTGACCTGTTTTTTAAAAAAATTATGTATAATCTATTGTAAAAAAACTATCCATTGAATTATAATTTGAATTATTGAATTTTTCAGTTCCAGAATTTCCATTTAGGGTTTGAAAAAAGTTTAAAAATATTTCTGCTGAAGTTCTCAATTTTATCTTTTGTTTTCCTGAAACTATTAAACATATGTAAAACTCTATTATGCAGATGCCCAGTGGATCTACCGTTATTGGCTGTTGTTTTTCTTGGTTTTCAGTCATAGATGCTTATCTTTTTCTATGCTTGGTTGTTTTTGTTTGAGTGCCAGATATTGATTATGAAGAGTTATAATTTGAGCTTTGCAATGGTGTTAGCTTCCTCCAGAGAGGACTGAAGTTAACTCCGGCAGATGGCGAGGGTCCGTGGCAATGCCAGATCACTTAAACAAATCTAGGAATGAGGTTATTTGAAGTTGACCTTCAGTCCCTTCAAGGGCTAATCTGTTTAGAGTTGGTTCCTTCTTAACTCTTGGAATCAAGGCATTTCAAGCTCCAGTACAAAACCTAGAGAGTTTCTTGCAACCTCCATCTTCCTTGGGAGGCTATAATTTTCATTATTGACCTCTTAGTCCCTCAAAAGCTCTGGCCAAAGCTCTGTTCAGCTTTTTGGCTTTTCAGCCTTTTCTTCTAGAATCAGCAGATGCCTTGAGGGGAAAAATTTGCTTTCAGACTTCGTTTAACTCTGGGTTTCCCTTTTCTCTCAGATTTTGGCCTTGTAATTCTTCAGTGCCTTGTTAGCTCTCTGGTGCTTTGAACGAGATGTCTTATATGTGTGTGTATATATATATATATATATTTTTTTTTTTTTTTTAATTGTGGTAAGTTATACATAACTAAACTTACCATTTTACCACTTTTAAGTGTATAGTTCAGTGGTATTAAGTACAGTAACGTTGTCATAGTTATCACCACCATCCATCTCCAGGACTCTTTTCATTTTGCAAAACTGAAACTCTGCACCCATTAAACAAGAACTCCCCATTCTCCCCTCCCCTTAGCTCCTGGCAACCACCATTCTACTTTCTGTCTGTAAATTTTAGCTACTGTTGTTTTCTGCAGTTGCGTTTTTTGTTGGCTTTTTGCACCGAACTTGCTCTTGCATTTGCTGATTAAGTCCTGAGTCTGAGGTTAACTTGTCTCTTCCTAAGGACATTTCTTTCTCCCCCAGTGGTATCTGTGTGCTGTGGTTTCCATTGCAAACTGTATTTGCTTGCAGAAAAATGCAACATCGCCCCTGTCCTAATTTAATGCTCATTTTGTTTTTCTTGTTCTGCCAGGACTCTGGTTAGGAGTAGAATGGGACAGTCCCGAGAGGGGAAAGCATGATGGAAGCCACGAAGGGACTGTGTATTTTAAATGCAGGTAATTTTCCACTGCGAATTGGCATGGTTATCTAGGAGAATATTAAATAGCTGAATAAGGGGGGGGATGGAGAAGAAGACATGTTTGACTGTTAGGGTAGTTATAATGTAGAATTTGGTGTATTCTAAAAAGACAATTCTATTTGTAGAATTTTTTTCCTTGTTTTTAAAATGCTCAGTCTTAACCTTGCAAGTGGGGTTGCTTTCTTTGTCCTTTTCTGTGTTTTTGTTTGGTGAGTTTTTTTTTTTTAATTGGATGGATACAAACATTTCTTATTGATTCATTAACTGTTTACTACCCACTAAGTGAATACTAGAAGAGGAATAGCCTAGATATCCAATAAGAAGCAGTTGATTAAGCAAAATACAGAACATCCAAACAGTGGAATGCTAGGCTACTATTTAAAAAAAAACTCTTGGGCTTCCCTGGTGGTGCAGTGGTTAAGAATCTGCCTGCTAATGCAGGGGACACGGGTTCAAGCCCTGGTCTGGGAAGAGCCCACATGCTGTAGAGCAACTAAGCCTGTGCGCCACAACTACTGAGCTCGCGTGCCACAACTGCTGAAGCCCGCACGCCTAGAGCTCGTGCTCCACAACAAGAGAAGCCACCACAATGAGAAGCCCGCACACCGCAACAAGGAGTAGCCCCTGCTCGCCGCAACTAGAGAAAGCCCGCGCGCAGCAACGAAGACCCAACGCAGCCAAAAATAAATAAATAAAATTTAAAAAATTTATTTAAAAAAATGAAGTAAAATAAAGCTCTTATCATGAAAAGAATTACACATTATAGTGCATATCTACTAATATTTTTACCTGCTTGATTTCAGAGAAACTGTGTGAAGCTCTGAAAGGATAGAGGGGAATTTCAGGCAGTCTATCTTTTAAATTTTTGTTGTTTGTTTTCGTGAAGTTTCAGTTTCTCGGAAGAATCTGTTAATATTAAGCTTATCATTCTTTAAATGTGGTACAGTGAACACACTCCTGGCCTGGTAATCAAGAGGCCTCTAGCTTTGCTTTTAACAATCTTTACGACCTTAAATCAGACTAAATTTACTAACCTCTAAAATGAAGGTCAAAATCAGATAATAGCAAGATAAGTTTCCTAGTCGAGCATTCTGTAGTTTTGGGAAGTCAGGATAGAAGAAGAATTGGCATGTTCCTAGAGGCCAGCGGTGGTGACAGACATGGCATGAGGCCAGCTCAGAATCTGTCAAGAGGTCATGGAGGATGAAGGGAGCAATTTATGTGTTTAGAGAGGTGTGGAAATAGAAATCTCTTAGCTTGGCCTGTTGATCCCTTACCTGCCTGGACCATGACCTCACGAAACCTCCAGTGAGGGAACGTTCCCTGTGGAGCCTGCCCCAGCACCTCCCAAATCGTCCATGGTTGCGTGTCCTTCGTGGTCTCTGCATATGGTGATATTTTCAGTCTTGGTTACTCTGAGTAGGAAAATGAAGACTTGTGTCAGTCCTGGCAGAGCTGGGATTTGCCCTGAAGTGCTGATGGGCATAGACTTAGTGTTCAGGTTCTTACCCTTGGAATAAGCATTTCCTTGCTTTGTTGTGTTTCCTAGTACAGTCATGCCTGAGCATTTACATGTTGAAATACATATTATGTTATTATAAATCACTTTTCTTTCAGTGAAATGACATTTTGTTGACTTTGAAATCCTGTGTGGGTCAGTAATTCCATTTCACGTTGTTTTTGGGGCAATATAAAAGGGAGCATTGGCTCTGTTGTGCTGGAGAACCACTAGTCTAGACTAAAGGAATTACCTTATCCTTTATAGTTGTTAATGCTTCTATTGGTATTAGTTCGAACATGGCTTCAACTAGTAAAGATTATACCAATATCTTAGAATCTCTAAATCAGACAAAACAGAATATACCACATGTACTTGTTATTAAGCTAATTCAGATCTCTTAGTAACTTCATTGGAGTCTTCTTTTATATTTCAAATTTTACTTGGAAAGTCATAATAACAATACGTATTTTACCACAGTGCACATTTTTTTTAATGCTTAGATGCTATTTTCATGAAGCCAAAGCAATTTAAAGTTGTCAGATCATAAATGTTCCCGTCTTATACTTGTGAAATAGGTAAATGGCAAAAAGGTGGTATACCCATTTTAAAGGAGGAAAATGGGTCAGAAGTTGTCATATTGATAGCAAATTTCGGATCCCACCTCTTCAGAAGCGTGTGTTACTGTCAAGTGGCTGAGCATCTTAGACACAGTATAACAGGGTAGTTATGCCCTCTGGTGCACATGTCTTAGGAAGGCTAGTCTGCTGGCCTCTGCTGTGTATGCAGGATATTAGGGTGTGTTGAGTGAGGTGTTTGGTGAGCTGCTTTCTTGAGTCTCCCCAGCGTCCCAGGTTGCTGGGGTGACACCCTGCCGGTCAGGGTTAGGTCCTGCCGCTTGAGGTCAGAACCTGGGGACAGTCAGGGTGGTTTTCAAGGCCCGGCTCAGGGCATACATTCTTCCCTGTGTATTTTCCCCCAACCAGTTCAGCTCACGTTGATCTCATGAGACTTCTCGGTTTAGAATAGAATAACATTTGCCAAGGTCTAACCTCTGTTTTAACAACGACCTTCAAGAAGAATGTAAGATGGGCTTTAACCCAGAGAAGAACCGTCTTCACAGTTAGCTTTCAGTGTTTCCGTGTTATCACATTTGTTCGTTACTCTGACTCTTTGAGATGGCTATGACAGGTATTGGTGGCCAAGTGGGTTATGAGTAGAGCACGAAACACTGGATTCAAGCTCAAATCCTGGCTATGAATGAACTCCTCTTTAGTGTAGGTCTCTAAAAATGAGGTAAATTTTTTTCTTGAATAGTTGGTGTAACACCGACAGAAGAAGTTTAGGGAGTGGACCAGATTACCTTCTGGTATGGTATAAAGTGATAGGATAATTTTTTAAGAAATCACTAAATGTTCTGATAGGATACAGGCAGGGTGAATCTCTGTAAAAGCTGAAGAGACATATTTCATTTTGGGAAGTTTCCCATGAATCAGGGCAAAATAGGAATTGTGACATTCAGAAGCAGTGTGCAAAAAGATGCTTATCTACTGAGCTTTTTTTTTTTTTCTGTTGGGAAAATGAGTTCACCAGGTCAATTCTTTAGCTATTACAGCAATGTATGTTAAATTAGAGTGAATATTTCTCCTCTCGTGGTGAATGGTTAGTTATGCAGTGTTGCTGAAAAGGCTCTATGCATGCCTGTAACAAACAGGATATCAAGGTCAACGACATTTATTAGAAACTCCCCAGAGACCCAGTCTTTCCCAGCATCTAAACAAGCCCCAATAAGAAAGATACTTACTACAGGAGTTTTGAAATCTGTTGGGGACCCTTTTGCCTTTGAGTAGTATTGCCAGATTCAGCAAATAAAAATACAAAATGCATGGTGAAATTTGGATTTCAGATAAGCAGTAAATCATTTATTGGTATAAGTATGGGACATGCATCATACATACTTATAATGAAGAATTTTAAGTATATAACAAATTTCAGATTGTTTATCTGAAATCCAGATTTAACTGGGCACCTGAATTTTATCTGACAACTCTGTTGGGTAGACTGAATCTTGATTATAGTGCTTTGTGAGAGTCTTTCATTTCTGCAAGAGCCGTGGTTGGGATGTGGACTTTCCTAGCTGCATATGTAATTGGTGGGCCGAAGGAGGCAGGAACTTGAACAAGCCGAATGCTTACAAGAGAAAACATTTTGGACTCTCCCCCTTCACTCCCTTCCCTCCCCCAGTTTTTTCTCTTTTTGGTAGGGTTCAGGATTTCAGTGTTCAGATGCAACATCTTGATAATAATCTAAGATCTCAGTGGAATCTTTGAATTATTAGTTTGTCTTTGAAGATTTACTGCTATTGATGGGCACTCCTTCAGCTAGCATTTTTTATTTTCTGGGCTGTTTGTTTTTCCGAGAAGCCTGCCAGGAATGTTGCAGAGGAGACTGACCTTTGATGTCATCCTTTGATCTGTAAAGGGCACAGCATCTCCTTTGCACCCACCTAACACCATTCCTGACTTCTTTCTTCTGCCTGCAGCCAAACTAAACAGCAACAAAGGTCTCTTCTTGAATTGTTCATTACCACTGTTATAAATTTAGGACAGAAATGAAAACCATGGTATTTGTTTTGCATTGTTGTTTTTTCATTTATTATAAATGTGCTAGTTTTAAAATTTGTGCTCTCATACTTATTTTTACATTTCAGTCACATGATATTTGAACAATACATTTTCCTATTTCTATTTCCACCCCCCAGTGTTACTCCTTTAAGGAAAACTAATACTATTTCATAAATTTCATAATTTCATTTCACTAAAATTTCAAATTTCACTGTTTCATAAGCCAAAGCCTGTTTCATAAACATGAGACTCTAGGAACAGTCTCTTAGATGCAAAACTCATTTGTTTGTATACATTTAGATAGATGAGGTACATAAACGAGTGTTCTAAATTGTCTGGAATTATTTTTCCGACACCTAACAACATACCTTAGGATTTAGTTCAGCCTTGTACATGTAAAGTGTTTAACATTCATAAGGTTTAGTTGTCAGTAAACACAAGATTGGACTGTGTGCTGTCATAATGGAAAATTAAACGAGACAACCTACAAGTCATCTTTGTGATTTACTTCGTAAGAAACACCTTTGTTTATTTTTATTTTATATTTATTAAAGTATAGTTGATTTACAATATCGTGTTAGTTTCAGGTGTACAGCGAAGCGATTCAGTTTTTTATATATATATATATATGTATAATCTTTTTCAGATTATTTTCCCTTATAGGTTATTTCAAAATATTGGGTATAGTTCCCTGTGCCATACAGCAGGACCTTGTTGTTTATTTATATATAGTAGTGTGTATATGTTAATTCCACACTCCTAATTTATCCCTCTCCCCTCACCCTTTCCCCATTGGTAACCAACCATAAGTTTGTTTTCTATGTCTGTGGGTTTATTTCTGTTTTGTCAATAAGTTCATTGTATCATTTTTTTTTAGATTCTATGTATAAGTGATATCATATGATATTTGTCCCTGTCTGGCTTACTTCACTTAGTGTGATAATCTCTAAGTCCATCCACGTTGCTGCAAATGGCATTATTTTCATTCTTTTTTATGGCTGAGTAATATTTCAGTGTGTGTGTGTGTGTGTTTGTACACACACATACACACCACATACACACCACATCTTCTTTATCCATTCATCTGTTGATGGACATTTAGGTTGATTCCATGTCTTAGCTATTGTAGTGTAGTGCTGCGGCGAACATTGTGGGTGAAGCACCTTTGTTTAAAACATAATATTTTATTTAAATTGTTATGGTTCTAGAAATGTTTTATTTTCAGTAGTACTGCTTTTGCTGTGCTTTCTCTATTCTCGTTGGGATTTTCATGTAGGATCCTGTTTGATGCTTATTGTAGGACAAGTACCACCACTTTTTCATCCAGCTCCTACTCATGTTTCAAGGTCTAACTCAGATTCTACTTCTTCTGTGGAATACACACTAGACCAGGACTTTTTTTATGTTGTGTGTCCTTTTTGGAGGCATAACATAATCTTTTCAAAAGCAGGGGAAAAAAATACATTGCATTACAGAGGAAACTTAGTCACATTGAAGTAATCAAAAATATTTTAAAATTATGATCTAGTTAGATATATATTTCTCTTTTTGAGATATGTATTTCTTTACTAAATAACAGTAATATCTACTGATGGATCTAATAACTACTAAAATTTGTGGTAGTGAGGAGAATAAAGACAGAAATGCAGGAAAGGATAGTGCACTGGTAGTTAGGAATCCAAGTCTTGGCTGTGTTACCTCTGTGATTGTTACCCCAGTATCCCCAACTGAAACGGGATTGGATTAGATCAGAGTTTCTTAAAGTGGGACATGAGGCCCCCCTGCATCAGAATCCCCTGGCACATTGTTTTAAACAGCAGAACCTGGGCCCCAGTCCAGTCCCACTGCGTGCACACCTTGGGGTGGGTTCCAGTAAGCTTTCCAGGTGACTGACTGCTTTTCAGGTTGAGTTTGAGAAGTCCTAGACTAGGTAATCTCTTAGGTAGATCCGTTTGAACTTAAAAAAAAGAAAAAAGAGGCTAGGGACTTCCCTGGTGGCGCAGTGGTTAAGAATCCTCCTGCCAGTGCAGGGTACTCGGGTTTGAGCCCTGCTTGGGGAAGATCCCACACGCTGCGGAGCAACTAAGCCCGTGCGCCACAACTACTGAGCCTGCGCTCTGGAGCCCATGCACTGCAACTACTGAGCCCGTGTGCTGCAACTACTGAAGCCCGTGTGCCTAGAGCCCGTGCTCTGCAACAAGAGAAGCTACCGCAATGAGAAGCCCGCGCACCACAACCAAGAGTAGCCCCCGCTCACTGCAACTAGAGAAAGCCCGCACGCAGCAACAAAGACCCAACGCAGCCAAAAATTAAAAATTAAAAAAATATATCTATAAAAACGAGGCTAGCTACATTTAATCTCTTTAGCTGAGTGATAGAAATGTGTTTGTTAAAACAGAACTGTGTTCTTCACACTAGGAGCCTTTTCTGTGTGAAAAGAAAACGAAATATTTTCTAGGCAGCTTCCGGTAGCCAGTGATCCTCTGATATCACAGCAGACAGACTCAGGACCTGATTCTGCTGCAACAGAGAATTTAATTTCCTGCATCGACAATTTCCCCCTCTCCATTGGGTTATTTTTGTCTCATGTAAGTTTGGTACTTTCTCCCATCTTAAAACATCTGCCTTTTCCATGCCTCCTCTCCCCTTTCCATTGGATCTCCTGCAGACGAGAGGAGTCTGAGCCCACTCTCCTCTCACTCTCTGGAGCTTGTCCCACAGCCCCACCCCAGCTGCTTCTAGCAGGGTCACTTCCCGGTTGCTAGATTCACTGGCCAAACTCAGCTGTCACCTTCCGGGCTTTCACAGCCCTGGACACGGTTGTCCACTGCTTTCCAGGACACCACCCTCTCTGGGGTTTCTCACGACCTCCGGGCCCCTTCTTTTTGCCCTGACATCACCTCTGACTTTCCGAGATTCCAGGTTCCTTTTGCAATCTGGTAATCTCTGTAGACCCACCTCCCAGAAGAAAATGTATATATGTCTATATTGACAAAATTTATCATCAGTATTATTTTCATCCTCTTTAATTATGGTGACTTCTCGGGAAGTTTCATTTGTTTAAAAGAGTTAAAGAGTGTAAGCCAAAATAGTGTTTATCATACAATTTTTGGTAATTCATGTATTTCATCATTTATTCTATAACATGATCAAATGATGATATTAACATTTATAGCTGGGGTTTTTTTTTTTTTAATTTTTAAATTTAATTTTATTTATTTTTTTAAACAGCAGGTTCTCATTAGTCATCCATTTTATACACATCAGTGTATACATGTCAATCCCAATCGCCCAATTCAGCACACCACCATCCCCACCCCCCTGCTGCTTTCCCCCCATTGGTGTCCATACATATGTCCTCTACATCTCTGTCTCAACTTCTGCCCTGCAGACCGGTTCATCTGTACCATTTGTATAGGTTCCACATACATGTGTTAATATACGATATTTGTTTTTCTCTTTCTGACTTACTTCACTCTGTATGACAGTCTCTAGATCCATCCACGTCTCAACAAATGACTCAATTTCGTTCCTCTTTATGGCTGAGTAATATTCTATTGTATATATGTACCACAACTTCTTTATCCATTCGTCTGTCGATGGGCATTTAGGTTGCTTCCGTGACCTGGCTATTGTAAATAGTGCTGCAATGAACTTTGGGGTGCATGTGTCTTTTTGAATTATGGTTTTCTCTGGGTATACGCCCAGTAGTGGGATTGCTGGATCATATGGTAATTCTATTTTTAGTTTTTTAAGGACCCTCCATACTGTTCTCCATAGTGGCTGTATCAATTTACATTCCCACCAACAGTGCAGGAGGGTTCCCTTTTCTCCACACTCTCCAGCATTTGTTGTTTGTAGATTTTCTGATGATGCCCATTCTTACTGGTGTGAGGTTGATACCTCATTGTAGTTTTGATTTGCATTTCTCTAATAATTAGTGATGTTGAGCAGCTTTTCATGTGCTTCTTGGCCATCTGTATGTCTTCTTTGGAGACATGTCTATTTAGGTCTCCTTCCCATTTTTGTTTTTTTTTTTTTTTTAATTAATTAATTTATTTATTTATTTTTGGCTGTGTTGGGTCTTCGTTTCTGTGCGAGGGCTTTCTCCAGTTGTGGCGAGCGGGGGCCACTCTTCATCACGGTGCGCGGGCCTCTCACTGTCGCGGCCTCTCTTGTTGCGGAGCACAGGCTCCAGACGCGCACGCTCAGTAGTTGTGGCTCACGGGCCTAGTTGCTCCGTGGCATGTGGGATCTTCCCAGACCAGGGCTCGAACCCGTGTCCCCTACATTGGCAGGCAGATTCTCAACCACTGCGCCACCAGGAAAGCCCCCCATTTTTGGATTCGGTTGTTTGTTTCTTTAATATTGAGCTGCATGAGCTGTTTATATATTTTGGAGATTAATCCTTTGTCCGTTGATTCGTTTGCAAATATTTTCTCCCATTCTGAGGGTTGTCTTTTCATCTTGTTTATGGTTTCCTTTGCTGTGCGAAAGCTTTGAAGTTTCATTAGGTCCCATTTGTTTATTTTTGTTTTTATTTCCATTACTCTAGGAGGTGGATCAAAAAAGATCTTTCTGTGATTTATGTCAAAGAGTGTTCTTCCTATGTTTTCCCCTAAGAGTTTTATAGTGTCTGGTCTTATATTTAGGTCTCAAATCCATTTTGAATTTATTTTTGTGTATGGTGTTAGGGAGTGTTCTAATTTCATTCTTTTATATATGTAGCTGTCCAGTTTTCCCAGCACCACTTATTGAAGAGACTGTCTTTTCTCCATTGTATATCCTTGCCTCCTTTGTCATAGATTAGTTGACCATAGGTGCGTGGGTTTATCTCTGGGCTTTCTAACTTGTTCCATTGATCTATGTTTCTGTTTTTGTGCCAGTACCATATTATCTCGATTATTGTACCTTTGTAATATAGTCTGAAGTCAGGGAGTCTGATGCCTCCAGCTCCGTTTTTTTCCCTCAAGACTGCTTTGGCTATTTGGGGTCTTTTGTGTCTCCATACAAATTTTAAGATAATTTGTTCTAGTTCCGTAAAAAATGCCATTGGTAATTTGATAGGGATTGCATTGAATCTGTAGATTGCTTTGGGTGGTAGAGTCATTTTCACAATATTGATTCTTCCAATCCAAGAACATGGTATATCTCTCCATCTGTTGGTATCATCTTTAGTTTCTTTCATCAGTGTCTTATAGTTTTCTGCATACAGGTCTTTTGTCTCCCTAGGTAGGTTTATTCCTAGGTATTTTATTCTTTTTGTTGGAATGGTAAATGGGAGTGTTTCCTTAATTTCTCTTTCAGATTTTTCATCATTAGTGTATAGGAATGCAAGAGATTTCTGTGCATTAATTTTGTATCCTGCAACTTTACTAAATTCATTGATTAGCTCTAGTAGTTTTCTGGTGGAATCTTTAGGATTCTCTATGTATAGTATCATGTCATCTGCAAACAGTGACAGTTTTACTTCTTCTTTTCCAATTTGTCTTCCGTTTATTTCTTTTTCTTCTCTGATTGCTGTGGCTAGGACTTCCAAAACTATGTTGAGTGATAGTGGTGAGAGTGGACATCCTTGTCTCGTTCCTGATCTTAGAGGAAATGCTTTCAGTTTTTCGCCATTGAGAATGATGTTTGCTGTGGGTTTGTCGTATATGGTCTTTATTATGTTGAGGTAGGTTCCCTCTATGCCCACTTTCTGGAGAGTTTTTATCATAAATGGGTGTTGAATTTTGTCAAAAGCTTTTTCTGCATCTATTGAGATGATCGTATGGTTTTTATTTTTCAGTTTGTTAATATGGTGTATCACATTGATTGATTTGCGAATATTGAAGAATCCTTGCATCTCTGGGATAAATCCCACTTGATCATGGTGTATGATCCTTTTAATGTGTTGTTGGATTCTGTTTGCTAATATTTTGTTGAGGTTTTTTGCATCTATATTCATCAGTGATATTGGTCTGTAATTTTCTTTTTTTGTAGTATCTTTGTCTGGTTTTGGTATCAGGGTGATGGTGGCCTCATAGAATGAGTTTGGGAGTGTTCCTTCCTCTGCAAGTTTTTGGAAGAGTTTGAGAAGGATGGGTGTTAGCTCTTCTCTAAATGTTTGATAGAATTCACCTGTGAAGCCATCTGGTCCTGGACTTTTGTTTGTTGGAAGATTTTTAATCACGGTTTCAATTTCGTTACTTGTGATTGGTCTGTTCATATTTTCTATTTCTTCCTGGTTCAGTCTTGGAAGGTTATACCTTTCTAAGAATTTGTCCATTTCTTCTAGGTTGTCCATTTTGTTGGCATAGAGTTTCTTGTAGTAGTCTCTTAGGATGCTTTGTATTTCTGCAGTGTCTGTTGTAACCTCCCCTTTTTCATTTCTAATTTTATTGATTTGAGTCCTCTCCCTCTTTTTCTTGATGAGTCTGGCTAATGGTTTATCAATTTTGTTTATCTTCTCGAAGAACCAGCTTTTAGTTCTATTGATCTTTGCTATTGTTTTCTTAGTTTCTGTTTCATTTATTTCTGCTCTGATCTTTATGATTTCTTTCCTTCTGCTAACTTTGGGTTTTGTTTGTTCTTCTTTCTCTAGTTCCTTTAGGTGTGAGGTTAGATTGTTTATTTGAGATTTTTCTTGTCTCTTGAGGTAGGCTTGTATAGCTATAAACTTCCCTCTTAGAACTGCTTTTGCTGCATCCCATAGGTTTTGGATCGTCATGTTTTCATTGTCATTTGTCTCTAGGTATTTTTTTATTTCCTGTTTGATTTCTTCAGTGATCTCTTGGTTATTTAGTAACGTAGTGTTTAGCCTCCATGTGTTTGTGTTTTTTACTTTTTTTCCTCTGTAATTCATTTCTAATCTCATAGTGTTGTGGTCAGAAAAGATGCTTGATATGATTTCAGTTTTCTGAAATTTACTGAGGCTTGATTTGTGACCCAAGATGTGATCTATCCTGGAGAATGTTCCGTGCGCACTTGAGAAGAAAGTGTAATCTGCTGTTTTTGGATGGAATGTTCTATAAATATCAATTAAATCTATCTGGTCTATTGTGTCATTTAAAGCTTCTGTTTCCTTTTTTATTTTCATTTTGGATGATCTGTCCATTGGTGTAGGTGAGGTGTTAAAGTCCCCCACTATTATTGTGTTACTGTCGATTTCCTCTTTTATAGCTGTTAGCAGTTGCCTTATGTATTCAGGTGCTCCTATGTTGGGTGCATATATATTTACAATTGTTATATCTTCTTCTTGGATTGATCCCTTGATCGTTATATAGTGTCCTTCCTTGTCTCTTGTAACATTCTTTATTTTAAAGTCTATTTTATCTGATACGAGTATTGCTACTCTAGCTTTCTTTTGATTTCCATTTTCATGGAATATCTTTTTCCATCCCCTCACTTTCAGTCTGTATGTGTCCCTAGGTCTGAAGTGGGTCTCTTGTAGACAGCATATATATGGGTCTTGTTTTTGTATCCATTCAGCAAGCCTGTGTCTTTTGGTTGGAGCATTTAATCCATTCACATTTAAGGTAATTATTGATATGTATGTTCCCATGGTCATTTTCATAATTGTTTTGGGTTTGTTTTTGTAGGTCCTTTTCTTCTCTTGTGTTTCCCACTTAGAGAAGTTCCTTTAGCATTTGTTGTAGAGCTGGTTTGGTGGTGCTGAATTCTCTTAGCTTTTGCTTGTCTATAAAGCTTTTGATTTCTCCATCAACTCTGAATGAGATCCTTGCCGGGTAGAGTAATCTTGGTTGTAGGTTCTTCCCTTTCATCACTTTAAGTATATCATGCCACTCCCTTCTGACTTGTAGAGTTTCTGCTGAGAAATCAGCTGTTAACCTTATGGGAGTTCCCTTGTATGTTATTTTTTGTTTTTCCCTTGCTGCTTTCAATAATTTTTCTTTGTCTTTAATTTTTGCCAATTTGATTACTGTGTGTCTCGGCGTGTTTCTCCTTGGGTTTATCCTATATGGGACTCTCTGCGCTTCCTGGACTTGGGTGGCTATTTCCTTTCCCATGTTAGGGAGGTTTTCGACTGTAATCTCTTCAGATATTTTCCCTGGTCCTTTCTCTCTCTCTTCTCCTTCTGGGACCCCTGTAATGTGAATGTTGTTGCGTTTAATATTGTCCCAGAGGTTTCTTAGGCTGTCTTCATTTCTTTTCATTCTTTTTTCTTTATTCTGTTCCACAGCATTGAATTCCACCATTCTGTCTTCCAGGTCACTTATCCGTTCTTCTGCCTCAGTTATTCTGCTATTGATTCCTTCTAGTGTAGTTTTCATTTCAGTTATTGTATTGGTCATCTCTGTTTGTTTGTTCTTTAATTCTTCTAGGTCTTTGTTAATCACTTCTTGCATCTTCTCAATCTTTGCCTCCATTGTTTTTCCGAGGTCCTGGATCATCTTCACTATCATTATTCTGAATTCTTTTTCTGGAAGGTTGCCTATCTCCACTTCATTTAGTTGTTTTTCTGGGGTTTTATCTTGTTCCTTCATCTGGTATATAGCCCTCTGCCTTTTCATCTTGTCTGTGTTTCTGTGAATGTGGTTTTTGTTCCACAGGCTGCAGGATTGTAGTTCTTCTTGCTTCTGCTCTACAGCTGTTTTATAGGCATACTTAGATTTCCCTGAAAGTAAGGTATCATTGCCATGATGCAGTGCTGAATGCTGAAATTTAATGTGTCTAAAGATCTGTTTTGAATCTCTTGGAAACCCTGACAACAGTCATTACATACAGCAATATGATTAATATTTTATTAAATTCTTCTAGAGATTATTACTAAAAATTGTTATAAAACCTGAATATAAATTGTGATAAAATATCCTATATTTCTATAGAATTCTTTCCACATGCTCTATTTTAGTCCCATATTTGAACTTTCATTTAGTTCAGATTATCATTTAAAAGATTTTTGTACATAACCCTGTTATCCACAAATGTTTTCATTTCTTTGTGTCCTTATTCCATCTTTGTCTAGCCATAGATATGATTCCTCTGTAGTTGTGTCATGTACAATTTGGTTCAATTTTTAGAAATCTTAGCATTATTCTGTAAGTAATTTTATTAAGTATTATAGCTACAATATTTTAATGACTGCATCTGTCTGGTTTACTTAATAGTTCCTGTCCAGCTGGGAGTTTTTATGGTTTCCAGAGTTGCTCTATTACCAAAAAAATGCTATTATATAGAATCTTTGTAAATGCAATTTTGTTTTTATTTTTAAATTATTGCCTGCTGACAAATTCCCATGAGTAGGATTATACAGTCAAGAACTAACCCAACCTTTCAGTCTTTGAGTGTTAGGACTTTATTTTTTGCTAGATTTGTTGAAAATAGTTTCATTGCTTGAATTTACATTTCTTTTTTTAAAAATATTTTATTTATTTAATTTTGGCTGCGTTGGGTCTTCGTTGCGGTGCGTGGGCTTCTCTCTCGTTGTGGCGTATGGGTTTTCTCTCTCTTGCTGTGGCGCGCGGGCTCAAGGGTGCGTGGGCTCTGTAGTTTGCCGCACGCAGGCTCTCTTGTTGAGGCGCGAGAGCTCAGTAGTTGTGGTGCGTGGGCTTAGTTGCCCCGCAGCATGTAGTTCCCCGACCAGGGATCGAACCCATGTCCCTTGCATTGGAAGGTGGATTCTTTACCACTGGACCACCAGGGAAGTCCCAATTTACATTTCTTAATCATTAGCAAGGTAAAACTTTTCCCCCATGGATTTAATACTTCTCTTTCCTCTTTTGTGAATCATCTGTTACATATTTCTTGTCTGTTTATCTATTGGGATTTTACATGCTTGCATCAGCACACAACCCTTTATGATCAATTGTATGAATTACCCTTTTTTTTTTTAGTATATTACTCTCCCTTTTATGCTGATTCTACTTTTTCAGCATACAGAAAATTTTGAAAACCTTCAGAACATTGCCTCCTTATGGTGGATGATACTTTCTTTTTCCTTCTTTTTAAAAATTGTTTAATTGCTTTTATTTGCTAATATATTTGTAAATGCATTTTACATTTGTGGCAGAGTGACAGTTTATAAAGGATTTTTGTGTGTGTCATCTTATTTAAAGGTCCCCATAGATGATATTTTCTCTCTTCTGTTCCTCTCTTTTCCCAGGCACCCAACAGGAGGATCCTTCATTCGTCCAAACAAAGTAAATTTTGGAGTAGACTTTCTCACTGCGATTAAGAACCGCTATGCGTTAGAGGATGAACCAGAGGAAGAGGGAAAAGAGCAGATTGTTACAATTGGAAATAAACCTGTGGAAACCATTGGTTTTGACTCTGTTGTAAAACAGCAAAGGTAAGTGGAAGTGATAATGGTAGAGCCGACTTTCACAGTTTCATCAAAGTGCAGGATTTAAGGTCAGCCGACTGCACGTCAGTGCTCAGAACTTTGCTCCCGAAGTCGTCTTATCTTTTCTGCAAAACAGTAAGTTGAGATCAGAGGAATCCAAGGATTGAGTATTCAGGGAAATTAAAATCCTTATTTTAGCACAGGACTTTCCTAGATTGGAAATAAAACACTGATTTGCCCATTATGAATATTTATACCATACTCTGTTGTATTCACTAATTATTAAGAAACTAAGGTTGACGTCTGGATGATAAGTCAAAAATGGAAACAGAAGTCTACATTGTTACCTGTGCCGTGTAGCATGATGGCACCTTCTAGAACCCAGTGGTTCCCATCTCTGCTGCACACCCTCATCACCTGGGCTTCTTTTGAAACATGCAGAATCCTGGGTCCCATCCCAGACCTACTAGATCAGAGTACCATGCATGGGCTCTTGCTTTTAAGAAGTACCCGCAGGTGACTGTGTAGTAGTCTGAGGGGCACTACATAATGCATTTTGAAACTGCTGCATTTGAACTTCTCTGTCCTCCCCAACTCTCTGAACACAGTGATGCCCTGTAAACAGGCTCACTGCTCATTCTGAGGCACCGCGTGAACCAGAGAGTGCGGAAGCTGATATTCACACAGAACTGTGCACAACTGCACACGAACCTCCCACGTTACACTGGTTTAGCAGCGATGGTCAGTGAGTGGTGTTTGACCCTGACCTGGATGATGCGTCCAAGTAATGACCCCTGGTGGCCACTTTGGAGAGTAGATTTGCCGCTACTTGGCATAGGCCTGCGATCTTTTACTTTGTCTCTAAAGTAAAAGAATTGAACTGTGGTTTTGTTCAGAGTAAAATTCTTTGCTATCTTTTTGTTGCTCTTGTTGTTATTATTGTCATTAAGATTTAACATGATACAGAATTTAAGTGCACATGGGGATAGTGTTGAAGAGTAAATACATTTCTTTCTTTTTTAAAAAATTTTTAATTTTTTTTGAAATTTTGGCCACACTTGCACGGCTTGCGGGATCTCAGTTTCCCAACCAGGGATTGAATCCGGGCCATGGCAGTGAAAGCGCCAAGTCCTAATCACTAGACCATCAAGGAACTCCCAGTAAATTCATTTCTTGATATCTCTGCTTTTTAGCACAGATGACCAGCATTAAAAAAAAAAAAAAAAGAAAAAGAAAACTCAAAATAAATCAAGATTTTTGAAAAAGCAATAACTTGACTGTTAATTACAAACAATATACATTCATTGTTGAGGATTTAGAATATATAAACTGAACAAAAGAGAGTCATGACTAATGCGCCACTGAGAGAGAACTAACGTGAATGGTTTTTGCTGTTGATTTATAGAGCTATGTGCTTCATAGGGTTAGAGTTCTTTGCTTTATTTTTTCCATTTATTTATTTATTTGTTAATTAATTGATTTATTTATTTTGGCTGCTCCGAGCCTTAGTTGCAGCATACGGGCTCCTTCAGTTGCGGCACACAGACTTCTTAGTTGCAGCATGCATGTGGGATCTAGTTCCCTGACCAGAGATCGAACCCTGGCCCCCTGCATTGGGAGCGTGGAGCCTTAGCCACTGGACCACCAGAGAAGTCTCTATTTTTCCATTTAAAATGCAAATATTTAAGTATCATTTACCCAAAAGAGGCTTTCCCCCCCCCCCCATTGGTTAATCTCTTTCAGAGAGCACCATGGGCTCTGTGAATATTAACAACAGATGCGAACAGATTTTTCCTCCCCTAGTTTATGAGCAGCTGCATAACTCATGAAGTTTTCTGGTGAAGGACTCTACTGCCTGAGTATCAGTGTGTTCAGTAATTAGCTAGTGTCTTTCCTGGGAAGGACCCAATGTTGGAGCCAGTCAGGCTGGGTTCACGTGTCAGCTAAGCCACTTTCTAGCCCTGACAGCAGTTAGAGTTAATTCCGGCTTCTAAGCCTCCGCTTCCTCATTTCCAAAGTAACACCTGAGCTGTTAGAGCCGTTGGGAATAGCGGTTGAGATCCTCCCGTGAATGGTAGGCGTCACTGCTGGGGATGGAAACCTCTGCTTTCAGCCACTGTATTGTCTCCTGATTAATTCCAGCTGACCAGCTTTGAGTTTGTAGCACCGAGAAAAGACATAATAAAGGAATCAAAACCAAATAAAGACCATTATGTGTGGTTTCTCCTTGGAGATGGCTGTGGCCCTGGAGTGGTGTCTGAATTCAGACCTGGATCCCTAAGCTTTGTACCAAGGTTTCCCGGGCCTGCAGGAAACTCACTGGGGCACAACAGGATATTTTGAATTTTAGAGGGAAACAGTGACATCTGTCGGACACGGTGCAAACTACTAGTTGGAGCTAGTTCAGTTTCATGATATTCCTACTGTTCCTTTCCATGGTGTCATTTCCCTGCAGAGCTGGGTTTTTGGCCGTTCTTGTGCCGAAAGAAAAGCCAGTATCTCCTGAAAATCATCATGGAACGGGAAAAGGAGGTGGTGAGGGTCCAGTCTGATTCCAGGGTTCGGGAAGTTGTGCAGTGCCCACTAGACAGACACTAGTTTGGTAGGACATTAATAATTATTAAGTTGTTTGGCCCTAACTGCTTACTAAATGGAACCGTGAGGCGTTTCTTTTGGCCTAGGGGCACCTTGGAAAATTACTGAAACACTGTGAAGGGCCCTGTGAACTGAGAAAGTTTGGAAGCCTCTGCCCTGGAACATTGCTGCTGTCTTTTCCCCCTAGCTTCTGGTGATTGTAATAGCTGATGCCTTGCATGGTGGTCTTAGTATTCCCCCCAAAGGTTGTCAGTTTTATGTTTATTTTTATAAATACTTATAAAGTGACTTACTGTATGTCACGCAATATTCTGAGAGTTTCACAAATACCGACTCACTAAATTATCATAGCATGGACTTCCCTGGTGGCGCAGTGGTTAAGAATCCGCTTGCCAGTGCAGGGGACACGGGTTCGAGCCCTGGTCTGGGAAGATCCCACATGCTGCCGAGCAGCGAAGCCCACGCGCCACAACTACTGAGCCCACGTGTCACAACCACTGAGCCCGCGGGCCTAGAGCCCGTGCTCCGCAATAAGAGAAGCCACCGCTGTGAGAAGCCCGCGCACCGCAAAGAGTAGCCCCCTCTCACCACAATGAGAGAAAGACCACGTGCAGCAACGAAGACCCAACGCAGCCAAAAATAAATAAATAAATAAATTTAAAAAAATTTTCATAGCATTTTAAAATTGTAAAATATACATAATGCGAAATTTACCATCTTAACCATTTTTAAGTGTATAGTTCAGCAGCGTTCGGTACATTCCCACTGTCGTGCAACCGTCATCACCTTCCATCTTCAGAACCTTTCCATCTTCCCAAACTGAAACCCTGTAACCCTTCAGTAAGAGCTGCGCATCTCTCCCCACCCAGCCCCTGGCAACCACCGTTCTACTTCTGTCTCTGTGAAGTCGATGCCCACTTAGGTACCTCATATAAATGCAGGCATACAGTGTTTGTCCTTTTGTGGCTGGCCTAGTTCACTCGGCATAATGTCCTCCAGGTTCACCAATGTTGCAGCATGTGTCAGAATTTCTTTCCTTTTCAAGGCTGAATAATATTCCATTGTATGGATTGAGCACACTTTATTCATCGGTCAGTGGACACTTGGTTTGCTCACATATGACGGTTGTGAGTGACACTGCCGTGGATGTGGGTGTGTAGATGTGGACTCGGAGGCTCACGGATGTTAACTCACCCCAGGCCAGAGGAGCGGTGGGATCGGGGTTGGAACCCAGGCAGTCTGTCTCCAGGCCCTGTGTTCTGTAACACATGGGCTCTTTTAATGAACAGAACAACACAGCTTCTCTACACTGAAAAAGTGGCTTCTGAGAGTATCTAAAAAAGCTGAAGACACGCACTCACGCTCTCTAGGCTGTATCCCTAGAGAGACTTTCCCACGTGAGTGCAAAAACTATACAGGGGTGTGCCCTTCAGCACTGTTGGGGCTAATCTACCTGTCCCAGGGGAGGAAATAAATTACCTGTGGTCTCTCCGTATAGTAACAAACTACAAGGTGTGAAGGTGCGTGCTCTGGAGCACGTGTCCACATAGCTACATCTTACTGCTGAATAACGTACTATTGAGGGAAAAAGTCAGTTGCAGGAGGATATACGCAGTACACCACCATTTATGTCAAATTTCATAATATACAAAAATACTGTAATTGTTTAGGGACATGGAAATATGTAGTAAAGCTATTAAGAAATGCTTAAGATTAAGTCAACGTCGAACGCAGTGCCCTGGTTCCCTACGTGGAACAGAGGAGGAGGAGGGGCGGGGGTGATGGAAAGGGACTCAGAGGACTTCACTTATGTGTGTCATGTTTGTAACGCTTTCTGTCTTTTTCTTTTTTTTTTTTACAGTAATGCTTTATTTCTTAAGTTGGGTGGTGGCTACTGGGATTTGTTATTTCTGGTGCCTTTTTATATGTCTGAAATGCTTTCCAATTTTTTAAAGGGCCGATGGATAGCGTATGTGTTTATGCATACATGTGAACTATGTGTTTTTCATGCAGTCAGCTGAGCAAGTTGCAGGAAGTTTCTTTGAGGAACTGCGCAGTAAATGGTCCTGGTGACAAAGGAGGAATTGCCAAAGCTTGTCCTAGTATCCTTCCCAATTAGAACTCGTCATTGGGGTCTGACTGGCTTTGACACTTGAGCCAGACACCCTGGTTGCCTACCCAGTGTCCGTTCTCCTAACAGGGACTTGGTCTCACCTGAGGTTGTCACCGCCCAGGTAAACTGTTACCTTCCTAGACCCTTTGCTTTCAGGTGAGGCAGGTGTGACTCGCCCCGACCAGGGAGATGTCACATGGGAGTTTCTGGTTGGGGCTCCTTCAAGGGGGACAGACGTGGCTGGATCTGCTTCTGTCCATTGCCCTCCGCCCTCCCCTGCCTTGAGTGCAGACAGAACGCCCAGGGCTCAGCAGCCAACCTGTGGGAAGAACGCCATCCAGGGTGGACTGGGAGGGAAGGATGAGAGGGGCCGGCATCCTGGATGGTACCCGGGCCACTGCACCAGCCCCGACTGCCTTCCTGTGAGGGAGGAAGATAAACTCTTTCCTTTATTAAGGTTCCTGTTCATGCAGCTGGATGCAGTTTTGTTATAATACCTCAAAACAGGCTTTCCCAAAGTTTGTCATCTCTTATCTCTACCTTCTCTTACGAGTGTGTTTTTTTTGCCCTGTATTACTCTTATTCCCACAACTAAAAATACAGGAGGTAAGTTTAAAAAAATTCCCAATAAACTTGCTCCATTTTGTAGTCTGGTGGAACACAATTCAAGTGCTGATTGGATCTGTGTCTCCTGGGCTGCAGTCCAAATAAACCCCAAATAAACGCATTTTTTGGGCCTTAAAAAAAAAAAACCCAGTGGCGAATGAAATAGACTTTCTCTGACTTTAAAAGGTCTTCTCCCAATTCCTTAAGTCTGCCTAGTCTGTACATAATAGTTTATGCAAAAGGTAGCAGCTTACGGTCAGGTTTCTTGACTAAAGAGATGGCAGATGAGAGTAGCTTTCTTTAGCAAAATGTTTCTAACCACCCTGGCGGTACCTGCTTTGTGGTGACAGGAAAGGTCGTCCCCTCTGCAGGTTAGGCAGCCGGGTCAGGGCATTTCGGGGTGTGGAATGGAGCTTGTAAGGAGCAGAGTGCCACAGAGGTGCCTGGTGCATTCTGTAATCTGCCTGGCCTCCTCCTAAGTGGTTTTGGAAGACTGGGAATCGGGCGGTTCAAGGCTCATCTTCAACACAGAGAAGATCTGGTCCGCAGAGGGGTTTGGGCGTGTGAATTGTTTGGTTGATTGGAGTTGTCAGCAGTGTGCTGGGGAATCAGCGTCTCGTTTGTTTATACCCACTCTCTCTGCTGGGGAAGAATGTCCCCCAAGGCGTGAGGCAATGAGGTTTGGTGAGATAACCAAGTCTCCGCCGATATCTGCAGACTCGGTGATGAATGCCTTGCACTTGCTGATTGAATTCTTGCCCGAAGTTGAAGGATTGCCTGGTGTGTTTAATCCAGTCACCGTTTTTAAGCTGATTCCTCTCTGAGGTCATTCGCTCAGCTGGGGCTGAAGGCAGTGGTGGGAGTGTGTCAGGTTGGAGAGCTCCGCTGGGGAAGAGATGCCTCCCCAGGTGGCTCTGAACGTGGGGAAGATCCTCTGCCCACAGGAGCAAGAGCACCAGGAACTCCCTGGGCTGTGTGCGTGTGTGTGTGTGCGTGTGCGTGCACACGCGTGTGGGGACGACATTCACGACTGTTGGCCTGTCTGGAGTTGGTATCAGAATGCAGGTGGTCCCTGTGCTCTGTACAGACTAGCAGAAATATGTAATTCTCGCTACACAATGGAAAGCATGAGTGAGTGGAGAATGAGTGGCCTCGAACCCTTTCCCACCAACTTAATGGGCCAGAGTTAGCAGAGGTGGTGGAAACAAAGGGCGGCTGGAGTTGGACCGCCAGCCCTGAGACGGCCCGCTCAGCCCTCGCACGAGGGCCCGCGGCTAGGGTGGAGCGGCCGTGGGACACGGGGCGGCACGAGGGGCCGCGCTGCGGGGACCGGAGGGAACGCCCACGTCGGGGTCAAGCCCCTCTGCTCCTGCGGCGGCTTTGAGACCCTCAGAGGGAGCTTTCGGCCAGGTGGCTGCTGAGGATGCTCTGTCCAGCTGGTGTCTAGCAGCTTCTCCTTCTGTTTGATTCGGCACCTTTAGGTGGTAGTTGTTCTACTAGGGGAAAAAAGCCCAGCTTTTCTTTGCCGTTTCCGCCACTGAGCTTCACTCTGCCGGCAGTGAGACCCGGAGCTTGGACGCGTCGTGCTGCTCTGTGTCTCATCTGTAGGGCATAAGAATCCTGCCCCCAGGGTTCTGGGCGTTATTTCCAAGTCCCTGCTGCGCCCCGGGTTCTTCTAGAGTCTCCTTAGGTCAGGAGCCGGCAAGCTGTTCCCTGAAGAGCCGAAGAGTAAATAGCTTAGGCCTGCCACCCACCAGCAAACTGCAGGAGGTTGTGTGGATGCTTACAGGACCGCCTAAAACACAAGCATTTAAAGCCGTCAGAACGGTCCTTAGCTGTCTGGCCCCAGTTCACCCACAGCCAGCGGGAGCCGGCACAGGGTCTGGCTTGCCGGTGCCGGCCGGGTTGGGTTCATCCCTTTCTGTGCATCTCCACTGCCTTCTTTTCCCTCTTCCTGCCACCTCATGGAGCTTCCCAACTGGTACCTGCCTAAAGGCTTTCCTCTTCAACCAACCCTGTCGATTGACACCACTGTTTTTATTAAAAGCTACTTTCTCCGTGTTTTATGCGTAAAGACGCCCTGTGGCATAGTGGGCTGTAAGAAAATGGGCTTTGGATTGAGGCTGATTTGGGTTTAAATTCACACCTGTCTGCACCAGGCGGCACGGTCACTGACTGCTCTGCGCCTCCGTTCTTTCCTTCCGTGATAAAGGAGAATGCCTCCGGCACCCAGTGGACCACGCGGGATGCAGGTAGTTGTTGTTCTTTGATCCTGGTTCTCTTTCCTGCATCGGCCTGTCCTCCTCAGTCTCTCTTGCAGAGGTCGCTGCGCCCCAGGCTCAGACCCCTGACCCTTGGCCTCTCTGTTTACACTTGCTCCTGAGGAGACGTGTGCAGCCTGCAGATGCCGGGCTCCTGCACTTCGGCCTCTAGCCCAGACCCCTCCCCTCTCAGACCTGTCTGCCTGCTGTGTACCTGATACCTCTGTTTGGGTGTCTCGTGGTCATCACGAATTGAACACACCGGGACGTTAAGTCCCCTGAAACCTGCTCATCTGTAGTCTTTCCTGTCTCGGTGAAGGGCAGCTCCAGTGGCACTGGCCAAAAACCTTGGAGTTAATGTAACTCTTCCTTTTTTTCACCTCTCTCATCTGAATCCAGCGGCAAGTCCCAGCAGCTCTGCTTTCCTGTTAGGACACCAAACCCAACCCGACATCCCCATCCCCTCTAGCGCCCCAGTCTGGTCTGAGCCGGATTGCTCAGGAACCGGCCACCTCCTCTTTCTGCTCCGTCTTCGTTTCCCTGCAGTCTGTTCCTTAGCACAGCAGCAGAGTGACCTTTTAAAGGCCTAAATCCGCTCACACCAGTAGCTCCCCTTTCAGGCAGAGACTAACAAAGGTCCTGCAAGGCCCTTTGTGATCTGGCCTGGCCCCCGAGGCCTCGGGCACCTCCCTTCCAGACTGCCACCCCCTCTGCCCGGGCACACGGGAGCATGCCGTCCCGGCCGTAGGCCAAACCTGTTCCGACCTCCGGGCCTTTGCTTATGTCATCCCTTCTGCCCTGATGCTCTTCTCCAGGATGGCATTCCCTCATTTCCTTTAGTTCTCTGCTCACATATCACCTTATAGAGAAGGTGGTCTTCCGTGAGCAACGTGTATAAATTCCTCGCACACCCCCTTTGCTGCAGGCCCGGCGCTGGTACTCTGATATGTGTCTGTATCTGGCACACCAAAGATGCACATGCTTAGTGATCGACGTGTTCACTGCTAGACACCTGGCCCCCAATCATTATTTGCAGAATAGAGGAATGAGCTGAACATCTTCTATACGTATCAGAGTAGCATGTAAGATTCTCCTTGAGCTGGTCCAGTCCTGCTCCAAGCCTCATTCTGTCTCTTGCCCAGGGGTTTGGCCTCTTGATGGCACTGCCACCACTCCCCCCTGGCATCAGGTGCCTTTCTCTTTCTGTTCTACTGGTTTACCCCCTCTGGATTCCTGTACCAGGGACGGTGGGTGTCACACTCACTCCGTCCAATCCACAGGAGACCCTCTGAATTGCAGGCCATTCTTAGCACTTTTGAACATGTGTCCAAGCTAACCCTGTTGGCCCCCGGAGGTGCCTCTCCTTACTTGGGGATTCCTGCAGCACAGAGCTCAGCGGTGCCCTCCAGGAGGAGATGCATGTGCTTGGTGTGGGGCTGCAGGGGCTCCTCAGTGCCAAGGGCAAGGCCCATGGGCGCACCTGAGGTGCTCGATGATCACAATTGCCATCACTGTTGGTTTTTCTCTTTTTGTCGGATAATGCTAGAATGGTTTAGCGTTGACATTTGGTTCTCACTCGTTTGATTGTCTGTGTCTGTCTCAAGCTTGCAGCATGTGACAATGAACTTTTTAGTTTCTGGATGAACAGCTGGATGATTAAAATGGGTAAAAGTAATATGTGCTCATGAAAAAATTTCAAGCAGAATAGAAGGTATAAAGTGAAAAGGGAACAATCCCATGTTCCAGAATTGAGGTAATTAATATCCTGTCTTTTATGAATCTTTCCATATTACTGTTTCTTAACATGTGCATTTAGATCTTAGAAGCATAGATTTGTCAAAAAACCTGTTGTCATCATGGGATGAAGTCGTAGATATTGCTGACCAGCTCAAGCACCTGGAAGTCCTTAATCTCAGGTATGAACGTGCGGTTGCCTAACTGTCAGCCTCTCTGTGGGAGTGACGTGGGGAGGACGGCTTAGTTGAATTTATCTAAGTTTAGCTTATTCCTTAATAGTCTTTGATGATTCTAGTTTTTCAAATGGTCACCTGAGGTGATTCATTAATAGGTAACGTGTTTTACTTTTGATGCGGGCAGCGCGGCGGGGTGGCTTACTATATTGAGCTGGAAGGTCTTCATGTTTCTTATAGGCCTGACCATAGAAGATGGCCCACCTGGGGACTTTGATATTTAAGTGGGGAGAAGGAGATGTGATTAAAGGTGTTTGTACATTCTCAACCTTCCAGCACTTAATTGCTTTAGGAATGAGTCATTTCATTGGGGTGCTGCTTAATTCAGTTCTGATAAGGAATTTTCACTGAGCTCTGTATTTTACTAATGTCACAATTTTCCAGGCCTTCTTGAGTATCTGATTAGTTTTAATCTCAGAACCTAACTTTCCAAGGGCTCGGCCAGGCTCCCCCTTTCACACCTGAGCCAACTTTACACGTACAGGTGAGTTGTTCCTGGCTCAGGCAGGTTCGGTGGAGGAGATGGACAGGCCTAAATTAGCTGTCCTTCCAAATAGAGCAAAGAGTGTACTCTGACCCATGGCATCACCTTTTCTGGAAATAAGGGCTTTAATAGTATCTTCATTCACAATGACTGTCAAGATGGGATACCTTCTGAGAAAGAAAAAGATATGGGGTACCTTCTGAGATTAGGATCTTGAGAGAGAACTTTAGGGCAGTAATTTATTTCATCCATCCCATTAGCAGGCTCTGTTTAGAAGCAGAATTCTAGCCCACAACCTAGTACGTCAGTAAGACTCTTGAGAGCGGGACTGAATTTTACAGTGTCCAGAGCCGCAGCTTGTAAAGCCAGAAGCTGACCTCACAAATCAATGCCTGAGCCTTGTGTTTCAGGAAATCTGCAGCCTCACCGCGGCCCTAACCCCATAAACACATCTCTGCATGTCAGATACCAAGTTGTATCTTGTAACTATTAAAAATTAGACAGTCTTGACTCACTTTGTGTTTAGTACAATCGCATTTTAAGGTTGAAACAAACCAGACTCCTCATATCAAATCCCAAACTATTGCTTTCAGTGACTGTCTCAGTTGGGCCTCCTCTATCGCCATAAGCTCATCGTGTCTCTTCTTCTACACAGTGAAAACAAACTAAAATTTCCCTCCAGTTCACCATCTCCAACTGGAACATTTTCTGCACTGAAGGTTTTAGTCCTTAACCGGATAGGAATTACATGGACGGAGGTAAACATATTTCTTTGGTTTGTTACCCAGTAATAAGCAGTTTTAAATTCTTGGTTTAATGGGGGATTGAAGCCCAACGGTGGCTTCATTTTAATCATCCTATTATCCAGATAATAGGGTTCTTTAAACGGCCTTACAGAAAGGAGTTACAAAATCCTCATAGTTAGAATTTGGTATCTCAGAATCCATCCTGTTTCTCTTGGTGCCTCTGATGAGTTCTGGTGTCTCCTGAGCAGTGGCTCTCCTGATGGTCTGCACCAAGTACATGCTGAGCTTTGAAAAGCCTTAGAGATAGCTCTGGATTGAGCTTTTAGCTGCCTGAGTTTCCCCACGAGTGTTCTCAGGGCCGAGGCCGAGCCTCAGAAAGGTTCTCACACCCTTTTCTTGTTTGCAGTTCGGCTCCTAGAAGCCACTGTTCGTGTACACAGCTGGGTTTGAGAGTGGACTCGTGGGTCCTGGGCCCTGCAGCCTTTGGAACTTAGATCTGGTACTACTCAGTTCTGTCAGAGGTTAACTGACTTCACACACCCAGAACACTCCACTTTCAAACCAAGTGCAGATAAGTACATCCCAGCAAAGCTGTTCATCTGTGAAGTGCCACCTGGGCACCTCCCCAAGAGATAAGTGGCCTTTCACTTGGGCCGTCCGTGGCTACAGCTGCCCGACTTCCTTCCTAGGGCTCCTTCCTTGAGAGCTGCTCCCTCCAGAACAGGAAGGAAGGGCACGGAGA
Source organism: Eschrichtius robustus (assembly GCF_028021215.1). NCBI lineage: Eukaryota > Metazoa > Chordata > Mammalia > Artiodactyla > Eschrichtiidae > Eschrichtius > Eschrichtius robustus. Next base: position 10,360,329 of record NC_090830.1, on the reverse strand, counting down.
GACTCTGGAGGTGGAGATGGCAGTAAAGGTCCAGTGAGAAAATGTAGAAATAGTTGTTGTGAGAAAGTTTGTCCTATTAGTACATTCTTTATAAACCCAGATTGGCATTGAGAAGTAAGGAAAGGCGTTTCACATGTTTCCTTCCGTTGGTTAAACAAACTGTATCCAATAATGAGAACGTAAGAGGTCACCATCTCCAGTTCCACTTTGTACAGGTCAGGATATGCCTGAATGTTGGGCTGATACCTATCCTGGTTGGTTCCAGGTGCCCGAAGAGTGTGCTCCCGTGTCATTAAAGCGTGGCCCTTTAACACCGTAATTTTATCAGCCGTCCACTGGCACTCCCGGCCTGAGATAGAGTCTGTAACAAAATGTCCAAAGGCATTTCTTTCTTTCCTTTTTAATTTTACCTTGTTTCATTTTATGTTTTGGCCGCCCCACGCGGCATGCGGGATCTTAGTTCCCTGAATAGGGATCCAGCCTGTTCCCCCGGCACTGTAAGCGTGGAGTCTTAACCACTGGACCGCCAGGGAAGTCCCAAAGGCACTTATTTCTACAACAGTAGCTGAACTGCATCCGTGTGGAGGTTCTAGTAATAAGCACGTGGGGAAAATGACCAGCGAGGCCGCCTCACCCTGACTTGACTTTCCCCCCAGGTGCTCCGCTGTGCCTCCGGGTGTCCTGTCCTTGAGAAACTGTACCTTGAGTCCAACAGTATCGTCATTTCAGAAAGGTAACCAGGGTTTTACATCAATGCATCGGTCACCATTTAGTCATTCTTTTTTTTTTTTTTTTTTAATTCAAAAGCATTTTTATGTATTATAGTTTTTCCAAACTTCAAGGGTAAAGAGGTATAATCATTCTCTCTCTGACAAGTAGCTGCATATCATTTAGTCACTCTGAATAAATAAATGATCTCAATTATACCTAACGTTAAGTTTTAGGAGGATTTGCAAATAAGAATTAGAGAAATGCTTATTATTCATTGCCTTCACAAATTAGAATGTCAACTCAGACTTCACTAAGAGGTTCTAACTGAGGAAACCCCATCAGAGTGAAAGCCTTGAATTAAATATTTTTGAAGCCATGAATTGTATTAGTTTTACATAAATGTATTTAACTTCTGTTTCTAAGTGGAAGTTCTGTAGGATATGCTCTAAGGATTAAATAATGGATTTTAAATTAGCATTATCTTTTTAAGGTCAATGTACCAAAGTACAGCCCTCCATATCCCTAGGTTCTGCATCCACAGATCCAACCAACCACAGATGGAAAATATTTGGGGAAAAAAAATTCCAGCAAGTTCCAAAAAGCAAAGCTTGAATTTGCCGGGCACTGGAACTGTTTACATTGTATTAGGTGTACTCTACAGATGATTTAAAATATATGGAGGATGTGTGTAGGTTATATGCAAATACTGTGTCACTTTATGTAAGGGACTTGAGCATCCTCAGGTTTTGGTGTCCATGGGGGTCCTGGAACTAATCCCCCATGGATTCTGAGGGATGACTGTGTGTAAAAAGCTTGTTGTCTTAAGTAGATTAAATATGTTGCCTAATCTTCCTCTTGTGTTGGTATCATTAGTATGTAAAACAAACTTAAACATGGACAAATTCACAGCAAATTCTCAAAGGATTCAAATTAATGAAAATTTACTGTTGAGAATGATTTTATTTATTATACAGGCACATGTAGTTTTTTAAAAATTAAACTTTTAATTTTGAGGTAATTTAGATTCACGTGCAGTTATAAGAAACAGTACCCAGAGATCACATGTACCCATCCCCCAGTTTCCCCATTGGTAACGTCTTGCAAAGCTACGGTCAGTATCACAACTAGGACACTGGTCCAGTCGAGAGACAGAACATTCCCATTACCACTAGGATCTCTTACGGTGCCCTTTTATACTCATATCATATACTTGCCTCCCACCCCCTGACCTCTCAACACCAGATGCAGGTATTTTAAGGCTATATCTTTGAAAACAATTAAGAAATTAAATCTATGTTGAAAAAATTTTATCTTCCATACAGGCCGACTGATGTTCTACAGACGGTCAAGTTGTTAGACCTTTCTTCTAATCAATTAATTGATGAAAACCAGCTGTTTCTAATAGCATATCTGCCCAGGTAACCCGCTCCTAAAATGCCTATTACAATAGTTCTTAGTAAATTTTTAGTGAATGGATCCTATGCTATATATACTTTCTCAGTGGAAATATGATAATGATGATGGAATTCCCAAATTGAGTAATTCCCTTTGGGAAATTTTTATTTGAATTCATTTAGAGAATTGACTTGTGAACCACATACAGTGTAGTCTGTGTCTGTACTAGATCATTGAAGAATGAATAATTTGGCCCTGGTGCTGATACCAAAGTCTTCATTCATTGAACTTTGGGAAGTAAGACTGTGTCTCTTTGCTCTCTGACACCCATTTAGCACCTAGCACAGCAGGAGGCCCAGGAATTGTTTGATGACGGCAGGATCATCAGAATGTAGCACAGAGAGTCCACTTTGCATGCCCTAGATTGGACTTTAAGGTTTCTAAGCATTTCTCATGGGATCAAAACCTAGGGTGTAGGAAAAAATTTACAAATCTAGTCTGGTTGATATAGCCCATAGCATTTTATATTGTTCTGTGTAATCAAATTTAACATTTTTACATTTCAGATTAGAACAACTAATCCTTTCTGACATTGGACTTTCTTCTATACATTTTCCAGACGCTGGAATTGGTATATGAGATTATTCAGTAACCCCTCTGCCGGCTCCCCCATACTTCAGCTTTGTTTCCCTTCTACTGTGTAACTTAATTCTCCTTCTTCTAGGGTGCAAAACATCAATGTTTCCTTCCTTGCAATACCTTGTACTAAATGACAATCGGATATCACAGGTAAGAGCTTCTTCAGAATGTATGTACTTACATTATTACTTATTTCCATTCTCATGATGCGGTTTGTAGGTTCCTGCTATCAAAGAATATTTTAAATTGAAAGAGAAATGCTTCCTTGGAGTGAAACTCCTCACACAAACCCAAAACTATTAAGAAGGAAACTAGATTAATTCGCACTTAACCAGCCCGTCTGTCAGTTTACACGGCACAGTTGTAAAATGTGTGGTCTTCCTCGTGGATGCTCGCTGCTTGGTGAAATTCCGTGCCTCCAGTGGAACTGGGGGCTTTTGCTCTTCTGCTGCTCGTCCAAATAATCTGAAAAATTAGCCTGAAACATGTTTATTTTCATGTTTTCTTTTGCTGGGTTTCAGTGGTCGTTTTTCAACGAGCTGGATAAGTTACAGAGTCTGCATACGCTGTCCTGCGCCAGAAACCCCCTGACTGAAAGCAGCAAAGACGCACAGACCACACGGCAGTTCATCATCGCCAGGATCGGTCAGCTGAGGACCCTGAACAAGTGTGCAGTGAGTACTGGTGTCCTGACGAGGTTGTTTCTTAAACTAGAAACCAAACGGTCCAGTGTAAAGAGAAGTTACAGTGGAAGATCGTAAAGGGTATCAGATGTCGTTTCCTCCAAATGGTATTATTTCCTCTCAGTGGCAGTTTTTTCCAGCTCCTCGGGAGGTGGTGTTACACTCAGATGCCTGCAGGGAAAACCGCTGCTTAGCTGCCCTGGCAGGCCCAGTTTTTGTCATTTGAGGCAGGGGAGGAATACTGGGTACTGTCTCAGTAAGTCAGCTCCTCCAGGCTGAGGACCTCATGTTGTGACCTTGGGCCCCAGGCATAGTCCAGATACTCCCATGAAGAAAAGGATAAAACTGAAATCCACTTTTCTTTTTGAAGAAACTCCTGGATTCTGTTAACGTTAAAAAGGAAAGGTAGAAATATATTCTTGTTCCTTTCAGTTTTATTATTCTGTACGGGTAGGCGGTGGAGAAAGGACAGGGTGTAAGACACACTCGTTAGAAAAGTGCTTTAATAGACCTGCTTTTATTTCACATCCATATAGATTCAACGAGAGGAAAGGCGTGGGGCTGAGCTTGATTACCGAAAAGCATTCGGAAACGAATGGAAAAAGGCTGGTGGACATCAAGATCCAGACAAAAACAGACCAAACGAGGAATTTCTTGCAGCCCATCCTAGATACCAGTCACTCTGCCTCAGTACGTACTGTGCACCAGGGCCCTCACGGGGCTCGGAGCGGGGGGACTGTCCACTAGGACACAGTTTCCTTTGGGTGTCAGAGGAGGTCCTCAGTGTTGTAGCTTTTCTCCACTGGGGCTTTTTTATACTCATCTAAATGGACAGTAGGGGCTCCAGCAGATAGTTGGGAGCAGATAAATAATTAAAGAGTTGTCTTTAGAGAAGGTAAATCTGCAGCATCTCTTAGCAGGAGGAGGGGAAAGCAGCTCTTAAGCAGAAGTTCTTCTCATCTTAGCATTTACTCAATGAACTTCGATTTCAGGAGGTGGGTCCCACTTCCTACTTTAGGAAGGGCAGGAAGGCCTCCAGGTCATCTCATTCCCTGGCTATACCCTAGGGAATTTTTAAAATGAAGAGCATTTAACGTGGAACCTAGGCGTTGGTATTTTTTAAGCTCCCCAGGTAACTTTAATGTTCATGAGAGCTGAGTGTAGTTGTTTTCCTGAGCGCTCTGTTCGGAGGGCCCACCAGTCGTGGCCCCTGGTGTGCAAGGTGCTTCCTGACCTCCAGCCCGGCTCCTTGGACACTGAAGCTCTGACTTCAGGACTCTTTGTCCCTGCTGTACTTTCCATTTTATTTTGATTTCATTATTATTCCAAATTTCACTCTTATGCGATTTTCTTTTTTATATATTTAATAATGTGAGAAGCTCGCTGCATGAACACTTCAGGCTGGAACGTTATCTTTAAGGAAGAGAAGCTTCCCGTGGGAACTGCTTTCAAATGACTCCATTAGCTGGCCCGATTTCCTGGCCACTTGAGGTGAATTCTGAATCACTCGGGGGCAGGGCAGGGAAGGCTCTAAAGCAGCCCTGCAGGTATGGCTCACTATCTCCGCACTAAGAATGTAGAATACAAAGCAGCCGTGTGGAGGGTATTTATAGACATTTTGTCCCTGGCGGTCCTGGCAGAAGTGAGAGGAGGAGAAAGGGGCTGCTTTTCCTGGCAGGGGACCTGGTTTGCAGCGGTGGTTCTGGGCGCCCAGAGCAGCCCTGCACGAACTGGCTGAAACCTGGCGAAGGTGTTTGTGAGTCGAGTTTCTCTCAGGTCCCAGAAACAAAGGGAACTATGACCAAAGGTGAAGTTTCGCACCAGCGTTCTGAGTATTTGCAGGCACAGCCTCTTCTTGTCTCTAGGGACCAGTGATGGGATGCACGGAAGACAGGAGGGTTCCAGACTTGGCAGCCGTTGCCGTCTGTCCATCCCTCCAAAAAATACACTAAACCGGTAACCAAGTAAAAGGAAGCAGATCCCAGGTTCGCATCCAGCTGCTGCTGGGTTGGTTCATCCTGGGAAAGGAAAAGGCTAGGTTGACACTTAACCTGTACATTTTTTTTTTCCCTTACGGTGGCCTTTTGGTTTATCATTCATCCTTTTTCATTTCTCCTTAAACAGAATATGGTGCACCTGAAGATGGGGAACTCAAAGTGCAACAACCATTTTTGCTCAAAAACCAGCTACTAAGTAAGAACCCCACATTCAAAGACCGCTTATTTGTATTCGAGTCCTTAGATGCTGAAATAGATAGTGATGACCTAATAGGGATTGTTTCTTTTAAGTAAGTACCTAGAGGAGTAGTTCAATTTTTAAAGAAATGATGACTCTCAAACATATCTAAATTCTGATTTTGAACATGTTAGCAGTTCCCATTCTTTAAACTCATTTAACAGTGTTGCACATGTGGGAAGTATCTGAGTAGTGAACTGAATTGTGATTTGGAAATTCGTGGCTTTTCTTACACTTGAAAACCTAGATAAACCGTTAGGAAAGAAGTACTAAGGAGAAACGGGAAAGCCGTAGAATGTTGGTCCAGCTCTTTTTTGTTGTTGTTAGTAATTCAGTGAAGTATTAATAGAAGGAATTTTAAACATCAATAAGCATCCTATTCCTTTAGTGGGATTTGAGCCAAGTTGTATGAAGAGCTGCATCCTTTGGCCATGGCTGGTAACGTGCATGTGATGTAAATCCTTCCTACAGCAGGGCTCAATTCGTCTCTTTCCTTTTTTCTTTCAAGCACTGAAGATAAAACATCCTAATCAACTTGATCAGAAAGTCATAGAGAAACGACTGCCAGGTAAGAATGAGTCTCTCTCTCCTCTGCTTATGCTTCTGAATCGCTGGCCCTCAACACGAGGTGGCTGGAAGTAAAACATTTCATTCATTTCTGAAGTTGTGGGCTTTTACGTTCTAAGATGCTAACACCATGCTAATAACATCACTCCCCCCTGAAAGGTCAAGTCTCGCATAACTTTCAGCTCATCTAGAGAACAGTTGTGGTTGCCTCTTCAGCCAGAGGCAGTAGCATGGGAGCGCTCGCCCTTCGGGGCCTCCCCCAGGCCCTCTGCTGGTTAGTTCTCAGACTGCTGCCCCGGGGGCTTTCCTAGGCCAGAGATGTTCTGGCACTGGGCTTGGGTGCTTTCTATTCCGTAACCAGTCAGGAGCCCCCTGCAGAGACAGCTCTTGGACGCTGTTTTAATGGACACACTTGAAATGGGTTTCTTTGAAAAAAACTACTTCAGAACTTTAAACCTTGATGCTATTGGAACTGATTTTGTTTTATTTGGAAAATACTTTTATGTCAACAAATTAGATCAATGTAACTTACCTTAAACTGTCACTCAAAAGAAAAATTACAGTCTGAATCTCAAGATTAAACTTGATTCACAGTTAAATACTAAAATATAAACAGCTAAATTTAGCACAGTGAGGATTTGAAGAAGGAATAAAATATCTATTACCGTAAATGACTCTAGTGAAATACCCTTCTGTTTCCCTGTCAGTGCAGTGAATTCACATTGATTTTTTAATTCATTTTTATCAAATAAAACAAGCATATCATGGTATTGCTTATGGAAGGCTTTGGTTGTGCCCAAAGAAGTACCTTTATGATCCAGAAACATCATCTAGTATCAGTGTACCAGTATTGCTCCATTTTTACTTACTAGAAATCCAGTTTCTATGCCTGTGACCATGTAATGTTGCTACTGTTACATAATGATGAATTAAAATGAGTGGTCCCCGCTTCATTATTCTGTTTTCAGACTTAACTACTGTCAGTAAGGGCGTGCATGGGGACAGACGAGTGGGAGAGGACCAGGAGTTTTTGTTAAAAGTTGTTAGCTTTGGACGTGTTTGCATTTTTCCTTCTCTTACGTGAAATCAACTTGTGGGAACGTGCTCAAGAATGTTCTCGCTAGGGCTGTGTTAAGTTTCCTTTTCTGGGCTTCCCCTGGGAAGGCACAGAGCCCCCTGGGTCAGGGACTGTGGAGAGCGCCATCCCGGGCTGATGGGCTGGTGGCTCCTCCCCCACCTCCCACGGTGTTCACGGTCTGAGTTTCATTCGTCTTCAGCTGGAACTAGCAGAGATAAGAATAATCCAGAGAAATTATAATTATGCTTCAAGCTATTCCAAATCTGAGTCCTATATTCTCTGAACTCAGCAGTCAGAGTTAAGCCAGCACTAACCACCCTCTGCACAAGGAAAGCCAGTCCACCTAAATCTTTTGAAAGGACAAGATTATCTATCAATCATATATTCACAAATAAAAGAGCAAATTATGGTAATCGACACTGTAGTCTATTTAGTGTCTATATTCAATACATAAACAAGAAAAGGGCCAGTTTTTATTCTAAAATAAAGATAACATTTATTATCACAAGTTGCATAAAAACAGCTTTTACAAAAATTATTTTTGATAGAAAAATATTTGTTTGAATACATGTGATCGTTGTAGGAACACCACACTATTGCTGTACCTCCAGCTAAAGCTTCAAAGAAACTGTATTGCTCATAATCAGACATCCAGTATTTACCACACCCATCTTTGGAGAGAAGTTCATAGTGTTTTCTGAACAAACCGAAGCTTTTCCTCATTAAGTTACATTCCCATGCCTGGTGGTCCCCTGTATGTGTATCGCATTACACACATAAACCACAATGATTACAGACTGGGAGCGCCGGAAGGGGGCTTGTGGATCATTAGTCTACACCTCACTTTACAGAGGAGGAAACTAAAGCCAGAGAGACTGAGACGCGTCCTCATGGCGCCCGAGCCCCACGCCAGCGTTCTCTCAGTAACTCGTAAGTAAGTAAGTAATCACAAAGGTTTAAAAAGTTAGTAATTTCACTCACGTTTATTCTTCTGTGCTGAGAATATGATTTCTGGTTTATTCAGGTTAAGGAGGAAATATTAAACACCGCTGAAATGGTATGAAAACTCATCATCAAAGGGCACTTAGGTCAAACATCGGCTCCGTTTCCCCCAGCCTCCCAAACGACCCCCTAAGTGGTGACACTGTGATCCGGTGGCCCACGTGGTGGGTGAGCCGTTCCCCGATCATTTACCTGGGTACATTGACAGTAGGAAATGACAGTGACAGCTGTCATTACAGTTGTGGTCTTGTCACGTGAGCTCATTTTACAGGTAACTGTCCTTTGAGAGAACTTGATGGTTTTTCTTTTCCTTGATAGAATCCATGACAATTCAAAAGGTGAAAGGCTTGCTGTCACGTCTTCTCAAAGTTCCTGTGTCAGAACTTCTGTTGTCCTACGAAAGTCCCAAAGTAAGTTGCCCAGCAAAACACAAAGTCAAGTCGAGTTCCCCACAGTATGACTTGCTACTAAGCTATGTCTCTACGTAACATGGTCTGATTCTAAATGGAAACCATACATCTTTGTTGGGGGAGGTTTCGTCACATCTGTCTTAATCACCCGCACCCCTTTGTCTAATTTTAGATGCCGGGCAGAGAGATTGAACTAGAAAATGATCAACAGTCATTACAGTTTTATTCTGTGGAAAATGGAGACTATCTATTAGTGCGATGGTAACAGCCAACTAATAAAATTCAGAGGTTAGACCGTTTATCGTGACTGGGGTTCACTGGAAATAAATGACTTATTGGGCCAATTTGGTCCAAACAAAATGAGGTTTTACAAGTTGCCCTAAGTGTAAAACAGCTGTATTTTTCATAGGGAAGAGACCGTTTCCAGGCTTGTATATAACAGCCCTAATAAAGGCTTTGCACCTATTAACGATTTTCAGAGTTTATTTCATAGTTCATGACTGTATTTCATTATGAGAAGATTTAGATACTAAATAGAACCTCGCTAGTCTAAGAAAATCTGAACACAGTTAATGTCTTCATAAGACCAGTTTTAATGGAATCCGCTATTGACACTACTGGTTTAAAAGGTTACTAAAATGATTTGGTTGGTCATTTTGGGAAATGTCCCTTAAACTGAAGGAAGCACATCCTCTATGTAGCACAAATGCTATGATTTCTCTTCTCAGTTGCACTGTTTTTTGAGTACTTACAAAAATTAATTACATGCTTTTCCCTACAGTTATACCTAAACTGAGACGACATTCTTCTACAGAAGCTTACTAGTGCTGACTGAAATTCAGTTACATGAGGTAAACATTAGGCAATGAAAGGAAGAAAAGCAAGATGCTTTCAATGCCAAGGATTTAGAACTATCCTTCCCTATGGCATTAAGAACCCTGAGACGTGTTTGATTTTACTTATATTCACAAAATTTTAGCACTTTAAAGAAAATAGGAGTACTAAGCTGTGATCTTCAGGATTTACGTTAAATGGCAAAAGGAAACTTGGGTGGAATTAGTCCACTTAATAAATGAACTTAAAAACCAAGGTCCAAAACTCAGCATTACATTGGTTCCTTTTCAAGTTGCCCACTTCATTGAGAGATCCACAAAATCTGACATGATTTCAAGAAACCCCTGACTTTGGTATCAGTGACCACTGCTCATACGTGATCACAGATCACACAGCATTTCTGTGAGTTCTTTTTGGCCCTTAATTATCCTTACGCTATCCAGAGCTATTCTGCAATCTAGGTTGAAATTCAAACTTGTTCTTACTACTCAAGATTTCTGAACTAGGCCAAGTTTTAACCAAAAATGATTGATAGGTAATAAATCACTAACAGAAATGATGCACTAGGACTTGGAAATATTTTTTTCTTTTATAAACAATTTGGTATTTTTCAAATCATCTTCCAATATATAAGTAATTTTTTTCTTACACTACAGTATCTGTTGATTTTTAAAAAGGAAATTTTGTGCAAATGTTAAGAAATACCACATTGGTGACCTGTGAAATTGCCAGCCAAGAACTATCCTGAAAGACCATATAATCTGCGGCCAAACCTTGGGCTTTCCTCAGACTTCCGCTCAGATCATCATTCACCCACCCTGACCTTTTAACACTGCGAACTGACCTCATCATCCTCTTGCTTCACACCGACAAGGATCACCGCACAACTCCTTCAGTTTCCACAGCTGTGTTAGTTCTTGCGGAGAATACTGAGGGGAAGACAGCATTCCTGTTTCACACGTCTTCTCACACAGCCACAGGCTGTCCTGTTGAAAAATGAAACAAAAGCTGATTTGGGAGCCCTGACACCCTGCTGGAAGACAGCTGAAAGCGTGCATACAGGAGCTTCCAGATCCCAGTGAGGCTGAAGTTATTTCAAAGACAAGTGTATGTGTGAACCCACTCAGTTTGTGGGGGACAGGAAAAGCACACACCGGTGACCCTGAGGCTGTGGAATAAAGAAACAGTGCAGTGTGTGCATTAAGAGTTTGCAAAGGGTGTTCTATGAAGAGAGGGTGTGGAAACCACAAATGCAGAGTTTCGTATTTGCTACTGGAGAAGAGGTGGCCAAATAGCATTATGAACAACAGCAAGTACTGAGGGAATGGTTACAATATTCAGGGGACAATACCAAGTGCTTTATAAATATTATCCAATTTAATTCTCACAATAACCCTGTGAGGTAGGAATTATTTCCTTTTTACAAATGAGAAACTAAGAGTGAAGAAACTTGCTCACGGTGAAGTTCATGCTGGTAGGCTGAGTAGGAAGGATCGAAATGGAGTCTTGTCAGACTCAGAGTCGGAGTTTTCACCCACCAGCCTACTTCCCAGCTCCGTGGACTGGCTTCTGTTTCCAGCAAATATAGCAGAATACAGATCCCATTCACTTTGAGAACATAAAAAGGAGGGATATAATAAAAAATGTCTTTTTAAAGGATGGCTGAACTGGTGGCAAAGGAGAGGAAACTGGAGAGTAGAAGGAAGGGCCTGGGGTCAGCGTGTGCCTTGTACAGGCCACGCCTGGGGACAGGAGACTGACCACTCCTTCCTACAGAGCCCTGTGCCCCTGGGGGCCGAGAGCCTCCAGGGGTATTAAAGGAAACAGAGGAGGCCTGTGTGTCTCCGCCCTGACCCTGGACGGGTGGGATGGAGAGAGTCTCCCCTGAGCATCTGGAACCGTAGCCCGCACTTGGGTGGGCCTGCAGCTGGAGTCACGTTCTGTGGCGCCACCTCACTGCCAGAATCTGAAGTCAGCTGATTCTTTTAAGTTTTAAAGCTGCAAAGAATTTCTGATCAAATGTATAAAAACTTAATTCATTGTGAGTAGGAGAACTTACATTCAAAACATTTCCTTTTGGTTTAGACTCAGAAAAATATTGTATGAGATCTAGGCAGATTATTGTGAATTAGATCAAGAGCACAGTAACGATGCCAGAAGACCTTCCATTCACTGTTCTGCCCAAGGTTTGATGATAGAGAAACCTCGCTGAACTCTTCAGAACCCAGAGGCCAGCCCCACTCAGGCTTGCTTACCTGGTATCTTTTAGGTCCTATGGCTGCCATCCAAATGCCCATGCTTACATCTTCACCCTGCACAGGCCCCATAAAGTTTAAAATGTAAACATTTAAATGCTATTTCATCTATAAAGACAATGCCACACCCATTCCCGTAAGTAATCTTTCTACTTCTTTGTTTTGTGATTATTCTAATATGCAGTGCTGAGGATGTATTATAACACTGATACACGAAACACACACACCACAATGGAGTCTATGACTATACACACTAAGTAAGCAGCCAGCCCCTCTTCTCGTGGACCCTAAACTTCCAGCACTAACAGTATGAAAGATGCACTGGATCTAAGAACCAGGCAGAGTTTTATTTATTTATTTGCTATCTCGCAATCAGCAAAAAAGCAAGCTTTTAGTCTTAAGCTTGCTTAGTCTTCCTTCTTATGAATATAAATCTTTACATTCCTTTAGGGACTATACCTTTAAATATAGGCTGAAAACATAACAGAAGGCTCAAAGATTTAGGAATAGAACTTAGAGCCAAGATTTGAGGGATAGGAGTATATCCCTAACCTTTGAGGGCTGACTCCTATCTAGAATGAATAACATGCCTCTCCCCAAGATCAGCTGGCTGTGCTTTTAATGATGGAATACTGAGTGGGATAAAACTTGTTTGGTGAGTGTACTCTTAGGTCAGAAATCCTTAATTACCTGGTAGGTCTTTAATCTCCCCGAGTTGCCAGCCAGCCAGCGGACGATGTCCCTGGTGATGACATACCCTGAGCCGCACGCGAAGGCGGGATAAGCAGGACTGGGGTACTCCAGCTCCTGCCACTTCCCGGTTCGGTCAACGGCCCAATTCAATCTGAAACTGACATGCAACATGAGTCGGCTTCTTTGTGTTGCTCTGACACACAGCCTACCACTAGTTAAGCTTGAGTCCTTAATTATCACTACAAAGGAATAAGCTGTAGAAGCAAGGAAAGAAGAATGAGAGATTATTGTTTTCGTCTAAGGACAGGAATTATTTATCTAGTGGTGTTTTATATAAAAGACTGATATGTTAAATTCTCTCCAAGTTGTATTTGTGGAGTTTAAATAAATGAAAAATCACCAATCCCTATTGCATTCCTGAAGACAGAAAATGGTTTCAGAAATGTGTCACAAATTTATTCTAATGTACAGCAGCTTCTAATTTGAGTAGCACTTAATATGTAGGGCATGAGGATAAAAGCCACATCATTTTCCCTCCATTACATTAGTCTGAGGTTTTCCATTTAAGAGAGTTTTTTTCCCCTTTAATTGTAGATTAATAAAATATAGTGACCCAGGGGCCTAAGAGGGAAATTTCCTATTTCAACCACATTTTTCTTATGATAAATGACTTGTATATTTCATTCTAAATTAACATTTGCTCAGTGCATGAAATGAACGCCAATCGCTTAACAATGTTTAACTTACTTTCCCCACCAAAAATTAGGCCCATCCAGATTCTTAAGGGCGATTCTATTAAATACAGCTTCCAAGTCTATGTAACAGTCGTCATCCGTCTTTAGCAACAGATCAAAGCCGGTTGTTTCCACAGTCCTGTCAGCGAAAGGGGGGGATATGAAAGTCAGGGCATCCATACGAGGAAACAAAGCAGCACCAATGTGGTGACACTGCTAACATCTTAATGAAAACTGGCCCTGTACTATCTGTATGCTTGTCCAGCTTTTATCCATCCAATATTGGGAGCATCTGCTCTAACAGAACATCGCTGCTGCCAGCTACAATCCTCACTTAATATTAACAAACGGGTATAACAGAGAGGTGCCACACCAACTTTAAAAGGTATAAGGAAAAAAGAATACAATGAAAAAAAGATCTGGCTTAAGTAGAATATATAATCAAACAAATGCTTCTCAGGCCTTGCCCAGGTCAGGCCAGCATGCCTATTAAGCATCTGAACCTTGCCCCTTGCGTTCTTAATGAGAGGGCCACGCAGATGAGGGGACAGATGCCATAACTGGCCTCTCACACAGAACACTGTCATACAACAGGATGTGTTCCAAGCTGCTATTGATAGTACACTCAGGTTTTTTTACAGTGTTTAAAATGCTGAGTTATAACACTGAAATACATTTTCCCTTGGAAACGATTTCCAGTAATTCAGCTATTACAGATGACCTTCTGGAAGGCACAAGAGGGTGATTTCATTTATCTAGACATTAAAAAATATATAATGGCAACGAGAGACAAAATTGACTCTTTGATTTCACACTGCCAATCCCTGTACCTCTTTTACCCAGAGCTTGCGAGGGAACCGGTCAGAAGACAGAAATTTGAATTAAAGAAATCTGGAGAAAGTTTCATTAGGCCACAAAATGGTGAATTTAACAATGGGTCCACAACAAAAAGCATAACCCTACGTTTCTAAAGTGCATTTCTAGTTAATAGCATAGGCCATACATAATATTTGCTAATTAGAAATAAACTTTTATGATAAAGGACACCGAGGTCACTGATGGATCACCTGAATAAAGATGAATGAAAAATAAAGATGTCATTTACGATGTGGAGGGTAGATGGGGGGATGGGCTACTGGGAAGCGGGTCCAGACGTACAGCCTGTCAGGTCACTGCAGTGTTCCAGGTGCACACGATGGCCCAGAACAGACAGTGGCAGAGAGACTACGGAGAGAGGCCAAGATCACAGAGATACGCAAGTAGTAGAAGAGACAAAACTTAAACTGAAGGTAGTAATTAGACCAAATTGAACTTCCACAACTGGGAGTCAGCTCCCTTATAGAAAGCCCTAGAACTCGGCAGTCCTGACCTCCCACTGCCTGGACCCCCATTCCCACTCCACCTCTTTACACCCTCGCCCTTGCCTTGGCCGACCCATAACAGGAACCCCACTGGTGACCTTGAGCTAAAAGAAGGTTCTTTCTCTTACTACAGCTGTCAAACTTAATTCTGGTATTCTAGGCATACCCACATTTCCAGCTCACATTTATATCTGCCCTCTACCCACAAGATGACTCCAGAATTAACACTGACTTGCCCCAGCTATGAAACTACCGCCCATAAGCTAAACTGTCTACCCCTCAGGACCAGGGAACTATATCCAAAGAGGATTGATGATTTCCCATTCTGCTCAGGGCAAAACAGAGAAGAAGGGACAGACTTGGGGGCTCACCGAGCAACAAGTTCCCTGATAAAAGTTTTAAAAAAGAAAAGACAAAAGACGTGAATATACTTTATGGGTTTGGTCTAGACAGAAAGAGAAGGTTTCAGTTCTACAGTCAGGGTAGACAGTATCAGGGGGCTCACAGCAAGTTATGGGACCCTAGAGTAACAATAATATTAACAACTACATGTATTCAATTAAGAAGAGTCACTGTTATAGTATATTATTGGTGGTGGTATTATAATAAAAGTAGGAGTTACAACCAAGATCCAAGAAATACTGGAGGGTCTGGGAAGTTAACAATATGGTAGACTATAAGGGTTGCTGAATTTCATCTTATTAAAGCTTCTGGAATTAGGGCAGGTAGTTTTTAAATGGGTTGGAGGAGAGAAAGGAAATACAATGTGGATGTTCAGCTGAATGGAATTCAGATCAGTAACCTGGGTGTAAATGGGGGATATAGGTGGGTGGGTATGAAAATGCCTGAAGATAGGCCATTTTCAAACTCACTGATTTTCACCTAATGTTGGCTCAAGACAACTATGTAAGTAGGCATGACTCAGAGTGAATCAACTTTTGCCTTGTTTGTTTTTGATACATTAATAGTGTTCACATTATGGATCAGCTCATCGAAATAATAAAGCAGCAGCATTTTAGAAGATCAGTCCTCACAAAGAACCAGGGTACAACAGATCACGTCCCAGGTGCACAGTGCTCTTAGGTTTGTTTTTTTAAAAATCTCAGTGGTTTGATGTTGATAAATTGTTTCTACATCAAAAGAAAAATAAAACAATACCTACCCAACATTTTTAAAACCTACCATTTATAGAAGTTCAATAATTTTGCAGGAACATTTCGATAAGTGTCAACAACATCCACAAACACAATATCATCATAGAGGCTGCTTTCCTCCTTCAGTAAGGCATCCTCCTCGTGGAGATTGCTTATATGATCAAGAAGTCTTCGAGGGCGAGAATGAAGATTTTTTAAGAGAGCATCACCTTCTAAGAAGGAAAAGAGAGCTGAAGAAAAAGGCTATTGCAAACTTAAGACCCAGAACTTGTAACATTATTGCATTAACCCTCCTCCCAAGGTAACCTAACAGAACACAGTTGTTAGGAACTCTGAGGTAGGGAAATGGGAACTGCCACACATTGCTGGTGGAGAATAAAGGGATACACTCACTGCGGGGAGCAATTCAGCAGTACCTAGTTAGGCTGAAGCTGTGCGGACTGTTTGACTCGCTAAGTCCACTTGTATGCATCCCCAGAGACATTATTTTACACATTCACAAGGGTATTTATGGCAGCATTGTTTGTGACAATGAAAAAATTGAACCAGCCTCAATACCCACCAAGAGGAGAATGGTTAAACTGTGGTATATTCACATAATGGAATACAGCAGTTAAAAAAATTAACCTGCATAGCAGCACTATTTACAGTAGACAAGACGTGCAAATGACCTAAATGTCCATCAACAGATGAATGGATAAAGAAGATGTGGGGTGTGTGTGTATACACACACACACACACGACTATTAGCCATAAAAAAGAATGAAGTGCCATTTGCAGCAACACGGATGGAACTAGAGATGATCATATTAAGTAAATCAGAAAGAGAAAGGCAAATATCATATGATATATCACTTATATGTGGCATCTAAAATATGACACAAATGAACTCATCTACAGAACGGAAACAGATTCACAGACACAGAGAACAAACAGACTTGTGGTTGCCAGGGCTGGGGGGATGGGGGAGGGATGGATTGGGAGTTTGGGACTAGCAGATGCGAACTATTATCTATAGGATGGATAAACAACAAGGCCCTACTGTAGAGCACAGGGAACTGTATTCAATATCCTGTGATAAACCATAATGGAAAAGAATGGGAAAAAGAACGTGTGAGAGTGTGTGTGTGTATGTGTGTGTGTGTGTGTGTAACTGAATTGGTTTGCTGTACAGTAGAAACTAACAACATTGTAAATCAACTATACTTCAATAAAATAAATTTTTAAAAAATTAACCTGATCTTGGATGTTTAGAGGAATGGCACTAAAAAATAATGCTGAGTGAGAAAAAGTATCTTGCCAACTGATATATATAATGTGATACCACAGGTATAAATTATAAAATACTTTAATCAAAACTGTATGTTATTAAAAGTTGTATACACATGCATGTAGTAGAAAGTAGAAAAATAAGAATGGGAAGCGTACACATGAGTTTCAGGACAGTGGTCTCCTGTCCAAGGGGAAGGGAGAGGAACGGGGGGTAGGAAGTACTGGGAGGGAAGGGGCTTCAACTGTTATCTGTAACACCTTATTTCTCTGAAAACAAAGAAAGGAAGCAAATATGACAAAATGCAAACATCTGTTAATTCTGAGCAACAAGTACATGGGTGTTTCTTATAGCACTCTCTATTTTTGGTTTATTTATGATATAATAAAACTTATGACCAATGTGCTTAGAAGACATTTTAATTACCACCTCACAAGCTCATGGATCATTTGTCACATCTGTGCAGGGACTGTCCTCAAATATGGCAGCAATCCTATCACTAGCGCAGGATTTTCTCAGCTGTCTCAAATTAGAAAATTCCTGAAAACTAAATGAGTGAGTGGCTGAAGGGTGGGGGAGAGAAACTGAGATGTAACCCAGCCCTCCGCTCTCCGTGACTGAAGAGCAAGACTGGGTGTGAGGGCCGAGCCCCTGTGTCTGATTTCTACCTCTGCCCCTGTTGGTGAGGCACTGGACAAATCACGCCTTTCTGGGCCTCAGCATTCTCATCTGTAAAAGGAGGAGTTGGACTAAGTCTGTGGTTCTCAGGAATGCCTACTGAAATACAGATTCCTAGGCCCCAAGCCTAAAGATCCAGCGGGTCTGGGGTAGAGCCCAGGAATCTGTATTTCTAACCTGTGACTTCCTGTAACTGATGCAGGTGGACCACAAACAACCCTTTGAAAAAAACAGGCCTAAATGACCTCGGGTCCCTTTCAACTCTTAAGGATAAATATACACAATTTAACACTTGAACGAAAGTGAAAGTGTTATAAAATTGCAGCAATAGGAATGGATGATAACAAGATAAGAGCAGAAATACAGGCTTTTTCATTAACAAATTGTACATGTTGGTTTACTCTGCATATATCTGAAAAATACGAGTATAAAGTAATAAAGTAATATATCTGTGTGTGTGTTGGGTTTTTTTTTGGCTGTGTCGGGTCTTCCATTGCTGCGCGGGCTTTCTCTAGTTGTGGCGAGCAGGGGCTACTCTTCATTGCAGTGCGCGGGCTTCTCATTGCGGTGGCTCCTCTTGTTGCGGAGCACGGGCTCTAGGTGCGTGGGCTTCAATACCTGTGGCACGTGGGCTCAGAAGTTGTGGCTCACGGGCTCTAGAGCGCAGGCTCAGTAGTTGTGGCGCACGGGCTTAGTTGCTCTGCGGCATGTGGGATCTTCCCAGACCAGGGCTCGAACCCGTGTCCCCTGCACTGGCAGGCGGATTCTTAACCACTGCACCACCAGGGAAGTCCCTCTGTGTGTGTTTTAAATCTGATCATCTGTCTAGGTGCCATTTACAAGAATCATGTGGTTTACGGCCTCTCAAACTTTGGAGGCATCAAACCCATCTAGGTAGCTTATTAAAATACAGGTATCTGAGCTCCAATCCTGAAGATTTTTAACTCTGTAGGCTTGAGGTAGGGCCCAGCCAGAGATGCTAATGCCCAACAAAATTTGTGTACCATGTGATTCTTCTGAACAGCACGTAGATCCTCAGATTTTAAAAAATTATAGTCAGATTTTCAGATATATCCAGTACATAAGAAGAAAAATCTATTCATTTTAATTTCTTTAGCCTAACACTTGAGTTATTTCTCTCTTGTTTGAAAGGAATTTTCCTCACCCAAACCTTAATCCTTTAGCCTCAGTGAGAGAAAACTTAAAGACAAACAGTTGTTTAGGGTACAGTAGTTGCTCCCTGTAGAACAGTTTAGTGCCAGAAGTCTCAAGGGCCCCTCAAGTTTTTAAAGACTCTTGATGGTACATACATGAATTAACTGGCAAAAGAAAGGAAGTCGCTAGACATGAAGTCAGATGGTGTGTAACACCTGTACCCGGCCCCCCGGTGTGAGCTGTTTTACGAAACTGGCCTGACCTCCCGATCTGAGTCCTCCCCAGGGCTGAGCCATTAGCCTCTGTGAGCTAAGTCCATACCTTCCCTAGCAGAGTGGTCTCACAGTTTTATGAAAAATCTCGACTAAAATTAAGGATCCGTAAATTTTAAATCTCTATTTTTAATGGCAGGTTTGTGGGTAAAACCTATGTACCTATTCCAGCCTACCCTTAGGGGTGAGGTAAGAATAGAAATGCTTGTATGAGGAAACACTGTATAAATGAAGATGCTAGAAATTGAAAAAAGCCACAGCCCATTCACATCTTCAAACTACCTGTAGTGGCCTCAAACAGAGGGGTCTGCCCCATCCTCAACCCTGCACTATTAAGGGAGACCCCTGAAGACCTGCCTCTCAGAATACGGCCTCTGCTCTCCCCAAGTCACTGTGTGCCTTCAGTGAAGCTGTGTCCTAATTCTTTTATAGGAATCCATGATCTGCAGAGCTTTGAGAAGCCAGATGATGCACTACTGGGCACCTTTGCTCCGTAAGTGATGATCAGGACAAGTGACCAAGAGCAACCGCATCAACAATAGCTTTGCTTAGAGATCACTGATACAGGAATTCACTGATGTGGATATTTTCAGGAGCATCACTCAAGAAGACAAACACAGCCACTTCTTTTTGGGGTGGTGGAGAGGGTTGCAGAACTCTGAATATACTGAAAGCCATTGAATCAAATACTTTAAAAGGGTAAAGTATATGGTATGTGAATTATGTAGCAATAGAGCTACTATCTTTAATGACAAAAAAAAAAAAAATTACCTTTGATGTCAAAAGTATGAAGATGAGGTAGGCGAGATTCAGTATGTTTTTCAACTTTTAACCAGTTGACTTACCCTGAATAGTATAAAGAAAGCCACCTGCAACTCCCTCCACACCTTCCATGAATTCATGAGGCAAGGCACCCTCCCCAGCCTGAAAGAAACCAGAATAGAAGTGCTTGGTGTTTTATTACTAAGAATACATTTCTTATATTTGAAAACTGATTTGGCACAATTCATAATGTGACGCCACAGCACATAAATCCATCTAAGATGCTGGTGCACTAGACTTAACGCTATCAGGATGACATCAGCATTCTAGTTTTGTCGTCTAATTCCAATGTCCAAGATCAGGTACACACAGTAATCTACGGATTAGTGTTCAGAATTCCAGCCTACATAGAATCACGTATTCTTGAACTTGCTACCAACACTATTACCAAGACCAATTTTATTTTACATCCGAACTCCACCACTTAAAAAAAATTATAACCACGTCTGATTTCGTGGAAATTGAAAATGCCCGTGAGTGCAAATACACCCGAGCACGTTTCAAAGTGACAGCTGCCACGCAGAGACAAGCCCTCTAAGCAAACAGTTCAGCCCGAGCCGTACTGACGACTGATGTTGCTGAAGGTGCCCACTGCACCAACAGCCAACGACAGTCCCCTCTGCCGCTAAGGTGTGGAGCCTCTTTGGTTATTACGAGATTTACCTCTTCTACCTCACAGGTTACCCCAGGCCCTTACTCAAAGTGAGGGCCTCACCTCTGTGTGTTCCACCCCAACTTAACACCCTACCAGCCATCCAGCTGCTGCGGGCTGGATGGGAATGTCACAGCCATGCCTCAGCATGTTTACAGCGTTTCTTCTTGACGAGTGGTCAAGAGGGCTTACTGCCTGGCTAGTCCTCTTTGAACAGATCCTTCTAGCAGAGCTGTCCCTGTACAAAGCAATGTTTTAATAAAGCCAGTAGAGAGACAGTGTCCTGCAGTGATGGTGGGAAAATCGCCATTCAATTCAGAATATGGTTTGTAGCTGAATGTGGAGGAAATCTCTAAAGGTGAGCGCTACAGATTCCAACCTTGTACGTCTACAAAAGATTGCACACTCTTTTTTTTAAATTGTACAATCTATACTGTTTTGGCTTGTTTAGTACTTAACAGTACTTTATGTTTATTAACTTCTGTCTAAAAGGTCACAGCTTGGCTTTTATTTTGTCTTTAAAATTTTTGTGACATGATTACTTGCTGGCAAGGCAGCAAGACTTAGGAAAACTTCCAGCTCTACACGGGTTTCTTAGAATAGGCTACTAAGTTATCTGACTTTTTTTTAGGTTAGCTGAGTGTTTAAGCCATCAATGCCCTCCACAACCATATTCACCCCCAGAGCAGATCACTTGAGTCTTTACATTTAAATCTAGCCCTCAATTCAGAAGTAAACTGATTTCCTTTTGTGCAACCAACTGAGCAGTACAGAATTCTGGCATGTTTTGGATATTTTTAAGTTTCATACACAGAAAAGGAGGCAAGATATTAAAGGCACTTGCTTTGAAAATAAGGAAAGAAAAATAACTATAAATCCATAAAACACTGTATCTTAAATAAAGGACTTTTCAGAATCAAGGATGAAATCTGATACATGGCCTACAAGGCTAAGGTTGTAATTACACATGAATTTGTGGGTCTATCTGTCTAGTGTCTTTTCCCCTCACTGGACTATAAATTCCACTGTGGGCCAGTAATGGGCCTATTTTGCCCATGACTGTGCCTGGCTCACAAGTGTGCAGTAAATGGTTTCTGAACGTGTAATAACAAACCACATGATTTTCATTTCAAATTCAGGGATTAATTTACGTGAATAAGGTTAATATTTAATGGAATGTACTAAGCTTGTGACCTTAAATGCCAAGTGCTTTCCTAATCATTAGATCAGAGCATCAAGGAGAACAATTCTGACATCAGCACATATACCACTTATTTACTTAAAGTTCACCATTTTAAGTTTGCCTACACCTTCTTTTTCATCCTACACTTACTTTGAGAAATTTATTGTCAAACTGTTTCAAATTTTAAGAAAATTTGGTAAATGAAAAATAGAAGTCACAAATCCCAACAACATAAATGAAAGTGAATACTCAACCTTACTTTCTAATACTTTTATCTATAGTATTGTAACTGACATCATACTATCAAGGTGAGATAGTGACTATTCTGAATACTATAGAGTAAGTGAACTTAAAAGAACATTAACTTAAAAACTATAAAGAAATAAAACATTGCACTTTCTAAAATGCACTAGACTTAAGGCAAAACTATATATTTACTAAGGTTGAAGTTACAAAATCAGAGAACATTTTTTTCATCTTTACTATGGTGACTCAGCATTTTCTAGTGTATATGTTCTAAAATACACAAGATTCATTGTTCCATATGAGTTAATGTAAAAGTAAACTTAAAAACACTTTTACATATTAAAAAATGCTAAGGTGTGCTAAACAACCTTTAAAAAACGAATGACTTACTGTGATGACTCTGAGAACTCCTCCCCCATCATTGACTGTCACTTTGTGGAGATTTCTTGACACAAGGCCTTGGAGGTCTTGGCTCTCCCACACGACTGTACCTTCAAAGCTCTTTTGTGGAAAGATGAACAGTGAGTCGGTTTCTTTATTGCTGTCATTTAGGTTTTAAGTAAGTTTCTAGAGAAGAGTTTATTTTTTCTAAGGCACATTGGTTAAAACTTTTACTGCCCACTAAGACACCAATGCTAACATTTTCGTGTATATCTTAGAGCACATCTAAAACAACAGTTACAAAGACCTTATAGACAGTTTTACACGCTGCTGTCATTTCCCATTGCATCAAAGGCATTTCCTTATGCGACTGCCGCTGTTACAACTGCTCTTTTTCAAGTACTTGTAGCAATACTGCTGAGTGAATGCATCCTGATTCACTCAGACATCTCCCTACCGTTGGACATCTGGATACTACCAAATAGCTACTAAAATAATGTGAGGCGTGTTTTGGTGTAAATGTTTATTTTTCCCCAATACTTTGTTTTTTATTTAAAATAAATTCCCAGAGGTGAAATTACTGGGACAGGAATAGAGATACTTTATATGGATTTTGGTACACACTGCCAAACTGCTTTTCAAAAACAAATTCTAGGGCTTCCTTGGTGGCACAGTGGTTAAGAATCCGCCTGCCAATGCAGGGGACACGGGTTCGAGCCCTGGTCCGGGAAGATCCCACATGCCGCAGAGCAACTAAGCCCGTGCGCCACAACTACTGAGCCCGCGCTCTAAAGCCCACGAGCCACAACTACTGAGCCCACGTGCCACAACTACTGAAGCCCGTGTGCCTAGAGCCCGTGCTCCGCGACAAGAGAAGCCACCGCAATGAGAAGCCCACGCACCACAACGAAGAGTAGCCCCTGCTCGCCGCAACTAGAGAAAGCCCGCGTGCAGCAACAAAGACCCAGTGCAGCCAAAAATAAATAAATTAATTTAAAAAAAAAACAAAACAAAAAATTCTACCTGTAGGGTCATTAGCAGTTTATGAGAATGCCAGTTGCATTGTCCTCTTCCCAGTATGGGATATTAGTAAAGAAGTTAAGCTAATTTAGTAGATTTAAAGAAACGGTTCCTCATTTAATTGGTGTTTCTTTTGATTTCTAATGATGTTTGTGAATTATAGTCTCTTCTGGGAATTGCCTTGTCATGCTTCTTTGCCATTTAGCTACTGAGTTTTATATTTTTCTTATTAATCTGTGTAAGCTTTTAATAAATTATCTTAATACTGTATATTTTATATACTAAGAATGTTCTTTCAGAATTGTTTTTTTTAATTTAATTTATTTTTAACATCTTTATTGGAGTATAACTGCTTTACAATGGTGTGTTAGTTTCTGCTGTATAACAAAGTGAATCAGCTATACATATACTTATATCCCCATATCCCCTCCCTCTTGCGTCTCCCTCCCACCCTCCCTATCCCACCCTCTAGGTGGACACAAAGCACCGAGCTGATCTCCCTGTGCTATGCGGCTGCTTCCCACTAGCTATCTATTTTACATTTGGTAGTATATATAAGTCCATGCCACTCTCTCACTTCGTCCCAGCTTACCCTTCCCCCTCCCTGTGTCCTCAAGTCCATTCTCTATGTCTGAATCTTTTATTCCTGTCCTGCCCCTAGGTCCTTCAGAACCTTTTTTTTTTTTTTTTTTTTAGATTCCATATATATATGTTAGCATACAGTATTTGTTTTTCTCTTTCTGACTTACTTCACTCTGTATGACAGATTCTAGGTCCATCCACCTCACTACAAATAACTCAATTTCGTTTCTTTTTATGGCTGAGTAATATTCCATTATATATATGTGCCACATCTTCTTTATCCATTCACAAATAAATGGAAACATTCCATGATCATGGATTGGAAGAATTAAAACTTGTTAAAATGTCCATATTACACAAAGCAATCTACAGATTCAGTGCAATCCCTATCAAAATACCAATGGCATTTCTCATAGAAATAGAACAAACAATCCTAAAATTTGTATGGAATCATTAAAGATCCCAAATAGCCAAAGCAATCTAGAGAGAGAAGAACAAAGTGGGAAGCATAATGCTTTCTGATTTCAAACTATATTACAAAGCTATAGTAATCAAAACAATATGGCGTTGGCAAAAAAACACACACATAGATCAATGGAACAGAAGCCCCGAAACAAACCCATGCATATGTGGTCAATTAATTCACAACAAAGGGGCCAAGAATATACAACAGGGAAAGGACAGTCTCTTCCACAAATGGTGTTGGGAAAACTGGACAGCCACGTGCTTAACATGAACGAAACTGGACCATTAACTTATGCCATACACAAAAATCAACTCAAATGTGTTAAAAAACTTGAACATAAGACCTGACACCAGGAAACTCCTGTAAGAAAACATAGGTGGTAAGCTACTTGACATCCGTCTCGGGGTATGATATTTTGGATTTGATACCAAAAGCAAAGGCAACAAAAGCTAAACTAAACAAGTAGGACTACAGCAAACAAGGGAAACTATCAACAAAATGAAAAGGCAACCTACTAAAAGAGAAAATATTTGCAAAATCAGGTATCTGATAAAGAGTTAATATCCAAAATATATAAAGAACTCAAACAACTTAACAGCAAAAAGCCAAAGAAGCTGGTTTTAAAAAATGGGCAGAGTATCTGAATAGACATTTTCCTAAAGAAGACATACAGGTGGTGAACAGGTACATGAAAAGATGCTCAACATCACTAATCATAAGGGAAATGCAAATCAAAACCACAATGAGATATTGCCTCATATATGTTAGAACAGCTAGCACTGAAAAGACAAGAAATAACAAGTGTTGGCGAGGATGTGTAGAAAAGAGAACCCTTGTGCACTGCTGATGAGAATGTAAACTGAGGCAGCCACTATAGGAAAAAGTTTGGAGGTTCCTCAAAAAATTAAAAATAGAACTAGCATATGATACAGCAATTCCACTTCTGGGTACTCATCCAAAGGAAATGAAAACACTAACTTGAAAAGATACATGCACCTCCATGCTCCCTGCAGCATTATTTACAATAGCCAAGACATGTAAGCAACCTAAGCGTCCGTCAATGAATGAATGAAGAAAATATGGTATCTATATACAATGGAATATTACTAGCCATTAAAAAGAATGAAATCTTGCCATTTGTGACAACACGAATGAACCCCAAGGGCATTACACTAAGTGAAATAAGTCAGACAGAAAAAGACAAATACCATAAGGATCTCACTTATCTAAAATAAACAAAAAGAACTGAATTCATAGATACAGAGAACAGATGGGTGGTTGCTAGAAGTGGGTGGTGGGAGGTGGCTAAAACGAGTGAAGGTGATTGAAAGGTGCAAACTTCCACTTACAAAAAAATAAGTCTTGGGGATGTAATGTACAGCCTGGTGACTGCAGTTAATAATACTGTATTGTATATTTGAAAGTTGTTAACAGAGTAGATTTTTCTTTTTTAATAAATTTATTTATATTTTTATTTTTGGCTGCATTGGGTCTTCATTGCTGCACGCGGGCTTTCTCTAGTTGTGGCGAGCAGGGGCTACTGTTCTTTGCGGTGCATGGGCTTCTCATTGCGGTGGCTTCTCTTGTTGCGGAGCGGGCTTCAGTAGTTGTGGCACATGGGCTTCAGTACTTGTGGCACATGGGATCAGTAGTTGTGGCTTGCGGGCTCAGCTGCTCCGCGGCACGTGGGATCTTCCCGGACCAGGGCTCGAACCCGTGTCCCCTGCACTGGCAGGCAGATTCTTAACCCTTGTGCCATCAGGGAAGCCCCTAAGAGAGTAGATCTTAAAAGTTCTCATCAAAAGAAAGATTTGTAACTATGTCTGGTGATGGATATTAACTAGACTTGTGTTGATCATTTTGCAACAAATACATATATTGAATCATTTTATTGTATACCTGAAGCTAATATAATGTTGTATGTCAATTATATCTCAATTAAATAAATAAATAAATTTAAAGAGACTGCCCTCTGAGTTGAACTAATTAAATTCTTATAGTAAAAGAAACAATGTTTCCAGTAACTGGGAAGAGCTCTAAGGTTGAAGCTTAATTAGTAAAACCAATCCCTTAAAACACTATAGGAAAGCTGGTCTAAGAGAGAATTTTGGCAACAAGTAGCAATGTCTAAGCGGAGATAGAATAATTGGAAGGTATATGCTTTAGCACTCTGGTCACATCCTACCTGAATGAGACAGCTCTCAAAAACACCCACCTCCCACTGCTGTAATCAAATTCAATGCCCAAACCAAGTACAGTTCAGATTGTTTTTTAGGTGCCTTGAAATATCAGGAAGGAGGTTCCTAGCTATTGGCCGCAAGAATTCAAACCACTCTAATGAGCTAACACCCATCGAACATGAATCAATAGACATTCTGGTTTATACACTCCGCAAGGTCAGCATTAGGACCCGAAAGCTAATTCCTAGACCCTTGACTGTGTGAGGCTGCTTTGGGTTAATCATGTGTCTTTCTCCTGGCAACAACGACCTCTTCCCCTTGGGATACTTTACTTTCTTCCAAAACTTTAATAGTGATAAAGTTTGGAAGGACTGATACCAAATAAGTTTAGGAGAAAGAATTGATAGGACTTAGTGAGTGCTTGGATATGAGAATTGAGGATTAAAGCCCACGATTCTGGTTTGGGTGCCTGAGAAAAAGGAGATACTATGACCCAACACTGAAAATACAGGAGGAGATGAGAAGGGGTGGGCTGGAGATGCTATCACCATAGAACGCCCAGGGGACATTCCAAGTGGAGGAGTTCAGTAGGTGGCTGAAGTGTGTATGGAGTTCATAAGAAATCTGGGCTGCAGTAAACAGGTGGTAATAGATGAAACTGTCTAGGTAGAATGAGTAAAATAAACAGAAGTTTGGGTTTCAGATCCTAATGATTAACGTTTAAGGGGAAAACGGAAGAGGAGATAATGAAGTTATGTACTGGGAAGAAGGACTGAGCCAGATTAAGCTGAACCAGAAGAATGCATATCATATAAGCTAAGAGAAAACTGCAGTCAACTAGGGTAAGGACTCCAGGTAAGTGTTCCCTGGAGGTGGCAGTTAGGTCACTGGGAATCTTTGCAATTATACTTTCAAATGAACCATACCAAAGTAAAAGCTATAGTGACCTCAAAAAAACTTCACTTTGAAACTACAAATCTGGCAAATATGATGACAAATCAAGTAATTCTCTGTCCAGTGCATTCAACTGACACTTGGCACCTGACTCTGCCCGGCACCCAACTCCATTTTGTTTGACTGGGTTGTGATATAACATCAACAATGTTGACTAAACTGAGTAATTACCAGAAAAACTCATTGGCCCAAAAAGTGATCCTGCTTTTTTATTCACTCAACTGATAACCAGCTGTTTTGCTATGAGAGGAGGGAGGAGCTCTACCTTCTCCACCTCCCCCGTACCTGCTCCATGTCACAGTTAAATTTCTATTCCCCACTTCTCTCACATGCCTACTTTCTACTCTCATACAAAGTAATCACAAAGCTAGGAATCTCTGCAGATGCGAAACAGCTTGTTTATGGCAAGTCCCTGCTAAAATCATAAAACCAAATTAAAAGGCAGGAAAGAACAGCACGGTATAGGTTGGAAAAATGAGCTCTCAGAAGTCCTCTCACCCATAACGTAAGTGAGCTATATGTGCGACCCATGCTGTCCATTCTCCTGTGTCCTATTTCTAACTCGTCATCCAAACCACCAGAGTAGCTTACACATACACAGTACTTTCGTGCCTGTAACTGTTAACGATTTCTTGTGGATTGGAGAAATGACTACCTCTAAAGAATTTCAACTTTCATAAAAAATAAGTGTATAAATACCCATGATGCTACCAATACTGTCTCTAGTGACTCGGGTTGAATGAAAATAGTCTTTTTATTGAAATTAGTTTCAGGTTTCAGGTGCACTAAGAGAAATACGAAATTAGAGAAATGAATATTTTAAAAGAAACACACAGCAGTCTCCATTTAAATTTGTGACCCCCAGTGAGATTTATGCTTTAGTGAGTCACACGACGAAAACAGTGCAAGAGCCCTGCTTAGCTGACAAGCCATACTGCTGACGTTACTCTAGCCGACTGTGAAGTGTGGAAGGAATAAGATGATGAACAAATCAACCACTTCTCCCCCGCAGCTGGGATCCACGATCTGTTTTTCTTCGGCCATTCTCTGCTGATGATAGGCAGGCAAACCCATTCATCACTATCATTTTTTCTGTGCAAATAAGCCCAATTAGGCTTGAGGCAGCAAAAATGAGTATCTATATAAAATTAAACAGGTTTTCAACAAAAATAGGATTTTGTGTAAAAGGAAAGAATATGTTATCTTTAAAAGTTTATTTTTTCTTTTAATAAAAGCTAATATATATTTATTTCAGAACATTTAGAAAATAGATACACAGAAAGAAGAAAATAAAAATCATCCATAATCCTACTCCCCCAGATGCAGACACTATTAAATAACTGTGTGTTTATAAAAGGAAAAAGGTTATTCAGATGTAATGAAAAACCAAAAGCCAGTTTAGCTGAAAGCGTCAAGGGAAATAAAGATCACAAGGCTTTAGCCAGTAAAAGTCTTAATAACTAAAACGGCCACTACCTGACTTGGCTGAGTCCTTCCCATCCTGAGTACCTACTGCCATATATACCATCCTGAACACTGGCAAGGAAGGCAGCTCCTTGCCCCAACCTAATTTTTATTCTGAAAAGCTTCAAACCTACAGAAGTTGAAATTACTACCCAAATCCCCTAGACTCACCAACTGTTAACATTTGGCCACATGTGCCTTTTTTTTTTTTTTTTTTTTTTTTTTTTTTTAACTTTTTGGCCATGCCGCACAGCAGGCGGGGTCTTAGTTCCCCGACCAGGGATCAAACCTGCACCCCCTGCAGTGGCAGCGTGGCGCCTTAACCACTGGGCCGCCAGGGAAGTCCCTGGCCACATGTGCTTTATCTCTGTCTCTAGACACACATACTTTTCTGTTGTTCTTTGTTGTTGAATCACTTGAAAAATACATTTCACCTTGTCTTCAGCATGTATTTCCTAAGGACAAGGACATTCTAAGGGAAAGTAATGGTTTTTTGTGGACTCATCAAAAACTGTAATTCTTTCTACGAGGCTGACCAAGACAATGGAGCAGGCCCCATAAGACTGTGATGAGCCTGAAGTTAATATTACAGCCTATCTTCTTTCTCCTTGCCCCACGCTGTGACTCCCTCCTCTTAGAGTTTCTCTACCTGCGCACCGCTGACATCTGGGGCCAGATAACTCTGCTGTGGGGACGTGTCCTATACGATGTGGGATGTTCGGACATCCCTGGCCTCTGCCCACAAGATGCGGCGCTGCCCCACACCGGGTTGTCTCCAGACACTGCTAAGTGTGCCCTGGGGCCAAACGGCCCGGGGGAGAGACACCGCTTTTGAAGAACAGGAACCACAAGTCCAGAGGAGGACCAGCAGTGAAGAGGCCAGCACACACTGATTCACCGAACGCTCACCGTGGGGCTGCATGTTCTAAACGCTCTCCATCTGGGAAATCATTTATGCCCTAGCGTAACCCTCTGAACTGCGTGCCTCTTACAAAGGAGGGAAGAGACGCAGTGAGGCGAAGGCGCTTGCTCCAGGTCACAGAGCCACCGAGAGGCAGCGCAGGGACTCAACTCACCCACAGGCGGCTGCTCAGGCACCTGTCCCCGAACGTGCCGCCCCACGCTGCCTTCCAGGCGCGGCAGCCTTTCCCTTCCTATTCGTGCCAACCCGCGTGAGCCATCTGTGAAAATCAATCCTCCAGCAGGCTCCAGACCTCTCTGGAGAGCACCTAACACAATGCTAGTGTTCCTGGTCCCCTCAGAACCCCACTCCTCGCCCCTGGGAGTCACAAAGTCTGAGTGACGTTCCGCCCATGCTGGTTCTCAGTAGAAAGGCGGGACTCTCATTGATGCCTTGCTTCAATCCTAAAGAAGCAGACCAATCAGTGCAGGAAATCTGCTTACAGCTGTGCCTGGGACACAGCAAGTTAAGCAGAATATCAGTGCTGGCTCTTCTAGCCTCACTTGGACATAAGCTGCTTTAAGGGCAGGGATCTGTGTACTATGTCTCAAATAGCCCCAGTGCTTGGCATATACTAAGTTCTCAATAAATATTTTCTGAGTCAATGAGTAAACAAACCAAAGAGTAGCTTCCTTCAAAAACTGAGATCCAACACTTGGCCAATACTACTTAGTTGAGCCACTACTTTTAATTAAGAGTAAGAGATACCTTTGATGGTACATACTTCATTTAACAAGGAAAAAAGTTCATATATGAAATTTTAAAAGGTCATATAGGTAGGCATTCTCATATAATGTTGATGATTATTCAAATTGATACAAACTGCTAAACTGTCCTCCAGAAAGAAATTATCTGCCTCAAAAATGTGTAGAAATTTGAACCAACAATTCATCCTAAGAAAATAACCAGTTATGGACACAAAACAGAGTGTAAGGATGTTCACTACAGTCTTTTTTATAACACTGAGAAACTGGAAATTTTTTTCCAGTATGTTTTAGTTTTGCTTTTCTGTAATTAGCTTTTAAACAGAGGTTCCCATAGGTGAAATAAAGGAGCTCCCTTTGACAGTCACAGAATTAACATGCAAAGTTTAACTACCTGTACTCATCCACAGCACCTTATAAAATGTGTGACTTTGCTGTTGCATAAGTGTGAACAGCAACCCACACGCCTGGTGGTAGGAAGATGTTTCCCGGTTAGCCAGCAGGGCTGGTCAATCATCCAGCTTCCACATCTTAATTCAGCGTTCATGTCGCCAGGGGAACTTGTCAACTAGAGCTCATCTAAAGTGACTGCCAGAGGTGACCGGGAAACTGACCCCTACACTGTGGTTCCAAAGCATGCCGTTCAGAAATGTACTCAGACAAGACTGCAATAGCCTGGAAAGGCTGAGGTTGATGGATGAACAATCTGTTCATGTCCAACTGTGTAATACACAGTGTAATACAACCACATTTGGGCTTAACTCCAGGGCTGATGAGGGCACCTAGCAGCTGGGGTGGTCTCTACCTAAGAGTTATGTTTTCAAACATCTTCCACTACTTGGAGAAGTTTTATTTATCTTGGAAATGTGACCGATCTCTTTGCCATTATCCTGTCTGCACTTCCCTCCACCTCCCTATTCCTTAGATAAGCAAACTATTTGATTTACTCAAATGGTACCTGTGCCTGGTCTTCCTATCAACCACACCTGTTACTATCCTTTGTCACTAGAGCACTCATGCAGTTCTCTACTCCACTAAATAAACCATGGTAACATGCAACGCTTTTCAAAGTGCGGTTTGGAACCTTTGGGGCATGATGCAGCTCTCTGGAGGGAGGAATGCAGAGTGCTACAGCTTAGTACATCCCCGCTGGTAGCCTCATCCACCACTCTGGAGGGCTGTCCTGGCAGGAGAATATGCAGAGTCTGCCTCTGGAAGCACATACTCAGGCCGACAGCAGCCTGCACTGGGACCAGAGTCTCTTTACTACAGCCTGTACCTCTGGTAAGATGAACTGCTCCACAGGCTTGTACCACAGCTTGTTCACCTGCACACCACAGCTCGGAGGACTGAAGCGAGCAATGAAGAGGGCCTCCTACAGATCGGGGGGAAAAAGACAAGAAGAAATACCCTATGTCAGACACGGCACATGCAGCAAGTTTTCAAGTTACATGTTGGTCAGCTAAATTCTCAGTGGCCCCGACCACAGTCACTAACATTGTTCTACTGTGGTTTAGGCATCATTTGGGTTTTCTAGTGCAATCATGGTTATTAAATAAAGCCACTGAAGATAACCAAAGTTGTCATGAAGTTCTAAAACACTAAATATAATCCAGATAACCTTAAAAAAAAAAAAGACACCTTAAAATGAGGAGCATTAGGGGAAGTATAAGGTGTTAAATTAAGCCAACTTATTAGGCTTAGCCCCAAAGGGTTAAGAATAAACTGGGGCTTCCCTGGTGGCGCAGTGGTTGAGAATCTGCCTGCCAATGCAGCGGACACGGGTTCGAGCCCTGGTCTGGGAAGATCCCACATGCCGCGGAGCAACTAGGCCCGTGAGCCACAACTACTGAGCCTGCGCGTCTGGAACTTGTACTCCGCAACAAGAGAGGCCGCGACAGTGAGAGGCCCCACGCACCGCGATGAGGAGTGGCCCCCGCTTGCCGCAACTAGAGAAAGCCCTCACACAGAAACAAAAAGACCCAACACAGCCAAAAATAAATAAATAAATAAATACTTTAAAAAAAAAAAAAAAAGAATAAACTGAAAGGTCACAGATTTCTACATAGAACAAAGGTACTCAGGAATCCCCCTTCAAAAAGAACCTTTAGAAGAACAAACAAAAACAAAAAAGGGAACATAAAAGAGAACTGATTCTCATTATGTCTATTGTTTGCTTTGGGCCCTTCTTGTTTTGGGCAAGAACACTTCCTTGTTCTCACACCTATTCTAGACACCCATTTGCCACAGGGGACGCTTCTGTTAAAGCCACCAAGACCATGCAGAAGTTCAGAATGAAGGGGGTTAATGAATTAGCGTAGTTCTTTCATTAACATCAGCTCTTGGCAATGCCGTGGTAATATTTTTTTACATCGTGACTACCTGTGAACCCATTATGATCCACCTGAGATTAGGCCTTCCTTGAAGACAAAGATTAACCTCTCCTTGAGTAAAAATATGGCAACTAAAAGTTAAATCAACATGATCAAAATATTGTACATCTGAATCAAACTACTTGAGTGACAACTCAAACATTATGAATAGTTTAAAAAAAGACTATATATACTAAGAAAATTAATTATCAAAAAAAATTCAAGATTGATCCTAGTTTCTAGATAAGGTTGACAGTGGAATTCAGAGTACTGCTATTCCAGTTACCTATTTGAGCTTCGATATCAATGAAACCTTTAACCACAATAATATATGAACTCCTATACTTGAGTAACATGACAAAGCTTTTCTCACTGGAATCATAATGGCTGGAATCATCACTAAGATTTGTTCCCTCTCTTATATTTATATTTATGTCATTAAGCACATTTACAAACTACATAAATTCTTTTTTTTTTTGTCTTTGCTACTTTTCAATGGGGTGGAGAGATTTATTTATTTATTTATTTATTTATTTATTTATTTATTTATTCATGGCTGTGTGGGTTCTGTGCGACGGCTTTCTCTAGTTGTGGCAAGCGGGGGCCACTCTTCATCGTGGTGCACGGGCCTCTCACTATCGCGGCCTCTCTTGTTGCGGAGCACAGGCTCCAGACGCGCAGGCTCAGTAGTTGTGGCTCACGGGCCTAGCTGCTCCGCGGCATGTGGGATCTTCCCAGACCAGGGCTCGAACTTGTGTCCCCTGCATTGGCAGGCAGATTCTCAACCACTGCGCCACCAGGGAAGCCCTACATAAATTCTTTAGAGGACAAAGGAATAGGATAAATTGCAAACAAGAAATGTAATCTTCATTGATATTTGTGTTTATTGGTGACTCTAACATTGTACCTGTTAGTAACAATCAACATTAACAATAATACAGGGGCACTTCCCTGTGGTCCAGTGGTTAAGAATCCAACTTGCAATGCAGGGGACGCCGGTTCAATCTCTGGTCGGGGAACTAAGATCCCATATGCCACAGGGCAACTAAGCCCACATGCCGCAACTACTGAGCCCGTGCACCCCAAGTAGAGAGCCTGTTCACAACTACAGAGCCCACACACCCTGGAGCCCGCACACTGCAACTACTGAGCCCACAGGCTCTGGAACCAGCATGCCACAACAAAGAGCCCGCATGCCGCAACTAAGACCCTGTGTGCCGCAGCTAAGACCCGACGCAGCCAAGAAATAAATACAAAAACATTTTAAAAGATGCCTAAAAAAAATGAACAGAGTTCTGCTTCCAGTGATATCAGACCAATTCTCCTATAGATAACAATTATAAACAATAGACAAAACATTAAAAAAAAAGAAAGAGCTGAAGGCACTGGAATGCACACAAAGCAGGCAGAAACTGGAGAAAAAGCAATACCAAGGAGATGAGAAAGACACTGGGTATGCTTCCCCCACTTTTTTTTTTTTTTAATGGCTCTTTGTCTGAGGCATACCTCAGGGGGCAACTAAAATTCTGAAATAAAAACTGCAGTCTTTCTGTTTGCAAATCAGAAGGCAGGGTGGAAACAAACACATCAGCTAACAAGTGAGGAAGAAAACCCCAGAAAGGAAAGGGTCACAGAGAGAATCCTCAATTCTTCACGTAAATTCTGTCCTAATCTGTGGCTGACTCACGAAGTACATATTCAAAGCAGAATCCAAGCAGCCCATCTAAGTCCAAAAGAATAGACTAGAGATTTCAGCTGCTGCTCACTACAAGGAAGACAGAGTTTAGAGTCTGTGCCCAGCTAATTTAACTGACTGCTAAAAGAAACAAACAAAAAGTCAATACTCCTCAAAGAATATAATAGGATCCAGAGATCCTATAATGAATTATTCACAATATCTAGGATATAATCCAAAGTTACTCGATGTAAGATAAAACAGGAAAATGTTACCATGTGCAAGAGAAACAATGATAATCAATGAAGACAGGCCAAGATGACTCCAATTTAGAATAGCAGACACAGGATTTTAAAACTCTTATTACAAGTAAGGTCAAGCCCAGAGAAAATATGCTCAAAATGAATTTAGAAAAATAGTAAATTTTAGAGAAATATAAATTACAAAAGAGAATTAAATGGAAATTCTAGAACTAGAGAGTACAATATCTAAAAAAAAAATTCACTGGCTAGGCTTAACAGATTTGATATGACAGAAGAGTCAATAAATTTGAATACTGATTAACAGAAATTATCAAATTTGAAAAACAGAGAGAAAAAACTGAAAAAAACAAAAAACAAAAAAAAAACCAGTTTTGTGATCTGCGGGACCAAAAGGTCTAACATACATGTAACTGGAATCCCAGAATGAGTAGAGAGAAATAGTGCTGGGAAAAAATTTCTGAAGAAATAAGAGCTGAAAGTTTCCCAAATTTGGTAAAAGACATAAATTTATGGATTGAAAAACTTGACAAACCTTGAGCAGAACAAAGAAAAACCACACCAAGGTACAACACAGCCAAACTGCTTAAAACCAAATACATATAAAGAGAAAAATCTTAAAATCAGCCAGGAAAAAAACAAAACAAAACAAAACCCATATTACATACATCATACATGGGAACAATATGAAGGAAGGTTGACTTCTCACCAGAAAAAATGGAGGCCAGAAAACACTGGAATGACATCTTCAAAATATTGAAAAGAAAAAAAAGTCAACCCAGAATTTCAATATCCAGAAAATATCCCACAAAAATAAAGGAGGGGAAGAATAAAGGCAAATTAAAAATATTTCTAAGCAAAATTACCAGTCAACCTGCACTATAAAAACTGGTAAAGGATTTGATTTGGGCTAAAGGAGACATTCAGGAGGAATGAAGAGCACCAGAAATGGTAAGTAAGTGGGCAAATATAAAAGGCTTTTTCCTCTAAATTACTTTAATACAGTTAGCTGTTTAAAGCAAAAATTGTAACACTGTGTTGTGGGATTTATAGCACATATAGATATAAGGCATATGACAACTAGAGCAAAGAAGACAGGGGATGGTAAATGGAATTTATAGTGGCAAGGTTCTTATATTTTACATGAAGGGGTACAACGTTAACTTAAAGAAGACTGAAAAGTTCAGGATATATATTGTAATTCTTGTGTCAACCAAGCTCCCACAAAATAATAGTACAAAGAGCTGTAGCTAAAAGAACAACAGAAAAATTAAAATGGAATTGTAAAAAATACTCTATTAACCCGAAAGCAGGCAGGAAACGGAGGAAAAGAGAAACAAATAAAAAAAGTAGAACAGAAAACAAATAGCAAAATGAAAAACTGAAATCCAACCACTTTAATAAATGCATTAAATATAAATGGAATAACCCTCCATGTAAAAAGCAGAGACTCCCAGACTGGATTAAAAGGAAGACCCAACTACATGCCACGCACAAGAAACACAATTTCCAGCAATATATAAAGAATAATATGTTGTGATCAAGAGGAATAGGAAATTGATTTAACACTGCAAAGTTAATAAATGTAATTCATCACAGTAACAGAATAAAGGAGGAAAAACCTTGGAAACATTCCAGATGCCCATCAACAGAACACATAAACATCATATATTGTTGGAATACAACTTCGCAATTAAAAGAAGGAAAAGGAAAAATTCACTGATACACACAATGACATGGATGAGTTTCAAAACCATTATGCTGGGTGAAATAAGCCTTACCCAGGAGAGTGCTTAGTGTATGATTCTATTTATACATGAAATCCTACAACAGGCAAAACTAGTCCATGTAAAAAAAAAAAAAAGAAAATAGAACAGTGGTTGCCTCTAGGTAATGGGGTAGGGTAATAGGAGTTTGGATTACACAGGTTTACACAGTTTAAAAAACTGAATGCACCTTACACTCTGTAAATTTTTTTAAACCATAAACAAATATTAAAGTCTAGTTAATTATATGCACACTAAAATGTTTAGGGTTGAAGGCTACTGATGCCTGTAAGTTAATCTAAAATACATTTTTAAAAAAAGATAGATCAATGAATGACTATAGATGTCATAAAGCAAATACAGCAAAATATTGTAGAATTTAGGTGGTGGATATACGGGTGCTCATTGTATAATTCTTTCAAGATTTCTGCAGTTTAAAACCCAGGGACAGATCTTTTCAAATACAATTCCTTGCTGCACTCCTTCAGATACACTCTGTGAACAAACTAGGTTTTCTCAAATATCAGAAACAGTAACTCTAGCTGTTTTAAACTTTTATTCCCTCTACACCCTTATTACAAAAAAGATTTAAAGCAGCTGTTAGCCTGTATTATGGTGATAGACTTTTAGGGATGGAAGAAAGAGGCAATAAGACTTGCTTATATCTATAAGCCCCAAACTTTAAATATTCGTTATTAACTTTTGAAATTCCTTAGGATTTAGGGGATTTTAAGGTTGGAAATTTCTAATCTGGTCCAACTCCTCCTTTCCTAGGTATAACACATTTATTCATTGGAATTCTCTCCTCAAACTAGCACTGTAATACATTACACTATAATGTGTCTAATCAGTAAGGGAAGAAAGGTGGAAGTCTCCCAACCTACTCATTGCCATGAGGAAAAGCTGATGATTTTGAAAGAGAAAAGTGAGGAAAAGCACGTACGAAGCAGTGCATACCTCCTGTTCTGCTTGATAAAGCTTGACGGTGATGTTCCTCTGGAAACCCACATCATTGGCATCATAAAACACCCCGAGGCTGGTAATAACGATTGGATAGAGAACTCGGAAGCTCACGCTGACAATTCGGTCCTCAGAGAGCCCTGATGAAGTGTCTTCCAAAAGACTGAACGCCTCAATTTCCTGATTCAAAACTAAGGAAGTAATGAGAAAAGGAGTTTTACATAATCAAACGAAAACAACCTTTTATTTTACTAATATGAAGTGGGCTTGATAGCAAAATCTAGATAATTATGTTATATAATTCTTTCACAAATGGCAATAAATTTTTCAAGTGCTTCAGAAATATGGCTGCTTCCAGAAAAAAAAAACCTCATTTTGAAATTTAAGAATGAAGTTTTCAACCACATCTAAGTAAAATATTTAATTATAAGAACTACTTTAATAAACTTTTTTACACACGTGTGCGTCTGTATGTATAAACGCTACAGGGGAATATTAAATTTAAAGGCATCTATTAGGAAAGGTTGGATAAATGGGGATAATAAAAACAGTACTAATTGCAGTCATAAATAATGAGTAAATTTAGTCTTGCTCTGCAAATTCCAAAAATCCTACGTCTTGTTGAGCAATTTTTGTGATGTCGGGCAATTATCACAGTATGAAAGTAACTGAAATCACTTCAAATAACACTGAAAAACTCTTTACAGCGCTATACAGTACTGATAAAAGATGATAAGCATATCACTTTCTCCTGACTTAAAAAAAAAAAAGACAAGCACATCAAACACAGTAAGCATTTCTGACCACCTACTATGTGCCATCTCCCATCATATTTAATCTTTACAACTACTCTATGTGGTTGTGACATTATCTCCAGTTTACAGATTAAGAAAATGAGGCCCAGAGATGCATCTGATTAAGGTCACAGAAAGTGGCAGAGCCAGGAATCAAACCCAGATTTATTGACTTCAAATTCAGTGCTTTTTCTATCCCCCCAGAGCTGTCTAATCAAAGCCAAACACAGTCCTTTTTGGAAAATTTTCTCAATTACCATAAATGAATCAGGATAGATTACATGAAGCAGCTAATATGGCTGAGAATATCAGTGTCACCTTGAGAAATAACATAAAAACTTATTTTAAAAGATTATTCTATCAAATCAAAGTTCTTTGTATTTTTTAGAGCTGTGGTTTTCCAACTTTACAGATCACACAACTCAATCAGTTAAAAACATTTGTACACATATTAATGTCATATTTATGTACAAAATATACACATATTAATGTCAGTTAATATATTCAATATTAATAAAGATTACATTTTATTTTCAGATAAAAAGAAATCCTGTTTTCTTCCCATACTCCAGCAGATCATTTGGAACCCTACTTTAGAGTTCCTAGAACGCTATTTTACACATAGAAGATGCTCAATAAAATGTGACTAAATGGAATTGATGGCTCCTTCCCAATTACACACATGAGCAGGAGGGAGAAAAGGAGGA
This sequence comes from Eschrichtius robustus, assembly GCF_028021215.1. Lineage (NCBI taxonomy): Eukaryota > Metazoa > Chordata > Mammalia > Artiodactyla > Eschrichtiidae > Eschrichtius > Eschrichtius robustus. The sequence continues at coordinate 10,321,054 of NC_090830.1, read as the reverse complement.
TACAGATTTTGTCATGGGCTGGGGCAAGCACTGGCCGGAGAGTCTAGACTCCAAATATAGTGGATAATAACAAAAGTTTTTCTCTTTAATATACTCAGTAAATAGGATATCCAAAGTGAAGCATGTCCATTAAAGGCAGTAGGTTAAGCACATTATAACACAACTATTTTCTGTCTAAAACAAATGTACCTTGAACTTCAAGCTACCTGGACACAAGATAGCCTGCTGCTTTGATAATGCTATTAATCAAACTTCTATACATCCAAGAGTATCATGATGATTAATGTTCACGGCGACCTTAAGGTATTTAAATAAATCTAAATGCCATTTAAATTATCAAAGAGATAAAATTAGGTTCAATGGTAATTTAGTTATATCTATTTTTAAAAATTGGTAACCTAGGTATTATATATATGAAAATTTTCTATTAGTGAAAAACTCCACTCCTTTACTATTAATGAATAATAGCGCTTAAAATAGTAAAAGTCTGGTTAATCTAAAGGTAAGGTTTCTTAAAATTTGGTTTGGCTTGGTTTTGGATTTCAAACATAATTTGTTCTAGGCTACTCTTACATCATCAGTGATACAATATTTTATTAGGTTCATGGTCCCTTTGGGACCCCAGTGAAAGCTAAAGCACCCTCTCCCCAGAAAAAAACAATCATACACAAAATTTTGCTTACACTGTTAACTAAATTCATAGACATCCTAAGTAAGAAACCTCTGCTTTACAATGCAGACCTGAAAATATGGTCAAATTTATTAAAAAAGCTGATTGCAACCCAATTTTATAAAAAGGCAGGTCCTTTAAAAATAACAACATTAAATACTGAACATGTCCCAGGAACTATTCTAAATATTTCTTATGTATCACTGTATTTCATCCTCAAGTCAGTCCCTATGAGGTAAGTACTTTTTACCCCCAGTTTACGGATGACGAAACTGAGGCACAGAGCAGTAAATAACTGTTTGAAGGTCATATAGCTAGAAAATGACGCAGCCTAGATTTAAAGCCAGGAGGCCTGACTCCAGAACCCACACTCTTAACCATTACACTACAGCTGTCTACAAAGGCAAGGTGCACATAATTATAGAGGTGTGACAAATCTTAAAACACCTGAAGTCATAATCAGTACATTTAAGATTTGGGAAAGTTTCATCTCCCTTAGAACCACAGCTGAACATAATGGGAAATGCTAATAAATAAAGATATACAGGTATAGAGTTATCAACTTTCTACAATTGGTTCCCTGGTAACACGGAGAACCTAATTAGGATCACCTTTCTTCATCCTCATCAGAACTACCACAAAATTTTAACTGTAAGGAATAAAAAAATATTACTTGTGTTTTTAATTTTTTTTTACTATTTGTTTCTTTTGCAGAAGCTTAGGCAATAATTCTTAGAGAAAGTTGAGTCACAATATTTGTATCAAGGCTATTATAACTCAGCAGGCTGGTGAAATCAGCAGTTTTCCTTAAGTTTAAACTTCAGTAACTCAGGATTTGTCTATGCTTAAGGAATTTCCAGATGCGTTTGAATCATACTGAAAAATAAACTCTCCTGGATCCTAAAATTACATATCTATCTATGAAGAATCTTCACAGATGCCCAGAGTGGTTAGTCTGTCAGGAAGGATGAAAGCTACATTTTGAGGCAAGTTTGATTTTAGTCCGCTAAAAGCAGACCACGGTACTATTCAGCTCAACAACTCTTCCTCAACATCAAACCTGTGCAGTAATCCCCCCTCCCCCACCTGCCATCTGCGGTTTTCCTTTTCAGTTACCCACAGTTAACTGTGGTCCAAAAATATTAAATGGAAAATTCCAGAAATAATTCCTAAGTTTTGAACTGCAGGCGGTCCTGAGCAGCATGATGAAATTTCATGCCATCCATCGCCGTCCTGCCTGGGATGTGACTCATCCCTTTGTCCAGCACGTCCCACCCGTGAGTCACTTAGTAGCCACCTCAGTTGTCAGATCGACCTTCGAGGCATCACAGTGCTTGTGTTCACGTCACCCTTATTTTACTTAAATAAGGCCCCAAAGCGCAAGAGTGGTGGTGCTGGCAATTCAGATATGCTAAAGAGAAGCCATGAAGTGCTTCCTTCAAGTGAACGGGTAAAAGTTCTCCACTTAATAAGGAGAAAAAAATCATATGCTGACATTGCTAAGATCTACCGCAAGAACAAATATTCTATCTGTGAAATTGTAAACAAGGAAAAAGAAATTTGTGCTAATTTTGCTGTCACACTTCAAACGGCCAAAGTTATGACTACATGCGGGAAAAGTGCTTAGTTAAATGGAAAAGGCATTAAATTTGTACAGTAAGATATTTTGAGAGAGAGAGACCATATTCACATAAATTTTAGTATAGTATGTTGTTGTAATTGTCTTATCTTATTATTACTTACTGTTATTAATCTCTTACTGTGCCTAATTTATAAATTAAACTTTATCATCGGTACGTATGAACAGGAAAAAACACGGTATACACAGGGCTTGGTTCTAGCAGCATTTCAGGCATCCACGGGGGGTCTTGGAATGTATCCCCCGTGGGTGAGGGCAGACCAGTGTATACAGCAGTCGTAAGGCTGAGGAAAAAGAAGACTTACCTGGATTCGTGATGTTGAGTAGTTTGCAGGAATAAGGATCTTCCCTGTCTTCCACAGGCACCTCACAGCCATGAGCACCTATTATGAACTTCACAAGCACACTGAGAGATGTGTTGGCATTAACATCAGTTACTGATCTTCACCTTGCACATGCACGTTTCCTCATGCCCATTGCAGAGCTTTTACTTTGAGACACAAGTATTTATTAGGATTAATACTAACTTAATTCTTCTAGTCTAGCAAAAAGGGGGAACAGGAAAACTAGGAGTCACTAACTACCAAGTGACTTATGTGTAAGCCCTCTACTGCAGGACTACATTAAAGCAAGCGTGAGTACGTTCGGCCTGGCCACCAGCAAATGCTCATGCCATTTAACAACAAACTACGGTAAAGTCAACTTCTCATGCCCACACCTAAAAACACATCTATACCTGCAATCTCCTTCATTCGCTTTCTTCTATTTCACAAAGTGTTCCTTTTGCTTGAGTAGTCTTTCTATCCCAGAAGAGGACCTCTCCTCTTCTAGACCTTGCTTCACTAGCCACCTGTAACCCATGGCTCCTTCCCTACACATTATAAATACGACGAAGCCTGACATTAATTTCTACCCACCTACTATCCGTCCCTGTCCCCATCATTTCCTTTACAGTGAAGTCCTACAAAGGAACATCTAAAATTGCAGCCTCTGGTTTCTCATTTCCCACACATTTTATAAAACAGAAATTTTAGCTTCAGTACCCACCACTTCCACCGAGATGTCTACCACCAATACAACTAGCAATCTGCTGTTCAGTCAACAGACACTCTTCAACCCTTCCCTACTTGGCTTCTCTGGGGCTTGACAATGCAGGTCTCCTTAGAAAGCTCTCTTCTTTCTCCACGTGGCCCTGCTCAGTGGGTTCCCTGGCTCTTCCTGCCCAGCTCATCCATTAGAGTGGATATCACCCCAGGGCTTTGCCCTGGGATCGCTTCTCACTCGACTCACTCTTTCACTTGCTCTCCCTGGACAATTTCTATCCACAAGGCTTCAACCAGCCTGGGAATGATTCCTGAATTAGCATCTCTAGTTTAGACCCAACTTCTAAGGAAAAGATCCATGAATTCATCGTACGTCTTCACCTAGACGGCCCACAGACAGCTGTGTGCTACAGCCTGCTCCTACTGGGTCATGAGGGCCAACTGCAAAATTTTCAAGAATTCTGTGAGCTGGTTATTAAGCACAGCTTTTATTAAAAATTAAATTTATAAACTTACAATTAAATACATTATATTAAAAACAAAGGAAATACATGCTCAAATTCATCATTTCTTACTTATTTCTCTATCATCTCTGAGGTTATATGTATCCCTTGTATCTGTATGGTGGGGATATTACAATGGTGTGCCACTGCCTATCTTCCCCAACTCTGTGTTCAGAGACATCACATTAGTTGCTTGAAACTGGCCACGGTGGGAACACTTACAGCATGGAAACTGGCAAGCACTACAAATAAGGGTTTGATTTATTCTTCTGTTGATTGTCTAGACTTAAAGTGATGGAGAAAATGTTAGTAATGCAGATCAAACTTAAAAATGTGACATGTTTGTCGCCATTCCATTGTGAATAGTACAAAAAATTGAGGAAATACTCTTCCATTGTTCAAAACCTATCATCTGATTCAGCAAAGAAGTCACTTCATTGACTAAGAGTAGAGTTCTGTCACATACCTTAGTTGTCACTTTAGTCTTAATCTTTAAAGGAAATATTCATGTCAGAACTACACTCTCGTCAACAGCAGCCACAGGTTGGTTATAGATACAGAAGTCTGGCAAACAATGACGCATTCTGAGAATCAATATGGAAGTTATAATAGAGAGCATCATTATATACCTATTATCTGTCAATTATGTGCTCCAGTCTTTATATCAATAAAATTTATAATAAACATATACATACATATAAGCATGCTTTTCTTCAGAGAGCCAGTGAATAAACATTTACCAGCACAGGTACCTGCAGATACCTCAAACTCAACAAATCACAACTAAGCTCCTTCCCCAAGAAACCTGCTCTTCTCATCTAGTATCAATACATTTTGTCTTGATTGATGATTTCATTATTCTCCAAGTTAGAAAGCTAGCAGCCATCCTAGAGTCCTCTTCCTCGTTCTACATGCAATTACCGTATTTCCTTACAAGGTCACCACTTTAGACAAGGACTGCTAAGGGGCTGAGCTAAATAGGTCTCACCGGCCCCCTGAACTCTCAACACGTTGTTCTGCACAATCTGGTCACTGCCAATCTCTAACAGTTGTAACAGTTATAAGCCCTCCCTTCTTTCCTTTTTATATGATAATCTCTCTCTCTCTGCCTCTCTTTCCTTCCCTAAGTGCTCTCTCTCACACTCACCCACAAACACATATACTCCCTACCCCATTATCTCTGCACTCCAGCTACACAGAACTGTATGGAATTTCCCAAACACTCCAAGCTATTTTGTATCTATTTAATTCACAGCACATATAACATTTTATTACATTATTACATCTATTTCCTTCTACTAAACTCCAAGCCCCCCATAAAGACTCAGGCTACACGGTATTTATCTATGTATTCTGCTATACATAGTATACTACCTGTATACAGAGGATACTTAATAAATACTTGTGAAATTGACAACTTACAGTTTCACTACAAAGGCTTTTAATTAAATAGCATCCTTGAAATATATGTGGAGTCTGGCTCCTTCAGTGAAATGCAAGACCTGAGAGTAAGCCATAACCACAGAAATGCAAAGGCTTTCTTTTACGAACGGCCAATTAAGGCAGAATACCTTTTATAAACAACTAGCATTTAGAATAAAAGTATAAACAGAAATGAATAAATGTGTTAAATTATTGCAGATATTTACCACATTTGCTTTTTTAAGCTATCTTCAATAGTTTTACTAGATCCACAAAATTACTCTGCCCCAGGAAGAAGTTTCTGGCTAATATCTATTTTTATATAGGTATCCCATCATTTTTATAAAACAAATCAACAAGCTTACTAAATTTAAAGTAAGAATGCTATGATAACAAATAAATTACTGGTGAATGCCTGAATGTTAATTCTACTCATTATATTTAGCTCTGAGTCATTCCCTCAATAGTGTCTGAGTGTCTTACTCTGTGCCAAGTTAGGTTCAAGGTGCTGGAAATACATCAATGAAAAAAGCTGAAGCCCCTGTGATCATAACATAGTCAAGTGGGGAAAGACAAACAATTTATAAATATACAACTAAATATAATAAACATGCTAGTTGGTGATATGTATTACAAAGAAAAATAAAGTCAAGTAAGGGAAGACAGAGTTGGAATAGTGCTATGATATCTAAACAGAGACCTGAAGAAAGTGAGGAAGTGAGCCATGAGGACATGCAGTGGAGGAATGGTACAGGCAGGGGGAACAGCAAGTGCAAAGGCCCTGAGGCAGGAGCACATTTAGGGTACTGAAGCCCAGTGAGGTGGCCCGGGCAGGGAAGTAGATGTAGATAAGGTCAAAGACCACAGTAAAGACCTGGGATGTCACTCTGAGCAAGAAGAGAAGTCAGTGGAGGAGTATGAACAGAAAATTGACATAATTTGACTAATTTTAAAAGGATCACTCTGGCTACCGTATGGAAAATAAAACACAGGGGATCAAAGGTGGAAGCAGGAAATTCAGATATGGAGGCTTCTGCAATAGTCTAGGTGAGGGGTAATGGTGGTCTAGACCAGGACGGTGGTTCTGAGAGTTGTGGTAAAGGTGTTGAGAAGCTGGATTCTGGATACAATGTAAGGTAGTGCCGAGAAGATAGGCTAATGGATCCGATGTGGCATATGAGACAAAGAAGGATCAAGATAACACTGTACTGTACATTGTAAAAACCTCGTATTTTCCTGACGCCTCAACATCCCCACAAACAGGCTGGAGCATCCCGCCCAGATGGCCAGGTCCACTCGGCTGACAAGGCTGGTTCCTGCCACAAGTTCCCCTTCTTGCCCTCCCCTGACAGTGACCTCGTGACACTCAAACCCAACACCGAAATCCCTCATGCCTTTTGCTTGTACACTCCACCCTGACCCCAAGTAAAGACACCTGCCCACGGGTCGTCACTCTCTCTTGGCTCCCCGCCTGCTTCGGTGAGCCCACTCCTTGGACGCTCTTCCCATCTGGCCCCCCGTGTGGTGTGCCGGGCCTCCATCTCTAGGGCCTGTGAGTATGACAGATCCTTTCACTTCCGATGCCTCTCCCAGTGTAATTCCCATTGCCGTGCTGGAGCGACCCTTACAGACCCCACAAGGGGGACTCACTCCTCCACTCACAGCTCAGACACCAAAGTTTTCATCTGAGCAACTGCAAGAGATGGGTCATTATTTTCTGAGATGGGAAAGGCTAGCGGAAGTGCAGGTTTTCAAGGTGGTTCTGATGGCAGTGATGACTCCGGGGCCTTTTTTTCACTTGCTGGGTAATAGGTTCTATTATCAGTGCGATCCTGAACTAGAGAAACCTGTCTTGAAAAGGAATGAAAGCTGCTATGAGTAAGATAGGAAATCTATAAATGTTCACTACTGGTGACAAGAAAATTCACAATTGCGATTCCCTCGTATAGCTACTCAGTCACAAGCGTGCCAGCTGAATGCAATCCTGAGGGCCTTCTCTGCTTATCAGTGACTTTGCATAAGCAGAGAAGAATCGTCACATTAACTAGAAGTCCAAACTTCCATGCTTCGCTTCCACTAGCCCCTCACTATATAATCTTCAGAGGCTGCTTTCCCTGAGAAGACTAAGGCCTTGGGTTCCTAACCAACAACCGAGCCATCTAATGTCAACATGTGACATGCTACCGAAGCTCAGGCCTGGAAGGGTGGTCGGGAAAAAGAGTATGGCAAACTGTACAAACCGCAGATCACACACAACCAAATGATACAGAATTGAAAAAAATGAAGTATATCTCTTTTGGCTTAAAATCTTTGTTAAATTTACTTTTTGGGCTCAACTACGTGGAGGAAAAGCAAAATGAAATAGTCATTTCTCTGAAGAAAAGAGGTCACATATCTGAATTAACATCTCTGACTCTCCAAGAAGAGATTTTTCAGAACACTTATTCAATACGTCATGCAAGGTGTGAACCCAAGAAACCTACCGTTGGGGCTTCCCTGGTGGCGCACTGGTTAAGAATCTGCCTGCCAATGCAGGGGACACGGATTCGAGCCCTGGTCCGGGAAGATCCCACACGCCGCGGAGCAACTAAGCCCGTGCGCCACAACTACTGAGCCTGCGTGTCACAACTACTGAGCCCATGCGCTGCAACTACTGAAGCCCGCACACCTGGAGCCCATGCTCCGCAACAAGAGAAGCCACTGCAATGAGAAGCCTGCGCACTGCAACGAAGAGTAGCCCCTGCTCGCCTCAACTGGAGAAAGCCCACGTGCAGCAATGAAGACCCAATGCAGCCAAAAAAAAAACAAACAAACAAAAAAAAGAAACGTACCGTTGACTTAATGCTGGGTGTTGTACTAAATGCTTCAGCCAGGTGCTTCTTATCACATTGCGAAGTTCATGGTTATTGCGGGCTGACAGCACACCAACTACCACATCATAATGACTAGATTTCCACTGGGGAAGTAAGGCCAACCGATCTAGAAATAAGCAATAGTAAATTAGAAATGTCATTTCTCAATTACTGTTAAGTTCAATATGTAACATAAAAATGTTTATTACAAGATAATATAAATATATGTTCATATTTGCAGAAAATACAAATAAATACAAAGAATAAAAAAACCTAAAGCACTCATAAAACTCACCATCCAGAGATAACCACTACTAACATTTTGGTGCAGAGTCTTTTTGCTTCCACACCTATGTATGTATTCGTGCTCACCCAAGTATATATGTAAATTCTTCAAAACAAGTAAGATGTTTCTGATAAGAATCAGTTTGGAAGGTCAATGTGGCATAAACCATACAACAGTAGGCAGTAAGAGCCAATTATAAAATGCTGGCTTTTTATTTTAGTTATAAAAGTTATTTAACTCCTTGAGCCTCAGTTTCCTCAAGTAGAAATGGGTGTAATAATACTTCTCAGAGTTGTTGTAAAAATTAAATGATATAATGTGTATAAAGGTTCTGGTTTGGTAGCAGGCAAAGAGTGGGCATTCAATGGCAACTAACAACAACAACAAATGTGCTGTCAAAGGTGAAGTCCTACATGAATATTAGTTATTAAGTTTGGGAGATGAAGTTGAAGGACTACCATGCTGGAAAGAATCAGAACTCTTATTCATGCCAATAAATTCTACAGCCAGCAAATATTTATCACTTGAATAGTGCAAAGGATGAAGGAGGGGAAACGTTTCTAGTTAAAAAAAAAAAAAAAAATCAAGGGGCAAGTCATTTTTTACTATCATATTTAATGCACAGGATTACATTTTTAAAATATGTCCTTAGAGGGAGTTCCCTGGTGGCCCAGTGGTTAGAATTCCAGGCTTTCACTGCTGTGGCCCCAGTTCAATCCCTGGTCAGGGAACCGAGATCCCACAAGACGCACACCACCCCCACCCCAAAAAACTGTCCTTAGAGAAAGACAGAGGGAAAGATACTTTGTCCCTGTTTTTCATCACCAGTTTCAAAGCTTGAGAGCTACAAGCTAATATATAGCTCTCATTAGGGATCCCATTTCATCTCTTTCTTCTGCGGTGGAAACTGATCCCACAATGTTTCCAAAAATAAATTACTGCAGGCCAGAGAGCTTTACTGTATTAAATGAAATGTTTTTATACGCCATAGAATCTAGGTATTCAAAAGACAACAGACATGTTGATATTTCTTCAAGGGAGAATAATTTAAATGCTTATGTAAAATTGGCAACGACAACCTAGTCCCTCCCCCTACTTTTTCACAGAGAAATATTAGCGGTAAGTACACTTTATAGACAGGAGTGAGGAAAATGCAGTAACCAGACATATCTGACATTGATTCTACAGCCAACATGCTGCACAGTATCAGTAAGAAGTTTCTTAAATCCTCGTGCCTCAGTTTCCTAATCAGAGAAAGCTGATACAGAAAACAGTCTTTAGATACTCTATTTCATCTGTTTCAAAATGTCTTCTCAAAAGATTAAAAAGCTTTAAAAGATTAGAAGAGCAAAAATTATATGCATCCCAAATGCCTCATTTATCTGACTTCATGAGAAAACAAGGTTGCTGCACAAAAGTAAAATTTCAAAATAACTGAAACATCCCTTTAAATGCCAAACATCACTACCTTATTTTTTTTTTTAAACATCTTTATTGAAGTATAATTGCCTTACAATGGTGTGTTAGCTTCTGCTTTATAACAAAGTGAATTAGTTATACATATACAATATGTTCCCATATCTCTTCCCTCTTGCATCTCCCTCCCTCCCACCCTCCCCATCCCAGCCCTCTATCACTACCTTATTTTTGACAGGTAATCAAAATAAATCTTTTAGAGATGGATTACATGAAACATCATTTAACTTTTTCTTGATGACAAAACCTTCTTAAAATTTTTCTCAAATTTCTCTCTTTATCATTAATTCTAGTCGCAGCTTCAGTTCAAATTCTTACCTTTCACCTGGACCTACAAGGCTATCCTAATAGTTTCTCCCAGACTTCTCCATGAGATTTTTCTAAAAATAAATAAATAGACACGAAGATAACCACGTGGTATGCGAAAACCTCATGGGATTATCGCTGAAAAGTACTTTAATCTTATTCCACCTCTCTCTGCCACTGCCGATCCTCTCTGCTTCTCATCCACATCTTAGCTGCTTCTACTGAACTGTGTTACCTTTTACATGCACTTCTCTTTTTCTTGCAGAAGAGAAGTACATGGCAGATTCTGGCCTTTTAAAGAAATTCTACCTCCAGAAATACTGAAAAATAGGTTTTTAAAGACTTGACCAAAAAACTGTTAGAACTAATAAACAAATTCAGTAAAGTTACAGGATACATAATCAATATACAAAAATCAGCTGTATTTCTATACAGTAATAAACTATCAGAAAGAGAAATTAAGAAAACTCCCAATTTCAATCACATCAAAAAGAATAAACACCTAGAAATAAATTTAACCAAGGAGGTAAAAGACCTGTACACTGAAAAGTATAAGACATTGATGAAATAAATCAAAGAATACAGAAACAAAAGATATTCCATGCTTGCTGATCAGAAGAATTAATATTGTTAAAATGTCCATACTAGCTAAAGCAATCTACAGATACAGTGCAATCTCTATCAAAATTCCAATGTCATTTTTCAGAAATAGAAAAAAAAAATCCTAAAATTTGTATGGAACCACAAAGACCTCGAAAAGCCAAAGAAATCTAGAGAAAGAAGAACAAAGCTGGAAATACCATGCTTCCTGGTTTCAAACCTTATTATGAAGCTACAGTACTGGCATTAAAACAGACACATAGCTCAACGGAACAGAATAGAGAGCCCAGAAATAAACCCACGCGTATATGGTCAATCCATTTACAACAAAGGAGCCAAGAATATACAACGGGGAAAGGACAGTATCTTAAATAAATGACGTTGGGAAAACTGGACAGCCACATGCAAAAGCATGAAACTGAGCCACTAACTTATGCCATATACAAAAATCAACTGAAAATGGATTAAAAACTTGAATGTAAGACCTGACACCATAAATCTCCTATAAGAAAACATAGGCAGTAAGTTCCTTGACACTGGTCTTGGCAATAATTTTTTTAGATTTGACACTGAAAGCAAAGGCAACAAAAGCAAAAATAAGTAAGTGAGACTACATCAAAGTAAAAAGCTTCTGCACAGCAAAGGAGACCATCAACAAAATGAAAAGGCAACCTACCAAATAGGAGAAGATATTTACAAATCATATATCTGATTAATATCCAAGATATATAAAGAACTCATACAACCCAATACCAAAAAACAAAGAATCCCATTTAAAATTGGGCAGAGGATCTGAATAGACGTTTTTCCAAAGAAGACATGCAGACTGCCATCAGGTACATGAAAAGGTGCTCAAAATCACAAATCATCAGGGAAATGCAAATCAAAACCACTATGAAACAACACCACACCTCTTAGAATGCCTATTATCAAAAAAGATAAGAAATAACAAGTGTTGGCGAGAAGGTGGAGAAAAGGCAACCCTCATGCACTGTTGGTGTGAAAGTAAATTGATGCAGCCACTAAAAAATGAAAAACAGTATGGAGGTTCCTCAAAAAATTAAAAATAGAACTACCATATGATCCAGCAAAACCACTTCTGGGTATCTACCTGAAGGAAATGAAAACACTCACTAGAAAAGACATATGAATGGGGATGATATGCATGATAGTGAACGTGGGGGTGTTTGCTGCAGCACTATTTACAACAGCCAAGACATGGCAGTAACCTAAGTGTCCACTGATGGATGAATGAATAAAGAAAATGTGTTCTTTATACACAATGGAATATTATTCAGCCATAAAAAAGAAGCAAATCCTGCCATTTGCAACCACATGGACAGACCCTGAGGTCATTACGCTAAGCGAAATAAGTCGCACAAAGACAGGCTGATACCATATGAACTCATTCATATGTAGAATCTAAAACAAAACACCAAACTCATAAATACAGAGAACACAGTGGTGTTTGCCAGAGGCTGGGTGTACAGGGTAGGCATAATGGGTAAAAGGGGTCAAAAGGTACAAACTTCCAGTTATAAAATAAATAAGTTATGGGGATGTAATGTATAGCACGGTGACAATAGTTAACAATACGGTATTGCAGGGAATTCCTTGGCGGTCCAGTGGTTAGGATTCTGGGCTTTCCCTGCCGTGGCCCGAGCTCAATCCCTGTTTGGGGAACTGAGATCCCGCAAGCTGCACGGCATGACCCCCCCCCACCAAAAAAATAAAAAAACCAGGGGGGCGCCTGGGCCCTTCGTGGGCGGAGGCCGAGTTTGTTAAGGGGTCCATACGTGGTCTCTACTCCGGCTGGGCTTGGCAGCACTTGCTCAGGGTGGAGCTCAGAGCGGATTGTTTTTCCTTTACATGAGAGAAAACCCACCCAGAGAAGCCAGGCTCCGAAGGTAGCCTTGATATTCAAAATCGTCAACAACCAGTTCCAGGAGGGGCACCGGCCAATCAGAATGAACACAGCTCATGCAAGGAACTGCCCTAGAATGTAAGCTCCCTGAGGACACCACTGTATCCCAGGCCTGGAATGGTGCCGACCACAGAATAGATGCCCAGTAATAAGCTCCTGGAGGTTAAGCAGCTGGTTGTTTCCCCCACCATGAAGCAGTAAATGCTGAGTCAGATTTCAAAGAAAGGACAGACATTGGCCAAGAAAGGAAGGACATTTTAAGCAGCAAAATTGAAAATAGCAGGGAAAGGAGATACAGAATCTAATTCCTTGTGTAGCCTTGAGAAAAAGCATAGAAGCTAAACCAAGCAAGAAGAAGGGACTCACGAAGCAAAGTGCCTAGGGCCCACGAGGTCATACCATGGCCCTGATATGAAAGCAAATCCGATGGTCACCTGGGAATGCACTCCTTCCTATGAGCAGTCCCAGAGGGCTTTCTGCAGCAGCTGGTTGGATATGGAGAGGACACCTCTCCCTTGGAATCCTGTCTGCAACCCACCGCTCAGGGCGAGCTGGGCTTCCCTGTGGTGGGCGGCAGGTTAGGGAGCACTTATCTGAGTAGAGTGTGGAATATACACAGATAATACAACCTCTTCCGACTTGAAAAAAAAAAAAACCAAACAACTGTATTGTATTTAAATGTTGCTAAAGAGAGTGGGTCTTAAAAGTTCTCATCACAGGAAAAAAAAAATTTGTAACTGTGTGTGGTGACAGATGTTAAGTATACATACTGTGGTGATCATTAGAGAATACATACGTGTATCAAATCATTATGCTGCACACCTGAAACTAATGTAATTTGTCAATTATATCTCAATTTTTAAAAATACTGGTTTCTTCTGCCACATACCATCAATGTAAATCAGTCCAACAGACCTGTGAGTAGTGTGTCACACAGTATAAAACTCAAAGTGGGAGTTCCCTGGTGGTCTAGTGGTTAGGATTCGCCACTTTCACTGCTGTGGCCCAGGTTCGATCCCTGGTTGGGGAACCGTGATCCCGCAAGCCACGTGGCACAGCCAAGATTAAACAAACCAACAAACAAAAACTCCTCAAAGTGGATGCTGTGTAAGAATGCTGCCCAGCTTTCCAGTTCCCCCCCTACACTTTCATCATCCTCTGCTCAATGTTGCAAGTACAGGGTACCTAGTTTGATTCTGGTGTCTGAAAACAGGAAACAAAAACAACAACAAAAAAACTAAGAAGTGAATATGAGACAAAGAACAAAGATAATTCACAGAAAAAGAAATGCAAATAGCCAACAAACCTACAAAAAACGGTTCAACTTCACTAGAAGTTTGAATTACAACAATAATAAGACACCAGTTTTCTCCTACATTCAAACTGACAAATATTTTCTTAAATGATAATACCCAAATGACTGATGTTTTGATAGAGGTAGTTATTTCAAGGAAATGGCTACTCTCCTATGCTGCTAAAAGGAATGTAATTTGGTATAGTATTCTGCAGGAAATTTTGCCAATATACATCAAATACCTCAGAATTGTATAACTTTTGTCCTTGGCTAAGAATATAGGCTAAGGAAATAATCAGTGATGCACTAAAAGATCTCTATTCATCACAGTGTCGTTTCTTAATAGTGAAAAACTACAAAATACATGAATGCACAAATGAGGCATCAGTTACATAAATTATGGTGTATCTATATGCTAGAATACTATACAGCCATTAAAATTGTTTTAAACATTTCATTAAATGCTGTTCTACATCTTATTAAGTAAGATAAGCAGGTTGTAAGAACTATGTACATACTATTTGGTTCCATTTATATAAAGTACAAAGCAGGCAAATCTCTGCCACTAAAGATCAGGATCATGGGTACCACTCCTGGCAGCCATAAGAAGGGAGCATAAAGAAAGCTTCTAAGGTGTTGGTAGTTTTTCTGTTTTTAATTTGGGTGCTGATTAGCTGGGTGATTCAGTTTGTGAAACTACATCAAGCTCACATTTACGTGCACTTTTCTGAATGTACATTATATATCAAAAAAAAATTTTTAATACTAAATAATTCCCCCGACCATGTTTTATATGTATTGATACATTCAAAAATTGCCCAGTATAGATCATTTTTCTTTCCTTTTTAAAAAATAATTTCAAAGCTTTTCTATAAAAAATTTTACTTTTATAAGAAAAAAATGTAAATCATGGAATGTGAACGATCTGTAGGTGACAAACTCATTCATACTTTCCCAGTTTTCTCCTCTTGATTCATTCCTTCAAGTAACTGAGCACCTCCTATGTTCACTGCTTTAGATGGCAAATATATAGCAATAAACAAATCTTCATACTGTCAAGAATAATTAAAACCCCACACAAGCTCCCTGAAGGCAATGACCATTTCTCTTCTTTAATACGTGGTATATCCTGAGAGTCTGGCAAGCTGCTAGACTCTGCACTGAAAGTGGACATCCAAAAGTTTATTAAAGACTCCAAAACTGACTGCTCAAAATAAGCCCAAAGATTCTTAAAAATCAGACTAAAATTTCCATTCTCATGTGCATGTCTCACATGACACCAACCACAAACAGGCAGGAATCTTGAAAATGAAGAAAACATGCAAGTTCACCACATATCTACTGATAAGGACAATCATTATACACACTACCAGCGTGCTCTCACCAATTTCAGATACCTCCCCAAACACCTCACCAGCAAGGACATCAGCCACCTCCACACTACCATTCCTCTCTAAAATTCAGAGTGCTCACGAGGAATCAGGCACTGTTCTGGGTGTTTTATTAACTGAATCTTCACAATAACCCCGTGAGGTCATCATTTTATAAATAAGGAAACTGAAGCACAGAGACCAGATTAGCATATAGCGATCATTTTGGACGAGGCAGCCCTAGGCGAAACTGCAAAGCAAGCTCAATTTGTCTTTGACCTTCCGCTTGCCCCATGTCGGTTTCCATTTAACAAACTGCGAGCACCTTGAGAGCAGGGACTCAATACCTACTGCTCTAAGCATTTGTTGAATGGATCCGTTTCTTTCCTTTCTCTTTGGTTTCCTTCTTTCAAAATATCCTAGAAAGAGAAGCCTCTTTTGGTACATCATTTTTCTGAATTAACTATTAAATAATTCCTGCTAAGGCATAACCCCAAATCAATACGTTATCATTGAGATATCCTGTATCTTTATTCCTTAGCCCAAATGGCTGTCTCCACCTCCATTTTCCTCTCCTCACCCCCTAGCTCTGCTGGATTTCACAATAGGAGATCTGCTGGCTCTTCACCAGCTGTTCTCCCTGACTGGGTTTCACCTGTTCAAGGTGAGCTACTACATTAGAATAGTACCACGTACTAACACAACTGACACACTTCATTCATGCATTCAGGTTCCTGCCCAACTATGACCTCTTTAGAGCGGCCTCCCCTGACCTCTCTACTGATTTATTTATAAATTTATTTATTTTTGGCTCCGTTGGGTCTTTGTTGCTGCGCACGGGCTTTCTCCAGCTGCAGCGAGCGGGGGCTACTCTTCCGTTGCGGTGCACAGGCTTCTCATTGCGGTGGCTTCTCTTGTTGCAGAGCTCGGGCTCTAGGTGTGTGGGCTCAGTAGCTGTGGCTCGCGGGCTCTAGAGTGCAGGCTCAGTAGTTGTGGCGCACGGGCTTAGTTGCTCCGCGGCATGGGGGATCTTCCCGGACCAGGGCTCAAACCCGTGTGCCCTGGACTGGCAGGTGGATTCTTAACCACTGCGCCACCAGGGAAGCCCCTGACCTCTCTATTTAAAACAGCAGCACATCATTCTCTATCCTCTTACACTGCTTTATTTTCGTCACCACACTTATCACTCTCCCCTATGATATTTAATAATTATTTTCTTATGTTCTGCCTTCCCTTTTGAACTGTAAACTGCATGAGGGCAGGGACTTTATCTTGATTACTGCTGTAATCCCACACCTACAACAGGAGTTGGCACAGAGGAGGCTCTCAAACATTTGTAGAATCAACTGCAAGTCAGAGGGCCTTTTTTAACATTCAGGGGAGGTAAATCTCCCTTTCGAAAAATACTGCCACGACTTAATGAGACTGAAAACAGACAAAGAGGCAGGAGAGAAAAGAGAACAAAAAACAAAATTTTAAATGTAAATTCAAGGGAAGAATACTTAACAAAGTCTTGGGTTTTCTCTCTCACTCTAGGCTTAAGGGATAAGGGCTAAAATGTAAAAATGCTCCAATTTTTTGGTTTGAACTGGTGACAACACAATGAGAAAAGAATTTGTAGGAAATTTTAGCAATCAAGATGCTTCTACTGTTTTTAGTTTTGAAAGTACCAAAAGTGCAAAACGAAAGTTAGGACTCTGCAAGGTTTCACTTAGATTAAATACTCTATTTAATTTATTATTTGACTAGATGCACAATATCCATCTAAAGTCAAAGTTAATTTACACAACTAGTACTGATCTCCTCACCGATAGCCCTGCCCTTTCCAAGGTCTACTTCCTAGTTTCCTTAATCTAGCCTGGTCTCACAGGACAGCAGATACGGTATCACTGAAACACTAATGGAGGGGGAAAAACTTATCTCAAAAAGAAGAAACATTTTTTTTACCAAGTTACTTTTAATACTTTTAGGTGAGCCCCACAGGAATAAAAAACACTGGGAAGAGGTAACCCCCTCACCTCCAGGAGTGGCCCAGGGGAAGACTGGCTACCTGAGGGGAAGGAAGCACAAAAGAGACCCCGTGCAGACTCAGGGAAAGGGAATGTCACTGGGGCTGGGAGCTGTGAGCACTACAGGAGAAAATGTGAGCATGGTGGGACTGGCTCCAGGCACACAGGCAAAAGGCAAAAGGGTTGGACATGAAGCCACAAAGCTTCCAGAACTAAAACAAATAATTTTAAAATGTGTATGGAAACACAAAAGACCCCAAATAGACAAAACAATCTTGAGAAAGAAGAACAGAGCTAGAGGAATCAGGCCCCCTGACTTTAGACTATACTACAAAGCTACAGTAATCGAAATGGTATGGTACTGGCACAAAAACAGACACATACGTCAATGGAACAGAACAGAGAGCCCAGAAATAAACCCACACACTTATGGTCCATTAATCTATGACAAAGGAAGCAAGAATAGACAATGGGGAAAAGACAGTCTCTTCAATAAGTGCTGCTGGGAAAACTGCACTGCTACATGTAAAAAAATAAAATTAGAACATTCTCTAACACCATATACAAAAATAAACTCAAAATGGATTAAAGACGTAAATGTAAGACTGGATACTATAAAACTCCTTGAGGAAAAAATTGGCAGAACGCTCTGACATAAATCGCAGCAATACGCTTTTGGATCCATCTCCTAAGATAAAGGAAATAAAAGCAGAATTAAACAAATGGGACCTAATTAAACTTAAAAGCTTTTGCACAGCAAAGGAAACCACCAATAGAAACAGGAAGACAACCTGCCAAATGGGAGATAATATTTGCAAATGATATGACTGATGAGTGATTAACATCCAACATATATAAACAGCTCATACAACTCAACATCAAAAAAACAAACAACCCGATTAAAAAATGGGCAGAAGAAATGAACAGACACTTTTCCAAAGAGGAAATGCAGATGACCAACAGGCACATGAAAAGATGCTCAACATCCCTAGTCATCAGGGAAATGCAAATCAAAACCACAATGAGACATCACCTCACACCTGTCAGAATGGCCATGATCAAAAAGAACACAAATACTGGGGAGGATGTGGAGAAAAGGGAACCCTTGTACGCTGTTGGTAAGAATGTAAACTGGTGCAGCCACTGTGGAAAACAGTACGGAGATTCCTCAAAAAACTACCATATGGCCCAGCAATTCCACTCCCAGGTATATAACCTAAAAAAACCCAAAAACACTAATTCCAAAAGATACATGCACCCTAATGTTCACAGCAGCATTATTTACAATTACCAAGATATGGAAACAACCTAAGTGTCCATCAACAGATGAATGGATAAAGAAGATGTGATATATATACACATGATGAAATACTACTCAGCCTTAAAAAAGAAAGAAGTTTCGCCATTTGCAGCAACATGGATGGATTTGGAGGGCATTATGGGAAGTGAAATAAGTCAGAGAAGGACAAATCCTGTATGATCTCACTTACACGTGGAATCTAAAAGATATAACAAACCAGCGAATATAACAAAAAAGCAGCAGGCTCACAGACGTAAAGAACAAATTAGTGGTTACCAGTGGAGGGCGGAGGGGCAATATAGGGGTGGAGGAGTGAGAGGGACAAACTACTGGGTGTAAGATAGGCTCAAGGATATGTTGTACAACACAGGGAACAGAGCCAATATTTTGTAATAACTGTAAATGGAAAGTAACCTTTTAAAATTGTATAAAAACATAAAAAATAAATCTAAAAAAACTAAGAAATTGTCAGGGAGGCCTACTAAGTTTTCCGCTTGAACGTACGGTTTTCGCTTGTTTATGGACCCTAAAAGATATTTAGGTCATAAATATCCTAAGTATGCTCTACAAGTAAATTCCAGTAGAGCTCACTCATCAGACAGAAAAGAAACTTGTAAAATGCAAAACCCAACAGGTGTTACAGAGCACGATATATCTATAGCACTTTCCTCAGCTCCATTTACAAGACTCTAAAAAACAAAACAAACAAAAAAAATCCTAACCTGTTAAGTTAAATGCCCTGTAACACTGCACTTTCATTAAATCATTTAAATAGTATCTTAATTCCATTCAGGTCACACAAACAGCCTTTTCAAAGAACTTGTGGCTTCTCTAATAGAAAAGGATTTTAAGAGACGGTTACCAGAATAAAGAACTCCAATTATAACAGTGAGATTGCTTTGAGGATTGCCAAATTAGTTTCTGTACTTTCTACTTCTAAGTTAAGGCAGAGAGCCATCTCAGAATTGCAAATATTCAACTCTAATTCTTAAAAATATTGCATAAGAAAACAACTGTCTTGGGGAGAAGTGGTAAGAAAAAAACTCCCAACGTAGTTAAAAACCAAAAACGACTATTACCTCATCTTTAAAACAGCCTTCTAGGCTTCATTACACGTCCTAGGGCAAGCCCTTAAAAAAGAAGACAAGAAAAAAAGGGAAACCTGAAGACGTCTTAAGAGCGGTGGAATTCATTAACAACAACAGAAAACCCCCTGGGCTGTGGGCACAGCATTCTATTTCTCAGGCTGTGATGTGAACATGAACAAAGGTTTCTTTCCCACGAGAGAATAACTTTTAGAGCAAATGGGGAAGACCCTTAAAGAACTTGATATTTTCGTGTATATTTCACTCGCAGGCGTTTGCAAACCAAGTTCCCAGGAACAACTCCACTCGCAGCCATGCCTCGATCTGTTCAACCGACTTACATCACAGTTTTCAAGGAACACAAAGTACAGTATACTCTCAAAGCAAAGTTATTCCTTAAAAGCAAAACCCAGCCACCTTTTAAAACACGCACAAACGTGATCCACGGCTCGAAGACCTCAAAAGTCTTGACCGAATAAGACCAACACCTGGGGAGGAAGAAAGCAACCTGGTAGTCCGACCCCGGGCGTGAGCAGCTGCCGCTTGCGGCTGAAGGACACGCGGGGCTTTGCTCCCCGGGCAGGCGGGCAGGCGCCGGGAGACTCGGGCCAGGCCTGGGGACAGCCGGAAGGCTTGCAGTCGCGGGCACCGGCTTTGTGGCCATTAAGAAACGCGGGGAGGTGAGAAGCGGCCGAGACGCGAAACGAGAAAAGCGCCCTCAAGTTTGCCAGATATTAACGCCTCGAGGATGAAAAGGGCCGTTTGTTTCATCGGCGGACCGTCGTGTCGGGCCTCCCCCCGCCCGGGACTCCCGGCGGAGCTCCGCGAAGGAAGCCGCCGGGAGGCTCGGAGCCGACCTCCCCCCAGCTCGCGGCCGCCCGGCCCGCCCCGCCCGGCCCCAGGACCTCACCTGCCCGGCTGGCCCCCGAGGCGCGGGCGGGCGGCGGGGAGCGCAGCCGCAGCCAGAGGTGCAGCGCGGCCCCGAGCACACACGGGCACAGCAGCACCAGCCAGTTTCGCATTGGCCGCCCCCGCCTGCTCCACCTCGCACCCCCGCCGCGCTCTGGGCTCTCCCGCGTCCCCGGAGAGAACCTGCAAGTAGGGAGGCCGAGTGCCGGCGGCCGACTCCCGCGCTACGACTCCGGGGACGCCCGCCCTCGCGCCCGACGCCGTCCAGGTTCCTCTCGGCTTCGGGCCCCGCGCCTCGGCTTCCTCAGACCACCAGCGGCAGCGGCTCAGCCGGGCGGAGCCCCGCCCCCTCCCCTTGGCCTCCCCCCCGGCCCCGCCCACCTTTTCCTCTCGCTCGCCCCGCCCCCTTCCCTCGCGTCCCCTCCCGCTCTCGTCGGCCAGCCGGGAGCTGAAGTCCCGCTCTGGGATCAAGCAGGGAGTGCCCCAGTGATCCAGTGACTGGAAAACCACACTTCCCATAACCGCACGCACTCGCCTCCGTCACTCGGCGGTTGCGGAGGCAGAGCGCGAGGCCCCACACAGAGCATGCGCAACCTTTTTCGACATCTACTGCCCCCCGGCGGCCGAAGGGAGGTAGTGCCGGGTGACCCCGCGCTTCGGGGCCGCCCCCACCCGGGAGGGAAACACAGCTGAGATGGAAGGTGCTGATTGCCCAAGATTGAAAGGGAGATCTAAGGGAAGGCTTTTTAAAATCACGCAGGAGCTTCCTTATGCCGAATGCTAGCCTTGTGTGGGAGATGGGATCTTGCGGACGCCGGAGATCGGGGCGAGGCAGCCCAGTTGCCTTCAGCTGTGAATCATCGAGTATATTAGTTCTGGTGCAGTGTGTACCCGGCTCTTTGCCCGGTCCTGTCCTCTAGCAACTCAGGATGAGTAAGACCGCGCCCAGGGGATCAAGCTGTGGAGTACCACAGCGACGGTCCAATCGAGGGTAAAATTTCACGTGCCCGGGTGTCCAACCAGCGCTGGAAAGTTGCGAGTAGAACGAGGCGCACGCACACCTGCTACAGGACGTGAGCCGGAAGGGCCGAGAGGACGCGGGCTCCGAAGCACCTGTGCACCCCTGCAGCGCTCCTTAAGGATAAAGTACTGCCCACTGGCCCGAGGACTTGACCCCTCGCACCCGCCTGCGGCCAAACGCACGAGTGCCCTGGTTGAGGC
This sequence comes from Eschrichtius robustus, assembly GCF_028021215.1. Classification (NCBI taxonomy): domain Eukaryota; kingdom Metazoa; phylum Chordata; class Mammalia; order Artiodactyla; family Eschrichtiidae; genus Eschrichtius; species Eschrichtius robustus. The sequence goes on along the minus strand of NC_090830.1, from coordinate 10,299,145 downwards.
CGTGTGGGTGAAGGGGCGAGACGGTCAAGGTACCGATGTTAAGAAGACGGAGGAGAGGAGGAAAATGAGCGCCTGGCTTGTGGTGTTCCGTTTGTTTTTTAAGTTTTCCCAAATTGTGGAAACAGAAGTTAACTAGATTGTTGGCGAAAGTCTTGGTTGAAAGCCACAGAAAATCCACTTCAAACAGGCTTAAGGAAAAAAGGGTAATTGGTTCAAGTCACTGAACAGTCCAGGAGACGTCTTAGGCACTGTCGGTACCATGGTCTCCTCGAGTGGCAATTTAATTTCGGCAGAAATTAAAATTACTTTTTATTTGATTGTTTTGTAATATGGCCTGTATTATATTTAATTTTAAAATTTCTTATACTTGTATAAAAGCTGTAAGCCTAAAGAGTTTATACTGTATGTTTGTACTGTTCAAGTAAAATAATAAAAATAATTTAATTAACATGGGGTCAGAAGTAATTTTTTCCCTTTAAAGGGATTTGTATATTCGTTGGTTATCTATTGCTACCTAACAAATTACTCCCAAACTCTTAAAACGACAGTAATCATTCATTATGTCTCACAATTTCTGTGGGCCAGGAATTGGAGAGCTAAATTTTTGTTGAGGGTCTCCCATAAAGTTGCAGGCAGATGTCAGCTGGGGCTGTAGTCATCTGAAGTCTTGACTGGTGCTGGAGAATCCACTTCCTAGGTGGCTCACTTCCATGGCTGGCAAGTTGGTACTGCCTTTCCGCCTCTTTAAGTTCCTCTCTAAGTAGGTCTCTCCAGTGAGCTGCTTTATTATTTTAAAAAATATTTATTATTTATTTATTTTGGCTGCAGCATGCAGGTCTTAGTTGCAGCATGTGGGATCTTTAGTTGTGGCATTCGGGCTTCTTAGTTGCAGCATGCGAACTCTTGAGATGCAGCATGCATGCAGGATCTAGTTCCCCGACCAGGGATCGAACCCAGGCCCCCTGCATTGGGAGCTCAGAGTCCTACCCACTGGACCACTAGGGAAGTCCCTCCAATGAGCTGCTTTAGAGTCCCCACACCATGGCGACTTGCTTCCCCAAGAGGTGGAGACCCAAGAGACCGGCGGAGATGGTGCAATGCCTTTTATGATGAATGCTTGGAAGACACACACTGTCACTTCTGCAGTCAACACAGACCAGCCCTGATTCACTGTGGGAGGGACCACAGAAGGTTGTGAATACCAGGAGGCAAGGGTGATTGGGGGTCATCTTAGAGGCGGCTGTCGGCTGTGGCAGTATGTTATGCAAATATGAGAAACAATACTGTTTGTAAACAGTTTTGGGAGTCTTCAGGGCCCCTACGTATTCTCCATGGCCCCTGAATACCCTGAAGACAATGAAGAACAATTTGTCATTCTTGTGGGAAACATGGAATTAGAAGGCTGTGATCTTTGTGGCTCCTGAGCAAATGTCCCCAAGATCCGTGCGCCCTTTTCCCAGAATGTTTACACATTGCAATAAGGAAGGAGAATACGTAATGTCTACATACTCCCTGTTAGAAGTTCTTCTTTGTTTAGAAACTATGCTAACCTGCTTTCTACATTTCAAGTAAAGAAATTGTCAAGAAAGTAATTATTGGTTGTCACTAAGGGTGTCCTGTTTTTTATCCTCAAGAAAAGTATTAAAATGCCTCTCTTGAAATCCTAAAATTTTCATTTTGTGATTAAAGGTTTATAATGAGTTAACCCCAAAAGAGGAATAATCCCCAATTTAGGCAGATCTATTAATTCATTAGATACTTATGGCGCTCCTATTATGTGCCAGGCATTTTTGTAGGTGCTTGGGATAAACTGATGAACAAAACAAAGGTCCTTGTCCTGTGATGGTGGCAGCAGGGGCAGACTACAGACTATAGATACAATAAAGAAATACATTTTACTGGCACGTGGAAGATGGTAATTGCTACAGAAAATACGAAAAGTAGAGCAGGGTACGGGAATTGGGAATGTGGGACTGACATGGGGCAGGTTGCAGTATTAAATAGCAGTATTTAAACAACTGTTCAGAATTACAAGGAGCACTAAAGGGAGGAATAAACAAAACCATCCTAATATATTAACTAATCACAATGTTCCTTCCAATTACCAAGACGATTTAACCTATGAAGGAAACTTCACTGGCACCTGACAGGCCTTTTTAGCATCTTCATCTCTCACCACAGTGGGAGCTGCCTGTATCAACTGTTGATAGGATCATCAGTCATCATTCCACCTACTTGTTATCTCTTACCACCTGAAAAACGTTAGTGGGTAAAGATCGTAAGAGAGGCAATCCATATAATGGAAAGAATAAAAAATGTAAAACCCAGAGATAATGTAAACAGTCTGTGGAGTGAACAAGTTAACAGAGGATTAGAATTAGGGAGAGGCAAACCAAAGGGGGTTGGTCACTCTGATTGCAATTAAGTGTGAGAAGGGCTATGAGAAAGGAATCACAGAGAATGATGGCAGCACAAAGGAGGAGTTATCTGACCCACCCCACGGAGTGGCTGCAGGATTGAAATAAAAGGGACCAGAGGGTGGGAAGGGCATTCAAGAGCATCCTAGGCAAAAATAAATAAATAATAAAGACAACCCCCCCCCCAGATGCCGAGGGAAAAAAAAAAAAAAAGACAACCCCGAGACAGTGATGACATGGCAATTAGGGAAATGCAAGCAATCTGGTAGGTCCTTAAGAAAGTTAGAACTGGGGAATGGTGAGGAGGTGATCATCATGTGCTATGCTAAGGAATTTAGATTTTATCCTGCAGGCTCTGAGGAGGATTTTTTTTTTTTTTCTGACAACAAAAGTAATACATAATTATAAACAGGAATTTGGAAAATTCAGAAGAATATAAAGAAGAAATTAAATCACACCAAATACCAATCATATATTGCTTTTTTCCATTAAAAAATATTTGCAATCAGACTGTAAATACAAATTTATATCCATTTATTTTCACCTAACATAGAACATAAGCATTTTCGCATTTAATTAGTAGTCTTAGAAAATATAACTTAACTGTACAATCATTTGTTCACACTATAATTTCTTACCTGTTCTCCTCTTATTGGATGTATAGGTTGTGTCCATTTTTCTACTATAATAAATAATACTGGCACTTCTGTGCATAATACTTTACCCCCACTTCAGATGATTTCCTTTTTAAATATTATTCTAAGGCTCTTTGTACATACTGGCATTGCATCAATGTGTATGTCTGCCTTTAACAAGTACATTTCTACCTCATCCTACCTACCTTAGCATTTAAAAAAAATTCTTTTCTAATTCAAGGGGCGAAACGTTTTTTCATTAGTGAGATTAAATATTTTTATGTTTATTAGGTGCTTCTGTTTCTTCTTCTGTAAATTATCTGTGTATTTTCCCTCTTACCTATTTGTAACAGCCCTTTATATATTAAGGATATTAATCCATTATATTTGTTGAAAATATTTTTCTCATTTTTCTTGTCTTTTAATTTTATGACTTTTTGGACATAAAACATTTAAAAGTTTTATGAATTCAAATAATCAATATTTTCATTTTTCCCATATTTTAGGATATTTCTAACCATGAGATCTGATCAATACAGGCATACCTCAGAGAAGTTGTGGTTTCTGTTCCAGACCACTGCAGCAAATCAAGTATCGCAATAAAGCGAGTCCTATGAATTTTTTGGTTTCCCAGTGCATATAAAAGTTATGTTTACACTATACTGTAGTCTGTTAAGTGTGCAATAGCGTTATCCCTAAAAAAACAATATTCATTCCTTAATTAAAAAATACTTTGTTGCTAAAAAATGCTAACCATCATCTGACAACTCAGGGTTTGGATAAATACCCAGAAGTGGCATTGCTGGATCATATGATAGTTCTATTTTTAAGTTTTTGAGGAATCTCTATACTGTTTTCCATAATGGCTGCATCAATTTACATTCTCACCAACAGTGCACAAGGGTTCCCTTTTCTCCACGTCCTCGCCAACACTTGTTATTCCTTGTCTTTTTGATGAAAGCCATTCTAACAGGTATGAGGTGACATCCCATTGTGGTTTTGATTTGCATTTCCCTTATGATTAGTGATGTTGATCGCCTTTCCATGTACCTGTTGGCCATCTATATGCCTTCTTTGGAAAAATGTCTATTCAGATCCTCTGCCCATTTTTTTAAAACAGGGTCCAATTCTTATTTGCCAACAGCGAAGGAAAAATTACCCTTGAATATCTCTTAAATAGCCAAAAAAGCATAGTATGTGTGATTTTGTGTATGCAAAAATCTGTGGATTTTTTTCTCCTAATTCTTTGTCATTAATGTTGCCCTGCAGCTCTTCAATCATTCACTTTCTTCCCCAAGGAAACCATCTTGCCTAGTCACTTAAACAATAAAGTTCACTTCTTTGGGCCAATAGTTAGGAAACCTTTAAAAACCAATCACATTCTTTTCAAGGGTTTTAGGACTACTTGGCAGCCTTCGTCTAGGGCACACACTGTCCAAGTAATGTGTACTATTTAAATGATTACTTCTCTTTCTTTTCCAGCCAATAGTTGAATTCTTTTAAGTTAAGAATTAATTTAAATGATGTGGCAGATAATCTTTGCAGAAGACAGCCTTTTTTCCACCACCAGATGGAACTCTTTTAACATATCAGTCTGAGGCATCTTGACTCTTGTATTTTGATTATCCTACTTGTTCAGGGCTTCTCCGAGAAGAATAGGAGAATAGATACTACCAAACTGTCTTACAAAATGGAGGTTGGTGTAAGGGGAACAGAATGAATAAGGAGGAGAAGAACAGGGGATGAGGTTAGAGATGTAGTCTCCAGCAAGAAGATGATATAAATCATGAAAAGGATTCTCACTTTCACCCTGAAATGGAGAGTACTAACTTGATGGCTTTGAGGGGAGGAGTAGCACGATCTGACTTATGTTTTAGCAGGATCACTCACATTGCTGTGTGGAGAATGGACTGGCTGACGGGGGGTGGGGGGGGTGGTATCTACCAGGAGCAGGAGAGGAAGAAGAGGAGTGTCATCTGCACTCTGAGACAAGCTACGGAAGCAAGGGCCAACCAGAAAGTGGAAGAATGCATCCAGACGGGAACTAAATGGACCAGGTCTAGCTGAGGGGTGCAAAGGGTAGACTGAGGGGACGCAGTGGTGTACCACCCAGATCCCCCTTTCTGGACGGAGAGCAGACTTCCGATGACTCTCAGTTGAATCTCCTTTTGGGAACTGCTCTTAGCTGAAGGGTGCTGCCTTGCCCAAGGGTACAGCTCTCTCCCCTGAGGCAACCTGCGTCCAATGACGAGTTAAATAGGGGTGAAAAGATTCGGGGTAACTAAAGAACCATACCATGGCCTCTGTTGCAACTGCATCCCAGTTCAACTTCTTCCTCTGCCCAATCCTGCTTCCCTCACTCCCTTATACGTGTCTCCAAGAGCAGTTCCCAGTAAACCTCCTGCACACTACCTGAGTTTGAGTCTGTTTCCCGGGAAACCTGACCTAAGACCGTGATTCTGTTAAAACGTAAATAAGACCATCCCATTTCTCAACCTAAAATCTTGCAAAGGGTCATCAGTTCACTCACAGGGAAACCAAAGTTCTCATAATGGACTACAGGTCCTCTAACCTCATCCCCTATTGCGCTCCACCTCATTGCCTTTGTTCCAGAGCCATATTGGCCTCTTTGCCATCCCCTGAATATGACAGGTACATTCCTGCCTCAGGACCTTTGCACTGTTTGCTCCTTTGGCTCTTTCTCCAGATATCTTCATGACTCACTCTTTCTACTCCTTCAAGTCAGCTAAATTGCTGCCTTCTCAAGGAACCCTTCCCCATCCTTTCCACTGAAAATTACAACCTCCCCCCACCACTCCTAACCTCCATTATTCTATTCTACATCACTATCACCCTCTAACATACTGTCCGATCTACTTATTTTTTTTTAATTGTCCCACATAGAGCAGGAGCTTTTCCCCCTCCATTTTGTTCACTGCCATATCCCAAAACATGGCACTTTGTAGGAGTTGCATAAATATTTCTGAATGAATGACTGAGTGAATGAATGTAGAAATCCTTACCAAGTTAACTGTAGTAATCCATGGCGTGTGGTTACCCAGGGATAGTGTAGCAGGGACACAAGCTTATAGGTACAAGCAGAGGAAGAGGAAATTACAAAGGACACTGAGAGGAAGTCAGAATACAGGAGGAAAACGGGAGAAAGTGTCACAGAAGACAAGGGTGAGGTGGGGAGGGAGGACAAGCGAATGTGAACAGTGCTGTCCTGTATGAAGTGAGGTAAACACTTATATAGACTGAATGTGTCCCCCACATTCATATATTGAAATCTAACCCCCAACAGTGATGGTATTTGGAGGTGGGGCTTTTTGGGGGTAGTAAGGCCATGAGGCTGGAGCCCTCATGACAAGATTAGTGCCCTTATAAGAAGAGGCCAAAGAGCTAGGTCATTCCCTTTTACCGGTTTCTACAACAAGAAGTTGGCAGTCTGCAACCGGGAAGACGGTTCTCACCAGAGCCCAACCATGCTGGCACCCTGATCTCAGACTTCCAGCCTTCAGAACCATGAGAAATGAATTTCTGTTGTTTATAAGCCATCCCATCTATGGTGCTTTGTTATAGCAGCCCAAACTAACTAAGACAAAGACAGAAAGGTGTCTACTAATTTGATGTTGCTAGGTAACTCGCAGTTTTAAGCTAGTTAGGGTACTGTGAGCTGAGGGAAGAATAATAAGTAATGAAGTGGAAATGGTATACGGATTACTTTCTCACGAAGCTTGGTTGTGAAGACAGGAAAGAGGAAGATCAGAGCTGGGAGGAGGGCTCAGAATGAAGAAGTGTACGTGCATTTAGGTGGGAGTCTAAGACTAACCTGAGTATTTTATATGATGTATGGAAAGAGCCAGTAATAGCCACATAATTTATCATCCACATCAGAGTTTTGAGAGAAAAAGGGGACAGAACAAGTGCTAAATTGGATAGATGCCAGGACACTGGGGAATTTCTGTAAATGTGGACATAGGGTCACCCCATCCAAAGCTCAGGTTCTCCCTCCAACTCTTTCTTCCTCGCACTTGGCAGGCGATTGCATTTTCTACCGGTAGGTGGTAGTAAAAAGCTTGCCTCTTTTTGCCTTTTTGTTTTCGTTTTTTTTTTGAAAAGGCAACTAAGTATTGATAAAGGTTAGTTTAGCCCCAGGCGTATGCTGAAAACAGATTTCAATTTAGATTTTACTTCGGGAAAATTCATTTTGTACCTTTTTATGAAAAGAAACATCTCTATCAGTTCTCAAAGAGGAAATAATATTTGAGCAATTATAAAATATGTTAGTTGTGTTGTATTTTCTGAGTCATTCTACCTTTAAAAGATGAACGTCTCTCTTCCTCCTAATACAGAATAACTTCTACCAATGTTCAGCAGTTCAGTTTCAGTACGTGCATTGCTCTATGAACACACTTCTTATTCGTATACATAAATTTTTAGCCAAGTCCAATTTTGATAGATCTTGGGGGACCTTGCTATGGAGAGATTATAAATATTTTTAAATGATTACATATGATACCAAAATTCTTGCTGTAAAGATAAGACTAGAGATGTCAAAAGAGAAAAACTTTTAGAAGTTGAGAATGGTAAAGTGAAAGAGCACACATTATTCAGGTCATTCTGGCAGAATCTAATTATCAAAAGACTTAAAATTCAGAAAACTTCTTAAGAAAAAAAAAAAGAAAACAGAATTAGAATAATTCTTTGTAGGCCCATTAGACAAAGCTGAGTTCAAAACCCAGATTTGCATTTATGAGTTGTGTGACCTTGAGCAAGGAAAATACTTAACCTCTTTGTCTCAAATTCCTAATCTGTGAATGAGGCTCAGAGGGCATACTTCAGTGAGTTGTTTTGAACATTAAATAAGAAGACATATGGGTAAAGTCGATAAATGTGTTTCCTGCTCTCCTCTAAGCATGAATATGAAGACAGCTAGACTAAAATGAGGCTAATGCAAACTTAACCCTTGGAAAATATATCACAAAGTTAAGAAAATGAAATTAATTCTAACAGTTGCTTTAAAACAAGCAAACAAACAACAACAACAAAACCCCCAAAAGGACTGGACATACATTAATTCAATTTTTTCAACTTTCCAACTTGATCCCAATTATTCAGGTACATCTTGACCCAGGGACCAGTTTCCCTACAAGGGAATTTGGGGACAAAAATTGCAACGTTTGGACTAGGGCCAGAATTCAAACTTCGAGGGCTGAGTCTTCTGCTTTTTTTTAATTTAATGAGCTGCATTACTCTGTCACTTCCTCCATTTCCTCTTCAGCTTAATGGAAATGCTAAAAGCCATCCACAATATCAACCATAGCAAATTTCATGGCTGGTGGTCTCAGTCCTGGAGGATCTACCCCCGACCAATGCCCTGCTACATTACAGAGGTCACGGTTGTTGAGATGGATCCTTCGGCCAGCCTGGAATTGGCAAAGCTAGAGTCACTAATGGCTTTGACAACAAACAAGAAGTGTCCGCTGTCTCTGTAAGACTCCCTAAAATGCCCTTATTCTAGGAAATTCTACTGGCTCACTTCATTCATCTCATGATGCAGGCATTTTATCATCTGACATCATCACAAGCAGAAGACTGGTGAATACAGTACAGTAAGATATTGAAACGGAGAGAGAGACCACATTCCCATAACTTTTATGACAGCATACTGGTATAACTGTTCTATTTCATATTTTATATCTCTCTTACTGTGCCTAATTTATGAACTGAACTTTATCATAAGTATGTATGGATAGGAATAAACATAGTATATACAGGGTTTGGTACTAGCTGTGGTTTCAGGCTGCTGAAATTGGGGGTCTTGGAAAATAATGCCCTGTGTATAAGGGGGGACTAGTGTACACATTTCTCAAATTACAAAATTCCATAACTTAATACTCTTAGAGTGACTTGGGTTTACGCACACAGGAAGAGATTCATTTGTACTCTTCTCTGCACTGATTTTTTCACCTTGTTTCTCCTTGTTCATTTGGTACCTTGAGATATGTTAGGAATCCTGCTTTTAGGAGATCAAAGAAAAAGAAAAACAAGTTTTTCTCCCACACTTCTGTGTTTTGTTTAGGTTAAAAATCAACATTGTTTTTATATTTGCCCAAGATACACCATTAAAATTACTTCAAAGCTTTCTGACCAAAATTTTTACAGAGAAGCCTTGTGGTGAACTTCAGAGTGATAGTTTTATAAGAAATGAATTTCAAATGCTAGCAGGGAGGATGGTACTACGTTTCCAAAATGACACTACATTAATTCAGCAAGCATATCTTAGAGCCATTCTGAGTCAGAGGACAGGATGATATTTTGATTTTAAAAGATAAAAGGGTAATTCCAGGGTTTCCCTGGTGGCACAGTGGTTAAGAAATCTGCCTGCCAACGCAGGGGACATGGGTTTGAGCCCTTGTCCGGGAAAATCCCACATGCCGCGGAGCAACTAAGCCTGTGTGCCACAACTACTGAGCCTGCATTCTAGAGCCCACGAGCCACAACTACTGAGCCCACGAGCCACAACTACTGAAGCCCGTGTGCCTAGAGCCCATGCTCCGCAACAAGAGAAGCCACTGCAATGAGAAGCCCGCGCACCACAACAAAGAGTAGCCCCGGCTTGCCGCAACTGGAGAAACCCTGCGCGCAGCAACGAAGGCCCAGTGCAGCCAAAAATAAATAAATAAATTTATTTTTAAAAATCTAAAAAAAAAAAAGAAAAGGTAATTCCAAATAGCTAATTATGCATGGGGATCACTATTCGTATTGACATAAGTATTAGGGTGAGTTTCCTCTGTGACAGCGGTGCCAGATCCCATCTTACACAATGTTAAAACAGTTTTTCCTTCTGGTTTATACACAATGAGGTGACTATGTCTTTCCCCTGATGAATTCATGCTGGGGTACAAAACCTATAATTACCTGCCATGGAGACGGCAATCAGATGCTCCAGTGACCTCATCTGATTTCTATAAAGGATTCGGCAGTGCAAGTGGTGTTTCTCATGAAGTCTGAAAACCTGGTTTGGAATCCTAATTCTGTCACTTGCTAAAATTATAACTTCGGATAAGTTACTTAATTTCTCTGAGCCTCAGTTGCCTTGTCTGTAGAACGTGAAAAAGAATGCCTACCTCATAGGACATTTGAAAAATTAAATATAATACTGTATGTGAAAACACTTGGCACATGCTTAGAAAATGTTAGTTTCCTTTCTTCTACGAGGCTAGAGGAACACAGAGGGTAGAGAGCTGTATTAGTTTGCAACAGCTGCGTAAGAAACCACACCAAAGCTCAGTGTTCCCTCTTGTTCATGTACCTGCAAGTCAGCAGGGGTGACAGCTGCAGATTGTGAGTTGGTTGGGGTGGCTGTGCCTTGCTTGTCTTGCTCTGGGGCCCATGCTGAAGGGACAGCCACTACCTGTCCCTTTTATGGCAGAGTCAGAAGCACAGGAGGGTTGAGCAAAAACATGCGAGGTCTCTTTAAGGTCAAGGCTCAGAACTGGTGTGACGTCACTTCCTCCCACAGGCCACGCCCAGTCAGCGTGCGGTGAAATACATGCCACCTCCAGCAGGGGGAGCTGTGAAAGCCACGTGCTAAGGGCATGGATGCAGGGAGGGTGAGAATTGGGAAAAACAAGCAACCTCTTAGAGAAGCAAGAACAGCCCCCAGACCTCATGGGAAGGGGACTGGGCCAGTCAAGTTCAGGCTAGTAAAGTGCCCTTGTACCCTCTGAGTGAAGGGATCAGGAATGAGGTCCGTGTAGTCCAAAGGGACAAGGTGGCATGAAAGTGTCAGCCACTCCACATTTGCAAAGCTGTAAACAGTGGGACAGTGAGATTGACACAGTACAGAGGCCCCTGCAATGTCAGATGAGCTCCTTGGTCTAAAAATAGACAAATGATGATGATGAAAATCACTTCTCTGCTATAACACCCATTTATCGAATGACATTCACAAAGAAGTTGATTGTGAATATCTGCTTCCTGAATTAATGGACACACACAGATTCTCTTCTTTTTGATCTGGCCTCAGGGAGGACATAAAGGCTTCCCTCTGACCCCTCATTTTACTCTCCAGGAGGACCTCTGATATGATTCAAGGAAAAACATGAGTTTCTGGAGGACACGTGCCAGGATGCTTTCGGGGGTGGTGGAGTCTTGGGCGGGAGGAGGGAAAGGGCCACTGTTCTCCTCAACTTGGGCTTCTCTTGAGCTGCCCACGAGTTTGGAGGGACAAGGCTGGGCTGGGGTGTCTTTATTTTTTTTTAATATAACTTTTAAAAAAAATTATTTATTTATTTAGGCTGTGCCGGGTCTTAATTGCAGCATGCAGGATCTAGTCCCCCGACCAGGGATCGAACCCGGGCCCCCTGCACCGGGAGTGTGGAGTTTTACCCACTGGACCACCAGGGAAGTCCCTGGCCTAGGGTGTCTTCAGCTCAGGAGAGCTTGGACCTCTGAAGGCAAACAGGATCATGGGGAAGCCCAAGAGAAAGGAGGACTGATGCCTAGGCCTGCCTCTGCACACTCCTCCGTAAACGCTGAGCCGAGCATCTGCTGTGTAGCAAGCACTGAGTGGAAACGCTACCAAGGCAAAGACTAGTAGATAGATGGGCTAATAAACAATCACAAAATGTGATCAGCACTATAGAGAAAAGGAAACCCAGGTGCTGTTGGAATACACCAAGCTTGGGAAGGTTAAGGAAGGCTTCGGAGAGGAGGTGCGACTCCTAGGGTTGGTATGAGAGTTGAGTACAAGTTCTAGGCCATAAGAAAAGGTGAAATGTTTTAGGAGTTTTCAAGCACAGCCCATGCACACCAGAAATGAGAAAGTGATAGTACGTAAACTCTAACAGGGAAAGAGAACAGGGACTTACTTGTAATACCTCCTGTTTATATGCCTGGCCACTTCTCATAGGTTTAACTCCTTTTCAATCATTTAACAATTATTATGTGCCTGAATCCAGCAAAGTGTAAGACAGACATGGCTCCTGCCCTCAAGGAGCTCAGCCAGTCCAGGAAAGGATGATCAGTGTCACCATGGAGGAAGGACAAGGTGTTTGTGAGCCTCTAGCAAGGGGGCATGACCAGTGTAAAGCATGAGGAAAGACTGGCAGAGGAAGAAGAGGCAAGCTCGGTGAAGCAAGGGCAAGGGAAGAGCATCCCAGAAATATAGATGCTTAAAGCATTATATAGGAAAATTCAATTCTGCTGTATAGCAAATAAGAAAAGCAACTGGGATAGATAACAAGCAATTAGCTTGTGAGGCAGAGGCAGAAACTATAAAATGTTTTAAGGACTCAACTGTAAGACATGTTAAAGATAGAATAAATGAAGCACATGGGTGCTAAATATAGATAAAAAGGATGAAGCAACTGAGGGTGTCAGTGATACACTGAAGGGTTGGGAGCACCAAAATAGACCTTACATATTCATAAGGCATGAGTCCTGCCACCTCTAGGTTGACGGTGATGCCATTCCTACATTGGCCATACCTGTTGTCACCTACCCTGCCCCATGTATGCTCTGCCCCCCAAATGCAGGTAAAAGGCCTGGAGGAGGATCAGGATATTGGGGAGCTCCACTGGCTGGGTGTACTGTCCCGAGTCTCTGATAGGGAAGGTTATGTTGGCTCCAGGCACCTTTCACCTGCTGACTCCTCTCGTCCAACCCCTACTCTGGCCCTCGTAACCACATCATCAGCGAGGAAGGATGGTGTGGCAGAGGGAGAAACAAGACAGCCAAATGTGGGGGGGACGTCCCTGGAGATCCAGTGGTTAAGGCTTCGCCTTCCAATGCAAGGGGTTCGGGTTCAATCCCTGGTCGGGGAGCTAAGATCCCACATGCCTCGAGGCCAAAAAGACCAAAACATAAAACAGAAGCAATACTATAACAAATTCAATAAAGACTTTAAAAATGGTTAAAAAAAAAAAAAAAAAAGACAACCCAATGTGCAGAACACAGGGTTCCGGTGGTGTGCTCCTTCTGCCCTGCCTGCAACCCATTCTCAGGGTGCTAACCTACCCTCTGTCTTTCCCCTTGCTTCTTCCTGTGTCTTTTAAGTGGATCTGATAACCCATGCAAGCTCCTTCACGTGGTATGTGGGGCCTTTCCGTTCTGTGGCCTCTGGGAGGGTCTGCGTGGCGGTAAGCTGGAGGCCACCACTGCGTCAGAGTTATTTCCTGCATCACATCGTGCTTCGTGAGTTTCTTCCACAGATGAGCAGCCTGAGGGTGAAGGGCACTGAAAAGATTATCGTTGGGTTTATCCAGGGCTGGGATTCTGCCAGGTGGGCTCAAAGAAGGCAGGGTCAGGGAATCTAGGAAATCGGCAAGAGGGGGGTTGAAGTGATAGATCGCAGACTCTAATTTGATGAGGCAGAGAAATGAGGAAAAGAAAGGATTGTGTGACTGCGAGGAAGTAAGGGATCTGTGCGCCGGAGGCCTCCCCTCCGAGGGGATGAAGAGGAGGGATGAACGTGGCCGTGAGTGAGTGACAAGCCAGAAGGATGAGCTAGTGGAATGTGGGCCTTATGTTTATCATATAGACGTAAGGTAATCTGTGCCTTCTGTGTATTGTACAACCTTAAGTGATGACGCATTTGCGTTTCAGAATCGCCTTAATGGCACGTCCATCATCCTGGCGCTTAGTTCTCAGCACTTCGTTCCATGTCTCTGCAATGGCTGGAAATCCATTGTGCGAAGACATCCTTCACTGTTTTGAACCCACCACCCCCTCCTTTGTGATTAACCCATCACACAGCTAACTCACAGCTTTTAGCATGGGTTTTCATATCTTTCTACTTCATTATACTACACATTTATAAATGTCTTGACATTCAAATTGCTTCAACATTTTACTAAAATGTCCTGTTATATATATATGGAGAGAGAGGATGGATAACAACAAGGTCCTACTGTATAGCACAGGGAATTATACTCAATATCCTGTGATAAACCATGATGGAAAAGAATATGAAAAGAAAGAGTATATACATATGTAAAACTGAATCACTTTGTACAGCAGAAATTAATACAACAGTGTAAATCAACTATACTTCAATAAAGAAAATTAAAAAAAACATAAAATGTCCTGCTTTGATCCCCGAGCCACGGACCACCTGGCCTGAGAATCATAAACCAGAGACATCCTGACTCCTGAAACTATTACTAAGAAATGTCACAGAAATGTCACTAGATGGGCTTCCCTGGTGGCGCAGTGCTTAAGAATCCGCCTGCCAATGCAGGGGACATGGGTTCGAGCCCTGGTCCGGGAAGATCCCACATGCCGCACAGCAACTAAGCCCGTGTGCCACAACTACTGGACCCGTGTGCCACAACTACTGAAGCCCACGCGCCTAGAGCCTGTGCTCCGCAACAAGAGAAGCCACCGCAATGAGAAGCCCACGCACCTCAACAAAGAGTAGCCCCCGCTCGCCGCAACTAGAGAAAGCCCGCGCACAGCAACGAAGACCCAACACAGCCAAAAATAATAAAAATTAATTAATTAATTAGTTAATTAAAGGAATGTCACTAGATGATGATTAATCCCAGCCTTTTTGTTTTTCCCCTTTTAAAAAAACCCCTAACACAAAGACCAAGTTGGAGTGGCTCTGAGATTTGTCTCCCACTCCCCTGCTTGGTGCCCTGAAAACAAATCCTTACTTCGCCGAAAAAAAAAAATTAAAATATCCTGTTTTAAAATTGAATTCAACAAGTAATTAAGGAGCTGCTGAGAGTCAGACACTGAGGCAGGCCCTGGGTCTAACGGTGAAAAGAGAAACACAATGCAGGGTGCTAAGGCAGCGCTCTTGGGGGTGGGGACCTTAAGTGGCATGCAAATACATACAGCAGATAAAGGCAGAGCCACTCTGATTCAGGACCACCTCCAAAGCAGCACATCTACCTGCACACGTTTGAAACCCTCTTCCCAGGGGATGCTAACTTTGTCGCAGGTAGAGCTGAAGCTTTGTTCCCTTCTCAGAGTCACCCAACACAGTAAATTTGGGGGATAGCCTCTGGCTCATGTTTTTACACTTTATGTCTCTGTGTGTGTCCATCAAAATATGTAATATTGTTTTGCTTTTCACATTTACCAAAACAGCATATTTTAATTATTATTCTATAACTTGCTCGTTCTATTTTTAATACCTGTCTTATGTGATATGTGTGGACCTAATTTGTTCATTTTGGCTGCTGTTTACTATGAGATTGCGTCATTGGATGACTATGTCACAGTTTATTTTGGCATTTTCCCACGGGATGGACATGTGTACAATATTTACAATCTGCTAGGCACAGTTCTAAGGGCTCTACAAATTCTCATTCATGTATCCTCATAGCAGGTACTATCATTACCATTCTTATTTTACAGATGAGGAAACTGAGACACAGAGAGGCTAAGTAACCCATTCAAGGTCACACAGCAGATAAGTGGTAGAACTAGGATTCAGACCCAGATTATCTGTCACATCAGGGTCTTCATCCTAACGGCTGAGCTGTGCTGCCTCTTTAAGGTGTTTCCCTATTAAAGTCTTATTGTACTTACTGTTATGCCTACTGTCTTATGCACATGAGCGGAGGTTCTTTCCTAGAACGGAGATTGCTGGGTCCAGATGAGATCTCTCCTCGTGATGAGTTTTTACAGCATTAACTAGACTGAGGAATAAAGCATCAGAGGAACAATTCTGAGGCTTTGACAGAATTCAGAGCAGTTAAATAGTTCTTCAATGTTTTATCCAGCTCTTAACTACAGGCTCTGTTCTGTCACTGTAATCATCCAAGAGGAGGTTAATAGACTACGAAAATATTTTGAGAGAAGACAGAGGGGCCCACGTCATATCAGTGGCCCACGTCAAATCTTCTGAATTCCTTCCTTCTCATCACAAATGCACTGTCACACAACTGTATGTTGCTGCGCGCTCTATCCAGGAATTGGACATTTCCTCTGTAGAATTTCAGCCGGTAAATTTCACTTATTAGCCTGCTAAACCACTTAGGGGATTCTGTATTACTCTATATATCACTCTATACATTGGCCTAAACCAACAACGTTCAACACATTTTTGCACTATTGCTACCGTAAGAACAGAATAGCTTTTGGTTTTATAAATGTCCAGTACAACTGGTGTAAATCTTTGAGAATATTTGTGTAGGTACTATCTTCCCATTGTCTTCTTCTCATCCTGGAACAAACTATAGCACCCTCGTTTGAAAAGGACTGACACACGTGTTGCCGTAGTCACCAAGGGCACTCATTAAATTCAACAAATAAAGCTGTCTTACAGATGAGATGTCCCCAATGAGCTTAGACATCAAATGGAAATAGAATTGGGAGCTTTTTGTTAACCCTTTCTGAAGGCTTTGTGCTTTGGCTGAGTCTGAAATAGCAAACACACAGACCGTAACATGCACCTCAGAAATGGTGAGGTCCATGCTTGCTCCTTCTCCCTCTTTGGTCCATTTCCGGGCCGCTTCAGGGGGTACATGGGAAAGAACTGATTTGTGCATCTGATTCATGTACATCCTGCCTCCATGGGCTGGTGTTTGAAGGCTGGCTCTC
The DNA here is from genome assembly GCF_028021215.1 of Eschrichtius robustus. NCBI lineage: Eukaryota > Metazoa > Chordata > Mammalia > Artiodactyla > Eschrichtiidae > Eschrichtius > Eschrichtius robustus. The sequence goes on along the minus strand of NC_090830.1, from coordinate 10,282,530 downwards.
AGCTCACCAGTAGAGTGGTCCTGAGACAGGCTGGAACCTAAAACCTGGGACCTTCGACCCTTCGCTGCAGTGCTTGCACCTGGACAAATGTCTCCTTGAGCAACAAAATACAAAGAAACTATAAGGGACTAAAAATAACTGCATGCATGCGCAGTTGGAGCAAATTTTGAAAAACAAGATACAAAAAGACCAAAAACCCACTGCCACTTCTGAGGAGCTGGGAGCAAAAGCAGGGAACTGGGTGTGATCCCTGCACACAGCACCACCAAGGGAGTGGGCAGGCCACCCAAGCCACCCCTCCAGCCCGAGCCCTGGACCCGCTCCCACCCTCACCCCATATAAGGGACCAGACTGCCCCGCTCCAAGCTCAAGCAAAGGCACCTGTTACTTGTTTTCACTCCCTTGTGCTGCAGCGCAAGTCCCAATAAGGCCTTGCCTGGATTCCTCGACTGGCCTCTTATCAACTTCTGTTGATTAAAGAGTCCAAGAACCCGGGTCGGTAACAATCCTAGTCCCTTAATCTCTGCAAACTGTCATTTCCTAATTTGTAAAATGGGGATAATACCACCATTTTATTGACTATCTAGGAAATTCATGTATCAATTCAACAATTACTGAGTTCCCAAAGTTCCTATTCTCAAGTTGCTCACAGTAAGGGAAATAAATGTGTGTACATGTAATGCTAGAGAGGAAATCTTAATTTCTTAGTAGGTTACAAGAGGTACAATCCTATTGGGTGGATACTTGGATATTCCCCTTCTGAAGGGAGGACCCCAGCACTTGTAGGTGAACTGGTGCCCACAGTATAATGTTCTGATTCTAACAGTAATCTTGACAGCTCACTCCACTGACAGATGCCTAGAGTCTTTATAAGAGGAGTCTTGACACCCTTGTCATTGCAGCACTATTCACAATTGACAGGGGACAGAAGTAACCTCATGTCCACGGAGGGATGAATGGATAAACAAACTGAGATATGTCCATATAATGGAATATTATCCAGCCTTAAAACAGAACTAAAGGGCTTCCCTGGTGGCACAGTGGTTAAGAATCTGCCTGCCAACGCAGGGGACACAGGTTCGAGCCCTGGTCCAGGAAAATCCCACATGCCGCGGAGCAACTAAGCCCGTGTGCCACAACTACTGAGCCTGTGCTCTAGAGCCTGCGAGCCACAACTACTGAAGCCTGCGCACCTGGAGCCTGTGCTCCACAAGAGAAGCCACCGCAATGAGAAGCCTGCGCACCACAACGAAGAGTAGCCCCCGCTCGCCGCGACTAGAGACAGCCCGCATGCAGCAACGAAGACTCAACGCAGCCAAAAATAAAATAAATTAAAAAAAACAACAACAAAAAACAAGTAAATCCTGTCTTATACTACAACATGGATGAACTTCGAGGACATGATGCTAAGTGAAATAATCCAGGCACAGTAGGACAGTACTGTATGATTCCACCTCTGTGATGCATCTAAACTAATCAAAGTCATGGAAACAAAGCAGAATGGTGGTTACACGTTATGTGTTTTTTAACACACACACACACACACACACACACACACACACAAGGAAGTCTCGGCTCTAAAGTTCCCCATGTTGGGTACGACTAGTTCCTACCTCCCAGTTTCTCCCTCTTGTCTGCTTTCAAGATCCTTTGGATATTTTTTGGCATCTCCGCTGAGCCCCTTTAGACAACCCTCATTGTCCATCTTACTCCGGGGTTTGTCTTCGATTTGCAAGAACTCGACTCCATGCGGAAGCCACCTCGGCCTCTGAGGCCCGGAAGAAGCTCGCACGCCAGGCAGGTGGGAAATGGTATTACAGAGACCCTGCGCATGCGCATCCCCTACCGAGCATCCTGGCTGCAGCCCTCCTCCCGCACCCCTCCCCAAACATGGGAAACACCTGGAGAAGGTCCTGGGCACTTCGCTTCTTTCTCTCTCCACTTTCCATCCACCTGCTTCCTCCAGGTAGGAGTATTCTCAGCTCCTTGAGGACGTGTGAGCACAGGGCCACCTGGAGGGTCACGTGGTCCAGCATGGGTCCATGTGCCCGGCTCCGAGGTTACTCAGCTCCTGTGTTAACAAAGATCGACTTAGGAGGAGGATAGAGAAAATGGAGGTCAGGTCAGTGGGGGAATAGTCACATGATTTTCAATCCTCTCCCCTTACTGTGGTGGCCGTGAGGGTCCAAAATGCAAATCCGAAAAACAACAAAAGTGCAAATCAGACCTTGTCACACCCCTTCCCCAAACTCTCTGTGGCTCTCTGTTGCTCTCCGCGAAAAGTTCACACTCCCTGCCTCGGTCTACCGGACCCCTCATCACCACCCTCTCTCAGGTCCCCGTTGGCCACTTCTAACTCCTCGTCCAGGGCTCCAAAACTGCCTGGAGCTCCCAGACCGCCCTCCCACCCCGGACTTTTGTTTTGCGTTTGTCGGGTCCTCGGCCAGCTCTCTGTTCCCACAGCTTTTTGGCCTGGCTAAGTCCTACTTATTTTTCAAATCTTAGCAGAAATGGAGCATTGACCATGAAGCTAATGAAGCCGAAGCTTCAAGGTCTATGCCAAGCCCTTGTACCTAATTTGTAAGCTGGTATTCCTTTTCTTAAAGTGGGTCTGCGGAGGTGTATAAGACTTAGTTAGGCGTCACAAAACCTGAGTCTGTCTGTATCTCAGGGTATACAATCCCACCTTCCTAACTCCTTAAAATGGGGATCTTGATCTTGATCTCCTACATGAGTCCACTGATCCCACCCCCCCCCTCCCCCCACTCCCCTCCCCCGTCACAGCCCTGCCCATGACAGCCTACAAACCATTTTGGCCTGAAACTTGTAGAGAAAAGGAATCTCACCTGTCTTTGCCGTTTGAGTGCCAAGCTGCAAAGTGCATAGTAGATAGTAAATAAAAATGTGGCGAATATAGGCATACCTCAGTTATTGTGTTTCGCGTTATTCCGCTTTGCAGATATTGCCTTTTTTTTCCTACAAATTGAAGGTTTATGGCAATCTTGCATCGAGCAAGTCTGTCCATGCTATTTTTCCAACAGCGTTATTTTTTTACTAAGGTATGTACACTCTTTTTAGACATAATGCTATTGCACACTTAATAGACTACAGTATAGTGTAAACATAACTTTTATTTGTACTGAGAAACCAAAAAATTCATGTGACTCGCTTTATTGCAGTGGTCTGGGACCCAACCCACAATATCCCTGAGGTGTGCCTGTATATGCCCTTCATAAGCTGATTTGCGGAAACAATGTCTTTTATGCTTCCCAAGGTATTCCATAAAACCTCTGACAGGAATGAGAGTGGGGACTAGCAAGAAGAAAGCTCCAGAACATTGCCCTGGGAGGTGTCTGCTGAGCACTGATGATTGTGTTCCATTTCTTAGAGGTTAAAGGAATTAACCTTTATTTGTGGCAACTCCACAAATAAAGGCAGCTTCATTGTCTGCCCCACATATCTAAGGATCTCTCTGGAATGGGGCATTTTTATGAAACAATAGAAACAAAAGATACAGCATCTCTTCACACTTAAGGGCTGTCCAATTTGTCAGTTTTTCTTCCTCGGAGAGGTCATTACATTATACAATCTACTTTTTCTTACTGAAGTCTCCAGTTAGAGCCGTTCGACACTTATTTACTCCTGATTGTGCCTGTGGCTCAGGTGCAGCTCTGGGGACAGTGGGGTCCTTTTCCTGTCTTTTTACCCTTGTGAATTATTCTTTCTAAAAAAAGCTAACATACTGGTTGAGAACATAGTCTGAAGTCAGACTTCCTGGGTTCAAATCACAGCTCTTCCATTTACTGATTGTGTCCTGTGAACTTGAGCAAGTGACTTGATTGGCTAATGACAGCCAATTGTTAAATTTTCAGGAACATTGCAAGCCTGTTGATGTCATGTTGGTAACTTGACATCAGCCTTGAGGGAAGTATTTACACCATGGAAATTGGCAAAGGATGCAAATCGGTACCTGCCCCCTTCCCTAACCTGCTTATCGCCATTTACCAGCTCACGCCTGCTCAGTTTCCGCATCTGTAAAATAGGAGTAGTAACAGTGAATACATCATGGAGAATTCTGGGAGAGTTGAGTTAAATATGCTTACTTGTGCTGGCAAATACTCAATAATTGTGAGCTGCTCTGGGTGTTTCTCCCATTTTACATGGTCCAGAGCCTTTTTGCCATTACTTCAAACACTGTACCAGCCAGAGCCAGCACATACATTGGTACATTTTTAAAAAATCACTTAGATTAATTAGTGCCTTAAAACAACTAGCTCATAACTGATGGAAAATGTGTGGTCTAATGTTTATGAGGCAGACACTGATGATTACAAAATTAGAATTTTCCTAAGTCTAGCATTGATTACTTTTGTTATATACATTTCCTTTGGCTAGCTGTTAGAAAGAATTTCTTCTTTGGAATTTCTATTCTTCTTCTCCCAATTAAAGCAAAGGCTCTAAAGATAGTTTATTACAGCATTTGGTAGTTCAGTAAACAAACGTGTTCTAAAAAATGGAAATAGCTGTGTTGAAGTAAAACATGTGCTGATAATTCACATTAATTATATACAAGTTAGTCAAGACTTTGGTGAGCAAATAAACTCTTGGTAATGTATTGCTGTTATCTGAGTGCTAAAAATATATATTATAAATATCTGACTGATCACTAATGAATTAATCACATATGTGTATTTAAATATAAATATTCTACTAGCAAAGCTTAAGTTCAATGTTTTCTTAAATGAGTCCTTCATTTATCCTCAGTAGATTTGGGGGAACTTATTTTCTCTTAGTTTTCATGATTAGTGGAATATGTTTATCTTAATTTAACTTTATCAGCATTTGCATTATAGGAAGAAAAGTGTTATTAATGCAGAGTCGATCATCACAAAATCATTACAGATTCTGCACCCAGGATACTTTGTATTGGAGAACTCTTCAACCAAGATGCTTAGAAGTGCATCTCTTCAAACAGTGCCCCTCTTCAGAAAAAAAAAATGTAGCCTGCTTGTATGATGTTTACAAAATGCCAGATGTCAACATGGAGAAAGATAACGGCATTTGGAGGACATGGAATCCTGTTTCCTTCTCTTTCAAGATACTCTGGTGTCAACCTTGCTTGCTTCTGGGAATCCTTTTTCTTGCAGCAGTAAACCTTTTCCAAGCCCTTCTGTTAGTGGAGTTGAGTCCGGCTTCAGCAATAAGTTTCAGGATAATTAATATAAATAGGTGTCTCCTTCTCCACAGGCAGGAAAGGACATTCTCAGAGGATGTTGGCCGCCCCCGGAAAAGTTTTTCTCCTACTTTTCCCTCCTCCTGCTTTTTCTGGTCCCCAGAGTTGGGCTTCCTGAGTCCCATACAGTCAGTTCCAATCCGTGCTCAAGTAGCCTTACCCTCATATGTAGACTTTTATCCCCATTCCGTCCTGATGAGGCTGACTTGGAAAACAGTACCTGTCACCTGGCTGAAATCTGTGACGTTCTTCTGAACATGTCCACCACCTCTTCTGCTCATGAGGCTTCTGCCCTGGGGTCCCCAGGCCTGAGTTCTCTTGCCTCTGGTGTGTCCCAGTTTGCAGGACTAGGCTTCTACTGTGGTCTCTACCCCAAATTCTTTTCTGGCAAATTTTAGTTCTCCAGACATTACATGAATCCCGATCTTACACTAACCAGACCCATAACAACAGGGGCTTGGCCCTGTGATCTGCCCTGTGGCTTTCTCCCAGCTATCTGAAGGCATATGTGTTCCCTGCCCCCATGTCTCCTGTCCCCCGTGATGACTGACCACCTGCTGGGATTCTTCAGCATCACTTGCATCCTCTGACCCCTGTTCAGCTGCCCACTATTTTCATTTGAACCCTTGGGTATCGACTATCAATATTTCCCACTTACTCTAAAGGGCAGTATAGCAAAGTGGTTAAAGCATGTACTCTGGCACGAAACTTCCTGGGTTCCAGCTTTGCCTGTTCCTACTCAGGTGACAAGACAGTCACTCCACTTCTTTGTACCTCATTTTGCCATCTTTAAAATGGGTGTAATCATAGTACTCTAAGGATTGTTAAGAGGAGCTAGAAAGCGATACTTGCAAAGTGCTTAGAAGGTGGATTAGCACCTGGTAAGCTCTATATAAAAATTTGAAAATGGAAAAAAATTTTTAAATAAATAAAAATTTTGCAAGCCGAAAAATAAAAATTGAAAACGGTATTAGTTATGGGACTTCCCTGGCAATCCAGCGGTTAAGACTTTGCTTTCCAATGCAGGGGGTGAGGTTTTGATCCCTGGTCGGGGAGCTAAGATACCGCATGCCTCGGGGCCAAAAGACCAAAACATAAAACAGAAGCAATATTGTAGCAGATTCAATAAAGACTTTATAAATGGTCCACATCAAAAAAAAAAAAATCTTAAAAAAAGAAAATGGTATTAGTTTGCTAGGGCTGCCATAATAAAGTACCACAGATTGGATGGCTTAAACAACAGACATTTATCTTCTCACAGTTCTGCAGGATAGACGTCCAAGATCAAGGTGTTGGCAGGAATGGTTCCTTCTAAGGTGTCTCCGCTTGGCTTGCACGTGGCTGTCTCCTTGTGTCCTCACACGGTCCTCCCTCTGTGTGTGTCTGTGTCCTAATCTCTTCTTATAAGGACACCACTCATATTGTATCAGGTCCCACCCTAAAAACCTCATTTTGATTTGATTTACCTCGATAAAGACCCTGTCTTCAAATATAGTCACATTCTGAGTTACTGGGGGTTAGGACATCAACATATGAATTTTAGGGAGACACAATTCAGTCTGTAACAATAATTAAATAATTTGTGCTTGGACAATGACATGCCCCTGACTCTCCCTGGCATTCGAACCCCTGGTTTCTTTCTCCAGCCATCTCTCCTCCAGCATCCGGCTGGGACAGCAGGGGGACCTTCCTCACCAGCCCAGCCTGGCCTACAAGAGCCCTTCCTCCATGCCCTGCGTGACCTGGCATCACAGAGCAGGATTCCAGCCTCTGCCATCTCGGTCCAGTGTGTATTCATTCAAAATTGTCAGAGGTAAAAACCAGGAGAAGATAACAGAGAAAAATCAGCTCACCACACAAAGACAGCACTACCTGGTCGTAGTTAGAAAGTTCTAGCCATCAGAGAGACCCTTAATGGTTTACTTCCTTGGGTGAATACTGTGGTCCCTGAATGTTTTACCAAGCAAATATTTTGACCTCCTTCAGATGAATATTATTATTGCCTTTTTAAATACCAGTTCTGAAGTTTGCAAACTTACAGCTATAGGCTTGAGCACCTGCTCCACTGGTCATTATCACAAGGTCCACCTTCCCTGTCTGCCATGAGGCCCCTTCTCCACAAGGCTGTTCCTGGAATGTGAGCCTCCTATGTTGTATTTGTGCATAGAAAAGCCTGGAATTTTGATGTATCAAGGTACTGGAGTATGATGGGTACTCAGCTACTGGCTGGTAAGTTTTACCTTCTCTCCTTCCTTTGGTGCATCTTTGGTAAATGACAAAGTCTTATTTTAAATACTGAAACTGGTCTTGTTTCCACAATAAATGACAAAGGCTTATTTTAAATTCTGAAGCCGGTTTTGTTTCCACAGTAATAAAAGATATATACAGTCAGTCCCTGTTTATTGAGCATGTGTTATGTCCCAGGCAATGCTAAATACTTACATTATTCCATTGAATTCCTCTGAAATAGGTGTTGCTCACTCATTTTACTAGATGAGGAAATGAAAGCTCAGAGCAGTGGCCGAGATAGTTAGTGGCAGAGCCAGGATTTGAACCGGAGTTCCTCTGACTCCATGACCCAGGCTCCTTGCCATTCTGTTTTTGTGTGTGTGTGTGTGTGTGTGTGTGTTTGTTTTTTTTGTTTGTCTCCCAAATACCTCCTGGCTCAATCATTATTTGTTGACCAAGTGGGGCCTCTCCTTTCTTCTTGCATTTTCTTGTTCTCATGTAATTTTCACTGCAGCAAGATGTGCTGATGCCGATCTGTACTTCTGAGTATGAGACCAGGCAGGGCTAAGATGAAACAATAACTTATTTGATCAGAAAACAGGTTTTATACAAGTGGCATCAACTACAAGGCACTGACTTCATCAGGGGCAATGGTTTCTTATATTCTGCCTGGGGATTGGTTTCTACGTAAAATTAAGTTAAATGAAGTTTAATTTACCTTAAAAACAAAAAGAATATAACAAATGTAAAAGCTCCAAGTAAATGATAAGAATTTTCCAAATGCTTTGGAAGGAAAAGTCAGAGAACTAGTACTTATGCACACACCTGGCCATGGTAATAATAGGTCACTTTTGTCACAGAAACACTTCAATACCCCCTAACTCCAAACAATGGGCATTAGGCATGAACTAAGCTGACTAATGTTCCCTTCATGCTTCACGGGACAATGTTTCTTTCCTCTTCAAGCTGTTCTTTCATCACTTACCCAGGAGCTGCCCTCCCCTGGCCTGAATTACTACAATTAAACCAGCGTTCAGCTGCACAGCGTGAAGGTGGGTTTATAGCATGCAGGTGCTTTATGGTTTTTAAATGGCCAGGAAGCATAATCATACTATAAAGTCAAGAGCATTCTCCCTGGCTTCCAAGAAGCTTTTTTAAAAAAAATGTGGGGTGGAGGATATGAAAACCTTTTGGCTCTTAGACTCCTTGATTTAACTACAGGCGCTGTAGCGGTGGTAAGTCAGGAGGACTGATCGGGATTCAAATCCAGTCACTTAGTACTTGTCTGATCTTGGGCGAGTTACTTAATTTGAACTTAGCTTCTTCATTTACATTTGAGGAATATGCATCTCCAGAATCAGGATAATTAATCTTACAACACAATTGCTGTGAGGATTAGAACGTGAACTCCTTGGCTGAGTACATTTTTTTCTTTGCAATAAATGATCCACGTGTAAGCCCTCAACAAATAACGGTTTCCCTCACTCCTTCCCTTAGTTACTATTTCAGTGTTTTCTGAGGGCTCATCCGCACTGGTTTGCAGCTTATGAGAACCTCTAAGGAGAAGCGCTCAGGGTCACAAAGGGGACTGGTAGTGACTTGCACTCATTCATCGGGATAATACTTATCGGGTGCCCGTCATGTGCCAGGTGATATGTTAGGTGCCGGGGATAAAACCTCTGCCCTCGTGGCGTTGACAGCATAGTCAGGGAGGCAGATGGGCACTGAGCGATCACTTGTACAAATGTAAAACTGCAGCAATGACAGATGGCCTCACAGCACAGGAAGGACCTATAAACAGATTTGACTTGGTCAGAGAGTTCAGGGAAGGCTTGCACCTTTGGAATTGAGATCTGAAAAATAAGTTGACCTGGCCAAGAGAGGAATGAGGAACGTACTAGGCCAAGGAAGCAGCAGATGCAAAGACCCTGTGGCAGCAGGGAACAGGGCCAGTGAGGCAGGCTTGAATAACGGCCAGTGTGGATGGAGCACAGGGTTTTGCGGGGAGTGAGGTGTGAAAGTGACTCTGGTGAGAAGCAGGGCCAGAGCTGGTGGGGCCTCAGAGGCCACTCTATGTCACTGGGGAAATCTCTTTTTTTCTTTAAATTTATTTTATTGAAGTATATTTGATTTGCAATGTTGTGTTACTTTCTGCTGTACAGCAAAGTGACTCAGTTATACATGTATGTACCTTCTTTTTCATATTCTTTTCCATTATGGTTTATCATAGGCTATTGAAGTACAGTTCCCTGTGCTATCCAGTAGGACCTTGTTGTTTATCCATTTTAAAGGTTAAGTGGTCACAATAACTCCAGCATTTGGTTAACTACCAGGCATGGGCCTGAACATCTTACAAGTCAGTAACTTATTTACAGCTAATGCAGAATCAAGTGTAAGGGTTTTATTAGAAACTGGATGGGTTGTCAGGTTTTGACCAGTGGGAGTTACCACCAGCTCACCCACACGTACCTCCAGAAACACTGAAACTGGGCAGACACCCAGCTTATCCTCCACCCTTGCTGCTCTGGCTGTGTGTCCCAGGGAGGGTGGAGGGGCGTGCCCCCGAGAGATGGAGCTGAAGCATGGGGCGGGGCGGAGAGCATCGTTTGGGTCCTCCATAAAAACTGGTGTCTTCTTGCCACCTTGAAGAGCTGAAGGAGATGGAGGTGTAGGTCAGTTCTGTCTAATCTATGACAACCATGTTCTTCTCAGGTCAAAACACTAGTTATTTTGTGTTTCTGTTGTTTTGGCCTCGTTGCTCGTCTTGTGGGATCTTAGTTCCCTGACCAGGGATTGAACCAGAGCCACACCAGTGAGAGTGCCGAGTCCTAACCACTGGACCTCCAGGGAGTTCCCCAAACACTAGTTGTTATCATTATTTTCATGTCAAATTGGAACAGTCATCAGAACAAAATTCCTTCTGACCTTTGGTTTGCTCCCGTCCCGCGGCTCCCTCGGAGGGAGGCTGCTTACAATTCAGACTCGCTGTCGAGTTCCGTGGGCCTGGCGCTCAGAATCAAAGGTAAGACCTGTGGATTCATGTAGCAGGAGTCCCAGCATGAAGCCACTCTGTGATCACCCTGGGATTCAACGTTTCAGAGCTGCAAGAAGGAGAATGCTGAGGCCACCCGGGAGCTGAGAGCCGAGGAGACAGCCCTGGGGGACCTCGGACTCAATCAGAGGTTTGGAAGGGGGCCCAGTGCCCCCGTGGGTGGGAGCAGAGTTGAGGGAGCCATGTTTGCTTCAGTGAATTTGGGAGACCGGGTTGCATTCAGAAGATGCATCACCACAAAGCCAGCTGGTGCCTGTAGCAGCTCCTTCCCCCAGAGGTGGTGTCTGATAATAGGTTTTTGTGGCCGGCCATCCCCTCCATTCATTCCAGTGGTCGGAAGGCAGGAGAGGCTCAGGGTAGGTCACCGGCCTCACTGGCAGAGGCTGAGCCGAGTGGGAAATCCCAGGAGGATTCCTCAACTGTTCTCCCCAAAGACACAGATTCCACGCACGACACTCACATGCCCCATTCATAGGCAACCGTCTGCGTTGTGCTGAGAGCTATTCTCTGTCCAGAGAGCTGTGGATTACAAGTATTTCGTATTTCAGAATGTTGTTAAATACACTTAAATGCCCCACTAATGATGTTATACCTAAACAGGAGTAGAAAGTTGAGCCAAGTGCCAAAAAGAGAAAAGGAAAAAAAATAACCGTAGGAGTCCCCATTGCTAGGCACAAAACCAACTTTTTATTGAAGTACAACATCCATACAGAAAAGGGCACAAACCACAAGGGTACAGCTCGAAGAATTTTCACAAACTATAGATACGCCCGGGTGACCAGCAACCCAATCAAGGAACAGAAGGTCCGAGAATCTCCCTTGTGCCCTTCTGGTTACCATTCCCCCAGGAGTAACTCATATCCCTACTTGCAACAGCAGAGGCGAACTTTGCCGGGTTTCACACTTGGTATAAATGGAACCATACAGTACGAACTTGCCTCCTCTCGTGAGACTTACATGGTGCCGTGTGTGTGGCGGCAGGAGCACCCCTTCTCCTCGCTGTGTAGGACTTCACTTTGCAAATATACCCTAATTTATCCATTCAACATGGGCATTTGGGTACTTTCCAGTTCAGGGTTATTATGAACAGTGCTTCTGTGAACATTCTAGTACATTTCTTTTGGTGAATATACGTACACATTTCTGTTGGGTAGAGGAGTGGAGTTTTTAGGTCATATGATATGTACATTCAACCCAAGCTATTTCACAGAAGAATGAAGAATTTATTGGATGGAGCTTGGCGGCTCACAGAATTGACAGAAAGCTAGAAAGGAGACCTGGGAAGATGGGTGGGGGCCAAGAAACGAAGCAGGAACGGTCTGCTCAGGACTCTGCCATCCCTGGACATTACTACCAGTGGACATACCACCCCTGCAGCCTGCCAATCCTAAGACACTTCCCCTGCTGGACCACTGCCACCCCTGGACCACCACAGCTCCCATGAAACGAATCTCAGCATCCCTTAATTTCTGTGTCACTTGCACCAGGCTCACAGTCCCAAGCACGGGAGTCCAAGGAGTTCACCCTGGGTCACTGGCCGGTCTGGTGCTGGAAAAGGGGATGCACCTGAGAGACAGAGAAGACCTCCCCACTTCAGCATCCACTGTGCTGGGGGCACTGCATCCCTACATTTATACATAGGGGTGATTTCATGATTTCCCCCTTTAGGAAAGGGGTCAGGTGCTGGACAGCCAAGCTAGAAACACCACATGACAACTGCCCGCTACAGGCAGCTTCATCAGCTCCCGGCGATTGCCAGCAGGGGAGGGGCTCATCCACATGTTCGCGTGTCTCACAGCGCATGTTCACGAACTTGCCTTTAAGGGCAGCAATGAGTTCAGGGATACGTTAAAGGGGGCAAGCCACACAAAACGCCATCGGTTTGGAAGGAAAAGGTGTAGGAAAAGGAGAAAAAGCATCTCATGGAGGGATGCAAGGAAGAGAGGAGGAGAAGGAAAAAGAGGGGAAAAGCGGAGGCAGAATATGCAGGGATGTTGGAAGTGAAAACAAAGGGGAGAAAGTCTGGTGAAGACAAGGAGGAGCACATTATTTTCTTGACCTGATTTAGCCAGTTTCCGTGCTGTCCCACTTTCCCAGCTTCTCTGATGTGCTTTTATGGATTGTGCTTTGCTTTATCAGGTTCATGATGCTGACGTGGACCACAGAATGAAGAGATCCCGGTCATAAACCAAAACAGAGGAGGATTGGAAGTCCTATTATCACAGACAGCACACAGTTCTGCTGTAGTCTGAGCACACAGCTTCCTAACAACAGTGTTATTATCAGGGAGCTTTCATGAAACAAAGAATGGGTTTCAACAGAAGAAGCAAAGAATAAAAATGTACTAAAACCATTTATGAGGGTAGCAAGTCATTAATTGATCTGAAAATGACATTTGCCTCTTTGTAGGTGGTTTTACATGATTCCTCCAACTGAACCATGGATCTCTGAAGTCATGCATTCTTCCCTATACTGTAGCCTGGCATTTAGCACATTTGTTTTAAAATGATAATCAGAGCTTTCATCTATGTAGCACCTCCCTCTGTCCTAGACAGAAAGGAAGGAGGAGTAACTACCATTATCCCCAGTTTGCAGGTTCCAGGCACACAATGGCTTGCCCTACAGTGAAGCCACTGCCAGAGCCAGGAAGGGAGACAGTTTCCAAACAAATGGAACAGGACACTCTTGGACAGAGTGCTCTCTGCCCCTGTGGTTTATTCCCTTCCTTCATCCGGGGTGGTAGGAGTTTGTTTGAGGTGGGGCTTGCAAGTCTGTCTCAGAAAAATCGAGAGCCGCCTAGCCTTCCATAGCAGCAGGCCACGTTTCACCTTCCATAAGCTGCCAGAATACGGGCCCAACACGCCTGCTCCTGGCGAAGATGGGAAGAGAAGTGTGCTGCTGGGTGGACCCCAGCAACGGTGCTTTGTGGCATGTGGCTCAGGTTGTCTGCAGGTCTACCTACCTGCCTGCAAACAGGTAGGCCTGGAAGGCAGTGGAACTCAGGGGCTCAGGTCCCAGTCTTCCGGCTCACCATCTATAACCTCGGGGAAACTACATGGTCTTTCTGTGCCTCAGTTTCCCTCTCTTTAGAACAGACATACTCTCACGGCATTTATTTATTGTTGGAGGATTAAATAAGTGGATACGTGTAAATGCTCTGATCAGTGGATGAGCTACGTGGTGAGCTGCTGCCCCTCGCTCACTCCTCTGGGGCAGGGGCCACCCTGGTGAAACCCCACAGGACCCAGTGCTGTGCCCAGAACAGGCCCTTATTAATGCAGCCCATGCAGAGCAGGAGCCAGAATAGAAGGGAGCAGGATGAGGTGGCATTTGGAGAGAAGACATGTGCCCCTGGCCCGCCTGGCTGGCGCACATAAACAGAGGTGATGGTGTGACATTTACAGTTAAGCTCACTCCAATATCCACCCAACACCTACATTCGTAGAAGGACCACCTCCAAAGGGATCAATGACAATCAGTGGGAAACAGGGGTCTGGACCCTCCCTCAGGGGCTGGGCCACAAGGCCCCAGGATGACCCACGTTTAGAAAACCATCCGATGATGTGGGTTATTTCTTCTTTAAATAGGACGACAGAAAAGCAGGAAATAGAGAACTTCCAGAACTGCTTTCTCCAGGAAGAGAGATGGAAACTTTACCCATATACTTCAGTTGGTCAAAACGATCTAATTTGACACTGAATGATCACGAATGGGGGATTGTTTTCTCTTCTCAATAAATTATCCACTTCTCAGTAAATTATCCACTTCTCAATAAATTATCCACTGAAATGTATACACTTGACCTATGTAAACTTGGGAATTGATGTTAAAAAAATTTAAGCCCTTAAACCCATACTTATTTTTACTTGGCACATTTGTTATTTGGCTACAAAAATGCCTATTTCCTTTTCTAATAATGAAAATAACATGAAAACGAAAAGAAAAAGTGAAACAGAATGCAGTGAAGAAAACCAATGAAAAGAGGAGACAGGCCTGGGCAATCCTGGTTGGGCGGGGGCGGGTGTGGGCAGAGCTCCCTAAAGCTATGAGCATGCGCGGTCTCTACGAGGGATTTTACGGACAGAAAAGGAGACGTTTTCATAGCAAACGGAGTCAGAGGATGGTACAAAAGAACTTCTTCTCTCGGAAGGGGTTTTCTGACGCAGGCACTGGAATGATGAGAGGGTCCTCCCGCACGTGAGCTTCACAGTACGCCAGGAGGTCCGCTGCTGCCTGGGAGACCTGGGGGGGGGGACACAGCACAGGTGCAGGGTTAGAGGCTGGTTCACGGTGGGTCCGAGGCAGAGGTGTCCATTTGGAGAGCGGACAAGCCCAAGGACAGGCTGTGTCGTGTGCACCACCACCGACAAGCCCATTCCGTGGCCTGGAGAGTAGACTTGTGCAAACCCAGAGGAGACAGGTTTTGAAACATGCTTCCAAGGAAAGGTAATAGAGAAGAACAAACGTGACTCCATATTGGATCTATTCCTTTAGCTCTAACCCTTGTGCTCTGTTTCCTGTGCTTAGGCATGCTGGCTCTGCATCTTCTGTAAAAGAATGTTGCCTAGAGCCTGAAATATACAGGACAGCCTATTCTCAAAGCTCTGACCTTTAAAGGTAAAACACCTTTCCATTCATATAGAGATAAAAAGTTGCAGAACAGAGGACAACAGTTGTCTTGTTGGAGGTTTATAGGAACACCGTGACCTGACCTATGGGGAGAGGTGCAAAAACAAAAGATTCCTACATCTAGAAGTCTGCAACTACCAGCCACACCCCCTGCCCCTTTAGTATAAAAGAAGCCTGAATTCTCACTCCGGGAAGATGGTTCTTTAGGACAGTAGTTCACCCTCTTCTTGGTCTGCTGGCTTTCTGAATAAAGTCACTCTTCCATGCCCCAACACCTTATCTCTCGATTTATTGGCCTGCTGTGCATCGGGCAGTACGAGCGTAGGCTAGGTAATGCAAAGAGATGTCGCCTGGTGGTAGAGTAGATCCATACCGAGAGAGGAATCAGGAGCCAGCAGGAAGGTCCAGACAGCCTCGTCCTCCTGTCAACTGAGGGATAAGTGGAATCTCCAGGCCAGTAGCCTCACCATTACTCTGCAAAACCATTTCTAGACGGATAAAGCCGAGTGCTGGCTCAAGCCAAGCCAGTGTGACTGTAGTTATTATTATTAGTGTCATTGTTTTATTGCAATCCACTCTCGTGATCAACACAGCCACTTATTCCTCCTCGACAGAACACAGATCATAAGCACATTATATAGAACGCACATATATAAGCATATGTTGAACTTGGAATGGCCACTCCCCTGAGGAGACAGTTGCTCCTGACGAGAACACCCTTTCCATTTTTCCTTCCAGGCTTATCTGAAGCCTCCTGACACCTGGCAACTGTGGATCAAACTATCCCCCAGCTCAACTCCAGGAGTTCCAGGGGAGGAGTTGCTGGGAGAAGGCCAGGTGCCGAGAAGGATTTGCTAAGAGGAAGCTCATTTTGCCCGTGGTCCGTGTCACGTGTCTGGCAAATGAGTGGTCTGTGAATTAACATCCTGCCCATTAGCTTGTGCTTATTAGAGGCTACAGGCCAGGGTAAGTATATAGCAGGCAAAGTTGAATCCTTTTTGTACATTCAATGTCTAAATCTTCTCCAGAATGAAAAAACACTCCACAAGTGAATGAAAGATGTTTGAAAGCCCCAGTACGTACAAGCCATACACCTTCCATCAGGTTTTAAAAACTGGCCCATCTTCCAAAATTTTACAGAAATTCTTCTTCTGATTTCCAGCCCAGACCTACCTATTTTAGCAGTGCCTGGAATCCTACAAATAATTCCAGTAGAGATATGTAATGAATTTTTCCTTTGAATGAAACAACTAAAAGTTGAGCCGATGAGTCAACCTGAATCCTGAGAAAGTCTACATTTGTTGAGAGTGTGGAATGGAGCATCAGGCTTCCCCATTCATCTCCGCCCCCAAGATGGCTGTGTGACCTTGGGTAAGTAACTCAAACTCTCTGAGCTTTATTTAGTTTCTTCATTTGTAAGACTGGGTGAGTTAGAAATCTCCAAGATCCTGTTTACTCTAAGCAGTCTATAATTTGAGCTCTAATAGCACCACGGCAATATTTTAGATCCTAAATAAATGGATGTTGGGTTGAATGAGAGTGAAGTTTGCGGTGATTTACAGGACACACATACAGGAATCTCCCAGGTGAGGCCACAAATATAGGCCTGCAGGGGGCCTATGAAGCCATCACAAGGCACTAGAGCACATGAGCAGGGAAGCTGACTCTGAAGCCCACAAAGCTGTGATGGACACACGAGAGAACCAGAATCACAGAGCAAGCACATGGGCATGGAGCCGAGAGACGGAGCTTGGCACACAGCACGCTTACTTCCACCTTCTGACCCAAAGCCAAGTGCTCTCCCCTGACTGCCTTAGTCACGATCCCCTACCCTCCGTTCCAGGCTTCTCCCAGGGCCCAGAAAGGCATGGGGTCTTCTCCGTGGCCACCTTGTTAGGGCGACCACGGAAGTCATCCAGTGGCTTCTCTGGCAACCACTGCGAACTGGTCTACACTGCTGCCCAGGCCAGCACACACAAGAGGGCGGCAGTCTTGGGACCTTCTTCCCCTAAGAGCCACCTGTCCTCTTAGCTGTGACTTCAGTGAGCTCTTCCAGATGGTTCATTTAAGAATGTCTTGGGCTTCCCTGGTGGCGCAGTGGTTGGGAATCTGCCTGCCAATGCAGGGGACACGGGTTCAAGCCCTGGTCTGGGAAGATCCCACATGCTGCGGAGCAACTAGGCCCGTGGGCCACAATTACTGAGCCTGCGCGTCTGGAGCCTGTGCTCCGCAACAAGAGGCTGCGACAGTGAGAGGCCCGCGCACCGCGATGAAGAGTGGCCCCCGCTCGCCACAACTAGAGAAAGCCCTCGCACAGAAACGAAGACCCAACACAGCAAAGCATAAATAAATAAATAAATAAATAAAAGAATGTCTTAACATTCCCTCTCTAGTTTTCATTTTTCCCATCTATTTCATTTTTGGGGACATGCTTCCATTTGTTCTGAATTCTCTATAAACCTTATCGTCTCATCTGGGAAGTATTTACTGAGTGTCCATCTTTTAGCTAATTGAGAGGGCATAGGGGAAAAAATAAGGCAGGATTTTTGTCCTCTAAAGATCTAACTGAGAAGACTCAAAAATTATAAAGTCACTAGAATAATTAGTATGTGCTAAAACATCACAGGAGAATAGCTGCACACCACTGCAGGGCCATGAACAAGGGCAGGGAGACAGGGGTGTCTGAGTACCCCATCCACTTCCACACAGGGGAAGTTACCTTGGTCAACCTGCCTCCTTTATCCAGAGGCTGGTCCCAGCCATCTGAACCCAGAAACACGATTTTCTGGCATGCCAAGAATGGCGCATCTCCTGTGGCAGATCCGTATTAAACAAGTTCAAGAGACAGCTGTATAAAACCATTAATAAAAACAATAGCTAACATTTACTGAGTGCTTATTATGTGCCAGGCCCTGTGCTAAATGCACCATCCTATGTATGACCTCATTTAATTCTTCTAAGTACTATTCTTAAAGCCACTTTGCAGATGAGGAAACTGATGCATGAAAGTTAAGAAATTTGCCCAAGGTCATACAACTAGTAAGAGACAGGACCAGAATTTGAAGCTAAGCAGTCTGGCCACAGAAGCTAAATGCTGCAGCAGCTGCCTGATTAACTGCTCATGAAAACTTTAACTGTAAGGTGGCCTGGAAAGTTCTTGTCTGCTGGGCCAGCACACTCTCCTGGTAGACCAGCTACCTGGGAACTCACGTGACCAGTAGGAGAAGAGTCTTGCAACTAAAGTTTCTTAGGTCATTTGTTTAATCCAGGGACAGTCTTGCCAAGGAAACCCTAACAGGTGAGTGTCCTCAGCTGGGACTGGCTTTCTCTCCCCGTGCCCTGGGGAGTGGCCGGATGGACGCTGCCAATGTCACCCTGAGACTCCTCCCTCGAGGCTGTGACCTACATTACACGCTGTTAGAGAATTAAACAAGGATGTTATTACACTGAGTTGGCTCTAATTCCTTAGTAGCCTTCGTAAACTAACCAAAACCAAGAAGCCTGAGAACTTGAGAAAGTGAAACTTAAGACCGATCACAAACAGCCAGCTGGGTCTTCCCACCTAAGACAACCGCTTAAGCTATACCTAATAGCTGCTTTGCTTCAGCATCTTCTCTATAAACACCTTGCCCTATGGCTGTCGGTGGACCGCTAACTACCTTTGGTTTGGCGTTGCCGGATTCGACTCCACGTATGCCTAAATAAACTCTTCAAAAATTTTAGTGCGCCTCAGTTTACCTATTAACAACACGATCCAGCACCGGTCCGAAGTTGGCTTGCCAACGACCAATCCCAACATTACAGCTTCCTTCCCCTTGATCAGTTTACATGCTCAGATGCTTGTCAACACCCATCCATCGTGGGTGGATTTGACGAGTGTAATTTCCCGGGATCAACCGCAAGGGGGCGCTGCATCGCCAACCATCAGGCCAGGACATGGGAGGAGAGGGTTCAAAAAAATGGGGCGTTGGGGGACGCCCGCTGAGGCGAGATGGGGCTGGGTCTCCTTCCGGTCTCACAGCTGTGTATTTGCTCCCCTCCCAGCCCCGTGTCTACGACACCCTGAAAACCACGTTGTTAATGTCTGGCCTCGCTAGCTCCAAGCAGGTCTAATTTAGGGATTTTTCTGTCACCTCCAAAGGTGACACTGCACTTGATGCCACAATTTTTCTTTCAAGAAAACAAGCTGTTCTTAGATTGCCTCCTTTTGTTGTTGTTGTTGTTATTTTAGGATCACAGATGTGTTTGCTTAGTTATAACTGCACGCCTCTGGACTGCAGAGTTCCATCCGTGCACCCGTACAACAGGAATGAAATTGGAATCAAGTCAGTATTACCGCCCAGTAACTGGCGCCCAGTTTAAGACCAAATGTGTGGGTCTGGGTTGGCTCCACGCAATATTAGCTTCCTAGAGGCACTCAGATTATTGAGAACACTGTACAGTACGGTATATGAGCGAGTAAGTCATCTTACAACAAAAGGGAGTTTTCCACCTTTTTCCACCTTCGCTATCAGCTTTATTTCATGCAGTGTCTAATTAGGGTCCCTTTATTCCTGTATAGCCAAAGTATCTTGGATAACCCCTGAAGTTTGTTGTAATGGGATCTGAAAAGATACATACATGTAATGAACACCTTTATAGGTTTTCTTTTTAATATTTATTTATTTACATAGGTTTTTAAAAATTATTTATTTATTTATTTTTGAGTGCGTTGGGTCTTCGTTGCTGCACGCGGCCTTTCTCTAGTTGCGGCGAGCAGGGGCTACTCTTCATTGCGGCGCAGGCTTCTCCTTGCGGTGGCTTCTCCTGCTGCGCAGCATGGGCTCTAGGCTCACGGGCTTCAGTAGTTGTGGCTCGCGGGCCCTAGAGCGCAGGCTCAGTAGTTGTGGCTCACGGGGTTAGTTGCTCCACGGTATGTGGGATCTTCCCGGACCAGGGCTCGAACCCGTGTACCCTGCACTGGCAGGTGGATTCTTAACCACTGAGCCACCAGGGAAGTCCCGTAATGAACATCTTAACGAGCCTTCCACATGAAAGGTGACATCCTAACACACAGTTTAGTATCCAGGCATTAATTAACCTAAATCTACTCCTTAGATGGAAAGGGAGGGTTTCCTTAATCAGCCCTAGATTGATTTTTATGGTTGAAAGTTTCCTTCAGTGCATATAAAATATGGCTTGCAGACTTCACCATATCCCAGAAACATCTGCCATCTTTGAAACATAAAATAGACGATTCACTTTCAAAGGGAAAATTTTATTCTGGTTGGAAATGTGAAACTCCCTTAGTGTTTATGCTTTCTCATCAAGCCTGAAGTCTGCTCTGCCTAAAGGCCTCTGTTATGAAATGCCCAGAGCATTTTTGCCTCCTCTCCTTACTAGTGAACTCTGTTAAGAGTTACAAGATAACAGATGTTGAAAAGAATCAGCAGCCTGGGAACAACTGTGGAATTTTACCATTACATTTCAGAATAAAAGAGGTGATTGAAAGAGCCCAAGTTAGCACATAATCCCGTTAGTTGCACTATAATTACAAGCTTCAGTGATGGGGAGAAAATGTTGCAATTACTAAATCACATTCCTGGACAAGGCAGATGACATAATTACTGTTCTGGCTGTGACACCCACTGCATTTATCCTTTGCATCTAAAGTAGAGCGACTCACACCTATTTCTCAAGAAGCCTGGTCCATTTAACAATACTACTTGGAATCAATTACAATCATCCTTGATGGCTCTGCCTGTTCCTCCCTCCACCCCAAGAAAACAAAGCAGGATTACAGTCAAGAGCACAGCCAGGTTGCAGCCCCCATTGTGCAATGGTATCTTTCACAAGGTCAAACTTGGTACACACTCCAGCAGAAGAAATCATACGCCGTTTATCCCTAGTAGAATCCTGAGGACATCACAGGTTTATGCCTCACCTCTAAGTCCTGAGCTAACACTACAGGGTGAATCCTTGTGAATTTTTTCTTTCTTCTAATGCTGGAGAGTATTTGAGATCAACGTACCAGTTTTTAAGGGCATTCTCAAGATACTTCCAAATTATTGTGCTATGGGCTGAATGTGTGTGTCCTCCCGCCACCCCCCAAATTCACATGTTGAAGCCTAAGTCTCCAATGTGATGATATTTGGAGGTGGGGCCTTTGGTAGGTAATTAGGTCATGAGGGTTGAACGCTCATGAATGGGATTGAGACAGGCCTGGGACCTGGGACCTTTTGCTGAATGTTTGCACCTGGACAAACGTCTCCCCAAGCAGCAGAGAAACTATAAGGGACTAAAAATAACTGTACAAAGTGCAGTTGGGGAAAATTATGGACTGAAAGAGGCAAAAAGACCAAAAACCCAACTGCCACTTCTGCAGAGCCCTCTGCACACAAAATCACCAAAGGGGTGGGCAGACCACCTAAGCCACCCCTCCAGCCTGACCCCTGGACCTGCCCCTACCCTCAACCCCATATAAGGAACCAGCTCACCCCACCTTGGGGAGCGAGCAAGCAAGGGAACCTATTACCTGTTCTCACCCCCACCCCCCCAGCTGCAGCAGGGCCCCCAATAGAGCCTTGCCTGAATTTCTTGTCTGGCCTCTGATCAATTTCTATTGATTAAGGAGGCCAAGAACCCTGGTAGGTAACAGGATTAGTGCCCTTATGAGAGACATGAGAGAGAATCTCTCTCTCTCTCTCCCTTCCATGTGAGGTCATAGCAAGAAGGTGGCCACCTGTAAGCCAGGAAGAGAGCCCTCACCAGAACCTGACCATGCTGGCACCATGGTCTCAGAATTCCCAGCCTACAGAGCTGTGCAAAATGAATTTCTGCTGTTGAAGCTACCTAGTCTATGGTATTCTGTTATAGCAGACATTTGGCTTCCAGTGGTTCCCAGCAACTATTTTGTATTGACCCAGATCAATACAGATAATTCTCAATCATTGGGTTCTAGGCCACAAATAGCATCTAGTTGTGAGTAAGGTTATTCCCAGAGGAAACCAGAGGGGTTGGGAGATACGTGTGAATAAATGAATAATATAACAGAGAGTCCCTCTCCGAATTCTAAAGTCAAATGTCCAGAATAGAGGATTAGCTGCTGTTTCCTATCACCAGCATAAAGGTTTTTTTCCACATCAAAAGTTGATTGCACATGAAGAGGTAATTCTAAGATGCTTGAAAGAGAGTTTTAATATCTCCAAGTTAATCTAAGTAAGAGCTTGTCATTACATGGTCTTCACCACCAGAACCGCAAAGCTCTCAGCTTGTTTAGAATGACTGACCCTGGACCTTGACTTAACCAAACACTTCCAACAGGTTGCTATGTGTCCTGTATGACTCTGACCACCTCTTAGCTTTGACATATCTCAATTTCCCACAAAGGAAGCCATAATTCAGTCATTTTGCAAGTTCGCCAAAAGAGTAATATATTTGGTGACAGAAACTACTGAGTCACTCAAGAGGTTTCTGGGGCTAACGTAGGGGTGAAAGATGAACATAACAAGCGGGTTCTAGCTCTAGGGATTCTAGAAAGCAACAGCATGTCTTAAAGAGGAAGCATGGGGTTGTGAGTCAAAAAGCAATGTCCCTGACAGAGCTGCACTCAGCACTGCTGAGCTGTGTCATCCGGGCACTCAGTTTCCACTCCTGTAAACGGGAATAGCAATACCTGGTGGTTTGTGGCTAAATGATATAACAGATGCTATTATACATACAGTGTGTTTCATTATTCACTTGGCTACTTTCTGGTAGGGTGGGAAGGGTGTTTGAGCCATAGACATGAAGTCATTTCTCAGAAATGATCAGGGCAATTTGATGCCTGTGGTGCCTCCACCCAAAACGTCCTCTTGAAGTGGGATGCACTCTTCACATCCTTTTTTTTTTTTTTTTTTAAATAAATTTATTTATTTATTTTTGGCTGCATTGTATCTTCGTTGCTGCGCACAGGCTTTTCTCTAGTTGCGTCGAGCGGGGGCTACTCTTCATTGTTGTACGTGGGCTTCTCATTGCAGTGGCTTCTCTTGTTGCGGAGCACGGGCTCTAGGCATGCGGGCTTCAGTAGCTGTGGCTCGCGGGCTCAGTAGTTGTGGCGCACGGGCTTAGTTGCTCCACGGCATGTGGGATCTTCCCGGACCAGGGCTCGAACCCGTGTCCCCTGCATTGGCAGGCGGATTCTTAACCACTGTGCCACCAGGGAAGTCCTTCACGTTCTTGTTCTACTCTCACATTCTACTCTCTGATTTAATGCAAAGAGTCCTTTCCTCTTATCTGATACCTGTTCTAGAAGTGCTCATTCGTATCCCCCTTTTTTGATTTTCTTTCTAAATTTGATTGTAGAAAGTTATCATCTGAATCACTGAATTTCTAAAGGTCTGGGTGAGGGTTATAAATGCTTCTGGCAGAGGAAGGGAAAATGAACAAAAGGGTTAAACCTAAATTGTTAAACTAGCAGAAGCTGGAGTGAGAAAGGGTTGCTACAGAGTTCAGATGAGACCTATCGAAAAGGCAAAATCTATTAGCACTGCCTCTAGACTTTTGGCGGGTCATGTGACATAATTTATATTTATTTTCTTTTAGAAATGCCATTCTTTCCACCTTAATATCATCTATCATCTTAATTACATCCCTTTCCTGGATTTCGCCAGACCCTTTTAATCGTCCATCTATGACCTATCAGAACATGATGGTCTCCCCAGTTTTGCCCTTTCTCACTTGTTCACAGGGAATACCATGATATTCGAGCCTCACTCTTCTTTTGTTTGAAAAACTACTGACTTTGGCTTCAGAATTTTGCGCTTTGGCTTCCGAAACTTAATAGTGCATGTTTTATCTTCTGGAAAAATAAAACCATAAAAAACACATTTTGTTCTTTCCAAAGAATTCACAAACTGGCAGCACGGCCACAACTCTTAGGAAGGGCTAGAAAAACATAAGAATAATATGCGTTAAAGACATATCTGTTATAAGAATTATGAGGAAAGAGCCCTGGTTCAAATACTAATGTGAGGGACTTCCCTGGTGGCACAGTGGTTGAGAATCCGCCTGCCAGTGCAGGAGACATGGGTTCGAGCCTTGGTCTGGGAAGATCCCACATGCTGCGGAGCAACTAAGCCCACGCGCCACAACTACTGAGCCTGTGCTCTAGAGCCCGCGAGCCACAACTACTGAAGCCCGTGTGCCACAACTACTGAGCCTGCGCTCTAGAGCCCGCGAGCCACAACTACTGAAGCCCGTGTGCCTAGAGCCCGTGCTCCGCAACAAGAGAAGCCACGGCAATGAGAAGACCGCGGACCGCAACGAAGAGTAGCCCCCGCTCACCACAACTAGAGAAAGCCCGCGTGCAGCAACGAAGACCCAATGCAGCCAAAAATAAATAAGTAAATAAATTTATTTAAAAAAAAAACAACAAACAAATGTGAAGCAAGAGTCACAACACTGATGCCCAAAGGGCTGTGCCGGCAAATTTCCGGACACTTACCATTTGGCTCCACCAAACAGCTCTGGGTTATCCAGGCTGTTGGAGAGAACCATTAGTACAAAGACAATCCCGAGCGAATTCACACTTAAATTCGGAATATCGTTTATGATTTCTATGCCGTGCGTTTACTTAAAAATATGGTCAGATTTTGCATTTGACTGTTAATACCTAAGCAAGAGGAAGACAGAGACTGTACACGAAATGAATAATGCACGTGCAGATAAGTGAATTTGTTTAACTTAATTGACAGTAGTAAAAAACAAAACAAAACCACTCCTGGGTTTGAAATACAAGTGGCTTAGGCTGATGGTGCGGTGGTGAGATCCTGCGTGGAAAGAACAGGAGTCCCTGTTTCTGTTTCCTGCACTATGTGGTCTCCTCACATGGCACCCCCCCACCCCCGCCCCCTTCAGAGGAGGGAGTAATTGATTTCCCGGGGTGGGGGGTGGTGGTGGTGACACTTTGTTGCCTTTATTACAATAATAATCCTTATTGGTTTGTAAAATTACTCCAAAAGTAGAAAGACGGAAATAAAAATCAACGGAAACCCTGCCATTGGAGGGAACATCTTGGTGAACATCTTTGCAGACATCTTTCTTTCCGTCTTTGTACATACAATCTCACATGCTGTTCTGCAATATGCTTTTCACTCAGTACACACAGATGTACATCATTTAATGATGCTATAGTATAACACTGTCTATATATAACTTATGTGAAATAAAATTCATATTTTATGGCAAGACAAGAAAAACTGAGACATAAAAAATTTTCTCTGCCATTTGGCTGCCTCTCTCCCCGCACTGTGCACTGTGTATGCACATTATGCATCACGCAAACCTCCCCTTCCGCAGAAATACCTCGCAACCATCAAGTGCAACATTCTCCTAGCATCAACAAGACAACACCTTAAAAGATTACGTTCGGGCTTCCCTGGTGGTGCGGTGGTTGAGAATCTGCCTGCCAATGCAGGGGACGCGGGTTCGAGCCCTGGTCTGGGAAGAGCCCACTTGCCGCGGAGCAACTGGGCCCGTGAGCCACAACTACTGAGCCTGCGTGTCAGGAGCCTGTGCTCCGCAACAAGAGAGGCCGCGATAGTGAGAGGCCCGCACGCCGCGATGAAGAGTGGCCCCCGCTTGCCGCAACTAGAGAAAGCCCTTGCACAGAAACGAAGACCCAACGCAGCTAAAAATAAATAAATAATTAATTAATTAAAAAGAAAAAAAGATTACGTTCCTTCTTGATCTTGTAAGGGGTCACATGACCCACCACTTTGTACCTGCAGATCCGTATTATGCAAACTGTCAATAATCCACCATTTGATGTACAACCCTCTGTCTCAAAAAACTTATATGACTCTGCTTTGACTTGTAAAGGGTGGAACAGTTCTCAGAGCTTTCTGAGATGCTCTTCCCGGGTTATAATCCTCAATTTGGTTCCAATAAAAATTTCTATTTCTTTCTTAGATCGACTGATTAATTTTTCATTGACACTATTTAACCAATCCCTATTGATGGACAAAAATACAATTTTTTGACATTATAACAGTGCTCTGATGAAATTCTTACTGTCCTTTATTATTTATGAGATTCTCCTTCGGGTAAATTCCTAGAAGTGAGAATGCTGGGTCAGAGTGTGAACAATAAATATTTTGACACATATTCCAAACTACCCTTTGGGAAGATGGTACCAGTTTCCACTCCAGCTATCAAAACAACTGCTCACTTCCTTTAACAGTTGATGGATGACACTGGATTTCAGCAAAAATGAAAAACATCAATAGCCTGCATCTCAGTTGTTGTTGCTGTTATTTTTTCAAGTGGATCTCAGTGTTTTTCGGAGGCACAATTCTTGTATTATTTTTGAAGGTAAATGTCTCTTCATATATTTGACCCTTTACATCTCTCCTTTTTAAATTGCCTATTCATGCTGTTTGTGCATTTTTTTTTAAGAAAAGGGGGATTTGTTTTATCTTATTGATTTTTCAGAGAAATTAAATTTAAAGAAATTAACCTTTGTTATTCAGGTAGCAAATATTTTTCTTAATTTGTTAATTGGGAGATTTTTACCATATAGAATTTTTTTACTTAATGAACTGTGGATTTTGTAACATGCTTGGCCTTCCCAAACTCACATTATAAAAATACTTGCTCCTATTTTCCTAGCATTTTCTTTTAAGAGTTCAATAAATATTTTAATTATTTATTGTTAAAGTATATTTATATATAGACTGTGTGTTGGGTTATAAAGTTGTGATGCTGATTTTTGGTTCCTAGTATTTTTATGGTTCTATTTGTTATATTTAAATCTCTGATTGAAGTTATGAACTGAAATGTGTTTCCCCAAACTCAGAGGGTGACGCCATACCCCCGTAAAAATTAATAAAGGAAAGCCTCATTAAAATGGAGCGAGGCGGCCAGCAGGGGGAGCTCTCATGAAGTCATGAAGTACCACTCAAGTCGATTACTGGAAGCACTGTCAATTTCAAACCCCAACAGAAGAATCAGCAACAGGAAAGGACCCCTCAATTACAAGCCCCAACAGGACATCTCCTACAAGAAATCAACTACCCCAGCAAACTGGGCCAATGAGAAACTACTGTCACCCTGAACTCTCACTTTTCTCCAAAGGACTTCCATTCAAAACAACCCTCCCAGTGTCTTCCTTTTTCTCTATAAAATAACATTCCTCTCCTTTGTTTGTTGGACTTGCCTATAGTTTTTGCTGTAGCATGCTTGTCCTGAATTGCAAGTCTATTAAGTACTATTCCCAAATAAACCCATCTTTGCTGGTAAAATAGCTGACTTTTCTTTTTAAGGACAACACCCCCGACGTAACTGTATTCGGAAGGCCTTCACAGAGATACAGTCGGTCCTCTGTATTCATAGGTTCTGTGTCAGCGGACTCAACCAAACACGGATGGAAAATGTTCAAAAAAAAAAAAAAATCCAGAAAGTTCCAACAAGCAAAACTTGAATTTGCTGCACACCAGCAACTACTTACACAGCATTTATGTTGTATTTACAACTGTTTACATAGCATTTCCATTGTATTAAGTATTATAAGTAATCTAGAGATGATTTAAAGTATATGGGAGGATGTGTGTAGGTTATATGCAAATACTACACCATTTTATATACGGGACTTGAGCATCCTTGAATTTTGGTAACTGAGGAGGGTCCTGGAACCAGTCCCTTACTGGGGATACCAAGGGATGACTGTAATTCAGGCTAGCTGAGGTCATAAGGGTGGGACCCCAATCCAGTAGGATTGCATGTGTTTATAAGAAGAGGAAGAGAATCTAGAAGGCTCTCTCTTGACATGAGCACAGAGGAAAGGCCGTGTGAGGACACAGTGTGAAGGCAGCTGTCTGCAACCAAAGGAGAGAGGCCTCACCAGACAACCCTGCCGGCACCTTAACCTTGGACTTGGAGCCTCCACAACTGTGAGAACACAAATTTCTATCGTTTAAGCCACACAGTCTGTGGTATTCTGTTATGGCAGCCCTAGCGGATGAATACAATCCATCTGATATTTATCTGGATAAAATTAGTGGTGTATGCAGCTTTGTTTTCCAAAGTGCAAGCCATTTCCAGCAACACTTATTAATACTCTGTTCTCTACTGCTTTGAGATGCCATCTGGATTGTATTTCAAATTCCCAATACACTTGGGTCTATTTAGGGACTTCCAATTCTTTTCCATTGATTTGTCTATTCCTAAAGGAGTACCATAAATCTTTAAGTACTATGATTTTATAATAAACTTTAATACCTAGTAGGAATATTCTACATATCTTCCTCCTCAAATATATACTTTTTTTTTTTAACTTCCTGGATACCCTTACATTTATTTATCTAATTGAAATTTACAATAATTTTAAGTTTGCTTTCTTCAAAAACAGTGATAGAATTACTCCCTTTTTTAAGGTGAATAATATTCTGCTGTGTGGATATACAGACATATCTTGTTTATTGTGCTTCACTTTACTGCATTTCATAGATATTGCATTTTTTTTTATAAATTGAAGATTTATGACAACCACGCATTGTCAGATGATGGTTACCAATTTTTAGCAATAAAGTATTTTTAAATTAAGGGATGTGACATTTCTTTTAGACATAGTGATATTATTGCACACTTAATAGACTACCGTATAGCATAACCGTAAATTTTATATGCACTGAGAAACCAAAAAATTTGTGTGACTCACTTTGTTGCGATATTGGCTTTATTGCGGTGACCTGAATCAAACCCGCAGTGTCTCCAAGGTATGCCTGTATACAGTTTGTTTATCCATTAATCTGCTGATGGATACTTAAGTTGCCTCTGTCTTTTAGCGTTTCTGAATAATGCTGCTATGAACTGGGTGTACAAATCTCTCTCAAAGAGCTTGATTTCAGTTATTTGGGATGTACACTCAGAAGTGGAGTTGATAGATCCTGTAAGTAACTCATTAAAAAAATTTTTTTTGAGGAACTGCCATACTGCTTTTCACAGTGGCTGCACCATTTACATTCCTGGCAATAGAGCACAAAGGTTCCAATTTCTCCACATCCTCATCAACACTTGTTTTTTTCTGTTTCGGTGATAGTAGCCGTCCCGATGGGTGTGAGGTGATGAAAAAGGTTTTTAACACCAAATGCTGATATTTTAGTCCCATCTCTCCTGTGGTAGGGGTTGTTGCTACTGTCAGAACCTATAAAATGCAAGCGGGAGCCCAAAGATACAGCTGGAAGGACTCCACCAAAGGCTTACATGGAGGAGACTCTGAGGCTTGGTGGAAAAAGGCTTTGGTATCTTGAAGAAACAAATCAAGAATGACCAGACATCTGGGCATCCAGTAGCAGTGACCAGTGCAGTCAAAAGGGATACTGAGGCCGAGTGACCTTAGCTGTTGCCTCACCAATGAACATGGGGCTTTTGACGTCCTGAAGAGCTCTTCACTGGGCTGGGCACAGGCTATTCAGAGGGCTCACCCTGCAAGTCCAGTTCCTTTAAGAGGCTGAGCTTTCAGTTGAAGGATCCTTGCCCAGAAGATCTGTAGCGCAGATGACACTGAAGGGGTCCTAGCAGCTCAGCACAAAGTTAGAGACCTCACAAGGCAAGAGTGGACACCCGCCCCAAAGCAGGGCCTTTGTTTCATAGCCCTGATCAAAGAGCATGCCTGCAGGTGTTGTGTTGTTTCTTTGTGATGTCTGAGCCAGTGTAGTTGCAGATTTCCTACCCCTTTTTGGTAGGAATGAAGCCTATGATACACGGATGGCCTCACCTGACCCTGATTCTCTGCGATTGATTTGGGCTGTTCTAAGCCAGTCCATCCTTCAGTGTGACCTGCTATGACCCAAGTAGTGTGTGCGATCCCAAGACAAGATGACACTCAGCCCCTACTCGAAGGAATTCCTGATCTAGTGGGAACTTCGCCAGAAACTTTCTTACAGTCCTGATAAATATCACCACATGTAAATGATCACAAAATATGCACATCTGTTATCTCCTTTAGTAAAATGCAACTGTACAGAATGAAATAATTTTGCTAAAGAAAAGAAGCATGTGTTTGCATTATATTTAACTTTCTAATTGAGAGTATATTTATGTTCCTAGGACACATGTGACCACTTGGTTGGGTGGCAAATTCTTTGCAGCATTTTAGAATTTTTACAGAATTTTAGGCTGGCATCTTCTGAACTGAGGTGCAATGTTGTCCAGACTGATAATTCCACCCTTTGGTGGGGGTGGCGGTGGGCAATGTAGTGCAATGATAATCAAGGATCTGGGTTGGTATCCTCAGTTCATCACATAACAACTGTGGGCCTCGGTTTTCCTGTCTGGGGTACCATTAGTACCAACATTGGAGGTCTGGCATGAGGATTCAAGCATCTGACACGTGTTAAGTCAGGTGCACTTGTCCTAAATGATCGCTTCCCCTGCCTGTATACTTGATGTGCTCTTTCTTTTGAGGTTAAGTAACCTCAGCTGTATATGCGTTTCATGGTTGATCATTTTCTATCACATTCTTTCCTGGACTATGACGAGCTGTTTGGATCTGCAGGTTCAAATCTTCCTCTGTTTAATGAAACCTTTTTATTTTTATTTTTATTTATTTATTCATCTATTTATGGTTGTGTTGGGTCTTCGTTTCCATGCGAGGGGGCCACTCTTCATCGTGGTGCACGGGCCCCTCACTATCGCGGCCTCTCTTGTTGCGGAGCACAGGCTCCAGACGCACAGGCTCAGTAGTCGTGGCGCACGGGCTTAGTTGCACTGCGGCATGTGGGCTCTTCCCAGACCAGGGCTCGAACCCGTGTCCCCTGCACCGGCAGGCAGATTCTCAACCACTGCACCACCAGGGAAGCCCCAATGAAACCTTTTAATATTCTATCCTTAGGAGTATTTTCTATTCCATTTCTTCTCTCTGCTGGGAACATCAGTATCCACATGTTGGAATGCTGTTGTCAGTCTTCATTTCTGTCATCCTCTCTCTAGCTGCTTTGATCTGACTCTTTGTCTTTTTCTTTTGCTTACTGTGCGAGTTTCTTAAGCCTGTCCTCCATGTCATTAATTTGGTTTTCTATAGCATGTGTTATACTCTTTGCTCCTTCTTTTTATTTTATTTTTTTATTGAAGTATTGTTGATTTATAATGTTGTGTTAGTTTCAGGTGTACAGCAATGTAATTCAGTTATACATACATTTATATCTGTATTTTTCAGATTCTTTTCCCCCTTACAGGTTATTACAAAATATTGAGTATAGTTCCCTGTACTATACAGTAGGTCCTTGTTGGTTATCTATTTTATATATAGTAGTGTGTATCTGTTAATCCCAAACCCCTAATTTATCCCTCCCCCGCTCCTTTCCCCTTTGGTAACCATAAGTTTGTTTTCTATGTCTGTGGGCCTATTTCTGTTTTGTGTATAAGTTTATCTGTATCATTTTTTTAAGATTCCACAAATAAGCGATATCATAATTTGAAAAGATACATGTACCCCAATGTTCACTGCAGCACTGTTTACAATAGCCAAGACATGGAAGCAACCTAAATGTCCATCGACAGATGAATGGCTAAAGATGTGGCACATATATACAATGGAATACTACTCAGCCATAAAAAAGAATGAAATAATGCCATTTGCAGCAAGATGGATGGACCTAGAGATTACCATACTAAGTGGAGTAAGCCAAAGAAAGACTCTTTGCTCCTTCTAATGGTGTTCCCCACCCCCTCTCAAATTCTTTCCTTAGCTTTTCTACCTCCCTTTCAACTCATTATTTTATCTCTCCCTTGAGCTCTTGTTTCACAGATTCTATGTTTGCTTTACATTTTTTGGAGACTATAAAGCAGTCACCTAAAATGTTCTTTGGTTTTTTGGAAGAAGACTTCTTCCTAAGTGAGTGCTCCATTAGCCTTTCATACACTAGAGTCTGGTCCTTGATACCTTGGCAGAATATTTGCATAGGTCTAATGTTTCTTTTTTTTTTTTCTTTTATACTTAGAGGGCAGTTCTAATCCAAGTCTGCTATTTGTGCAAGAACAGTATGGGGAGGTTCTCTTTGACCCCCTTCATTGTTTGCTGAAGCAATATTTGAATATTCTCTTTACAGTGTGGCTAGAACATCCTCGTTCAGTGCTTTGAGTGGGTGATGAGACCGGAGGCAGTGGAAAGTCCTAGTTCAGGTAAGTTATTCTTTAGTGCTTTAAAGATGTTTAAAGATGTTTCATACTCTCCCCAGTTTGTCCAACCCCACGGTGAAAATCTTCAGTTTTTGGCCAATTCCCACTTTAGGGCAAGCAGACCATCTTTGTGAAAAGCCAGGTGGGTGGAATGCCAAGGCTCACAGACCAGTGTCTGTTTTTCCCCTCTAAACTGGCATATGATTAATGAATAGATATTTTCCAGGCAGAGGTGAAAGAAGTCTTCCAGATGAAGAGACTATCATGTGAAAAGGCAAAAGAGCATGTTACAGCAGGGCATATTTAAGAAATTGCTAGAGAAAGTGTGAGTGTAGACATGTGGAAGGGAGTACAAAGAGATGAGCCTGGAGGGGTATTAATAGTTCCTCGGACACCATGAGTGGACCACTTGTAGGTCATGCTAAGGAGCCCCTATTTTATCCAGTTTTAAATAGAGGGATTCAAAGTCAGATTTTTATACTAGACTAATTTAGAGAAAGGGGAAGGACAGATCTGAAGGGGCAAGACTAGAGGCAGATCAACCACCTACAGCTTCTGCAGTTGGTCAGACAATAAATGTGACCATGAGGATGGAGGTGAGGGGAGAGATCTCAGAAATGTTCAGGGAGCTAAACTGGTAGTATATGGAAATATATCAGCTATGTGGGATGAAAGAGAGTTTCTGGTTTGAGAGACCAGGTAGATGGTGGTATAAAGAAATGAGGGAGAGAATACACAAAAAGAACAGGATGAAATAAAAAAAAGGCCAGTTTTGGATGTGCTGATTTTAAGGCTTTGGGGGATTGACCAGTAAGCACCTAGATATACAGAATAAAAGTTCAGGGGGTTGGGCTGGAGACACATATATTAAAAAGTCACAGGAGCAGATGAGTTTACCCAAGAAGACCCTGAAGGTTTAAAAGCAAAGCGGGCTAGGGATAAAACTAGAGACCACTAGCGTGAATATGGCAGATAGAGATCCAGTAATGGAAACAGGGATGAGTGACCAGAAGTAGGAACAGAAATACTCTGAAGAGTCAGTATCTGCTCAAAAGTGGGAGAGCAGAATCAGTTACCACATTTCAGATCAAGAGGGGGAATTATGGGTTGTTAATTATGAACTGGTTTAAATTTTTAAAAAACTTTGAAACAATTCTTATATCGATTCTTAAGTAAATGACATAACACATTTTGATGGATTAGACAGTTAAATGTAAAAACTGTAATAATAAAGGAAGTAGAAAAAATATAGGTTGAGTGTTGATCTAATTTCATCATGGAGAGGCTTATGTATAAAGCAAAGGAGTCCACAAGGAAATATTGATAGTTTCCATATTAAAATTTTTAAACACTGGTACATCAAAAATAATCAAAGACTAAATTAAAACACAAACAACAAACTGGGAAAACTATTTGTAATATATAATATACAAGAAACTCTTACTAATCAATACAAAAAAGATAAGTACAACAGAAAGTTGGGCCAGGGGTAGGAACAAGGTGATCAATGTGATACACCACATTAACAAAAGGAAAGACAAAAACCACATGATCATCTCAACAGACTCAGAAAAAGCATTTGATGAAATTCAACATCCACTCATGATAAAAACTTTCACCAAAGTGGGTAGAGAGGGAACATATCTCGACATAATAAAAACCATTTATGACAAACCCACAACCAATGTAATACTCAACAGTAAAAAGCTGAAAGCCTTCCCATTAAATTCTCACTTCTATTCAACATAGTACTGGAAGTCCTAGCCACAGCAATCAGACAAGAAAAAGAAATTAAAGGTATCCACATTGGAAGGGAAGAGGTAAAGCTGCCACTATTTGCAGATGACATGATACTCTATATAGAGAACCTTAAAGTCTCCACACAAAATTATTAGAACTAATAAATGAATTCAGCAAGGTAGCATGATACAAGATCAATATTCAGAAATCTGTTGCATTTCTTTACACTAACAATGAAATATTAGAAAGAGAAAGTAAAAAACAGTCCCAATTAAAATCACACAAAAAAATACCTAGGAATAAACTTAAATGAGGAGGTGAAAGATCTGTATGCTGAAAACTATAAAACATTGATAAAGGAAATTGAAGATGATTTAAAGAAATGGAAAGATACCCCATGCTCGTGGATTGGAAGAATTAATATTGTTAAAATGGCCATACTATCCAAAGCAATCTACAGATTTAATGCAATCCCTATCAAAATACCCAAGACATTTTTCACAGAATTAGAACAAATAATTCTAAAATTTATATGCAACCACAAAAGACCCAGAATTGCCAAAGCAATCCTCAGGAAAAAGAAGAAAGCTGGAGTCATAACCCTTCCAGACTTCAGAAACTACTACAAACCTACAGTAATCAAAACAGCATGGTACTGGTGCAAAAACATACAGACAGATTAATGGAACAGAATAGAGAGCTCAGAAATAAGCACACACACCTATGGTCAATTAATGTATGACAAAGGGGGCAAGAATATACAGTGGAGAAAAGAGTCTCTTCAACAAGTGGCGTTGGGAAAGCTGGACAGCTACATGTAAATCAATGAAATTAGAACACTCCCTCACACCATATACAAAAATAAACTCAAAATGGTTTAAAGACCTAAATATAAGACATGATACCATAAAACTCCTAGAAGAGAACATTCTTAGACATCTCCCAAGGCAAAAGAAATAAGAGCAAAAACTAAACAAATGCAACCTAATAAAATTTAAAAGCTTTCCCACAACAAAGGAAACCATCAACAAAACGAAAAGACAACCTACAGAATGGGAGAAAATATTTGCAAACAATGCAACCAACTAGGGGTTAATATCCAAAATATATAAAGGGCTCATACAACTCAATATGGAAAAAACGAACAATCCAATCAAAAAATGGGCAGAAGACCTAAATAGATATTTCTTCAAACAAGACATACAGATGGCCAGGAGGCACATGAAAAGATGCTCAACATTGCTAATTATCAGAGAAATGCAAGTCGAAACCACAATGAGGCATCACCTCACACCGGTCGGAATGGCCATCATCAAAAAGTTCACAAACAATAAATGCTAGAGAGAGTGTGGATAAATGGGAACCCTCCTACACTGTTGGTGGGAATGTAAATTGGTGCAGCCACTATGGAAAACAGTATGGAGGTTCCTTAAAAAACTAAAAATAGAGTTACCATATGATGTAGCAATCCCACTCCTAGGCATATATCCAGAAATGATGAAAACTCTGATCCGAAAAGATACATGCACCCCAATATTCACAGCAGCACTATTTACAATAGCCAAGACATGGAAACCCAAGTGCCCGTGAATAGATGATTGGTTTAAGAAGATGTGGTATAGGGCTTCCCTGGTGGCACAGTGTTTGAGAGTCTGCCTGCCAATGCAGGGGACACGGGTTCGAGCCCTGGTCTGGGAAGATCCCACATGCCGCGGAGCAACAAAGCCCGTGAGCCACAACTACTGAGCCTGCACGTCTGGAGCCTGTGCTCCGCAACAAGAGAGGCCGCGACAGTGAGAGGCCAGCGCACTGCGATGAAGAGTGGCCCCCACTCGCCGCAACTAGAGAAAGCCCGCGCACAGAAACGAAGACCCAACACAGCCAAAAATAAATAAATAAATTAATTAATTAAAAAAAGAAAAAAAAGGAATTAGATTTATATTAAAAAAAAAGATGTGGTATATATATATATACACAATGGAATGTTATTCAGCCATTAAAAAGAATGAAATAATGTCATTTGCAGCAACATGGATGCACTTAGAGATTATCACACCTAGTAAGTCAGAGAGAGAAAGATAAATATTATATGATATCACTTATATGTGGAATCTAAACAATAACACGTATGACTCTATGTGCAAAACAGAAACAGACTCACAGACATAGAAAACAAACTTATGGTTACCAAAGGGTAAAGGGATAGGGAGGGATAAATTAGGAGTATGGGATTAACAAATACACACTACTGTACATAAAATAGATAAGCAACAAGGATTTACTGTATAGCACAGGGAACTATATTAGATATCTTGTAATAACCTACAATGGAAAATAATCTGAAATATATAAAAATATAATTATATATATTTAAATATATATATATAACTGAATCACTCTGCTGTACATCTGAAATTAACACAATATTATAACTCAATTATACTTCAATTAAAAAAGGGAAATTATACTGAAAAAATTGGAAAGAATGGAAATACCCAAGGATAGGAGACCAGTTAAATAACTGCACATCAGATGAAGATATTAAAATGACATTTTAGGAGAGTATTTACTAACCTGGATATATAATCACAATATACCGTTCAGTGAGAAGTCAGATTGCAAAAAGTAATAAATTGATGAAATAAAATTTATATTTTAAGGCAGCACAAGAGAAATTAAACATGAAATCCTCTCTGTCTGTTTATGCCTCCTCCCTCCCTCCCTAATGTGCCGTGTGCATTTGCATTACACGTTTAAGCAAAGGTCCTCAAAGGTGGGAATGCTTGATCAACTGTAAAGATCAATTTTTTTCCCTTTCTTCTGAGGTTAGCAATGTAACTTCTTAAAAGAAGAGAGTTCTTTCCCAGGGCTGTAGGGGGTCATGGTGACTTGCTGCTCCCTACCTGTTTACCTGGACTATGTATCCTTGGTGAACTTTACGTAAAATATCAGTATGTCATTTTGACGTATGATACTTTGTCTCGAAAATGTATGACTGTGCCTTTAACTTCTAACAGGTGAAACAGTTCTCAGAGCTTCTGAGAGTCTGTCTCCCTGGTTACAATCCTCAGTTTGGCTCAAATAAAATTCCCCTTTTTTCCTTCTTAACTTGGTTGTTAACTGAATTTTCATCAACAAAATGTATATTACAACCATAATTTTATAAAAAGAAAAACAGATAAACAGCTGGATGGAAAAACATGAAAATGTAGTGGTTATAGATTATTTAAATTTTCTTCTTCATACTTCTCTATATTTTCCAAAACTTCCTAAAATAAATGAGTACATTTTTTATTTTAAATTTTATATGTTTCTTTTTTAAAAAATTTTTATTGGAGTATAGTTGATTTACAACGTTATGTTAGTTTCAGGTGTACAGCAGCAAAGTGATTCGGTTAGACATATACATGTATCCACTCTTTTTTAGATTCTTGTCCCATATAAGCTATTACACAGTGTTGAGTAGAGTTCGCTGTGCTATACAGTAGGTCCTTATTCATTATCTATTTTATATATAGTAGTACTATTTTTATAAACAGAAAAACTGCATTATTTTCAAGACAAGATTTAAAGCCCCCAGATAAAGATGCCTACTTTCTCACATTCTCACTTTAAGTTCTCCCTTTCTCTTTGAAGAGCCTTTAAGTATGCTACATGCCTTGGGATATGTCTAGTTCACTCTCACATATTTATGGTTTGAAAAAAAGTTCTAAATGGAATAAGTAGAGCATATGTAACCTCTATCTTGAACACTCGTAAATTCAGTTTTTGTGTCCTTGTATTTCCTAACTAAAATATTTTTTGATCATGTATTCGCTTTTCTTTTAAGCGTCAAATGAGAAAATCTCCAAGACCAAAAGTAAGTAGGAATATTCCTTTCTCTAAAGCTATTCCCCTTTTCCACACTGTTTTCTCCAAATTTTTCATACCTTTTATGGAGAAGGATTGTGAACAGCTGTCATTATTTCTCATGATAGAATCTCTCTTCTTTTATGGCAGTTCCTTCTTTCAGCACTAGTTTCACTACTGCCGCCATCTCTTTGGGTGACTTTATGCACATTTGTCATCTGCCATTCTTCTTTTCCTGCCCTCATTTTTTCAGCAGTCTATAGAAGGGAGGCTGACATAGAACAGGGCGATCTGTCTGTCAACAATCAGCAAATCAAGCTTGTGCTGTTTTTTTTTTTTTTAATTTTTATTTTATATCGGAGTATAGTTGATCTACAATGTTGTGCTAGTTTCAGGTGCACCACAAAGTGATTCAGTCATACATATACATATATCTATTCTTTTTCAGATTCTTTTCCCATTTAGGTTATTACAGAATATTGAGTTCCCTGTGCTATACAGTAGGTCCTTGTTGATTATCTATTTTACATATAATAGTGTGTGTATATTAATCCCGAACTCCTAATTTATCCCGCCCCCCCCGCCCCCCCCGCCCCCGGCAACTTTCCCCTTTGGTAACTATAAGTTTGTTTTCGAAGTCTGTGAGTCTGTTTCTGTTCACTTGTATCATTTTTTTAGATTCCACATATAAGTGATACCATATGATATTTGCCTTTGTCTGATTTACTTCGCTTAGTATCATCATCTCTAGGTCCATCCATGTTGCTGCAAATGGCATTATGTCATTCTTTTTTATGGCTGAGTAGTATTCCATTGTATATATGTACCACATCTTCTTTATCCATTCATCTGTAAGCTTGTGGTGACAAGATTAATTTCATCCCAAGGGCAGCGCTTTTCGGGGTTGTCAGCACACCCACAGCTGTTTAAGTTATCTACTGAAGGCAAGCGAGAGAGATGGGCCTAATGCTGCTAGGCAAGTCTGTCAGCTTCCTGGTCCCTGGCTGAGAGGTACCGGTTTGCTCAAGGTGTGCATCCATCCCCAGAGCCTAACAGGCCACAGCCCATGGGGTTGGCCCAGTGTCAGGAGAATCAGGGCACCCTGAGGGGTACCCAGTGGAGAGGAAGCTCCCAGAAGCCCTCCTGGGAGACTGGGACCTGGCCTGCTCAGGGCCTCTGTATCTCCCCCAGGGGACGCCTTTTCTGCAGCTGAAGTCTTCTCTTGGGCTGGACAGTCAGGCTCCAGAAACCACTTTCTCCACTTAAGAATCTTATACTTTGCTCAGCTCGTATCTGCCATAATTTCTCAACAAATTTTCCCTATCAGATGACCCATGTCATATATGTGCTTTCCCAAAAGAACTTTATATTGCTTGAACCTCTAAAGGGTGAGAGTAAGAATAAGGTTATGCATGCCCTTTTCCAAGAGACCAAAACAGTTTCCAAGTCATCTTTTATGTGCTTGCTATTGATTGATTGATTGATTGATTGATTGATTGATTGACTGCTGCGTTGGGTCTTCGTTGCTGCACGCAGGCTTTCTCTAGTTGCGGCGAGCGGGGGCTACTCTTCGTTGCAGTGCGCGGGCTTCTCATTGCGGTGGCTTCTCTTGTTGCGGAACACGGGCTCTAGGCGTGTGGGCTTCAGTAGTTGTGGCACGCGGGATCAGTAGTTGTGTCTCGCGGGCTCCAGAGCACAGCCTCAGTAGTTGTGGCACACGGGCTTAGTTGCTCCGCGGCATGTGGGATCTTCCCAGACCAGGGCTCGAACCCGCAGGCAGATTCTTAACTACTGTGCCAGCAGGGAAGCCCCTGTGCTCTTTACTTATTTTTTAGGATCCTGAGTACTATTTGCTAAGCTTTCTGCTTTTGGGGAGGCCATATAGGTTCTATGCTGAATCCTCCCTGTGCTTACGATGCATGGAACACATTTACTTTTTTTTTTAAGCAGCTGATACAGGTTCGCAAAGAGGAACACCCAGCTTTGTTGGGAAATGCCCCGGTGAGCTTTGAGGTAGGATGGAGAAGAGTCACATGGATGCTGGGGGAGAGGGCTGAGTTGGGGAAGGCAGTCAATAAACATTAAAGGAATGAAGGTAGTATAGGCAGCTTTTGGCAGGAAAGAGCTCTCTACAGCGGCCCCCTTTGTCTTGTCACTAACGTTACACCAGGTGCCCCCCATGCTCTACTCATCTCCGGCCCTAGCACCCCTTTCACATCGTTTGACCACACAATACCTTGCCTCATCTGTTGGTTCTTTCCATAGATCAAAGAAGTAGAAATGAAGAATAAGTAATTAACAGATGACCAGATCTCTTCCCTAGCTTCTGCGTCATTAATCTCGCCAACAAACGGTGTGAACAAGACAGCATCTAAAGAAAGATCACGAGGAATCAACAAGCCTGCACACACGCCTGCACGCAGTGGGAGATGGCGAGGACTCGGACCCCCTATCTCAATGGTTCACTGAGATTATTATTTCCCTTTAAAACCTTTCATGGCTGAGCAGAATCTTTGGAGGTGGTTCTGGGGGGACTGCCGGCATTCTGATTAAAAGCAACTTTCCTTTCTACCAACATTTGTCTCTCTCTCTCTCTCCAGTATTGATTTATGAGCTGCAAGCAGCTGGACCCGATTTGGTAACAGTAAGGAGAGGCAAGAAGGATGCTGAGGGTGTGTGTGGGGAGGGTCTCTTAACGCAGCGGTATGTGTGGGTTTGAGGGCTGGCTGTGGGCTATATGCTGAAGCCTCTCTTCTACGTCCTGCAAAATCTGGAACAAAGTCTATGTTGACACTAGTGCTTTTATGCAGATGATGTTTGCGGGGGACAGACAGGAAGACAGTGGATATTTCTACATTTTTCCTCCATGACCTGCCCAAACCTCTCTGAGTTCACACGAATACTTTTTCTTATATTTGCAACCCAAACAACTGCTTAATGCGGTAGTTTTTCCCTTCTCTCCCCTTAACAGACCTCTCCTTTATTCCCCTGAGCTGCAAACGCCATCATTTCCATCCTTCCTTCCCCCATGAGATGCTCTTCCAAGCAGAGCAAACTACGAAGCCTGGAGGTGGGCTCTGCAGTCGGCGACACACCGTACAAGCCATGGGGCTCCTCTCTGGTTTCATGCCCGATACGTGTCCTGCCCAGGCTGTCCTCTGGGTCCCCCTCTGTCATGCTTCCACCTGGGAGCCGGCTCTGTGGGACCTGTCACTGCAATTATTT
Source organism: Eschrichtius robustus (assembly GCF_028021215.1). Lineage (NCBI taxonomy): Eukaryota > Metazoa > Chordata > Mammalia > Artiodactyla > Eschrichtiidae > Eschrichtius > Eschrichtius robustus. The sequence continues at coordinate 10,241,437 of NC_090830.1, read as the reverse complement.
CTTCCACGGGGCCTCCAGCTGTTTCCCCTTGTTCTTCCCTCTCTCCGGGCCCCATGGAAGGCACGGCACACTCGCTTTTTCTACATCCTCACCATGCAGTCAGCCTGTCCTTTTTCCCCTTCATCTGGACCTGGCGTTCCCCTCACTGTTTGTATGAGGTCAGTGAATTCTAGGTACTGCTCCTCTCCTCCTTCCAGCTTCCTCGGTCATTTACCCCCAGGCTCCCTTTTTCCTTCTTCCCCTCCTGCAGTAAACTCTCACCCACCCTAGAAAGGCCACTTCTTCTCCCTGGTGACGCTATTCCTATTTCCACCCTCCTCATGGTCCTTATCAAGGTCAATCTGGAGTATCCTTGATGGAGTCTCTTTCTTTCCACATTCTGTTTTTATTGTCTGGCTAATTGATATCAATACACACTTTTTTTTTTTTCACCAAAGAGTTGCATCAAGTAGATTTTTCCCCAAAGCCATCCTGTGCCTTGAAGCAAGGGGCGTCTAGTGATTAAAATCAAGTGTGAGGGAATCCTGTGGCGGTCCAGTGGTTACGACTTTGCCTTCCAATGCAGGGGGTGCGAATTCGATCCCTGGCCGGGGAGCTAATAGGATCCCACATGCCTTGTGGCCAAAAAACCAAAACATAAAACAGAAGCCATACTGTAACAACTTCAATAAAGACTAAAAATGGTCCACATCAAAAAAAAAAATCTTAAAAACAGTAATATCAAATAAAGTGTGAGCTTAACACCCATGAGGATGGCTATTATTTTAAAAAAAAGGAAAATAAGTATTGGCAAGGACGTGGAGTAACTGGAACTCTTGTGCATTGCTTGGGAGGTGGGGAGGATGTAAAAAGGTATGGCTACCATGGAAACTGGTATGGTGGTTCCTCAAAAAAGTTGAACACAGAATTACCACATGATCCAGCAATGCCACTTCTGGGCATATACCCCAAAGAACTGAAAGCAGGGACCCAAACACGGGCACACTCACGTTCACAGCAGCGCTCTTCACAATAGCCAAAAGGGGGAAACAATCCAAATGTCCATCAACAGATGAATGGGTAAATAAAACGTGGTACATGCACATAATGAAATACTATTCAGCCTTACAAAGGAATGAAATCCTGACACACGCTACACTGGACAAACCCTGAAGGCATATGCCAAGTGAAATAAGCCATACACAAAATTCAGACAAATACTGCAGGATTCCATGTACATCAATGAGGTACCTCGAATAGTCAAATTCATAGAGACAGAAAGTAGAAGAGAGGTTGCTGGGGCTAGGGAAGGGGGGGACGGGGAGTTAGAGCTTACTGGGTAGAGTTTCTGTTTTGGGGGGATAAGGAAAAAGCTCTGGAAATGGATGGCTGCACAATACCGTGGATGTACGCAATGCTAGTTAACTGTACACTTAAAAGTGGCTAAACTGGTAAATTACACGTTGCATGTATCTTACCACAATTTCAAACAAACAAAAAAAAAGTTCAAGGTTGTGTGAGCAAAACCCAAGCCAAAAAACCACACGTGACCGTGAAGCTATGGCCGGCGTGTGGTTCCTCAGGGCCACCTCTGTCCTCAGGCAGCCCTGGATCATCTCCGCTGTGACGACACTCTGCCAGCTCTGAACCAAATCTGACACGGCTGTCACTGGCCCTGGAGTTACCACAGAGGCCGCAGATCCCCCTGGGCGGCTTCTCCCGGGATCAAGGAGCCGCATTTCCATAACCCACTCACCGCAAGAACGGGACTGCCCATCCCTTGAAGCCACCTGAGTAACGAACTAGACTCTGAGTTGCCTTATGATCTCTCCCGCCTCTTTTGGAGACTGTGCATGTGCCTTTAGTGACTCCTGAAGGGCCCTTCCTCGTGGGGACATGTGGTCCCCACCATGACTCCTGGGTGGTGATGGTCACAGGTGAGACCTGTTATCACCGAGTGTATCTTCCTCGCCAAAGTAAAACTCCCCAGCAAGGTGACTGTCCTATCGCCAAAACCGGTACCCACCATCTTTCCAGTCCTCAGGCCATGGACTTGACAGTTGGGGTCTAGCTTCTCTCTTCCTGGCGGCTCCCACACTTACCCTCTAAGTTCTGCTGAGTTGCTCGCGCGCTGGCCTCTCCATTCTGCCTCTGCTCTCTTCCCCTCGAGGCCTCTCCCGGGTACCTCGGCCTCTGACAACTTTATTGACTGTTGTTGGTCATCCCGTACGTAGCCTCGGCGCACACCCAGTCGTTTTCATGAACTGTACCTGTGCACACAGCATCCCCCAGCTGCCCTCCCAGCACAACGACCAGCTCTTCCGTCAAGTCCAAGGGCTCGCAATGAGCCACAGTCAGCTCACACTAGCCTTCCCTTCTCCCCCGTGTCACCTCACAACCCACTCCCAGCTCACGACTCCCGGGAGTCCTCTCTGAGCAACATGACGGGAACATTCCATTCGTGTTTATATCCCAGGACTGCACTGAGACCAGAGCATGTGCTCAGGCATCTTTGTCCAAAGAGCGAATCCCACCGCATTCTCGTCCTCTCAGCAAGGTCTGTTCTAGCCTGCTGACTGTCTGCAGTGTTCATCCTTAGACCCATTTCTACGCCACTGGGGCTCCCCCTCTTTAAGAACTGTTTCTTTTCTTGCTTCCTCTTCTAGCCTAGGGATCAAGGACTGAGGTCTAATTTGTAGTTGGTATCAGTACGTGCACATATAGCCGGTCCATTTAGACCGATGCATATCATCCTGCATCCCCTTCTCGCATGGTATATACACTGTGTCGCTTACTGCACTTGCGTACTGCCTCCTTGGACAGCTCGTACCTGGAGGTCCCCAGGGAAGGGGGATAACCATCCTGATGGAAGCAGGAGCTGGTGTTATCTGGCCACAGCTCTCGGGGGTGGGAGCCTGGGGAAGGGACTGCTCGCTCTGCCAACAGAAGGCTTTAGGAGTCCCCCAGTGCCCCATGGATTCTGTCTTATTTGAATCCCAGTGCCTGGGTGAGAGCCCTGTGTTGGGTCCCAGAAGGCCACAGACACATTGGACTCGTGTTTCCTGCTGTCAGATTCCCGATGGGCCTCCAGGTGTATTACAGTCAATGAACCTAACTAAGTGGCATCTCAGAGCCCCTTGCTCCGCCTGGCCTCCTGCTCGCTTCAAAGTGGCACCTGGAGAAGAGCTGGCTTCATCTCACGTCAGCTCCTCCAGCGTGCAGACAACTACACTCCTCCGAGAAATGAACATGGTGGGAGGCGGCTGGCACCTTTCTTCCCTTCCCTCCCCAAAGGAGCGTATGACAAACGCTGTGCATATGGTTCGATGCTGCACTCCCGACAGCGCCCCTGTCAAAATACCCGATGTTGTTTAACCTCAAAGTCACTGGATCAAGCAGGAAAACTATGACGGATCTCACGGTTCAACTCTCTCTCGCTTACTGGCATGACAACGGAGCTAAAGAGAGCTGAGATGAATATGGGTCTATTTTTGGCGACTCCTCATGGAATTCACACACACTGTGTATTCTGCGTCCCTTGGATGCTCAGGCACGCTCAGAACTCCGCAGCAAACGCTCGTGTGTCAATGTTAGAGCCGCCAGTGTTGGCTGGATGCTCTGTGGGGCGACGCACTTGCTCTCGTGAGGCTGCTTTGAGCACGGGGGAGGGGTGGGCACTGTTCAGAGCTGAGCGCTGGTCAGGGGGCCAGGCTGGCTTGTGCAAGCTTACCTTCACTCTGTCCATGCACGCCTCCATCTTCAGCTGCTCCACAGCCTTCCTGGCTTGGGAGATGCTGGCAGTGCTGTTATTGGACATGACTTCTTTCATCCTGCTGCCCCTGAAACAACCAAAAGTTAAGGGGTTGAAAGAGCTGCTGTTCCAAACGTCAGGCAGAAGCCCCCTCAGCTTTCTCGCCTCCTACCCCCTGCCGCTTCTCTTCCCAGGCCAGGGAGCCATGGGGGCAGACCCTCCTGCGAAAAGAGGAAGGCGGGCTTCATCCGAGTGATGGGAGCAAGTCGTCAGGCTCCTGTTTGTCAGACTTTCTTAGCCCCAGCGAGAGGAAGCAGAAGATAACAGATGGTCCCAGAGTCACCTTAGCACCCCCACGGCCGTAAGTAATACCTTGATATTTGTACAGTGCTTTGTTAGTAATAAATCATTTTCATACACATTTGTTCACTCACTCCTCTAGCAGCCCTGAAAGTTGGCAAAATAGACTGAGTTTTGTTTTACAAGTAAAGAAAGTGCAAAACTCACGAGAAATGAAGCCAAGAGTCAAAGGTCCCACAGCCACAATCTGTGGACCCAGAACGCAAACGCAAAGCGTTGAAGCCTAGCTGAAGGTTCTTTCCACTGTCTCACATGGTGTCCTCTAGCCGGCTACACTGCAAAGTGCAAGTTTCCCCCTGAATGAGCTTGCTTTATTATTCTTTTCTTTTAATTAATTTATTTATTTGGCCACGCCATGCAGCATGTTGGATCTTAGTTCCCTGACCAGGGATCCAACCCACGCCCCCTGCAGTGGAAGCAGTGAGTCTTAACCACTGGACCGCCAGGGAAGTCCCGCTTTATTATTCATTTTAATTTGCTGTCATTCCAAAACGTTTACAGACTTTATGTTGGGAGTTCGTCTTTTTTTTTTTTTTTTTAAATAAATGTATTTATTTATTTTTGGCTGTGTCGGGTCTTCATTTCTGTGCAAGGGCTTTCTCTAGTTGCAGCGAGCGGGGGCCACTCTTCATCGCGGTGTGCAGGCCTCTCACTGTCGCGGCCTCTCTTGCTGCGGAGCACAGGCTCCAGACGCGCAGGCTCAGTAGTTGTGGCTCACGGGCTCTAGAGCTCAGGCTCAGTAATTATGGCTTACGGGCCCAGTTGCCCCGCGGCATGTGGGATCTTCCCAGACCAGGGCTCGAACCCGTGTCCCCTGAATTGGCAGGCAGATTCTCAACCACTGCGCCACCACGGAAGCCCCTGGGAGTTCGTTTTTAAACAAGAACACATACACACACATACACACCTATCCCAAGCATAGATTTGTTTTTCTAGAAGGGGGAAGAAATTCTTCCTGACCCAACATGTCATTCTGCCAGAAGACCCCTGTGATGCTAATTGCTCCACAGCAAAGCACATGCCGTAGGTTATCGTTACCGCATCTAACGAGAAAGTACCCAGAGGAGGTCTACTCGGGCTAGCCCGAGAGCCGGGGGTTTTCAGCAGCGCACAGAGAGGCGGCAGGAGCCTAGGCCGGTCCCGTGGTGGGCAGGCCACACTCTGGCTTTTCTCATTCACACTGACTCTCTGGCCCAGGTGAGGCCGGATGGCAACTTCATCTGTCCACAGGCAATGTTCGAAAAATAAAACTTTCTTCTTCTAAGACAGAGCAGCCACCAAAACCAGAGTGTAACAGGTGTGTGTTCCTACCTTGGCCGGGAACTTTTATTTCCCAGGAGGGGAAGGAGAAAGAAGCATGAGTAGTTGAGGATTTTGAAACCCGGGGGGGCAGCCTCCCACCCCCGCACTCTACCGAGATGCGCGTGCAATTCTGCACGTGTGTTCAGGGCTGTGGCCCTGTGTGCCCACGTGCCTGATGCACATGCCCTCTGCCAGCCTGTGTGCGCGGGGCGGTCCCTCTGTGCACGTGCGTGTGTACGTGCCCCTGTGTCCACACAAAAGGAGGGAGAAGATGCAGGCTATTTCCCAAGCCTCCTCAGCCTGACCGACAAGTGAAGAAGGACCCTGAGATCACTGTCCTCAGATTCGGGTCGTCCAGCCCCGTTCCTGAATCCACCCCTTGCTTCCCTCATCACTGACTTGGGGGCTTCAGGAGTTGGGGAAGTGGAGGGGTGGCAGGGACCAGGGCGGCCTCATGAGAGGAAGCTGAGCCCGGGGTCAGCAGGAGTGAAGAAAGGAAGATGTGGGGGAAGGGCAGAGGAGGGGAGGGGGCTCTGAACTGCATGTGGGTGTGTGAGTGTGTGGGTGTGTTTGTATCAGTGTGTATAAGTGAGGGTGGGTGTTTGTGTGTGTGAGTGTAAGTGAGGGTGGGTGTTAGTGTCTGTGTGAAAGTGTGAGTGTGGGTGTGTGGGTGTGTGAAGAGTGTGTGAGGGTGGGTGTCAGTGTGTGACTGTGTGTGGATGGGTGCGAGCGTGTGTGTGTGAGGGTGGGTGTGAGTGTGGGTGTGAGGGTGGGTGTGTGACAGAGTGTGTGTGAGTGAGGGTGGGTGTTAGTGTGTGTGTGGAGGGTTGGTGTTTGTGTGTGTGAAAGTGTGTGTGAGTGAGGGTGGGTGTGTGGGTGTGTGAAGAGTGTGTGAGGGTGGGTGTCAGTGTGTGACTGTGTGTGGATGGGTGTGAGCGTGTGTGTGTGAGTGTGTGTGTGAGTGAGGGTGGGTGTTAGTGTGTGTGTGAGTGAGGGTGGGTGTGAGCGTATAGAAAACTGTTACCAGCAGAACCGGATCCCCGTCCGACCCCCTGGAACCACCCTCTCCCTCCCCGCCGCCCCGGGACCGGCCCTGACCCCGCTCCGCCGCTTTCTCATCCTTCTCCGGGTCACAGAGAAAGGGCACATTTTCACCCCTCTCCTCAACACAGAGCGAGAAGTCTGGCCAAATGCTTAATATCGGACAAAGATCCTTTTCCGTTTCATGTCCGAGAGATAAAATAAGCAGGTGGGGTGGGCCCAGCACCTGGCGCCATATGTCTTCTCCCTCCTGCGTCCCCTCCGTGGGCCCCTCCGCATTCCCGCTCTCCCCACCGGGTCCCCCTCCAGACTGCGTCCGCCCACAGCCAGGAGGGCTCCGCTCCCGGGCCCCGGTGCCCCGCTTCCTCCTCCTCAGCCTCAAAGCCCCAGGGCCTCCACAGTGTCCGCCAGACCACAGCCTCTCCCGGCCCCGTTCAGTCCCACCGCTGGCCTCGATGACACAGCCCCGCATCGTCATCACTCTCCCAAGGCTTGTCTTCTGCCCTCTGTCCCCAAAACCCAGCACTTTCAATCTAACTCCTTCCCCTCCCAACCCCCTCGGAAGGGCTGCTGGAGAAACGCCCCCAAAAGCTGGGGACTGGTGCCCACAGACATGAGAGGCCAGCCTGAGCGGGTCCTCAAGGCAGCCTGGCGACCTCAGCCCGTGCCCATCACCCCTCCCTCTGCCCTCCTGACCACTTCAATCTCCATCACCTCCTCACCACCTCTGTCCTCTCGCCCTTGAAAGGCGACCTCAGCGTCCACGGAATAGAGGAAAAGCCGTTCAGGCAGAACCTCCCTGACTCCAGCTCCACCTCTCACGGTTGCTCGGTGTCCACACGCATCCTGCCCTCCATCCGTGCCTCTGCATCAGGACCCGCTGCGGGCCCTCCCCATGGCTGCCCCCTTCCCTGCTGCCCCTCCCCATGGCTGCCCCCTTCCCTGCTGCCCCTCCCCATGGCTGCCCCCTTCCCTGCTGCCCCTCCCCATGGCTGCCCCCTTCCCTGCTGCCCCTCCCCATGGCTGCCCCCGTCCCTGCTGCCCCTGAGAGCTTCCCACCTTCTGCTCCAGGGGCCCATGACGCCACACGCCCGTTTCCCACCTCCCTTGCAGAAGGACCAGAGCGCACGAGCCTGTCCTAATCAAGGCGACATGCGGGGAAATCTGCAGGGCACTTGTAGGAAAGGTTTTTCTTCCTAGTCAAGGCCCGCCAGGAGAAGCCCCAGTCTTTGGCTGGCTTCACTGAGAGTTGCCATAGTGACGTTGGGGAACGGACCCAGGGCAAAGGCAGGAGACTCATGGAGAAACAGATCCAGAGCCCTGAGACGCATGGGTCCCGGACACTCTACTTCGGGCCCTTGATACTGACAGAATATATTCCTCACGGTCTAGGCCACATTTCTTGGGTCATCTGTCACTTGCAGCCGAAAGCATCTCCTTACCCAAGCCTGATACCTCACCTGTGGTGGACCTCTCCCCTCCTTGGGGCTCTGCCCTGCCACTCACCCCTCTTTCTCCTGTAAAATCAGTGTCTCTGGGTGCCTTCTTTCTCAGCACATAAAAATACGTTTATGTCTTTTTCATCATCTCCAAACAAACAACAACAACACAACATAAAACCCTCCCTTCCCCACCATTTCCACTCTTGCTCAGGAAGGAGGTGGAGAGGTAACTACAGATGCACATAGAAGGGCCGCCTAAGTAACTAAACGTGGAGATGCTAAAAGTAAGGATGCAAAGCACTGTCGCCAGTACAGGGATGACAAGCCTGCCCACGTCACCCCCCTGCTCTGCTGCCCCTGGGCTCACTGACCCCATTTATAGGATGTCACTCTTGTTGCCGTCAGTGACTTACAAACCACTTCACACGTGCCTGTTTCTGTTCTTTCTCCAAGTGGCCGGTAAGGTTTCTCAAGCATGCATACCCAGAATCCAGACTGTGGCGCCGCAGACCAGAACCTGTATCTCACAACCTCCCGAGGTGATTCTGGCACGTCCCAGAGGTGGAGAACCACGGCTGGCTGTAAATCGTTTAAACTCCGTTGTTCCTGTATGTCCATCAGATCACCTTGGAAGGTGTTCGTGTACCTTCAGGACTCTTTAATCAGTCCTTTACAAATTTTAATGGGCATATGAATCCCTGGGGATCTGGATAAAATGCAGATTTTTTGATTAAATGAGTTGGGGTTTGGTCCAAGATTTTGCATTTCTAACAAGCCCCCAGTTGCTGCTGGTCTGGGGACCACACTTTGAGTAGCAAGGCTCTGAATCACCAAATGTTAATATCGGAAGGGACCTCAGAGGTCCAGGTCCTACCCCTTTATTTTTCGAATTTTCAAGGAGGTTAAAGAACTTAATTTTGCAGAGATCTTTAATGGAAGTGGAAGGAAGCATTTCCCCGATGCTGCCCGGGCTGGTCACCCCTCCTCAGCCTGGCGGGGCCTTCAGGGCACTAAGAGACCTTTACCCATGCACTTGGGCTAGCCTGCTCTCCCAGGACACACTCACCCCTCGAGTGATCCTAACCCAGCCTAACTTGGGCATGCAATGGCAGGGAGGATTCCCCCACCCCCTGTGGTAGGCAAGATAACCCAGGGACATAGTTGGCCGTGGAGAAGGAAATGGCTTTTGTCAAATGGAGCTAAAGGTAACTGAGCCTTTTAAAGATATGACCCCATGGGAAGGTCTCTGAGGGCCTCCCTCCCCTACCTGGTCAGGCACCTCTTAGGTTCCATATCTCTGCCCTTTCAAGACTGTAACTGAGAAGGACCCTATGGGGCCTTCCCGGGACAGACCTCTCCCCCATATCCTCCACTTTAGCTCCTCTCTGAAGCACCTAGATAACAGTATCTGATGCACATTCCTGAGTTGTTTTGTAGATCCTAAAACCCCCACCAAATGGAAGAAATTAACTACCTGACGACCATGAGCATGAAGCCCCCAGACCTACTGGGGCCTGAGGTTTGATAATGTGACACCATCCTGTGACCTCACCGTCAGTCAATCAGAGAATTGTGCATGAGCTGATCACATACGCTGGGACTCCCCTCTCTCACGCAGCCTTTAAAATGCTTTCCTGAAACCCATCAGGGAGTTCGGGTGTTTGAGCACTAGCTGCCCTGGACTCCTTGGTTGATGCCCTGCAAAAAACGCTGCACTTTCCTTCACCACCACCCGGTGTCAGCAGGTTGGCTTTACTGTGGGCGGGAGAGTGGACCTAAGTCTGGTTTGGTAACAAGACTACCCAGACACCGTACCTCTACGTGAACAGATGGATGTCTCTCTCCATATACGTATGTGTGCATGTACACCCACCTTGACCCAAGAAGAAACGTGGAGGTAGGGAAGAATGGAGATGGAATGAAGCTGAACATGAATACTGGCTACTGGTGGACCACTAACTTGACCCTTGGCTTTTTAGAAGGCAGAAGGAAGGGAAAACGAGCCAACTACTCAGGAGACTGGCGCTGTCACCTCGGTGGTCAGACATCTTTCTCCTCGGGCACACGGGATACACTCACAGACAGCTTTCCCAGGGAGGTTCTGACGGGCTGCATCCTGTGGTGTGTAACCGGGTAAACTCAGAGTCGGGGGCGGGGCAGCGCAAGGTGGTTCAATCCCCGGTGCTGCCGATCTGACCTGACTCGGGATACAGTGTTTAGAATTTCTGGATGAGTGGACGTCATCGTGCCTTTTCAGCCATCCCCCCTAACATGACTTCTCTCCACAAGCCCTTGATATGTGTCGGTTGGCAAGAGTGCTGCAGTCTGTCTCTCTGGGAAATGCCTGAAAAACAGCTGTTGCCAGTGAGCACAGCCCTCTAGGCCTAAAGGGACCAAGCAGCTTAGACTGCAAGGTGGGTTGGGTGGGAGTGCTGGTTGACCCTCACCCCCTGTGTCACAGCGAGGTGCTGAACAAGGGTGCTTGCCTGAGTGACATCTCTGTTCCTAGTGGGGATAGCACACAGCGTGATTCCCCAGCCAAGGCCAGCAACCCATGGAGATGGCTTGGTTCTCCTCCTGATGCTCCCCCAGGAGGGGGCGCATCCACTAGCAGGAGGGATAATGTGAGGAGGGGGGTAAACCAGGCTTCATGAGGGCCCTACATCTGCAATGATGACAACTGCTATTAGAAGAAAGTGATGGCGTGAGGACCTGGCCACCCATCAAGGAGCCTGACAGCCCAGCCTCACCCCAGGCCCACACGCGCACTGCTGGCAGAGACACCTGCTCTCCAGACAGACCCTGCTCTTGGACAGGGTACGTCACCTCCTCACCTGCTGAGAGACGGCACAGTGACAGGCCTGGGCAGGGGACGGGCTGGCGGCAGTGGCAGCTGACAGTCGTCAGATGAGAGGCTGAGTCAGGGCTCCCGCTTTGAGGCTCACCTGGAAGCACAACCAGAGATGGGTCACCAGGTGCGGCAGAGGCCAGGCGTCTCCCAGACAGCCCCAGCTCCCTCCGTGCCCTGCCCTCGAGCTCAGCAGCTGTCTCTCCTGTATCAGACCGCAGGGGAGACGGTGAGCTAGAGGCAGAAAGAGAAGGCCCCGATCTGACAAAGGGCACAGGGGAACATCTGGACGCCACAGGCCACCTGGGGCCTCCCGTACCTGCACGCTGCCCTCCCCCACCCCCGCTCGCCCTCCCCACTCCAGCCAGACCTCTGCCAAACAGGAACAGATGTTTTCTTTCTTCTTATGAAAAGATATGTCCATTGTAGAAAAATGTGAGTATAGAGAAAATTACAGCAAAGAAAATAAAGACAGATTATAATGCATTTTTTAAAAATTTATTTTATTTATTTATTTTTGGCTGCGTTGGGTCTTCGCTGCTGCGAGCGGGCTTTCTCTAGTTGCGGCGAGCGGGGGCTGCTCTTCGTTGTGGTGCGCGGGCTTCTCATTGTGGTGGCTTCCCTTGTTGCGGAGCACGTGCTCTAGGCGCCCGGGCTTCAGGAGTTGTGGCTCACGGGCTCTGGAGCGCAGGCTCAGTAGCTGTGGCACACGGGCTTAGCTGCTCCGTGGCATGTGGGATCTTCCCGGACCAGGGCTCGAACCCGTGTCCCCTGCATTGGCAGGCAGATTCTTAACCACTGAGCCACCAGGGAAGCCCTATAATGCATTTTGCCAGAGACAATTTTGGTTAACATGCTGATGCTTATTATTCTCACGCATACTAGGAAATAACCTGATTCCAACCAGAGGACATTTAGAAGAGATGATTTGATTAGATGGCTTTAAAGCAGGGGACTCCCCATGGAGAGACGATTAGCCCCGCCAACTCTCTCCCCCAGAAAGGCTGACTCTGGGACAATGGGCTCCCTCCCCCGGGGCTCCCAGCATCCTGCCCTAGTGCATCCATCTCCCAGGATCCCAGGAAACTTGGACCAAAAACAAAGGCCAGACAGGAATGGACCGACAGTGCTGTTTACTCCCCCAGCTAGAGGGGCATCCAAATGCGCTTTGGTTTGAGGTCGTTTGGGCCCGTTGTACGGCTTCACAAACACCCATTTCCAAAGTGATTGTTTCTTCCTGTCACAGTAATTTGTTGCATCTGGATGCTTCCCATCCCCCCAAATCGTTAGACTTTTATGGAGTTTTATTCTCATCTCCTTTCCTGTTTTGTTTTCTCATCCTCTGCTATTAGAAAACCCTTTTTGGACTATAATTTGAAAAGATACACGCACCCCAATGTTCAATGCAGCACTATTTACAACAGCCAAGACATGGAAACAATCTAAATGTCCATCGACAGATGAATGGATAAAGAAGATGTGGTAGGACTTCCCTGGCCGTCCAGTGGTTAAGACTCTGAGCTTCCAATGCGGGGGGTGCATGTCTGATCCCTGGTTGGGGAGCTAAGATCCCACATGCTGCACAGCGTGGCCAAAAAACCAAAACAAAACAAAAAAGATGTGGTACATATACAATGGAATACTTCTCAGCCACAAAAAAGAATGAAAAAATACCATGTGAAGCAACATGGATGGACCTAGAGATTACCATACTAAGTGAAATAAGTCAGAAAGAGAAAGACAAATCCCATGAGATCACTTACACGTGGTATTTAAAATATGACACAAATGAACTTTTCTATGAAGCAGAAACAGACTCACAGACATACACAACAGACTTGTGGTTACAAGGAGGGTGTTGGGGGAAGGATGGATTGGGAGTTTGGGATTAGCAGATACAAACTATTACATATAGGATGGATAAACAACAAGGTCCTACTGTATAGCACAGGGAACTATGTTCAATATTCTGTGATAAACCATAATGGAAAAGAATATACGTAAGTAAATCACTTTGCTGTACAGCAGAAATTAACACAACATTGTAAATCAACTATACTTCAATAAAATAAATTTTAAAAAAAAGAAAACCCTTTTTGGCCTATTCCCTTGTTTTTCACTTTCCTATTAATGCTCTCAAAACCCACTTCATCCTCTGTTTTCAAGTATCTGGTTTTCCAAGTGGCATGGGATCTCGACTGCTGGTTGGTCTTAGCCAACTGAGGGGGCCCACTGGGGTCCTAACTGGAGAAGCCAAGGGGGGTCCAGCAGGTCCTCCACCAGGAGTCCCCATGCGTTAATTTCAATTTTATATTAACTGAAACAGCCTGTTTGTGGCCTATCAAACCTACACTGCACATCTGCTTTAAAGAAAAGGGCACACTGACCAGAAGTAAAGAATGCCCATGTTAAAAATAAAGATTAAATGCCTCCCTTCCTGGGACACCAATGCTGGGACTCCTTCGATGATAAGACCGCCTTCCCAGGTGCCAAGGCCATGCTGACTCACTGTGTATGTGCTGGTCTGTTTTTTCTGAAAGCTTGAAGGAATGTATCCCCGACTTGTTTAATGTTCTTTGCTCTGACAAGATATAAAACTGTGCTGAAAACCATGCTTCTCTGGCGCATGTTCCAGAGAAGTTCCTCAGAATTATCTGAGATGCTGTCTTCTGGGCTATAGTCTTTAGTTTGGCTCCAATCAAACTCTTTTCTATTCCTATTATAGATTGTTTATTGATTATTTTCATCGACATGGCCAACGAACTAGACTTGCCCCAGCATCCCTTGCAGGTAGGTGGGGCCTTGCGAGTCTTCTCACCAGTGGAAACTGGGTGGAAATGCAGAGCGCCACTTCCTGCCTGGGCCTGAACAAACTGTGTGTGTATGCCTCCACACTCGTTCCCCACCCCATAATCTGGACCGTGGACGTGTCTGCGATCAGCCAGGGCAGGCAAGCACAGGGCCTCGGGCAGTGGTTCCCCAAGCGCCGTCCCTGGGCCAGCAGCACCAGCATCACCTGGGAGCTTGCCGGGAATGCAAATTCTCAAGCCCCACTTGGACCTGCTGAGTAAAGACGCTGGGAGTGGGAGGGGGTTTAACCAGCCCTTCACGGGGTTGGGATGCTCAGGAAAGACTAAGAACTACAGTCCCGGGGCAGGACAGAGAAACAAAGTGTAAGGAGCCTGTATCTCTGAAACGCACTTACAGCTGAGCTGCCCTGTCCACCTGCGCTGCTTGCCTCTGGGCTCGGAGGTGATGGAGAGAAATATTTCTGTGCATTTTACGTCACTGTCTTTCTGGGGCTCTCTGTCACAACAGCTGTGCATCTCCCTAACCAATACAGTGTTTCAACAGAGGTCTGTAGACTGCGAGGGAAACACTGTGGCCTTGAAAATATTTTTAAGTCCTGAGACAAAAGTACTAACTTAATGCTGAGAACTATAAAACATTAATAAAGGAAATTGAAGATGATTCAAAGAAATGGAAAGATATCCCATGCTCTTGGATTGGAAGAATTCATGTTGCTAAAATGGCCGTACTACCCAGAGCAATCTACAGATTTAATGCGATCCCTATTAAATTACCCATGACATTTTTTCACAGAACTAGAACAAATAATCCTAAAATTTATATGGAACCATAAAAGACCCAGAATTGCCAAAGCAATACTGAGGAAAAAGAACAAAGCAGGATGGGACTTCCCTGGCAGGCCAGTGGTTAAGACTCAGCACTTCCAATGCAGGGGGCAGGAGGCATAACCCTCCCAGACTTCAGACAATACTACAAAGCTACAGTAATCAAAACAGCATGGTACTGGCACAAAAACAGACATATGGATCAATGGAACAGAATACAGAGACCAGAAATGAACTTACACACTTACAGTCAATTAATCTTTAACAAAGGAGGCAAGAATATACAGCGGGGAAAAGACAGTCTCTTCAGCAAGTGGTGTTGGAAAAGTTGGACAGCTGCATATAAATCAATGAAGTTAGAACACACCCTCACACCATGCACAGAAATAAACTCAAAATGGCTTAAAGACTCAAATATGAGGCATGATACCATAAAATTCCTAGAAGAGAACATAGGTAAAACATTCTCTGACATAAATCATACCAATGTTTTCTTAGGTCAGTCTCCCACGGCAACAGAAATAAAAGCAAAAATAAACAAATGGGACCTAATCAAACTTATAAGCTTTTGCACAGCAAAGGAAACCACAAACAAAATGTAAAGACAACCTACAGAATGAGAGAAAATATTTGCAAATGATGCAACTGACAAGGGCTTAATTTCCAAAATACACAAACAGCTCATACAACTCAATAACAAAAAAGCCAAACAACCTAATCGAAAAATGGGCAGAAGACCTAAATAGACATTTCTCTAAAGAAGACATACAGATGGCCAGTTGGCATATGAAAAGATGCTCATAGTCACTAATTATTAGAGAAATGCAAATCAAAACTACAGTGAGGTACTACCTCATACCAGTCACAATGGCCATCATTAAAAAGTCTACAAATGATAAATGTTGGAGAGGGTGTGGAGAAAAGAGAACCCTCTTGCACTGTTGGTGGGAATGTAAATTGGTGCAGCCACTGTGGAAAACAGTATGGAGGTTCCTCAAAAAACTAAAACTAGAGTTGCCATATGATCCAGCAATCCCACTCCTGGGAATATATCCAGACAAAACTACAATTCAAAAAGATACATGCACCCCTATGTTCATAGCAGCACTATTCACAATAGCCAAGACATGGAAACAACCTAAATGTCCATCAACAGATAAACAGATAAAGAAGATGTGGTACATATATACAATGGAATATTACTCAGCCATAAAAAAGAATGACATAACACCATTTGCAACAACATGGATGAACCTAGAGATTATCATACTAAGCGAAGTAAGTCAGAAAGAGAAAGACAAATACCATATATCACTTATATGTGGAATCTAAAATATGACACAAATGAACTTATCTACAAAACAGAAACAGACTCACAGACTTAGAGAACAGACTTGTGGTTGCCAAGGGGGAGGGGGGAGGGAAGGATAGGGAGTTTGGGATTAGCAGATACAAACTGTTATATATAGAATGGATAAAGAACAAGGTCCTACTGTATAACACAGGGAATTATATTCAATATCCTGTGATAAACCATAATGGAAAATAATATGAAAAAAATATATATCTGTATAACTGAATCACCTTTCTGTACAGTGGAAATTAACACAACCTTGTAAATCAACTATACTTTGACAAAAATTTCTTTTAAAAAGTACTAACTTAAATTCTATTTGGAAAACCCAATACAATACAATCCTTGCATCAATTATAGCAAGGATTCCACCTTGGGAAGCTGTGTTCATGTTTGGGTTTAACATTTCTGGGCACAGACTGGTGGGGTGGGCCTGCTGAGCCCCACGTGTCCCCAGGAAAAAATCACCTCACTGGAGAGAGAGCCCAACAATAACCCTGAGTTAATAGCCATGCCTTGGGCTGGAGCCACAATTTCTGGTCCTGTCTTCACGTAGATTTCCTCTCTGGTCCAATCCCCATAGGTGAAAGGAGCTACATGTAGAACTTTGTCACCCTGAAATCCCACAAGTGACACTGCTTCTGGCAGGAAAACTGGGGACAGGTTCTCCTGGCATTCAGAGTGGTCATCTAGGGTCCCTCTTCCCCAGCTTTAGGAGAAATGGTTTGGAATTGTCACAAAGGTTTCACACACTGAGTTCACATTTTGGAGTGTCCCCCTCCACCCCACCCAGTAATGCAGGTCACATTCGCTTCGAAACAAAGGCTCTAAAAGGGAGGGAGATACTAATTCACCCAAAGAGTCATAACTGCTGCAGTAGCAAAGGCTGCAGACTTCCTCTATGTACAGATGGAAGCACAAAGTGGTGTTTTAACCTCACCTGACAAACTTTGCTCTCTCTCAGTCATCCTGGGATGGAGTTGAAAGTCCCAACCCCTGAGGGGAGTGACAGAGAATCATGTGCTGTCACACATACAGACCACTCTGGCTCCGTGTCTGTGGTGGGAACACGGTCCCCTTGGTCCCCTGGTCAGGGGCATGGCCATCCCCGCTCCTGTTTGAGCCACTTTGCAAATTAAATACAGTGATAGTCAAGCTTGATGCATTTTACAATCTGAGTCTCCATTACTCAGTTTACATCTTGATTGCCTGATAGCATCTGCCTGATCTAATAACATCTAATCACACTGCTGTTAAGCAGGTACAGGGGTAAGAAGCATTCAGCATGGCATGTACTGGAGCGGACTTGAGAGACAAAGGATCCTTAGGAAGAGCACACTGAGTCTGAACAATGCTGCAGCCTGCTGGTCGCCAGTCACCCAGTGACTGCCCGTATCTGGTCCCTACTAAGGTCCCTACTAAGGTCAAGAAAATTAGAGAAGGTTGGCAGACCAGCTGTGATATTAAAGGGCATTTGACAGGTTGGCGCAGAATAAACAAGAGATCCATCTTCCCTGTGATCCTCCACCCCAGACACTCCCTAAGTATTTCTTTGGCATTGCAAATGGAGTCCAAAGTCTTAACCGAGAGGAACAAGCATTAAAAAACCTAATAGTGCTCTGCTGCTTTTACGTCAGCCCTCACAGAGTATGAAGCCAACTTTTTTCTGCCTGCTGGGTTACATATTCAAGTTAGTCAAGCTGGACCATGATGCTGAAGGAAGCTGAGTTGATGCAGAAGAGTTGGTGCCACAGCCAGAGATCTGAAGATGCTACGCTGCTGGCTTTGAAGATGGGAGGGGGCCATGCCTCAAGGAATGCGTGCAGCCTCTAGAGGCTGGAAAAGGCAAGAAAATGGGTTTTCGCTTAGAGCCTCCTGGCAGGGTTGGTTTCTTCTGAAGACTCTCTCCTTGGCCTGCAGATGGCTGCCTTCTTGCTGTGTTCTCAGATGGTCTTCCCTCTGTGTGTGACAGTGCCCTAATTTCTTCTTTTTATAAAAACGCCACATGACCTGATTCGTTACCTCTTTAAAGGTCTATCTCCATATAAAGTCATTCTGAATTTGGTGGGAGACACAGTTCAGCCCATAACATTCCACCCCCTGGATCCCCCAAAATTGATGTCCTTCTTACATGAAAGATAAATTCACCCCATCTCAACAGGCCAAAAGTCTTAATCTATTCCAGCATCAACTTGAAGTCCAAAATCTCATCTAAATATCATCTACATCAGGTATGGGTAAGACTGATGATTCATCTGGAGGCAAAAATTCATCTCCAGCTGTGAACCTGTGAAACCAGACAAGTTATCTGCTTCCAAAATACCACAGTGACAGGCATAGGATAGACATTCCCACTCTAAAAGGGAGAAATCAGAAAGAAGAGCGGGGTCATGGGGCCCAGGCAAGTCCTTTGAAAGAGAGAGTGATATACGTCAGACTATGTCGAATCTCATTTTGACATGACATTATTTCAACAGAAAAGCTACTTTTCCAAAGTGGGAAGTGACTGACAGAAAAGGTGACACTTTTGAGTTTTCCATGTAATTTTTGATCAAGAAAAGGATAACTGCTGTCATATGTCCGCTCCTAGCATTATTCAAGAATGAATTTTCTATTAGCATTCTTAGGGCAAACCATTAATTTTCACATTCCTGGAGAATTCATCTTTTTAAAAAAAATAAGATGATTTTGTGACAAAGCATCCGGATTTTACTTTACATTGTGTGGGCACGCGCGCACGTGTGTGTGTCAATTATTTCTCAGATTTTTACTTCCTATGAGATTTTAGGAGTAAAACAGATCAAATAAGATTTCTTTGTTGTCTTTGGCTCCATCACAGTTTTCCTCTCACCTTTAGCAACCTGTTATTTGTCTTGGTCAAGGGTGCTATTTACAAACAGGCTCCTGAACACCAGAAGAGGAGGACTGTTAGTAAATTGCAGCTCTTGGGAAAAACCTGTAAAACATTGCTGACTTTCTTGAACCTGGGGAAGAACTGATCTTGAAAAGTAGCTCCCAGGAGGGGTTTGGACAAATGTATAATGACATGTATCCACCATCACAGTATCATATAGAATAGTCTCACTGCCCTAAATATCTTCTGAGGATTTGTCCAAACCCATAGAACGTACACCACCAAGAATAAACCCAAATGTCAACTGTGGGCTCTGGGTGATGATGATGTGTCCATGTATGTTCATCGCTTGTAACAACTGTGCCTCATTTGCGGAGGATGCTGGTTAGTGGGGAGGCTGTATGTATGTCGGGGGACATGGGAATTCTGCACCTTGCGCTCAATTCTGCTGTGAACCTAAAACTGCTCTAAAAAAATAGTCTATTAAAAAAATTCCTCAGTGCTCTACCTAATCCCTGGCAACCACTTATCTTTTTACTGTCTCCATAACTCTGCCTTTTTCAGAATGTCATATAGTTGGAATCCTACAGTATATGAACTTTTCACATTGGCTTCTTTTATTTAGTAAAATGCATTTAAGATTCCTCCGCGTCTTACAGATGGCCAACAGGCACACGAAAAGATGCTCAAGATTGCTAATTATTAGAGAAATGCAAATCAAAACTACAATGAAGTACCACCTCACATCGGTCAAAACGGCCATCATTAAAGTCTACAAATAACAAATGCTGGAGAGGGTGTGGAGAAAAGGGAACCCTCCTACACTGCTGGTGGGAATGTAAGCTGGTGCAGCCACTGTGAAAAACAGTATGGAGTTTCCTCAAAAAACTAAAAATAGAGTTGCCATATGATCCTGCAATCCCACTCCTGGGCATATACCCAGAGAAAACTGTAATTCGAAAAGATATGTGCACCCCTGTGTTCATAGCAGCACTATTTACAATAGCCAAGACATGGAAACAATCTAAGTGTCCATCGACAGATGAATGGATAAAGAAGATGTGATACATATAAACAATGGAATACTACCCAGCCACAAAAAAGAATGAAATAATGCCATTTGCAGCAACATGGATGCAACTAGAGATTATCATAGTAAGCAAAGTTAAGTCAGAAAGAGAAAGACAAATATTGATACCATATGATATCACTTATATGTGGAATCTAAAATATGACACAGATGAACCTATCTACAAAACAGAATCAGACTCACAGAGACAGCAGACTTGTTGCCAAGGGGGGCGGAGGGT
The DNA here is from genome assembly GCF_028021215.1 of Eschrichtius robustus. Lineage (NCBI taxonomy): Eukaryota > Metazoa > Chordata > Mammalia > Artiodactyla > Eschrichtiidae > Eschrichtius > Eschrichtius robustus. Next base: position 10,221,561 of record NC_090830.1, on the reverse strand, counting down.
AGGGAAGGGATGGATTGGGAGTTTGCAATTAGCAGATGCAAACTATTATATTATATATAGGATGGATAAACAACAAGGTCCTCCTATATAGCACAGGGAACTATATTCAATACCCTGTGATAAACCATAATAGAAAAGAATATGAAAAAGAATGTGTGTGTGTATATATATACATAAAAAACGGAATCACTTTGCTGTAGAGCAGGAATTAACACAGCATTGTAAATCAACTATACTTGAATAAAATAAGTTAAAAAAAGATTCTTCCATGTCTTTTCATGGCTTGATAGTTCGTTTCTTTTTAGTGCTGAATAATATACCTTTGTACGGATGTACCCCAGTTTATCCATTTACCTACTGAAGGACATCTTGGTTGCTTCCAAGTTTTGGGAGTTATGAATAAAGCTGTTATAAACATTAGTGTGCAGGGTTTTGTGTGGTTATATGTTTTTAACTTCTTTGGGTAAATTCCAAGGAGCACTATTGCTAGATTGTATGGTAAGAGTAAGTTTAGTTTGGTCTGAAACTGCTGAACTGTCTTCCCAAGTGTCTGTTCCTTTTGCACTCCCACCAGCAGTGATGAGAGTTCCTGTTGTTCCACATCCTCAGCAGCATTTGGTGTTTTCAGTGTTTTAGATTTTGGCCATTCCAAGAGGCGTGTGTATCTCGTTGTTTTAATTTGCATTTCCCTGATGACATATGTTGGGGAGTATCTTCTCACGTGCTTATTTGTCATCTGTGTGTCTTTTTTTGGGGAGATGCCTGGTCAGAACTCTTACCCATTTTTAATAGGGTTGTTTGTTTTCTTATTGTTGAGTTTTAAAAGTTCTTCATGGATTTTGGATACCAGTCCTTTATCAGATATATTTTGCAAATGTTTTCTCCCAGTCTGTGGCTTGTCTTCTCATTCTTTTGACCTTCCCACCCTTTCCAATGTTTGTGTGCAGGGCCTGGACTATCAGGAGACTAGTAAGGCACCCCAGAGTGCAGAATTTAAGGAGGCACTCCATCTCAGGATCCTGCAAGAGTGACACTGCACTTATACAACCCTGAGATCCAGGGTCTCCTTAAATTTTCACGGCAAGCCTTCTATGTGTTAATATCCTTAGGGAGGAAAGCTAGACCACCCATTGTAGTGAAGTCTGAAAGAAAACCCAAATCTCTTACCTTCAAACACGTGTAATTAGAAGGCATTTTGAGACATTAATCTACACCTGCCCTTGCACGGAGGGATGGGTGTGGTAGGTTAAAAAGCAGACACAGCTGCTGAAAGTCCTTCTGGCTTTTGCTTCCTAAAGCCTACGCCTTGGAGGTGGGAAATAAAGAACTCAGCACGCAGGGGGGAAAATGTCTTGGCCAGAAGCAGGAGGAAGAGTGGAGTTGCCCCCGGGACCAGGGTTGCTGGGTGGTAGGGGGCTGCAAAGCCTTCTTAGGGGGAGCATGAAGGGTTGGTAAGACCCCAGCACAGAATGGCCACCTGATGCCCTGCGGCAGAGAGGGTCACGGGCAGCCCTGAGGAGTGTGGGACACAAGACCACCAAAAGCCACCGGTCTCAAGGGCTCATCCCAGCTACCGTGTCTCATTGGTCACCCGGTGGACAGATGTCTTGAGGACCAGAGAGGCACCTCTCCCAACACCCTGGCTCTACATAAATTCTGGGGGAGCCCTGAGGCAACCCCAGGGTCCAGGCTGGGACAAAAGTTCCTTGCTGGCTATGGGACACACACTTCAGAGGAAGCTGAGTTATAGGAAAATTAGAAGAACCACCTTTTCCTCCTACAGCCGAGTTTGTGGATTGAGAGTCACCCCAGCCCCCTTCACCCTGACTCCTGGCACTGGACGGGGGCCCCGATTAATGATGGCTCCCCCACTGCAAGCCCAGCCTCCCCTTCCGCTGTTTCCCTTCACTTTTGTGTTCTGTATCCTCAGCCTCCTTTGATTCCGGGGCTTACGCACAAGTTAAGGGCGTCTGGCCTCAGCACCTCATCCAGCTCTCCGTAGCTCATGAGCCATTTATTACCAGGCTGCCTCTTTGAAGGCTTACTTCCTTGGAATCTTTGTGCCAGATCCTCCAGCGGCCAGAGGTCCCTCGAGGTAATGACTCCATGGAACGTGCAGAACCCAGCAGGACCAGAGGCTACCGTGCAATCCCTTTTTGAATGGAACCGGCACTTACTTTATGGAGAGGTGATGAAGTCAAACACCTGCTTGGTTTTTCAAGCCGGGAGTTAATCAGAAACCAGGTGAGGCAGATGTCGATGTGAGGCAAGAAAAAGCAGAGGCCCAGATAAAGCCATTACGTTTATATATATATATATATATATATATTTTTTTTTTTTTTTTAATCTTATTTTTTTATTTTTGGCTGTGTTGGGTCTTCGTTGCTGCGCGCGGGCTTTCTCTGGTTGCGGCGAGCGGGGGCTACTCTTTGTTGCGGTGCCCGGGCTTCTCATTGTGGTGGCTTCTCTTGTTGCGGAGCATAGACCCTAGGCACACGGGCTTCAGTAGTTGTGGCACGTGCGCTCAGTAGTTGTGGCGCACGGGCTTAGTTGCTCCGCGGCCTGTGGGATCTTCCCCGACCAGGGATCGAACCCGTGTCCCCTGCACTGGCAGGCAGATTCTCAACCACTGCGCCACCAGGGAAGCCCACATTTATTTTTTTAACCACATTTAACGTCACGGCTGGGTTGAGTCTTCCGGACTGTCAAATACAAGAGACTTCAAAAAAATTGGTACCAAACTTCCTCCATATAATATTCAAAATTAAATAATTGCAATCCAACCTTAGAGTTGGCTTGGAATTATTTAGTCTCAGGTGCCTAGAAATTTTCCAGTCATGTTTTTGCCTCCGGTGTTTTATTTATTCACCATCCCAACTCCTCCTGTTATAAGGTGCTTCTACCCATCTTTAAGGTACCTTTCAGATACTACCACCCTCTCAAAAACAAGCTCCTTGAGCGGGCTTGTCATCTCGGCCCCTGGGGCCAAGCTCTCCCCTCTGTTACTGTGACACTTCTAGCCTTCCGCATTAGCCCGTGTAATCTTGTATTCAAATAATTTCTTCCTTTCTAGACTGCCAGCTTTTCTGAGGGCAGGGAGTGTGTTAGGTTCATTTTTATACCCTCAGGACATCGAGCAAAGGGATTACCACCGAGTAGCTATTTACTTAATTGAATCGAATGCAAAACCAAAAACCAACCAAACTAAAATACCAAGCGTCTGCTCTTTTCTCTGAGTCAATACCATGGGAGCCAAAATGATGGTGGCCTAGGTTGAAATAACATCAGCTGCAAAGGTTCCAGGTCTCGATAATTCTTTTGAAGGGTAGATTTGTTTCCAAATGGAATGAGCCTTTTTTTTTTCCCCTAATTATGTGCTCATTACAAAAATATCCAAACTCCACAGGAAAATATAAAGTTAAAATCACCTGTAAGTTAATTAAGTTATTTCAGTAAGATAATTAAGATTTTTGTCTACATTCTTTGACTTAATTCCATGAAAAACATGCATATATTTGCTCCAGTATTATGACTCCTTTAAAAAACAATATTTAGGGAACTCCCTGGCAGGCCAGTGGTTGGGACTCTGCACTTCCACTGCTGAGGGTGCGGGTTCAACCCCTGGTCGGGGAACTAAGATCCCACAGGCCGCAGGGCATGGCCAAAACAAAAAAAAAAACAATATTTGGTGGAGGAATTTCAGACTGTTAGAAGGCTAGAGTGGAATGAGATAATGGGAATATCTGTTTAGCTTCTTTAAGATCGTGGCAACCACATCTGCAAAAATCCATGGAATCGTAAGGACAGAATGAATCCCAAAGCTCTGTGTTGGAGCAGGTTTCAGTGCCCCTGCAACAGCTTGGCCAAATGACCATCCTGGCCCCAGCACGCTCCTAACAAGGCCTGTGGACAAAAGGACGCTGGGATGCTCTTCACAGCGGTGGTGACCGCCGGCAGTGGTGGCTTGTTCACAGGTCGTGGAGAACTTGCCGATGGTTCCCCAGCCCCGGCCTCCGAGCCAGCTCATTCCCGTTGATTCTGTGAACTAGCCCATAACTTTACAATAAATCTTCCTTTAGCTTAAGACTCCAGAGCTGCTTTCTGTTGTCTGGAACAGACCCGGAGTTTTCTTAAACTAGGACTGGGTGCTCGACAGCTGCATTAGGGACCCATCTCCACTTGTCCACCTATCTGTATGGACGTCAGTCTGGCCGCTGGTTCCTGGGTTCTGTCCCCAGGTTGCCAGGGCGTGGTTGTGATCTGCTCTCCTCGCGGCTGTGTGACCAGGAGACGGTCCCTGGGCAGCTAAGGCCCACTGTGCATGGAAACAGCCAAAAACTAAATACGCACTATGCTTTACATAAATATCTGCTATGATCTAATAATCTGTTCATTATTTTTTCCCCTATGCTCCTGAGCAAAGCGTTGGGTAGATTTCCCACCTGCTTTTTACTATGGAATATTCCAGACATATAATACAATTTAGAGAATCATACAACGGACACCCTGGACTATTTCCCACCCAGCCTATGAAATAAATCAAAAATATGCGGTCGAAATTCCCCGGGTACTTCTCCCTAATTGTGTGCCCACTCTTCTGAATTTGGTTTTTTATACCTACACGTCTTTATAGTTTAAAAAAACATATGTATGTGTTCCTAAACAATACATTTTCCTATTTAAAAATATTTATGTACCCTCTTGAACTATTTTTCTGAGATTTATCCAGTTTACTGCCATATATATATACACATATACATATATATACACATATATATGTACATATACATATATATGTATATTTACCCTCTCTTTACCCTTCCTCCTGTAGATGTAGAGCTGGTGATTTACAGTATTTTGTTACTTTTGTACCATATTGTACAAATATTGTAATATTTGTACCATAATGTCGTAAATATATCTCTTGAGAGAGACTTTCTCTAGGATACATACCAGGAAGAAACTTGGTATAGATTATATACATTCTTCATGTTCACTCTTCTCTTTCTTTTTATTTTTTTATTTTTATTAAAAAAAATTTTTTTTGGCCGCGTGGCACAGCACGTGGGATCTTAGTTCCCTGACGAGGGATTGAACCCATGCCCCCTGCAGTGGAAGCATGGAGTCTTGACCACTGGACCGCCAGGGAATTCCCTCCTCCCTTTCTTTTTAAATAGGACGACAATAACATACTATCAAATATATTATCAATCTACTATCAAAAGTAGTAAGATATTGGAAGCCTCCATGTGTTGTAACTTCACATACACCAAACAAGCTCATGAAAGAGGCTGTTACTCTTTACTCAAGACATTTAAGAATTCTCCTGTGACGCTGTTTCAGAAAGATCCTCGAATCATCAGCATCTTCAAGCTGTCAGAAACACCTTCAAAGTATCGTAAGTACTTAGCTTTGCTGCTGAGGACGGCAGCCTATGGTCAGTCAAGACCGGCAGAGACCCCTGCAGTGCAATCACACAGCGGCAGCCCCGTCAAGGCAGAGCAGCCAAAGCGGGGTGTTTTGTTCATCCTTGTAATTCGAGCAAGAGCCAGGGGTTTGTAAATTGACGGCAGTTCAAGGCCTCTGGCAGGTCTGCGTGCCATAGACAAGGGCTGTGTGATGGCCACACTGTGGGGTGTGGGCGTAGCTCAGAACCACTTAGGAAAAAAAAAAAAAAAAAGAACCACTTAGGAAGCCTGGCCCAGGACCCTAGGGGAGAGGAACTCTGAAACAGTGTCGCAGCCGCTTATCCGCTGCTCTGCCCACTGGAAGCCTCTAGGAACCCACAGCCCTGGGGGGACAGATGCTCACGCCCCCAGGAAGCGCTGCTGGGCTCTCAAGTGGCTTCTGACTTACGACTGTTGACACATCCGGCGTAATTTACTTTTTTCTAATTCTTCTAAGAGTGGGGATGTGTGGATGAATTCTCAGCTAACCCCAAGAAGGCACTTTATTGACAAAAAAACTTCCTTCTTGTGAACACATCATGGAAGAATTTAAAATAAACCCTGAGAGGGCGCAGAAGACCACATGAAGAGGGTCGGCAGGCTGTGCTGATGAAGAGCGTCTTGTGCAGGGGCGGGGCCGAGTTCATATGCTTTGCATCTTGGTGTGAACACCTGGGCTGCAGAACAAGCTGCCAGAACCAAATCAGAGAATTCCCCCTTCAAGGGAAGTAGTTAGAATGCTCCCAATGCTTATTCCAGAGAAGAAGTTTAAACAATCAGAAAAAGAGTGTTTTTTCAGACAGGAAGGGTAGCCTATCCTATTCTCATCCTGCTATTTGTGACTTGTATGACTTCAAGCAAGTTTCTGTCTCTCTGCATTTGTCTTCCCCTTTGTAAGATGATACTCTTACCCCCAAAAGATGAGAACCAAGTAAAATGCCTCAGGTGGGAACAAAACCCATAGGACAACTCAGCACATTCGTAGAATATCAGACCTTGTCTAGTTAGATTTTTGTTTTTTTTTTAATTTTATAGCTACTTTATTTATTTATTTATTTATTTTTGGCTGTGTTGAGTCTTCGGTTCGTGCGAGGGCTTTCTCTAGTTGCGGCAAGTGGGGGCCACTCTTCATCGCGGTGCGGGGTCCGCTCTTCATCGCGGTGCGCGGGCCTTTCACTATCGCGGCCCCTCCCGTTGCGGGGCACAGGCTCCAGACGCGCAGGCTCAGTAGTTGTGGCTCACGGGCCCAGCTGCTCCGCGGCATGTGGGATCTTCCCAGACCAGGGCTCGAACCCATGTCCCCTGCATTAGCAGGCAGATTCTCAACCACTGCGCCACCAGGGAAGCCCTAGTTAGATTTTTTTTGAGATTAGGTTAACAACTTAATGGCTTGATCTTGGAAAAAAAAAAAAAGAAAGAAGAACACAGTAATGTAGTTTTCCTTCTAGAGGAGAAGAATCTGTAAGACCAAATGACGACTCAAAGGCAGTTGTCCTTAAATGAAGAAGAAGAACTGACGTTGAAGGCTGCTACCCACTAACATGGCTGATCCTTTGTTACGCGAATTAACGGGATTTCTCCAAGGTGGTTATTCATACTTTGCAGACAGAAAGATTTGTGTGGCTCAAGTGAACTATGCATGGAGGAACATATGTTAGCAGCAGTGGAGGAAAAAAACAAACAAAAAAACCCAAAACAGGACTCATTAAATAAGCCTAAAAATAATCTGGGTTTTTTCCAAGAAAAAGGATGCAGAGTCTGACACCAGTTTTTCGTTAACGTGTCAACAGCCCACTGATGATCCCAGGAAAGTAGTTGTTCACAGTGAATTGCCCCTAAGTAGGAGAGGTGGCCGTGGTGATACGTGGAGCTGGGGCTGGAAGCAAGCAGGGATATATTCCACCTCTTCCTGGCAGCCAAAGAAGCCACAGCCCACAGGAGATGCTGGGCTGATCTGACCTGTTCCAGCACCCCTACGGAGAAAAAGCTCCTCCTGTACCATACGGCTGGATCATGCTGGGAAAGCTCTGAGCCATCTCTGAGCAAGACAGTTTGCCAGGGAGGCTGGCTCTGGCTGTTTCTCCTTTTAACCAGCAGTCAACTAGCTGTTGTGAAGAGGCACCTGAGATGGGAAAAGTCGAATGAGAAAAGGCTATAAAATGCAAGAAAAAGGTACATGTGGTCCGGCTCAAACCCAAAGTCTCTATAAGTAAATAGAGAAGGATGCAAGGACCAGTATCCAAGTCTGAGAAGCAGATAAAATGAAGCTCTGGTCCAAGAAGAGGATCACCTGGCGGTGGAAGGAGACTCCAAACCTGAGAGGGCTGCCAGGGACGGAGCTGTCCTATGATGGCACAGTTAAGTCTCACCGGCCACTAACTAGTCTCCACTTTACCAGAGACGGTGAGGGACCAACAGCCAGTCTCAGAATGGCCCTCTACACCTACACAGGGAAGACCCATCCCCTGGAAAGTCTCCGCTCAATGCCCTGTGGAAGGAGTACGGCTGCTTACAGAGGCTTCCTGCTCTGAAGCCAGCGAGCAATGTGGAAGAAGTCGACAGCAACTACATTTCTGGTATATTCAGAGAATTTACCATAACATGACATTGTTCATAAACCACAGAGTATTAGAAATGGAAGGGATTTCGCAGACCATGGTTCCAATGGTTTCAAGCATAAGGTCCCTTCTAAAATAATAATAATAATAATAAAAATGCAGCTTCCCTTATGGCTGTACTTTTGATATCTACTGACTCAGAAGATATAAAATGATCTAAAGAAATCAGCAGTACTCTTAAATTCATTTTTGTCTTAATTGATCCCAGAGGCGTCTATGTACACTTGCAAATTAGCTTTATGCAAAAGCACAGCACCCTGCATTCAGTCTACACAGGGTTCCTGGTGCAGACCTGGATTCAGAGACCTCTTGCAGTAATTCTGGGTACCGCCTTGAGGAAGCTGAAGGCTGGCAGAGGGCAAGTAACTTAACCTCCTTAACTTCCTTTAACCAGACAGTTAGTGGTTGAGCATCCGGCATCACCACACAGCCCAGGTAGCAAGCCAGGGACCTTTTCTCTCACCTCCGTCTGGGGGACACTGAGGGTCCTTCCTTTCCCTGAACAGGTGAGTGCAGACTTCGGTGTAGAGAGAGAATATCCTGCCACTCTGGTCTGTGCTTTTTCTCCGGGCTTCCCTGTACCTAGCCCTTCTCAGCCAGCCAGGGGTATCCGTGTTGCCTCCAGGGGAACCAGGATTGTTAAAGCAGAAAGGGAAAGACAGAGGTATCCTGCTTTTCACTTCCAAAGTGAGTTCTGAGAGCCCTCCTCAGGAAGAAGTTTTGGGTGCCAAACTCTTGATTTGTATGAAGGGGGTCTCTCATCTATGGGAGGCCCCCAAAGGCACCTAGAAAGAGAACAGAGAAAGGCCAGGACTGACTTGTCCCTGGGACCCCTGTGTTGGCAGAGGGGCGGTGAGCAGGACAGGACCACCGAGGGGCCTGGGGGGCCCATGTGTAAGGAGAGCAGTGAGCACTGAGATGCAGACCTGAGGCCTTTGTCCTAGTCCCACTGGGAGCCCAGGCCTGCAGCAACCTGCATGTCACCGTGGGTCCTCATCAGGACTCCCGCCTGTGCCCTGAGATACTAGTGAGTCTCAACTAAACTACCCCACGTGACACTCTCATGGCAAAGGCCCAGGGATCTGATGCATCCCCTCCAGCAGGGCGGGGCCCCAGAAACACCGAGAGGGGTTGGTGTGGATACCCCAGCATCTTACTTCTACACTTGAAAGGGGCACATCTGACCTGGAGTCTGGCATCCTATTTCCTCGTAAGGATGTTTTGGGTCAGTTTGTTTTCCTTTAAGAGGCAAAAGAACACAGTAGAGAAAGTGTGGAGGCCCAGAGCTTCCATCCCGGCCACACTGAACTTTTTTTTTTTTTTTAGTTTGGCTGCGCCGCACAGCTCGTGGGATCTTAGTTCCCTGACCAGGTATTGAACCTGCGCCCTCAGCAGTGAAAGTGCGGAGTGCTAACCACTGGACTGCCAGGGAATTCCCCACACTGAACTTCTCTGAGCCTTAGTTTCCTCATTGAAAAATGGGGATAAACATCCCCCCAGCATTTCTGAAAAGATCAAGTGGACAGGGGACATGAATGCTTTTAGTAAATTCTGAAATGTTACCTATTGCTCCTTGGAAAATCTAACCCCAGCCTGTAAAATACCTGGAGTATAAGTGAAGCAGATGTATCTGGAGTTGTGGTTTCAAGTAATGCTTACTGTGCTTAATATTAAAAAAAACAAAAACCTATAACCCTGCCTTAAAATTCCTCTCACCACTTATTTCAGTCAAAGATAAAGGGATAGGGGATGCTTTATATGAGAGAGAAAACGAGTCAGAATGAATGAACAAAGGAATTACGAGGTAGGAACAGATGTTTGAAGATAGGAGAATTTTAAATGCATAAGGATGCTGTGCTTAACCCGAGTCTCTCCTTAACCACTCAGCCACGGAGGAGTGTAAAAACCATCAGATAGCTGAGAAAAGCTATCTCCTGCCAACCTCCAGGGGCCATGATGCTTTTTAACCTCTGCCAGGCAGGAGAGAAATGAAAGTGAACAAGTAACCGCAGGATCTGAGGCCAGACAGATGAATTTTGGATCCTGGATTTACTTCTTACTTGCTATGCAATTTTGGGCGGGTTACTTAACCTCTTGGTTTCTTCAGTGGCAAGATAGAAAAAGTAATGGCTGTATTCGTTTCCTATCACTGCTGCAATGAATTACCACAAACTCATGGCTGAAAACAACACAAATTCATGATTTTATAGTGCTGGAGTTTGGAACTCCACAGCCTCAGGAGGGCTGCGGGGGAGGCTCTGGGGGAGAATGTTCCTATAAGCAGCTCTTTTGTCCCTTTCCTGTTTGCCCATTTCTGTTCCCCTCGAACCTTATAGAAATGAGATCACTCGGTAACATTTAACCTGCCTCCTGAGTTCTGCCCTACTGAACATACACAATGCCTTACCTAACCTGTTGATTCCTTTCCTGGATTAAAAGGCATGAGAATGAAGAATTAAGTAGTTAAAGAATGACTGACTCAGTACCCCCAGCTTCCCCCTTAGCAAATGTGCAGGTGAACCAGGCAGGCAAGACAGCATCCAAAGGAAGATCAGGAGAAGTCAGCAGTCTGCTAGCAATGGAAAAATGACGAGGGGACTTCCCTGGTGGTGCAGTGGATAAGAATCCGCCTGCCAATGCAGGGGACACGGGTTCGAGCCCTGGTCCGGGAAGATCCCACATGCTGCAGAGCAACTAAGCCCGTGCGCCACAACTACTGAGCCTGCGCTCTAGAGCCCGTGAGCCATAACTACTGAGCCTGCGTGCTGCAACTACTGAAGCCCGCGTGCCTAGAGTCTGTGCTCCGCAACGAGAAGCCACCGCAATGAGAAGCCCGTGCACCACAACGAAGAGTAGCCCCCGCTTGCCGCAACTAGAGAAAGCCTGCACACAGCAACGAAGACCCAACACAGCCAAATATAAATAAAATTAAACCTTAAAAAAAAAAACAACAGGGGGCTTCCCTGGTGGCGCAGTGGTTGAGAATCTGCCTGCCAATGCAGGGGACACGGGTTCGAGCCCTGGTCTGGGAAGATCCCACATGCTGCGGAGCAACTAGGCCCGTGAGCCACAATTACTGAGCCTGCGCATCTGGAGCCTGTGCTCCGCAACAAGAGAGGCTGCGATAATGAGAGGCCGGCGCACCACGATGAAGAGTGGCCCCCACTTGCCACAACCAGAGAAAGCCCTCGCACAGAAACGAAGACCCAACACAGCCATAAATAAAAATAAATAAATAAAAATTAAACTTTAAAAACAAAAAACGACGAAGAATCTGACCTCCTACCTTAATGATTAACTGAGATTGCTTCCCCTTTTCAAGAATCGTCACGCTGAGCAGAATCTTCGGAGTTGGTCTCGGACACGAGTCCACCTTCTCCCCAGATCGCTGGCTTTTCTGATTAAAACAACTTTCCTTTTCACCAACGCTTGCCTCTCGATTATTGGTTTTTGAGTGGTGAGCAGCTGAACTGAGTTTGGTAACATTTCCTGGCCTTTTCCAGCTTCCAGAGGCCACCTCCATTCCCTGCTTGTGGCCTTCCTCTACCTTCAAAGCCAGCACCATGACACCTTCAATCTCTCAAACACTCCTACCCTCCTCTTATAAAGATACTTGTGATTACATTGGGCCCACCAAATAATCCACGCTGATTCCCCCACCTCAAGATTCTTACTCATATCTGCAAAATCACTTCTACCCTTAAGCTAACGGATTCATAGGTTCTAGGTATTTGAGTGTGGCCATCTTTGGGGGAGGGATTATTTTTCCTAACACAACAGTTATCAAGGAACAAATACGTAGTATAATAGAAGGCACTTAGAGTCTGCCATGTATAATAGTAAGCACTCAATAAATGTTTGCTACTATTATTACTATTATTTGCTCAAGCAGAAACCCTCAGCCTGGAAAGCCTCCACCACTCACTGGCTCTGCCCCAACCCTTTCACCTGGCCAAATCCTGAGACCCTTCTGGAAGCCTTCCATGACCCAGGCTAGATTTGTGATTGGGGGGACCTGTTCTTAGTTCCCTGTGGTGTTATAATCATCTGCCTGTCTCACTAGATCGCAAATTCCTCAAGAGCTGGGATGCCTTCTCCTCACCTCTGCGTCCCGACCCCCGGCACGCACGTGGCACGCAGCAGCCTTCACACGTCTCATCAACAACCAAGGGTCCCTCCTGACTCCACAGCAAACAAGGGTGCGACCTGCGGGGTGCTCCAGACCACGGGGTACTGCTCCCTGCGGGAGGGGAGCTGTGGAGGGAATGTCTGTGTCCCAAGGTCATCGTGCTCTGCGCGGGGGCAGTTATCCAGGGAGAGTAGCTGGTTTCCCCATCGAGGAGGCTCTCGCACGAAATGCAGGGACGACAGATGCATGCGTTCATCCTGGAAGGGAGACCTGGGCTCCAGCACGCGTGGCAGCCAGGTGGGTTTGCCGGGAGTCACGTCTCAGGGCTGCAGGTGGGCGGGAGGGACCAGCATGGGAAACAGGCTCCACGATGCTTGGGCAGGTTGGGGGTGATCAGACACAAGGAAGAAAGACCCACAGAAATCACCTGGTTCCGTGGTTTGTAAAACTCAAGACACAGTCCCAGGCTCTAGCCCAGACCTGCTAAATCAGAATGTCCAGGGGTGAGGCAAGAAAGCAGTATTTCTGAAAACTACCCAAAGCAATGCTGTTACGCAGGCAGGTTTGGAAACCACGGATGGATCTACCCTGAATTTTACAGACAGACTGTGCTACAAATAAATGGTTCCCTAAACAGGTGTGTTAAAATGGAAGGAACAGCCAGTGAAGCTCATCACTAAGCAAACTTACTGTGAACGAGGCAGGCCACACATCCAGAACATACGAAACCCTTCTTACAGAGCTGTCCCCTAACCCATCCAGGCCCACAGAAGAGTGGACCTGAGGGTGGTCTCTCTACTCTAGCGAGCCCCCAGATCTTCAAGACGTGCAGGTCTCTGATCCAGCCTCTCAGGGCACCCTCTGGAGGGCCCTGGGATGGGTAAACTCCCCGGTACCAGGCTCTATCTGGAGCCTGGTACATCAGGAGCTGCTTGGCCCATTGGTCGTCCCTGGATGGGTGGGGTGTCCACAAAACAGGCTGTTCTGGAGTGAGAGACATCTCTGTGCTGTGTGTTATTTTGCTGAGAGTCTCTGCCTCTGCCCTGAGTTATACTGCCGGGGATGAAGAATGTCACCTGCCGTATCAGTAAACAAAGGATGTTGCGACCATCAAACCAGCAGCCACTGCAGTCACCCCCAGCTGTGCACCCTGAAGGGTTTCAGGATGGAGAAAAGCAGGATACTGACCCTAGAGAGTTACGGCGCATATCAAAGGAATGATTTCAATGAGCCCAGATTCTTGCATCTTGCACACAAAGAAAAGTGCTAAGTTCATTAAGTTGAGATGTTTGGTTTTCTTTAATTCACGGTAATCTTTTGATGTTCCAACTACCTGGTTTTTGTTGCAGAAACTCCTGTAGAGCCTTGGTCCTCCCTGACCTTTTCAGAGCAGTTCCTCAGAGCCATCTGAGAGGTTGTGTCCTGGGCTTAAGTCCTCAGTAAATCCATCGAATAAAACATAATTCTCAACTCTCACGTTGTGCATTTCCTTTCAGTCGACACTACCAAACGCTCCTTTTGGGAAATGCAGCTTCCTTGTACGGTGGGAGTGTGCAAGGAGGGAACGAAGCCCTGTTCCGTCAAGGAAGGCCGCTGAGCATCAATAACCTGTGGGTCTACCACGTTTCCAGCTGCTTCCATTTTCACTGGCACCACACAGATCAGGTAAGTTCATTTACCTCCTCACCTTCATCTTGGATCAACATAGTAATCCTTCCATGAGCAGCCCATTTTAAATTCATAACACCCTTCCCTGGCATTCCCTATCTCCCTTCCTCGTTTTATTTTTCTCCCAAGCACTGATTATACTGTTAAATGCTTATTTATTTGCTTACTTTCCATTTTCTGACTTATTATTATGGTGTGATGTCTCTACTATGACATATACGAGGGCAGGGATTTTTTTGTTTCCCCGTCCACTGCCTGCCTTTTCCACTGCTGTATCCCTCCCACGTAGAAGGTGCAGTGAGGAAAAACAGCAGGATAGAGTGAGGACTGTTTAAAACAAAAAAAAAAAAGAAAGGAAGAAAGAAAGAGAGCAAACCCCACCACGGGGCGTGTTTCACAGCTAACACCTAACAACCAGAGGGAGCCCAAGCTAGCCTGGGGCCCTGGGCCAATCTGTGGGTGGTTTAGGTGAGTTGCCATGGTTACTGTGAAGCTGGGCCAGGGCCCAGAGCTCCTGCCTCGGGCCACCAGACCTTGGGGGTGGGTAGAGAGGGACCAGGAGGTTCGGGAAAAACAGAACACAGAGACTCACCCTTGGACAGAGACACGTTCTCACGGAAGGCTAAGAAACCGTAATCCCCGACGTCAGCGACTGGCGAGAGATGGTGTGAGCAGCATTGGATCAAGTGCGTAACGTTAGGGGGACAAAGGAATCATAAACAAGAAGCAGAGCTGCAACTGCTTGAACGCAGAAAGAATGAGTCATCCAGGGAAGCGGGGTGGCGGTTTGCTGTTGCTTCGCAGAGACCGGCGGGCTGAGCAGCCTCAGGGACTGCTAGGCAGGGGGTCCCTTTTAAGGGACTTCAAAACAGGAGAACTTGCAGTAGAAAGAGTATACATTCTACAGAATCATTTCTGTTTTGCCCCAAACTTCATATCTGTTCTCTGAAGCCTCCCTACTTGGTTTCCCTCAGACCACCCCCCCACAAGTGGGCAGTGTCACCCGCCCCCTGGCTTCACCTGGGTACCCGCAGCTCTGGCTCTGTCTCCAGGCAGATTTCTGCTCACCTGGAGGCACCTGCCAGCTCCCCCTGCCCTCCCCCTCCCGCTCGCTCCTCTGACTCACCCCGCGCAGCAGGCACAGGGCGCCGAGGCTGGGACCTGCTAAATCCTGCATCTGCTAAACATCTGCCCTGGATCCCCATTCCTCCTACAAAAGACTCTTCCACATGCCACTCATGCGCCTTCATAACCGGGCTCCCATCTGCCTCTTCCACTCTCCTCACTGCACTTTCCTAACTCTCAGCCTTCACACAGGCTGGTCACTCTTGCTTAGAGAGCCCTTTCTCCTTTGTCTGGATTCAAAAATGGGACTCAGCTTTCCAGGGCCTGCTGAAGACCCGAGCTTGCTGAACGTGGTTTGCAGCAGTAACGCACAGGGAAAGCAGAGAAAGGCTGACCACCCTGGAAGGCTGGTCACGGTGAGAATCGGCAGAACTCCGTGGTGACAAATCCCATGACAAAGAAAACGCGCCTGGGTCCAGGCCAACGATCGACTTATTTCAGACGCTATTTACTAAAACAGATTCTAGCACAAGGAGAGGGTTTGGAGAGAAACTGGGGAGTTCAGAGGACTTTGACCCATTAGAGTATGTGGTGGGCGGGGGGTGTCAGGGCTGGTCCCCCCCACCACCCCGCCCCGTGCAGGACACACTGTGCTTTCCTCTAACCTCCTCTTAGCAGTTCTGAGGACATGGAGACATGGCAGAGTGGTGGTAGTGGTCACACTCCCTACAATGTGGACAGACGGACGGAGCACAGAAAGGTCTGTGGGAAACAGCCAGAAGAAGACACGATTCTACAAGACCGACCGAGTGCAACTGAAACACCAAACCCCGCCTGCAAGGGAGATGAGGCAAAGCCACTCAGAGACAGGGACGGGGTAGTGGGGTCACCCGGGTACCCAAAGATCTAAGTCAGCAGAAGACTCCGGTGACCCTGTCCCTGTTAGTTAAAATTCAGCTGAAGAAGAGAATACGGGATGCCGATGAAGGCTGATTTATATATCTACGCCTCACCTTGCTCCAGAAAGAATTTGGTGACAGTGATAGCACTGTCAGCTTCCCTGTGTTACTTCCCTTGAGGTTCAACGCTTTGGAAATCTCCACTCAAGTTCCATCATCCCTTCCTGGCCACACAGCCCTTAAAACTTGAGAAGCCTGACTGTGTCTCTACATCCCTGCAACATCTGCTTCCCCCATATATACCACCAAACAGACACTTACACACTTAAGTAATCTGTCTCCTTAGCCAAGATGCAACCCTCCCTTGTCTGTGTGGTCCCACAGGTGTCAGGGGCTAAATAAGCATCTACAGACCAGTTGGAGACCCTGGGTTGTAAGTGAAGTCAACTGGGGCACAGAGAAAACAGATTTTTCCCAAGATTGAGGAACAGAGACTAAAAGCAAAGAGGGATTACTCACACTGGTTTAGCAGGCCACCAGTTTTGGGCTCTCAACTTTGCCGGAAATTCTGAAGGGGATCAGAATATACCACCCCAAAATATGCCACCTTGGCATAAGGATTATTTTGAGTTGAAGGCAATTAGAAAACAGCAGACACAGGAGGAAATCTCTGGCCTCCCCCTTTCTACCTAAAAGCAGGATGTAAATTTCCCTTTGTGAAGGTGTTTTCCCCTCCCATCACCCAGGAGGAGAAAAACCACCAGTATCACTGGAGAAAGACACCACCCAGATGGGCCTGCACAAATAAACCTACACAAATAAAATATCCCTTATCTGCTATTAGTTTTCGCCACATACTTACCTTCCCAAAATTTACCACCCCTGGAAGCTCAAAGCCCTTTTTCTTTGTCTTGTCACTTTCCCACAACTCATGTCCCTTTGTTAAAATGGTACATATGTTCTCAAGCCTAACCGATTCTTTGGGTTTGCTCTTCTTTCCTGTGAAGGTCCTGTGCACGTGCATAATAAACCTTTTCCCCTGTTAATCTAGCTCTTTTCTCTTGTTATTCTTGCCTGTCCTCAGTTTAATTCCCAGGCGGCACAGAACATAAGAAGATAGAGGAGAAGTTTTTTTCCTCTCCTACAGTTTCCATAAAGGGTATGCATAGCAGGTACTACAGAGCAACAGGACAGATGCCTGCCCAAATTAGGCTGGAAAAACACGCCGGAGGAGGATTCCAATTCTTGGATATGCCTGGACCCTCATACAGGTAAGGAAAGATGGGAAGGTGGAGGCCACTGTGATAGTGGGTCCCACAGATAAAAAGGGGATCCCTCCAGGATGTGAGGGTCCTGACACCACCGTCTGCCATCCCTGTCCTTGCCTCTCCAACAGCGTCCAGAAGCTGAGCCACAGAGTCCGAGGGGCCATCGTGGAAAATCACCTACTTGTAACAGACTGTCCTCAGCAATCCCCTACCTTGCTCTGCTTTCTACCCCCTCTCAGTATTCCCTTGCTCTTTCCTTCCTGTTTTCTAATTCCGTTTCTCCTACTTGGACCTTTATACTCGTGTATTGTTTTGGCGAAAATCTCTCAGTTTTACATATTTGTGTGATAAAACACCAGAAGAAGTAATTACAGTTGAATTCGGGTGGTGGGGCTGTGGGGGCACATGTATTTTTCACGGTAACCCCTTTTGCTGCAGTTGTAAAGGTGTTCTAATAAGAATTTTGGAAACAATTTTAAATGTTTTCCTTCTTCCTATTGCTACCGTCCTGCCCCTCTTCCTTTGGTGGCGACCTTGGGCAGGGGGTGGCAGAGAAGGCCCCAGAGCGGCAAGTTACACAGGAGCACCAGGAGGAAGCACAGGGACGAATGAGAAAAGCAGAAAGCGCAGCTCGCGCCAGTTACTGGGGGGAGGGCCACTGCTCCGCGTCGTGCATGCGTTTGATGGGGCAGAGAGGGTGACTTGGGCCCCAGAGGGATGTTTAAAGCATTTCTTCTATCTTCTGTCTCCTCCATCTACTTCCTCAGCCTCACAGCAGATGTCCCACGAGAGAGTCAACCCAGCTGCCCAGGGAGAAATGGTTTGAGAACTCTAAGAAGTGAGAGGAACACATCTTCTTCTTTGGCAAGGGAGCACATGTGCAGTCCCTGGGGGCGGGTCTCTTCCACGCAGCTCAATCGCTCGCCTCCCATTGGTATGTGCGTTTCCTTGGTTAGTTAAAAAAGTCACCATCCACCACAAGTACCCTGCCAGAATACCCCTGGATAAAAAGGACACTACGGACACTGTTGGGTTTTTTTGTTTTGCTGAAGAGAAAGCTTCCAGGTACGCTGGGAGGATTAGATGGGCTCATCCACGAGGGGCATCCAGGTGAAGCCTGGCCCTCCCTCCACCCCGCTGCTCCCTCTGCTGTCTGGTCCTCCTAGGCTGGGCCACTGGTGACTCACTTGCAGATACCTGGGAACCTCAGGGCTTCAGGGACAGAGTTAGCTTCTCCACACCCAGGGCCCCTTCCAGAAGCACCATATCCTCAACACACCCCGCACTCCCCCATCTGCACAGGACCTGACTTTTTTTAAAATTAATTAAGTAATTAATTTACATTTTATTTTTGGCTGCGTTGGGTCTTTGTTGCTGCGTGCGGTCTTTCTCTAGTTGCGGTGAGAGGAGGCTACTCTTCATTGCAGAGCACGGTCTCTAGGCGCGTGGACTCAGTAGTTGTGGCTCGCGGGCTCTAGAGCGCAGGCTCAGTAGCTGTGGCGCACGGGCTTAGCTGCTCCACGGCATGTGGGATCTTCCCGGACTAGGGCTCGAACCTGTGTCCCTGCATTGGCAGGCGGATTCTTAACCACTGAGTCACCAGGGAAGTCCCAGGACCTGCCATTTTGTTTGCCAAGTTCCACCAGAAAAACTGATTGCACACCAGCTGCCATTTGACCTAACCAAAGCTCCTTGACAATTAAAGTGATTTGGAATGCTCCAGCTAGCTTGTTGAATGGAGCTCTTTTTAAGTACCCATTGTTTTCTCTGCAGTAATTTTTCTTCTTCCAGCAGTACTTCTTGCCTCTACTTCCTTCCCTAAATGGAAATTTCATTTGCATGTTTTCACTTCTCATCATTTTTTAAAAGATATTTGTTTATTCTTCATGTGGCTTCAACCAGCTAGTTAAAACCTTTCAGTAATATTATGTTAATTTCTATACTATAATTGATCTCCCTGTTTTTCTTTTCTGACATTCATTCAGCTTCTCTGAAGCTGCTGAAAGGATATTTTGGTAGTATTTTTGGTGCATGAAAAAAGTTAAATTTCAGTTTCTGGCTTAAGAAAACTGATGAACAATTTCTCTACCTGAATAATACTCCTCTGCAAGCCAGAATATGTCTAGAGTGAAAAAAAAAAAAAACAACAGGAATAATCTGCAAGATTAGATAATATTGATAGTAAATTCTCATAAAGGTGTTCTGAGAACAAATCAGGTAATATCTTAAAGACACTGTTTCAAAATTCCATGAAGAAAAAAGGTCAATCTACTAACATGCATTGCATTATTAAGCATTCTCCCTTCTTCAACTAGAACAAAAAAATCAGACAAGGTAAGAAAAATGTGACAGTGATATGTGGCTATAAATAAATGAGAAGGATTCGTCTAGTAGACTTCAGTCTTTTCTCAGCCATTTGGCTGCTTTTCTCAGTAAGGAGTAGCTATGTGGTGAGTCAGTGTGTGCGTGTGTGAGAGAGACGACATTATTCACAATCACCCGTGAGCTCAGCCCCATCCTCCTGAGGCAGCTGCCAGGCACTAGCTTCCCGGGGAACCAGGGGACAAGAGGACAGTGTCCAGTTCCCACCTAATGTTCCACCATTTCGAAGAACGTACTGAGATTTGGAGGGCTTCAGGGACTGTCCTTTTGGCTTTAAAAACCGTAAGATGAATACAGGAAAAGCTTTTTCCTCGTTTCTCCACCATCAACTTGCACGAGAAACGGCAAAGGCGATTGCCCGGCCAATCATTGCACTACTGGGAATGACCCTTTTGCACTGCTTTTTTTCTCAGCTGCCCAAACATCTTCTAGAGGCTTCCTCTGAACAATTTTATGTTAAGGAGGCTGAAGGATAGGAGCCATGTGTGGGCGGAGGAGAAAACAGGAAGCCCATTGTCCTAAATAGTCATTTCAGCCTAATAACCCCATGGTGCGGCTACTCATTAACTAGCAAAGCATCACAATACACCTTACATTAACGCCTACTCGTTATGCCCGGCTATATCCATGTCTCATCACGACTGATAATGCAGCCAACCCCACATTTCAAAAATAATTCACAGTTTACAGTGTACCGTGTCTTGTTTCTCAGGATTGAAAAAGGCTTTCCATTTATCACCTCGGCTGTTCCCACAGTAGGGAACGGGGCCAGATCAGATGGCGGGTGCCTCCTTCCCCCCCAGCATGCAGAAACGAGGAAAAGGATTTCCCCAAAGGATCAAGAAGCCAGCCAAAGGGCCCGGGTCCCCTCCCTGCCTCTTTGAGGCATTTGCCACTGAATTTTCCTGTCGCACCATGAGAAGGAAGCACCACAGTGAGGACTCCTGAGCAGATGATGAGACTCACACGGTTTAATGGGAAACACCAGCGCAGCCCAGCCGGCCCTGCGCCAGCCTTTTACAGTCCTGGGAGGCAACAGAGAGAGAAGAAAACAGGCGCCGGTGGGGAGCTGGGAAGAGGGTGGGAGAACCCGTGTCCAGCATCCACTTTATCACTTGATCAAACTTTACCATTTCTGCATTTCCTAACACCTTAGCTCAAGATACACAGAAATAAGTCCTCCTTGTTTTTAAATTAAGAAGTCTTCTCCAGTCACACCTCTGTCCACCGCCCCATCCCATCCTCTTGTTTTTATTTCTAAGGTAATTAAAAAAATTAAACCAAAGCTCCCCCAATGCCGTTGGGTGCGCGCGCTGCGAGCGCAGCCCATTTCAGCACCAGACTCGGGGACAGACGCCATAAGGGAGGGACAAACCGTCGCCCCTCCGTCCACTGTCGCCGCCCGAACTGTTCCCGAGGCAGGTGTCCCGGGTGCTGGGGAATCAAGAGGGCTTCTTCAGGCCCAAAGCATTTCTCCAAATAAAATGACCAACTAGCCACTCCATCCCTCCCATTACGGCGCTCCTCAACGGGGGACGCCCCTGCCGAGACAAGAACGAACGGCCGTGACCTACATACGAAAAAGGAGTCCCCAGAAGCCTCCCCCGCCTCGAGCCGGAGGGATCGGGCGACCCCGACCCCCAGGAGACCCCTCAGACGTTCCGAGCTGTCTGTCCAAACCTGCACTCGGGTTTCCCAAGGGCTCGGCGGAGGGTCCTGGCTTCGAGGAGCCCCCGCACGCGCCGGTGCCGGGCCGCCGATGATGCCCACCTGTGCGGGCGCCGCGCAGGCCGGGTTCGCCGCGGGCGGCCAAGATGATCACAGGTATTCGTTTCGCGAGCTTCCGCTGACAGCTGCAGGAAAACGCAGGCACCAGAACCGTCTCTCCAGTTCCAGAGACCGTCCCGCCCGAGTTTCCCTTTTGTCTCTGGCTCGCCCCGAGCTCGCCGGAGCAAGGACGGTGCCTCTCGTTCCCCACCGACACGCCCCAGCCGGCACTTACCCGGGCCGAGAGCACCGCTCACGCGCGGGCTTTGTCTCCAGAGCGGTGCTCGCGGGGGGTGGCCAGACCGAACAGCATCGCCCCTCAATCCGGGCGCAAGGCTGGGGGGACTCCGGCTCCGGCTCGGCGCTCCGACTCCCGCGCCTGGACGCGGACGGGCTCACGATGGAAACGCGCGCCTCGCGCCTCGCGCCGCGCGCCGCCCCCGGAGTCTCCGCGCCGCGTCACCAGCCCCGCCCCGCCCCGCCCCGCCCCGCCCCGTGCCTCCAGGCCCGGGCAGGGGAAAGACCACATGAGGCCGAGCGCGGGGTGCTGGTGAGCGAGCCCGTGCCCCGCTGGCGAGTGCGGTCACCCAGCTGCCGAGTACCTTGTTTGCTCGGCACACCCCGTGCCGGGCTCCAGGCGTGCGTCCGGGTCCGGCGGGTGCAGAGCGCATGTCGCCGACCGCCGCCTTCTCGCGTCCACTCTGGTCGCGCCCACTCCACAGCAGGGTCTCGCCGGGCGCCCGGGAGGGGCCGGGAAATCCCGCCCGCCGCCGTCGACGTCACTGGTGCGTCACCGGGGCTCCCGCACCGGGGCTCCGCGCACTCCCAGCGCCCCTAGTCTCCCATGCCTGGCCCCGCGACCCCCGCCCGTCCCAGCTCTCCTCCTGGGACGCGCATCGCCCAGGGGCTGGAGGAGGGGAGATGGGGGACGCTGGGGTGTTGGGGCCGTGGTCCTCGCGGGGTTCGGGGACCTCGGCCTCTGGCATCTTCTTTGCCAGCGGGTTAGCTCCGTGGACCAACCCGGCTAGGCGCGGCCGGTTGCCATCCATCACCAAAGAATACACATTATACCCCACCCCACCCCCAAGGGGGGCAGTGAAAGGACAAATGTTTAATACCCGTAAAGATTCACAGGGCATTGTCTCCATTTACCCGGACGTTGCTAAGTAACTGGAAATGTAGGGATGGCCACGCCAGCCCAAGGCGTTGGGAGTGGGAACGAGCCGCGAGCTCTCCTCCCTGGCTGCGACCGGGAAGGCGGGAGCACATTCCTAGTGTTCGTGGAGGGCAGAAGCTGTTTCCACGGGGAAATCCTTGACGACTCCTCGTTCCTTCTGAACTGTAAGCGTTTTGCGATCGAGATACTAAAAAGCTCTCGGTTATTATAATCCTTTTCCTTTAGGGAAAAACAGCTTAAGCGCCGTCCATGTTACAACTCCTGGTAAAATAATACAAAACCTTTGGAATAGGGAAGCTACGTTACACTTGCAGCAGTGTTAGCAAGATTGGTAGGAAAAGGAGGCCAATGTTAATTTCTTTATAGGAACAGCAGAAAATCGTGGTTGACAATGAGGAAATATTTCTTGAAAACCTGCGTTCGCCGTCCTCATCCACCATCAGCAGCCATTCCTTGTTGGAGGAATGGCTTTTTTCTTAGAGGATCACTTGTTTCTTGGATCTCTGATCCCCGTTGCTTTGACATTTGCCCCAGACAAATGTTCACCTTCCGAGACTCCAAGTGTCTGATAGAGTGCAAATGTGGAGCTCAGAAAGCCTCACCTGGGGCTAGCAAACATCTCACACAGGTTTTTGTCACAGCTTGGAAGTGCCCATTGAAAGACACAGAGTTAAACTATGGTAAAGTGACTCAGCCAGTAAATACCCACTACACTGACCTTTTTTTAAAAAGTGAGAAAGAGGGCTTCCCTGGTGGCGCAGTGGTTGAGAATCTGCCTGCTAATGCAGGGGACACGGGTTCGAGCCCTGGTCTGGGAAGATCCCACATGCCGCGGAGCAACTAGGCCCGTGAGCCACAACTACTGAGCCTGCGCGTCTGGAGCCTGTGCTCCGCAACAGGAGAGGCCGCGATAGTGAGAGGCCCGCGCACCGCAATGAAGAGTGGCCCCCGCTTGCCACAACTAGAGAAAGCCCTTGCACAGAAACGAAGACCCAACACAGCCAAAAATAAATAAATAATAAAAATAAGTACATTAAAAAAAAAAAAAGTGAGAAAGATATATGAGAACTGCATTTAAAATTCAACAAATCCAAAATTGGACTCATTATTTCCACTCCCAAATCTGTTTCTCCTGTACTTCCTGACTCAGAGGCACCACTCCCCAGTTGGTTGGCTAAGGCAGAATCCTCAGTGTCATTCTTATCCCAACTCCCATCTCAATCAATCCCAATCAGGCAATTGTAAGGGAAATCAGTTTCTACCCTTTCAGATTCCTCACTCACTTATTTTATCTTTCTAATTTATTACAATACCCCTTAAAGTAGAATTATGTCCATTTTAAAGAGAAAGAAGAGGGTCAGTTTGAGCCCGTGGCTCCAGAGTGAATCCCTAGACCAGCAGCATCAGCTGGGAACTTGCTAGAAACGCACATTCTCAGGACCCATCCCAGACCTACTGAATCAGAAACTCTGGGGCTGGGGCCCAGCAATTGGTGTTTTAAGCCCTGTAGGTGATTCTGATTCTGTCTATCTCTGTCCATCACCCAAGACTGCTGTGTTGACGAAAATTCAATTAGCAATCAAACTAAAGAGAAAAAAAGGGAATTTTATTCGAGCCAGACTGAGGATTATAACCCAGGAGACACACTCTCAGAAGGCTCTGAGAACTGTTCCACCTGTTAGAAGTCAGAGGCGCAGTCATACACATTTTCGAGACAAAAGATTGTATATCAAAATGACATATTGATATTTTACATAAAGTTCCCCAAGGATAATGCAGTCCAGGTAAGCCCATACAAAGCAGCAAGTCACCATGACCCCCTAGCATTGGGAAAGAAGGCTATTCTTTTACATTGATAAAATTAGAAGAAAGAGGGGGAGAAAAATGACCTGTGGCCCAGCAGGCACTCTCATCTCTGAGAAAGTCTGGTTAACGTGTAACAAAAATGCACACTGCACATTAGGGAGGGAGGAAGGAGGCATAAAGGGACAGAATGAGACAATTTTGTGTTTAAAGTTTCTTGTCCTGCCTTAAAATTTAAATTTTATTTCATTAGCAGCAATCACCTGACACCGGCTCCAGACCCTGGACATCCATTTTCCTTCCTTTGCCCCCCGTTTTGATAGCTTTGTCTGATACCGATATAGCCTCTGCAGATTTCTTAGATAGGTGTTTGCATGATGTATCTTTTTCCATCCTTTTACATTTAACTTATCTGTATCTTTATTCTTAAAGTGGGATTCTCTATTCTTGCAGACAGCATAGATTTGGATCTTGCTTTTTTATTCAGCCTGGCAAACTGGGCCTTTTAATTGGAGTGTTTGGGTTATTTACTTCTTATGTAATTATCATGTGGTTGGGTTTAAATCTACAATCTTGCTATTTGTTTGTTTTCTATTTGTCCTATTATTGTGCATTCCTTTTATCCTGTCTCTCTTTTTTTATAATTGAAGTATAGTTAATTTACAATATTATATTAGTCTCAGGTGTACAACATAGTGATTCAAAATTTTTATAGATTACACTCCATTTAAATTTATTATAAATATTGGCTATATTCCCTGTGCTGTACAATATATCCTTGTAGTTGATTTATTTTATAAGTAGTAGTTTGTATCTCTTAATCCCATACCCTTATCTTGCCCCTCTCCCATTTTCTCTCCCCACTGGTAACCGCTAGTTTGTTCTCTATATCTGTGAGTCTGTTTGTTTTGTTATATTCATTCGTTTTATTTTTTAGATTCCACATATAAGTGTTAACATATAGTATTTGTTTTTCTCTATCTGATTTATTTCACTAAATACCCTCCAGGTCTATACATGTTGTTACAAATGGCAAAATGTTATACTTTTTATGGTTGAGTAGTATTCCATTGTATATCTATACCACATCCTCTTTATCCATTTATCTGTTGATTGACACTTAGGTTGCTTCCATATCTTGGCTATTGTAAACAATGCTGCTGTGAACACTGGGGTGCTTGTATCTTTTCAAATTAGTGTTTTTGTTTTCTCCGGATATATGCCCAGGAGTGGGATTGCTGGACCATATGATGGTTCTACGTTTAGTTTTTTGAGGAACCTCCATACTGTTCTCCATAGTGGCTGCACCAATTTACATTCCCACCAACGGTGTAGGAGGGTTCCCATTTCTCTTCACCCTCTCCAGCATTTGTTATTTGTAGACTTCTTGATGATGACCATTCTGACTGGTGTGAGGTGATACCTCATTGTGGTTTTGATTTTCATTCCTCTAATAATTAGCAGTGTTGAGCATCTTTTCATGTGCTTGTTGGCCATCTGTATGTCTTCTTTAGAGAAATGTCTATTTAGTTCTTCTGCCCATTTTTTTTTTTTTTTTAAATTTTATAGCTACTTTTATTTTTATTTATTTATTTATTTTTGGCTGTGCTGGGTCTTCGGTTCATGCGAGGGCTTTCTCCAGTTGCGGCAAGTGGGGGCCACTCTTCATCACGGTGCGGGGACCGCTCTTCATCGCGGTGCGCGGGCCTCTCACCACCGCGGCCCCTCCCGCCACGGGGCACAGGCTCCAGACGCGCAGGCTCAGCAGTTGTGGCTCACGGGCCCAGCCGCTCCGCGGCATGTGGGATCCTCCCAGACCAGGGCCCGAACCCGTGTCCCCCGCATTAGCAGGCAGACTCCCAACCACTGCGCCACCAGGGAAGCCCTCTGCCCATTTTTTGGTTGGGTTGTTTGTTGTCAATTGTATCCCAATAAAACCGGAAAGAAATAAAGATAAGTCACATAAAACCTAAATTCTTAAAATTTCAGATATTGTATGCTTATCTCTAGAAGTTGCATTTCGTTTTTCTAATCTTCCATTTTTTTCTCATTAGATTTGTTTTTCTTTAAATCCTTGAGCATATTGAGCATATTTATAATAGCTATTTTATGCTTCTCTGTGAATTCCATTATTTCTTTCTTTTCTTGGTCTCTTTCTTTGAAATAAGTTTTCTACTGTTTTGGGTCACATTTTCTTATTTCTTCCTATATCTAGTAATTTTTAAATTAGATGCTAGACATTGTAAATATATGTTGTTGTGTGCCTAGATTTTGTTGACTTAAAGAGCAGGGACTTTGTCCTGGCAGGCAGTTAAGTTCCTTATGGATCAGTTTGATA